>NC_081558.1:82296126-83032631 GCF_022355385.1 Mustela nigripes | reverse complement strand
ATATATATATATATATATATATATATATATATATATTTATTTTTTTCCCCAGAGTAACACGTGCACACCGTTTAGAGGAAAATTCAGACAGCTCACTACAGTGGCAAATGAAAATGTTAGCCCTCTCCCCCAACCTCCTGCATCCTGGCTTTCACTCCCTTTCTTGAATCTGCAGAACGAGTCTGTCTCCTCTCCCTCCCCCGCAGACTGCACCCTACAGTTTATACTACAATCCAAGGAGCGCAACTAGATTCACTGTACAGAAATCCATTTAGAGTCCGGTTAGGCTTGAATTGAAGCTGTGAACATGCCAGAAAGTTGGATATTGGCAAGTCTAGAGTGTTGAATGAGAGAGCCCAAAAGAAGTACCAGTGAATACGGCTTCATTATTAGCAAGTTTTTTTTTTTTTTTTCATTATTAGCAAGTTTTAATTGTTTCAAAGTCTCCATTCATTTTAAAAACAGGGCAACCTACTTAATGACTTATTCCCATCATCCCTCTTTTGCCAAGACAAATTCTGACAGTGGAACTGTGGCTACCTAGACACTGACTTATTTTGCCTTTTCAGATCAGGGGAGGACAAGGATGGAGACCCCCATTTGCTGGTCTTCCCCCCTCTCTCAATATTAAAGAAGCTTATTAAGCTTCTTTAATGTTGAGGAAGCTTATTGAGCTTCTTTAATATTGAGAAGAAAATATACCTCAATTTTGGGACGCATTTTTGGCAAAATTTTGCAGAACACCTGTATTTGAAAGGATAATTAGTTATTAGCAGTTCTTGCCTTTTAATTTTTAAAATTTTATACTTTTAAAGACTTATTTATTTTAGTGGGAGGGGAGATCAAGCCCACTCTATGTTGAACTTGGAGCCCATCTCAGGGCTCAGTCCCATGACCTTGAGATCACAACCCAGGGCAGAATCAGACAGTTAACCAGCCGTGCAACCCATGTGCCCCAGTTCTTGACTTTTTAAAAAACTTTAGTGAGATATAATTGGATGCCCTAAAAGTCTGTGGTTTTAAGTTTACAATTCAATGACTTTTAGGAAAATTAAGTTTTAGATTTCCATCTCCCCCAAAAGATTCTTATGTCCATTTGCAGTCAAACCTGTTTTCACTTCAGCCTCAGACAAACCAATCTACTTTCTGTGTCTATATATTTGCCTTTTCTGGAACTGATACAAATGGAATTATACAGTATGGGCCTGGCTTCTTATACTTAGCATAATGTTTTGAAGCTCATTCCTATGGAATATATATCACCATCTCATTATTTTTTAATGCCAGATAATATTCTCCTTTGTGGAGATCCTTATTTTGTGTATGTATTCACCAGTTGATGGACATTTGAATGTTTTCCACCTTTGGCTAGCTGGTATGAATCATGTTGAGTGGACATGAGCGTGCAAAGGTTTGTATGGGTATAGGTTTCATTTCTCTCAGGCAGCTACTTTGGTATAGGTTTGAGGGCATTATGGTAAATTTATGTTTAACTTCCAAAAACACCTTTTTTTAAGTTGTGGTAAAATACACATCACATAAAATGTACCATCTTAACCATTTTTAAATGAATCATTCATTAGCATTAAGAAACTCATGTTGTTGGGGCACCTGGGTGCTACCTGGGTGGCTCAGTCAGATAATCATCTGTCTTTGGCTCAGGTCATGATCTCTGAGTCCCAGGATGATTGGACTCTGCCCTCAGAGGGGGGGTCTCGCTGTCCTACTGCCCCCTCCCCACTTGGGCTCTCTCTCACTCTCAAATAAATAAAATCTTCTAAAAAAGAAGAAAGAAGAGACACTCATATTGTGGTGCAGCTCTCACTAACGACCAGTATCTACGAACTCAATATCATCTTCCCAAACTGAAACTTTATACCCATTCAACAATAATTCTCATTCTTCCTTGTTCTCAACTCCTGGCAGCCATCATAGCCTACTGACTTTTCTGTGATCTGTCTACGCTAGGCATCCCAAACAAATGAAGCCATACAGTGTTTGTCCTTTTGTGACTGGCTTATTTTACCTAACACATTGCCCTCAGGGTTCATCCATATTGAACCATGTGTCAGAATTTCTTTTCATTTTTAAGGCTGAATAGTATTCCCTTCTGTTATATACTACAGTTTGTTTATCCATTCTCTGTCAGTGGACACTTGGGTTACTTCTACGTTTTAGTTATTACAAATAGTGGTTTTGTGAACTTGAGTGTGAAGTTAAATATTTAAGTTCCTACTTTCAATTCTTTGGGGTATATACCCAGAAGTGGAATTGCTAGATCATATGGTAATTCTATTTTTAATATTTTGAGGAACTGTCATACTGTTTTTCATAGTGCCTGGCCAATTTTCCTTTCCACCAACAATGCACGAAAGTTCCTGTTTCTCTATTTCTCTACATTCCTACTAGCACTTGTTCTTTTCAGTGTTTTTGTTAATAGCCATCCTGATGAGTATGAGGGGATATCTCATGGTGGTTGTGATTTGCATTTTCTTAAGGATTAGTGATTTTGAGTATCTTTTCATGTACTTATTGACCATTTGTATGTCTTTAGAGAAATGTCTGTTCAAGTCTTTTGTCCATTTTTTTCTATTAGGTTGTTTATTCTTTTGTTGTTGGGTTGTAGGAGTTCTTTATATAATCTGGATATTAACCTCTTACCAGGTATTTGGGAGGGGTTTTTTTGGTTTGTTTTTGTTTTTTAAGATTTATTTATTTATTTATTTAGAGAGAGATCACAAGTAGGTAGAGAGGCAGACAGAGAGGGGAGAAGCAGGCTCCCTGCTGAGCACAGAGCCGGATGCAGGATGCAGGGGCTCCATCCCAGGACCTTGGGATCATGACCTGAGCTGAAGGCAGAGGCTTAACCCACTGAGCCACCCAGGTTCCCTGTTTTTTTTTTTTTTGTTTTCTTTTTTTTTAAATTCTGTGGTTTGCATTTTCACTCTATTGATTGTGTTCTTTGATGCACAGAAGTTTTTAATTTTTTTTTAAAGATTTTATTTATTTATTTATTTGACAGATCACAAGTAGGCAGAGAGGCAGGCAGAGAGAGAAGGAAGCAGGCTTCCTGCTGAGCAGAGAGCCCAATGTGGGACTTGATCCCAGGACCCTGAGATCATGACCTGGGCTGAAGGCAGCGGCTTAACCCACTGAGCCACCCAGGTGCCCAGAAGTTTTTAATTTTGATTAAATCCATTTTTTTTTCTTTTGTTGCACGTGTTTTTGGTGTCCTATCAAGAAATTATTGCCAAATTCAATATCATGAAGCTTTTCTTCTGTTTTCTTTTAAGAGTTCTATAGTTTAGGTTTTACGTTTTAAGTCTGATCCATTCGGAAGTAATTTTTGTATGTAGTGTGAGGCAAGGGTCGAACAGCATCATTCTTTTGCAGGTGAATATCCAGTTTTTCTAGTTGTTGAAACTGTCCTTTCCCCATTGAATGGTTTTGGCAAAAATCATTTGATTTTTTTTTAAATTTTATTTATTTGACAGATGGAGAGATAGCCAGAGAGGAAACACAAGCAGGGGGAGTGGGAGTGGGAGAAGCAGGCTTCCTACTGAGCATGGAGCCCGATAGTGTGGCTCGATCCCAGAACCCTGGGATCACAACCTGAGCCAAAGGCAGCTGCTTAATGACTGAGCCTCTGAGATGCTTCAAAAATCATTTGAATTTTATTTGAGGGTTTATTTTTGGACTCTTTATTCTGTTCCATCAGTCTGTGTTTAAGAAACCACCAAAGTCTTTTCTACAGTGGCTACTATTTTACATCCCCTCCAATACTGTTTGAAGATTCTCGTTTCTCCATATCCTTGTCAACATTTTTTATTGTCTGCTCTTTTGACTATAGTCATCCTTGAGGATATGAAGTTGTATCTCATAATGGTTTTGTTGACTTAAACATTCTACTTTGGTCTAACCCAGAGCGGAGAGGTAGTAAAATAGAGTGAGGACCTCCACGCACAACCACAGGACCACAGACACCTGCCTGAATATACCCAGTGCTTCTGCAGGATAGACTGAAAATGTTCAGGCAGATCTTAGAGCCTCAGTTTTCTCTTCTGAATAATGGGAATAATTAATACCTTCCTCATACAGAATGAGATAAGAACAACTGTTCAAGTGCATTTCTTATTGTGGGTGCTTGATAAATGTTGGATTCATAGTTTTACTCCATAAATTTCCCTTCAGTGTGTTCTTGCTCTGGGACATCCCTGTCACTGATTTCAGTTTTCTAGCAAATAGGGCTTCCCAGTATTTTAAGCACGACTGAATCCTTCTAGTCAGCTTGGCTGTCTTTCTCTTGTTCCTCTGGATGTCACCCAAATATCTTCACACCCATCTCATCGCCACTGAGTGAACTGTAAGCACTCTACTCACTTGTCTGTCTGTCCTCTGAGTCACGATGGCTTGTTTATCCAGTTCAACTTCCTTCTCATCCTCTGTCCTGGCTTCTGCAGACTACAACGGAGGCTGTTGCATTCTTTTGCCATGTAACCCTGGATTCTACTGGGGCAAAACCATTTTTATCCTGGGCCTGTTGAAGCAATCCAGTGGCCTTTTCTTCTTGGTTCTGCTATATCTGTCTTGGGGGAGACGAAGTCATCTGGCAGCTTTCCCCTCCTTGTGCCGGGGTTGCTAGTTGCTTTGGTAATTGGCTTAGCAGCACAATCCCTAAAAGGTTGTCCTTCAGCTGGTACTTAGTTAAAGCCGCAGGCCAGTCCCCGTGGGAGTTCCCGTAGATAGCAGCTGTCTTGCCTAATTAAGGAGAGACTGGGAAAGGTGCTTTGAAGGAAAACTCTTATCTGGAAGAACAGTGGCTGGGCCTGCACATCTGGAAAGGAGATATAAAGGCCAAGGCAAAGGGCATGGGGTGGTAGCTTGGAACACATGGCAGAAAGTGCTTTGCTGGCTAATGGCATTGAATGTTTCCTAAAGGACTTAGTATGTCCTCTTTAGTAAACTGGGCAAGAAGTCCCACACGTATTAAATTTTTGTGCGCTGAGGTTTCCATGTTTCCCATGGTGCATGTACATGTGTAGGAAGTGCTCTGTATATCCTGCCCCACACAGCCACCTCCAAAAAATCCTGAAACAAGTGAGCCAAGCTCAAGGAATTTCCAGGTATCTCAGAGGGGTATAACTTGAACCACTTAGAACCACTTAGAAAATGTTGGGACTATTCTAGGCATAAGCTGTAATGGTCTACAGCAAAGACTTGGGTTTTGGAGGGGGGGATAGATTCCTTTTAAACTATACTGCAGTGATGTCCAATGGAAATATACTATGAGCCACATATATAACTGAACATTTTCTACTAGCCACGTGTATTAGTTTACTAGGACTGCTATAACAAATTATCACCAACAAGGTGGGTTAAAGCAACAGAAACTTCCCTTATTCACAGTTTTGGATGCCCGTGGTCTGAAATCAAGGTGTCAGCAGGCCACATACCCTCCAGAGGCTCTGGGAAGAATCCTTTTGTGCCTCCTGGCAGTCGTTGGCATTCCTTGGTGTGTAGATGTATCACTCCAAGGAATGAGTCTTTGCCTCTGGCTTCACATGGCCTGTGTATCTATGATCTCCCTCTCCTTTTTTTTTTTTTTTTTTCTTATGAAAGCACCACTTACTGGTTTCAGGGCCCTAAGTCCAGGATAATTTAATCTCAACATCCTTAAGTAATCATACCTGCAAAAATCATCTATATTCCAATAAGATCCCATGTGGGGCCCCAAGTGGACATGCACTTGGGGGGACACTGTTCAACCCACTCCAACACATTGAAAAAGGAGAGAGAAAAATCAACCGTTAAATTTGATTAATTGTAGTATATTCTTTAACTTACTACCCCACAAGATCACTGTAACATGTAACCAACAGATAATAATTCTTAATGAGGTATTTTAATATTCTTCTTTTGCTTTTGACACTAAGTCTTTGAAATCCAGTATTTACTTTACGCTCAGGAGGCATTCCCAACTTGGACCTGCTACCTTTTGAAGACTGAACCCCCACTTGTGGCTGTCTTCCACATCTTGGCCGGCACAGTTGCAGGGCTGTGGGGCTGACAAAACGTTTAGACTGCTCTGTGTTTTTCCTGTGTTTTCTTCCTCTCTCCTTTGCTCTCTCTGTCCTTTTATCTTCCTGTTAGTTTTCAGGGAGTTTTCTATTTATTTGGAAGAAGTCTCGTTTGTTCTAACAAAAGACATGAAAGTCTACTTTGTGAAAGCTGCTGAGATCCCAGGACTCAGTGGGGGAAGCAAAGTGAGCCAGTTCTGAAAGAAAAAGTCCTTTATTCAGTTACATTTGTGAGTGTTTATTGTTGAATTCATTAAGCACTTCTGTCACAAGTAGCTTAAATAAGTGTGGTTAATATTTGGGATGTAACATTTTTTATTAGTAAGGGCAGTACAAGAGTTTATTCTTCCAAAATCTCTCTGCCATGAGATCTGTGACCCATTTTCAGCCCTCCATGAACACGGCCATTCTTCCCTGTCATGTTAAGACAAGAGGGGAATAAAATTTTCTTTCTGGGCTGATTACTCTAAGTCTGTTGCAATAGTGAAGTTAAGATTTATATCTTTAAAAATCTATATTGTGTTCTTTAAGAATTGCATGCTTGTTACTTTTTGGCTTGAACCTCAGTAAAGGCTTTTATGAGCAACCCCACGGGAAGAAAAGTTTTGGATCCTTGAATTCCTAAATGTGGTTTGTGATAAGGATGTGTGGTTTCTGCCCTTCCTCCCCCACAACTGATTTATACCAAGCCTCTTTTATTGTCGTTGGAATTTTTCTGGAATTATGAGTTCCCCTCAGATGAATTAATGTTAAAGATAATTAGCAAGCAGCCCATGAATATGCACTTTAGAGAAGAATATAAAGTACAATGTGAATATTCCTTTTCCTCCCCCAGTTTTGCCCTCCCCCCATAAGTATCTATCTATCTGGTTTCTCTGTGTATCCGAATAATACATGTTTAAATTGCTTATTCACTAATTTTTTTAAAAAAAGATATTGGATTATGCTTTGAATTATTCTATAGTTTGGTTTTTCAGCCTTTTACTAGGACCTAGAGTACCTATTTTAGTTATAGAGAGGTTCTGTACAAGTTAGTTGTATGGGTAAATAGTCTGTGGTACCCATCTGCATAGCTTTTTTTTTTTTTTTTTTTTTTTTAAATCAGAGAGAGAGAGCACAAGCAGGAGGAGCAGCAGGCTTCCTGAGGCGGGGACTCAATCCTGGACCTTAGGATCTTGACCTGAGCTGAAGGCAGCTGCTTAACCGGCTGAGCCATCCAGGCGTCCCCCAATCTACATAACTTAGTAAATTCTTTCCTTATTGATCAGATTTTACCTGACATGACATATATATTTCTTTTGCTCTAATAAATGGTATACGAATATCATTGAGCACATGTCAGTATGTCTGTAGGAGACCTCCCAAGTAGTATTCTTCAGCCAAAGGGCACGAACGTGGCAGTGTGTCTTCCCACACAGGGTATATGAGGCTGTGTGTTTCCTCACATCTTGGTCAACTTTAGATACCAGTGTCGACGTTTTATTTATTTATTTTTGCCAGTTTAATTAGTCTGAGGAAATATGCCACAGGGCTTTTAATTTTTCATTTCTCCAATACTAGTTACTTGGACCATTTTGTTGGTTTATTTGTCTTTAGCATTTATTTTTCTGGAATACTGGATTTGCGAATTTTTTCAATTAGACTGTGCCTTTTTCTTATTGTTTTATAGATGATCTTGATATATTCTGAATATTAATACTTTGTTACATATGTTATAAGTAATGATTATGGAACTTACAGATTAATTAAAGGAGAACTGTTAGGTTTACAATATGGTGTCTTCCTATCATGAATACTGCATATTTCCTTGTTGCAGTGAAGAAACTCATCCAATCTTTAGTAGAAAGTTGTAGTTTTCTGTATATAGGTCTTACTCATCTCCTTAAAGATTGGTCCCTAAGTATTTGATGGCTTTTGTTATTAGGGTTTTTTTTCCTATTACAGTTTCTAGGTGGTTATTGCTGAGAAAGAGAAAAGTTTTGATCTTATTATCCAGCTGATTTATTTATTTCTTTATAAGTTATGATAATCTCTAAAGATTGTATGCCAATTTTTATAGTTTTGTGTACTTCCAGGACAATATATTTTTTTAAAAGACTTTATTTATTTGACATAGATCACAAGTAGGCAGAGAGGCAGGCAGAGAGAGAGGGAGAAGCAGGCTACTGCTGAGCAGAGAGCCCGACGCGGGGCTGGATCCCAGGACCCCAAGACCATGACCTGAGCCAAAGGCAGAGGCCCAACCCACTGAGCCACCCACGTACTGCACCCTCTTTGAGGGCAGTACTGAACAGTGGTTGTATTGAGGGCTTCCTTGTTTTGGTAACTTTAATAGGAATGAGGTGTCTCTCTATTTAGTATAATGTTTATTTTCAAGTTAAGATTATTTTCTTCTATGACAAATATGCTATTTTTAAAATCAGAAATTGATATTAAATTTTATGGAAATTATGAATTTTATGATATTGAATTTTATGAATTTTATGAATTTAAAGCTTTTTTGGCATCAGTTGTAATTATTTTTTCTTAGTTTGTAAATTGATTAATTTGAAAGGACTATCTTTGCTTTCTTGTAATAAACTTTACTTAGTTATTATGTGCCAAAATGCATGCTTTTAATCGTGTACTATTGCATTTAATTTACAGATACTTTATGTCAGTTTTTTGTGTGTGTGAGATTGGGCTAGTGACTTTTTTGGTGTTTTTTGCTCTCTCTTTGTTTTTGTGTCAGGTTTATACTGGATTCATAGAATGACGTTGAGTTTTTCATCTTTTTCTAATGTTCTGAAACAATTTACAATAAAAGGAATAGTGTGGTCCCTGGCTGTCCAGTGTGGTAGCCACTAGCCACAGATGACCATTGAGCACCTGAAACATGACTAGTCTGAATTGAAATGTGAGGTCATATATGCCTTGGGTTTTGAAGACTTAGCATAAAAAATATGTAAATTGTTTTATTAATAATGTTTTTATTCTGATTCCATGTTAAAGTGGTAATATTTGGGTGTATTATGTTATTATTTACTTTTTTTACTTTTTAAAATGTGGCTACTGGAAAATTAAAAATTTTACTTATTTACTTATTTATTTTTAAAGATCTTATTTATTTATTTGTCAGAGAGAGGGAAGAAAGAGAGATGGGTAGAGGGAGAAGGAGCCTGACAGGGGACTCAATGGGGATCATGACCTGCGCCGCAGGCAGACACCCAACTGACCGAGCTACCCAGGTGTCCCGAAAATTAACATTATATTTATTTTGGCTAGCTCTTGAAAGTTAATTGGAACTTACCTATAAAACCATATGATCTTGGGACATTTTTATATCTTTGATGACCTTTTCATTATCTTCTAGGGTTGTCAGAAAACTTTACTACCTATTAAATGAGGTTAGATAATTTCTGTTTTCCTAGGAAGTCACTTGTTTCATCTGGTTTTTCATAATTATTGATATAAAGTTCTACAGAGTACTTATTTTATTTTATTACTTTTTTTAGATTTTATTTATTTATATGACAGATAGATTGACAGAGATTACAAGTAGTCAGAGAGGCAGGCAGAGACAGAGAGAGGAGGAAGCAGGCTCCCTGCTGAGTGGAGAGCCCGATGTGGGGCTCCATCCAGGACCCTGGGATCATGACCTGAGCTGAAGACCGAGGCTTAACCCACTGAGCCACCCAGGTGCCCCCAGAGTACTTATTTTAGTTATAAATCTGTAGTTTTTATCTCCTTTCTCACTCTTATTTTTTCTCTGCCTTCTTTAGAGTCTCAAGAGTTTGTTTATTTTAATGGTCTTTTCAAAAATCAACAATTTATTTTACTCATTAGGTATATGATATTGTTTGTTGATTTCCCTAAATTTTTTTTTACATTAGTTCCTTTTATCAATTTTTCTTGAGTTTATTCTTTTACTCTTTTTCTAGATTATGGAGTTGAATGAATAGTTTATTTTTAATCTTTGTGTTTTTCCCATAAATGCATTTAAGGGTATTTGTTTTCACCTAAGTGTTGATCATTTCTCACAGATTTTGATATATTGTGTTTTTTTTTTTTTTTTTTTAAATTGTGTTCTTGCTAGGTGATTATATATATAGAATGTGGCCATCTCTTTCTCTTTACTTCTGTTAAAATAAATTGTCCAACAAGATCACCCAGTAAGCCTTTGAATGACTTCCCACTGCTCTTACCTACAGTGGAAATGGAGCCAGTTTATTCTTTGAAGAGCATAACTTTTTATTTAATTCATAAGCTCCCTAGTCTTTTGTTCAGTAAGAGCTATAGCCTCTTGCCTAATGATTGGTGCCAGTATCCTCAAACTACTTCCATTGGTTGCAACCTCTTCAAGTCCTTGCTTTAAAGTACTAACTGTCATAGTTCATCATGACCTCACCATTCACCTTAACAGAGTTCTCCTTGCATGTTACATTATCAGAGTCACCATAATCTTTATTACTACTTCCATTAATTCAGCATCTGCCTCCATTCATTGCTTAATGCCCCCAACAGTCCTGTGAGATAGGTATTTTAAAATCCACTTTACAGACTGGGAAGCTTGGAGGGGTTAGTGATTCACCTAGGTTCACATAGTAAGTGTTGCAGCTAAGATTTGAAACTGTATTTCCATAGTTCCCAAGTCCTTTCCTCTTGATCATGGCACTGATGCGTCTGCTGTCACCTGGAGCTCTTCTACCAACCTCAGCCTAAGCTGAAACATTTTGCGGACCCACCTTTTGCCTGCATTCCTTCACCTGTTGCTGCTGTGAGTTGAATGAGGGCAGGATGTTGAGGGGCTGTGGAGAAAGGTTTAAGAGTACTTAGCGAGAATGTTTTCTCAGAGTTTCCTGGCAGTCTGTTTTGTGATGGAGAATAGTCTCAAACATCACGTCTTTCCTCTGGCCCATTTTCTCTGTCTCAGGCCTCTTTGCTCCTCCACAGACTGAGAAAGGCAGTATAGCCTGAAAGAATGTTCTAGTTTATAGGTTTTGCTGCTGGAAGATCTTGTCTCTTTCCACACAACTCTTTGGGAAGATTTCCAGGAATCCATTTACTGAGCAGAGCTTCAGGAGGAATTGGTATGCATCACCTATTTTATTCAGTCCCAGAGTCTTATCTCTTCTAGGCCAGTGGTTCTCAACCTTTTGCTTTTAATTTAGGTTTAATTTTTAATATAAATACCATGACTAAAAAAAGCAAGGCCAAGCAGAGATCTATAAATGACAGGCTCAAAAAAATGCGGCGGCGGGGGGGGGCGGGGGGGGGGGGGGGGGGGGATGGGACGCCTGGGTGGCTCAGTTGGTTAAGCGGCTGCCTTCGGCTCGGGTCATGATCCCAGCATCCTGGGATCGAGTCCCACATTGGGCTCCTTGCTCGGCAGGGAGCCTGCTTCTCCCTCTGCCTCTAGCCTGCCACTCTGTCTGCCTGTGCTTGCGCTCTGTATCTCTCTCTCTCTCTCTCTCTCTCTAACAAATAAAAAATCTTTAAAGAAAAGGGGGGGGGAATTCTGCAATATATTTGTTTATAGTGATAATTTTAGAATTTTAAACTAGACATGTTCTTTTATCCCCTTCATAAAAATCCTAGAAAATTCTGACACAGAGAAGGTGTTAACTTCTCTCTTTTCTCCTCTGTCACCCAGCTTCAGGAGAGTACCAGTGGTCTCAAATTCCATAAAAATGTTTTGGAGAAAGCAGGCACCTATATATTTAACTATACATGAGGTGAGGGTCAAGAAGTATGTTCCAAAGCACACACTTGCTGCTGTTCTTCAGAAATGGACTGTTCTTCCCCTCCTCTCATCCCATGTGAAGGATCCCTCGTCTGTATAAGTCTTCCTGACATGCTCCAATTAGTGTGTGAGTGTATGTGTGTTTAAGATTCTATTTTTGGTAATCTCTACATCCAAGGTGGAGCTTGAATTCACAACCCCGAGATCTTGGGTCGTATGCTCCACCAACTGAGCCAGCCATCCACTCCAGGTGTGTGTGTGTTTTCATGGGTCCATTCCTAGTAACCCTTCTTTTAGATCAGAGATGCTCAGCTTTGTCTACACACCAGCATCACCAGCTTAAGAAACATACTGATGCCTGGTATCTATCCACAAAGATCATGAGTTAATTATTTTGTAGTCAGGTGTGGGTATCAGGCTTAATGGAGCTCCCCAGTAATCTTAATATTAATTCCAATATGCCTCTAAGGTTGAGAACTGCTTAACAGACTGAGCAACCCAGGCACCCATAGATTTTTATTTCTGCAGAAATTTGTTGTGTCCGCGGTATCTGCTTCTATGATGGACATGTAGTAGGGGCTCAGTTAGTGTTTGCAGAATGAATAAATAGTGCGAGAGAGAGTAGGAAAGGTTCACATTCTGTCTATGCTTTTTCCTCTGCATTCTTTCCACCCTGTCTAAATACAGAGAAAACACTCCCCGTTAGCACTGTCTTCTGAGGTAATCCATTCCTAACACAGTGTTAGGTGAAAAGCTATGGTATAAGCCCATGGATTTCAACCCCAAGCACGAGATGGAGCAATTTCTTACCTGTAGACTCAAACCTTTGAACCAAAAAGTGGTGTTTTGTTGAGGTTGATGGCTCTTGTAGAGGCCCCATACTTTCGGGTTGATTCAGAACAAGTTGGCTTCTCAAGCTTCCTTGGAAGGAGGAATTTCATCTCACTGTGTCATGGTCTTTCTGAGAATCTGGAGTTACAAATACTGGCTGTGGGTGGTGTTATTCTGGTCCATACAGAATTCCTCCCAATTTTCCTGCCTGCCCGTGGAAAACCTGCCAAAGGAGGAGACTTAGGCTGTGATTGCTGATGTGCCCAGATGGCAGAGGCCATCACGTTTGTCAGAAGCTAATGCGGCTACCTAGGTGAATGAGGACAGATTCCCAGATTACATAATTCCTTGGGGTTTTGAGCTGAATTTATTACCCACCTGACTCCTAGCCTTAAAGTTAATCTTGGGCCTTAGTAAGTGTTGAAACTCTTAACTAGACAACTTGGCATCTTTTTGGTAATTCCAGGGGAATCTTGTGTTCTTTTGGTGGGCCTTGGTTAAGGTATTGGAGTTCTTTTCCATCTAGATATTAAAGAGATTTATAATTTCAGGAAAGTGTGAATAATTAATGTGCGTCCCTGTGTAACAGAATATGTATTTGATCCTGGAGTGGAGGTAAAAAATGAAAGGAAATAGGATGATTTGCTCCTGTAAGTTAGTGACAGAAAAATGAATGCCTCTGTGAGTAATGCCAAAGGAAAAGAGAAAGTGGGGAGGCTTTCTACACTAGGAAAGGAAAAAAAAATGAGTTTGAAAACATTTGGCTTCGTGTCTTTGTGTTCTCTTCCTATACCCGTTTCAAGCCCAGAGGATCCTGTTTGGGAAAGGAGAGACGATGGATCATATAACCAAGCTGAAGTACTGCTAATTGCCTGTGAGACCTTGTAGGATTTCTCCTACTTCCAACTCAGCTCTTTCCTTTGCTCACTATGCCCTATGCATGCTGGTCTTTGCTGTTTGTTGAGCGAGCCAACCACTCTTGACTATGCCCTGCCTGTTCCCTCTGTCTGGGATGTTCTTCTACCATATATCTAATGGTTAACTCCCTCTGCTCCTTCAAGTCTTTGCTTTATTGCCACTTTCTTAAAAAAGGCCTATTTAAGGGACGCCTGGGTGGCTCAGTGGGTTAAAGCCTCTG
This sequence comes from Mustela nigripes, assembly GCF_022355385.1. Taxonomy (NCBI): domain Eukaryota; kingdom Metazoa; phylum Chordata; class Mammalia; order Carnivora; family Mustelidae; genus Mustela; species Mustela nigripes. The sequence continues at coordinate 83,018,863 of NC_081558.1, read as the reverse complement.
CGTTCGGCTCAGGTCGTGATCCTGGGGTCCTGGGATCAAGCCCCGCATCGGGTTCTCTGCTCAGTGGGGAGCCTGCTTCCCCCTCTCTCTCTTCCTGTCTCTCTGCCTACTTGTGATCTCTGTCTGTCAAATATAAAATCAAATAAAATCTTAAAAAAAAAAAAAAAGCCTACTTAAAATTTCAGATTCTGCCCTACCCTTCCCCAAGCCTCCTTTCCCCATCACTTCTTTCCATAGTGCTGTCACTTTCTAATATACTGTATAATTTGTTAATTTGTGTTGTCTGTTTGCCTCATTCTCACTATCCCAAGGACAGGGTCTTTATTCATTCCCTTTCCATACCTAGCAAAAGTACCTGGCACGGAGTAGCCCTTCAAGACATACTGTCGTGGGATGCCTGGGTGGCTCAGTTGGTTAAGCAGCTGCCTTCGGCTCAGGTCATGATCCCAGCGTCCTGGGATCGAGTCCCACATCGGGCTCCTTGCTCGGCAGGGAGCCTGCTTCTCCCTCTGCCTCTGCCTGCCATTCTGTCTGCCTGTGCTCGCTCTCTCCCCCTCTCTCTCTCTGATAAATAAATAAAATCTTAAAAAAAAAAAAAAAGACATACTGTCGAATGAATGACTCAGTATGCATCGTAGTTCTTTGGCTTGGAAATTAGTTCTGCAAACTCAAAAGGTTCTGGGCCATTGCTATTGCTCCTTCTATGTTTGGTCTGCTGTATGTAATTAATTTGTTGGGACTATTATCATCATTTTTCCTTCTCTACCCAAAGTCTTTTTTGGAAGGGGCAGTAGGATCAGACCAACTGCTCAGAAAAGCCAGAGGCTATGTGAGACTCTTGAAGTAGATATTCCACTGCTAGGAGAGGAGTCCCCAAGGCGAGTGGTTTCCTCCATCCCTACAAAGACTATAGGCATTCATGTAAGTTCTCATGAGAGTCTCCAAAAAAATGGCCCTTGAGAACTTTCCAATCTCTGAAGAAGTGGATGGCTCATTATAGGGAATTTCAAGTCCAGTTCAGCTTAATAACGAGCACTGTGGTTAACCTTCAGGTCCTGATGCCTTGGCCAAACAGAAGAGGGTCACTTGAGCTACTCACGGGGGGTTGTGCTACCAAGTTGCTATTTTTGGTCTTGCCTTCTCTGTCCCCAGTGGGTTAACATGTGAGAAGCAGTCAGGTTGGGCTTGCCAACATTCATCGGGTCCAGCTTATCTTCAGAAGCATAGGGAACTTATCTTTAGAAACATATTTTCCTTTCACCTTGGCCTTCTTGCCTTGCCAGCTATTTATTCTTTCTTTCCTTACTCTCTTAGATGTACACACACTTCAGAAACTGTCCCTGTCTTGGAGAATTTTCTGTATGGAGTTGAGGTAGCAGTCGTTCTGTCATTTTCTACACATCCGACTTCTACCAACTTCAGCCATCTGCTACGGGGTTTGGGGGTTTGAGGGCTGCAGGGGTGGGAAGCAGGGTGAAAAGACCTGTGATCAAAGATCTACCGCAAAGCCCAAGCACAAAAGTCTGATTTGTTTTGTTAGAACAGTGCCATTTCAGAGAAGAAGAATGTGAACCGCATATGTAATTTTAAGTGTTCCAGTAGCCACATTTAAAAAGTAGAAAAGAAACCAGTCAAATGAATTTTCCTATTTTTTATTTAACTAAAATACTACATGTAACCAGTGTGAAACATGGGTCAAACAGGTAACCAATGTGAAAATAATTAATGAGAAGTTTTTACATTAGTCTTCTCAATCTGGTATATATTTTATACCTGCAGTGCATTTCAGATTGGACTAGCTATATTTCTTTTTCTTTTTTTTTTTTTGAAGATTTTTATTTATCAGAGCATAAACGCAGGTAGAATGGCAGGCAGAGGCAGAGAGAGAAACAGGCTCCCCACTGAGCAAGGAGCCCCATGCAGGACTCGATCCCACAACCCTGAGATCATGACCTGAGCCAAAGGCAGCGGCTTAACCAACTGAGCCACCCAAGTGTCCCAAGGACTAGCTATATTTCAAGGGCTCAACAGCCACCTGTGGCTACTGGCTACCATTTGGACAGTGTACACAGAACGCTCTCACCCACAGTCAGCTGTGTCCATTTTATTTTTATGATTGAAAATTGTTGACATCTTTCTATCCATGTCCTCAACTTTATACCCAACACTCCACAAAAAGGCTAAATCATAAATCGTATTCACTGATCTCAAAGATGGTAGGGAAATGTGAAGCATAAGGAAGATTTCTTGTAAGTGTTGCTAAAATAATAAATACTGGTATTCTGGTACAAGGAACCTGAGAAGTATCAAGATGGAAACCCCTGACTGCACAGTGAGGCCCTCTCCATCATGTAGCTGGGAGCCTACAAAAGACTTGGAGGAGCTAGCAAATGTGGCCTCGAGATGGGTGTGTCCCTCCTCGTTTCCTTGAGGTTGATAACTTCCTCAGTTTTGTGGATTTCCTTCCTGGTCCATGGGGGCAGAGTTGCAACTGGAGCCTTCAAGTTGCAAGACTCAGTCATGGTGGAGGCCCCAACCAGGTTCCAAGGATCTCTGGACAGTCTGGCTTGTTGCCTTGGCCAGCTTTATGGATGCGCTTTCTCAGAACTGACCACTTCATGGACATTTGCTTGGGGGCACTGGTATCAAAGGGCATGCATCTGCTGTTTGAGCTGCAGTTCTCAATTCCAGCCAGCAGAAAGGAAACCAGCCAAGACATTAAAATCCAAAATGTCTAGATCAAACAGCCTCTTTGCCTTTTTCTATTTTTATTTTTTGTGCATATGTAGGAAATTTTGAAGTCAGGAGTAGGGAGGGTAGCTGTCTGTAACTAGTGGGTATTGATCTCACGGAAAGCATGGAATCCATTGCTTCCTGTTAAATAATTTTTATCTCTGTTCCTTTTTTAGGCTGAGGAGTCTTGTAAATGTAATGGCTGGAAAAATCCCAACCCTTCTCCTACTCCTCCCAGAGCTGACCTGCAGCAAATCATTGTCAGTCTAACAGAATCCTGCCGGAGTTGTAGCCATGCACTAGGTGAGTTCCTAAATATCTTCAAGGGAACTGTAAGGATGTCACTGTTGCCTGAAAGTTCTAACTGAATTTCGTGGGGTAGCCATACTTGCATGCTGTTTGCCTCTGGGTAACAACAGAGTCTGTTTAGTCTCCGGAATTTGCGTGACAAGCCCTGTGCTGTTAGCACTGCCTTCTTACCATCTTTTCCCGTTTTCCCCGGAGAGCTGGATTCAACTGGGGGATTGCCAGATGAGATGAAATGTGACAACTGAGCTAGCTGGTGGAAAGTGTGCCAGGTCCTGATTCATTCTGATCGGGGCCTGAGGGTCTTTGATCTCCAGGATAGAAAGCTTGACCAGCTGGTTTTTTGTCTAATTTTTACTACTACTACACTACTACTGTTATTATTATTATTATTATTATTTTCTGATTGTCTGAACTTTCTGAAAGTGCTTCATTGTATCCTTGTATTCTTTAGTTTCCTGCTTCTGGTAGCTCGCTCTCTTCCTCAGGGTTGTGTTTGGTGAATGTTTACTTGTGTTTTCCCTTTCAACCTTCTTATCTATCCCTGCAAGATAATCATTGTCAGTTTGGCAAGATAGACTGCCTATTACTCAACAGGACTGTGCTAATATATTCTTGTCCTGATACGAGTTTTAAGTTAAAAAATTTTAAATTGTGTTTGGTTTGGGTAGATAAAAGTTAACGGTAGTTTTCCCTAGATATTAACATTCCGATTCATACAGGATCAGGTTGGGATATTCTACTTTTCCACCTTCAGTTACCCAGTCTCCCAAAGAACGTCTCTGTGTCCAGTGTGCTGTCCAGGCTGCTCCTGGTAGAACATTCTCACTGAAGTTGCTTACCCCCTCCCTGCCCCCGACCATTTCTAAGTTGGTGCCTTCTTTTGGATGTCCTCTTTCTTTCAGGCTGCTCGGTGATATCAAATGGTTCAGTGTCCGCCTTCAAGGTAGCATGGTGGTAGGCCGAGTCTGAAATTTTATTTTGTACTCAGCTGGAGGGTATTTCAGTACTCAGAGAGTAGAAAAGTAGATCATGTGATCTTCCCAGGAAGTTACTGCACTGGACTAACCTTCTGAGAAAGGACAGAGAGAACCTTGATCTCGCAGAAGAAATAAACACACCAATAATTACAGCATTGTAATAACTGGCATCTAAAATAATTTAAGTTTTGATTTTTGAAACAGCTGGTGCAAAGGAAGAATTCCAGAAGTCACAGAACACCTTTGCTTATAACCTACCTTTTTCACAATTGATCCCTGAGCCAGTGCCCTTTAGAATTTGCCTCAGGAAATATGATGCAATATGAAGCTGGCTCAGAAACTTCTTAAGCACTGGGCTCCAACTGTATTTGGTATTGATTGGGAAATCCGATTATCCTACATCAATTAACATTTAAAAACAGAGTTCTCTTTCTTAGCTGAGCAGATTGTCTCCTTTCGGAGCATGTAAACAGACATGAATGCCCAAAGGCAGAAATGGCCTTTTACAAAGAAAAGCCAACTTTGTTCTCTTTTACATTTCTTAGCAAGCTTTGAAAACAAAATACCCTTATTGGGTGATATATAATCAAGAATGGAAACAAAAAAAAAGTACATATCCTTGGACCTGGCAAATCTCAGCCAGAAATTTAACCTACCTATAAATTAAGATGTGCCCTCAAACTCAAAGAACAGTTAATTACAGTCACATTAATGACATTAAAAAACTAGAAAAAACCTAAATACCCCAATGTAGGAGATAATTGCTTGAATTATGAAAATCTATATTATAAATTCAATATGGCTATTAAAAATGATATATTTCCCAATATGGAAAGACCTTCTTAACATATTATAAATGAAAAAAGCAAGTCATAAAGCTGCTTAATTGGAAGTTTTATAATCTAGGACTAAATTAAGGCTCCAACAGCCCAATTTCAGATCTTGGCTCTCCAACTAGTCACTGTCCGTTGGGGCATGTTTTCATCTGCCTGGAGCTCCATTTTCTCAGCCCTGAATCGAAGTTCATAGTATTTATCTCATAGAATTGTTGCGAGGCGGGCACCTGGGTGGCTCAGTGGGTTAAGCCGCTGCCTTCGGCTCAGGTCATGATCTCAGGGTCCTGAGATTGAGTCCCACATCGGGCTCTCTGCTCCGCAGGGAGCCTGCTTCCCTCTCTCTCTCTCTCTCTCTCTGCCTGCCTCTCCATCTACTTGTGATTTCTCTCTGTCAAATAAATAAATAAAATCTTTAAAAAAAAAAATAAAAAGAATTGTTGCAAGGCTTCAGTGAGATAGAACTTATAAAAACTTTAGAATAGTACCTGGAAAATTATGATGCATTACTCTTAGCTCTTTTTGTTAATAGTAGTGTTCCCATTACTACCAGAGTTCTTTTGCTTCAGCCAACAGATAGGAATTCTGCCCAGCTTAAGTAGGAAAACAGTGTTTATAAAAAGGTACCGGGAGATCCCAGAAGCTGAAAACAATGGTAAATCCAGTTTCAGTTTGGTCCGGGGAATCTCAGAAGCATAAATTTGTGGGCTTTCTGTCCAGGACGCCCTGACTGGGTGAGGTCCATCGGCCCCTGTCCCTGTGAGTATTCCATCCCTAGAGGATGGGATCTGATTGGTGTAGCATCTGTCACGTGCCCAACCCTCGTTGCACCCTTAGGGAACTGCATGGAAGGTGGTCATTCCCACATAGGCAAGCTGACTTAAGAACAGCATCATGGGGGCACCTGGGTGGCTCAGTGGGTTAAGCGTCTGCCTTCCACTCAGGTCATGATCCCAGGCTCCTGAGATCCAGCCCTGCATTGGGCTCTCTGCTCAGTGAGGAACCTGCTTCTCCCTTTCTCTGTCTCTGCCTGCCTTTCCGCCTACTTGTGCTCTCTGTCTGTCAAATAAATAAATAAAATCTTAAAAAATAAAAAAAAAAGAACAGCATCATGAGTACAATCTTATTTTATCAGTTTAGAAAATATGACATATATTTTAATATGTACTAATAGGAGCAGCTCTGGTGGGATCATTGTTGAGTTGCTGACGGTGCTTTTTCTCAGGGTATTGAGGTTTATAGGTGTTTTAAAAATATTTTTCTCCCTCTCCTTCCCCCCATCCCTTTTCAGTCTGCTTTCTTAAAATTGAAATGTCTGTGCATTTTCAAGCTCTTGAAATTATTGGCAGAATGCCATAGTTTATTTATTGGTCTTATTATCGGGGCTGTAGAAAACCTTTTTCAGAGGTTATGCTTCTTCTCAACCACACCCCTCCCCTTTAAAAAAAACTTTTAATATGGAAAAGCTCCAACATATGTAAAGTTAGAAAGAATAGTTTAATAGGTGCCTTGTACTCATCAGACAGCTTTAATTATTAAAATTTGCCAACATCCGGAGCACCTAGGTGGGTCAGTGGGTCAAGAATCTGGCTCATAGGGGCACCTGGGTGGCTCAGTGGTTTAAGCCTCTGCCTTCGGCTCGGGTCATGATCTCAGGGTCCTGGGATCGAGCCCCACATCGGGCTCTCTGCTCTGCGGGGAGCCTGCTTCCTCCTCTCTCTCTCTCCCTGCCTGCTGTGATCTCTGTCAGATAAATAAATAAATATTAAAAAAAAAAAATCTGGCTCATAAATTTGGCTCAGGTCATGATCTCAGGGTCCCGGGATCAAGCACTGATTCAGGTTCTGTGCTCAGCTCTCTGTGCCAAGAGAGTCTGCTTTAGATTCTTTCTCTCCCTCTACCTCTACTCCCCCTTGCTTGCTTGCTTGAGCCCTCTGTCTCTCAAACAAACAACAAACAAACAAATTAATTAACTAACTAACTTTAAATAAAACTTGGCCAGTTTCCCTTCCTTCACTTTTTTTTTTTTGGCCAGAGTATTTAAATCAGGTTTCATACATAGTGTCCTATTTGTGCAGATTACTTCTGAAATATTACCAGCAAAGTAGAGATTAGGGTATAGGGAATTCTGTTAGGCTTCACGCAGGTCTGCATCCTGGGATGCATTTAAATTTGCATACACTGTCCTGATTCCCAGTCACTCTGCTGGATATGAATTCAGTCTCCAGTGATCATGCACATGGGTCAACCTGGAACATTTCTGTCCTTACCAACACATAACCTTCAAGCTTCTTGACTGAGACCATGTCTGTTCTGTAGCTTCGCTGTTGGGTATCCATTTCAGCCATACATTTTCTCTTGACAATGAGCTCTGGTTTCATGTGCTCTCCTGAAGGTTAACTTCCATCCCAGGTGTCCTTGGACTGCCATCATTGGCTACTCCTCTGTATCTTCTGGGAATAAAACATTCAGTTTTATATTTTATAAATTAGGAATTAGGAAGCAAGAAATCTAGGCTGGGCTCAGCGGTTTACCAATCTCTTAACTTCTTTGCAGTTTGCTGTCTTCATATACAGAGTGAAATGGTTAGTCTAGATCCATGCTGTCCAGTGTTCTAGCCACTTACTACATGAGCTAATGAGCACTTGAAAGATAGCTGTAAGTTGAGCTGTAAGTATAAAATACCTGCCAGATTCTGAAGCTCAGTATGAAAAAAAGGGAGCTCTCTCATTAATATTATTACATGTTGAAATGATATTTTAGGTATACTGAGTTAATGAAACATTATTAAAATTAATTTCACCCATTTCTTTTTTCAGTGTTGCTAATGGATGACTTAAAATGACACATATGGCTCACATTATATTTCCTTTCGTTAGCTCTGGCCTAGAGCTTTCCGGTCCCCTCTCTGAAATTGTTTCTTATTTGGGATTGGTACAGTCAGGTTCAGTTTACAGAAATTCAGCAGAGGGTCCTAACACAGCACTTCAGTGGCCCAAACATTTCTCCTTATTTTCGTATTAATAAAAATTCGTTATTTGGGAACTACTTATTTAAATAACAATCTGGTTCTGTGATCTGGAAGGAGGAAACGCCATTGTGATCAAATCACTATTGGAATTTTTGTTGTCATTTTGGAGTCCATTGTTCTGAACTATGCCAGGACATAACTGATTATTTAATTTGACTAGTGATAGTTCTTTGCAGTTGTATATGGGAGTTTTTTTGTTTTGTTTTGTTTTTGTTTTTTGTCAGAGAGAGAGAGAGATCATAAGTAGGCAGAGAGGCAGGAAGAGAGAGGGAGAAGCAGGCTCCCTGCTGAGCAGAGAGCCCAACACAGGACTTGAACCCCGGACCCTGACTGAGATCATGACCTGAGCTGAAGGCAGAGGCTTAACCCACTGAGCCACCCAGGCACCCCAGTTTTTGTTTTTGTTTTTTTTTCAGTGCCATCACTTTTTCTGATAAACATAGATGCATAAACATGGGTCATGTAGACACTTATATTTAAACATTGCAATGGTAGAAATTGGCAGGTGCCCCCCCCCCCCACAACCCCTGCCCTGTGGTTATGTCTGCTTACCTGCTTATTTACAGTAGAAACTTCCTAAGGCAAGTAAAGACTACCATGGACCAATTACAGTAGAGCTTACTTTCTTGACTAGGAGTAGGTATGAAGGGACTACGAGTGTTTTTCTCATGGACTGTTTCAAACATTTAAATCATAAGTAAGTCATTTTCTTTAGCCTTATTCATTTGCATAGACCTCTACCACTTAATCACTCTTAGTTCCCATTTATATTTGTACTGTGCAGATGCCAAGTGATATAAATAGGGGGCCTGGCACAGCCATCCGAGTCAAGTCATCGTATTTCTCTTGGCTGGGTGTCCTCTGTTCTTGTTTGTTTGTTTGTTTGTTTGTTTGTTTTTAAAGTTTTTTTTTTTTTTTTTTTAAGTAATCTCTACACCCACCATGGGGCTTGAACCTACAACCCTAAGATCAAAAGTTGCATGCTCTATCAGCTGAGCCAGCTGGCTGTCCCTGTTTTCACTAATTCCGTCTTTTACACATGGGGTTTCAAGTTGTCAGGAGCTGTGTGTCTGGGACAGCAGGAGTTAAGTGGGTAAATCTGGTAATATTTGTCCTCCTCACTTGATGTAAGTTACTTTTCCCTACCTTCCTTGGGTCATGAAGGCCCGTTGACTTTCTCTCCGTATGCCTCCTTCCAGCACTGCCTGAATTCAGGTCTCTTCTCTGTGTTCTTTGGTTGTATATGCAGCAGCACCTGGCTTCCTAAGAAAGTCGTGATCCAGTCTGATCTAAACATTCTCCCGTTTAGCCCCTCTGAGCCTCCCACTCTCTTCCGGATGACGTCCAGCTTTGGCTGAGCCTGCAGGATTGTTCTGGCCTCTATTGTCTGGCCTTTCCCCCAACCATCTATGCTGCATTTTGGCCACCAGGCTGCTCTTTGTTCTTGGCATGTTCTTTGCCCTTTCTCCCACCTCTGCTGTAGACCTGGAGGCTCACACCACCTGCCCGCCATTTCCTTCATTCTCCAGGGGAAGGCTTCTCACCTCCAAGGTTTGACTTGTCTAGAGCCTGGTAGAGAGAATAAAGGTTTTCTTGGGGCTGCATTGCAGTGTTTGTTCCTTGCATCACTATAATTATTTATAATTATATATATAAGATATATAGTAAATGATTATATAATCTTTAATTACATATAATTTATAATAATTTATTGTAGGTTTTCTGTAGGAGACTAAGGTTAAGGACTGACTTTTTCTCTAGTTCCTAATCTGGTCTGTTTCTTGGGCATAATTTGGCTTATTCCTTCATTGATAAACACTCACTGAATTCAGGAGTCCTAAAAAGATACTGGTTGCATTTATTTGCAGGGGGGCTCTCACAGTTTGTAGTCCGTGCCTGCACTGTGCATAACAGTAGCTGCTAGTCTCCTGTGGCCGCTGAGCTCTTGAACTGTGGCGTGAATTGTGGCACCTCAAGTGTAAAATGCACGCTGGTTTTGTACAATGACAAAAGAATGTACACTAGTAATAATTTTGTACATTGAGTTCATGTTGAAATGAAAAATCTAGTGTGAAGTTAAATAAAATGTATTACTAAAATTTCACCTATTTTACCTTTCTAAAAGTGGCTGCTAGAATATTTATATGTACATTTGTGGCTTGTATCCTATTTCTGCTGGACTGAACTCATCTAAAGGGCTCTTAATTTTTAACTTCTCTTTTTCTCCATCCAGATCTGAGATTTCAAAAGAGGAAACCACTTTTAAGTGATAAACTTTGGCACGTTAGTCAATTCAGAAGGTTTCATTGAAGGAATTTGTTTTACCTCTTTTAGCTTTGACCTCAAATTTCCATGAGCACCAAATGTGTTTGAACAGCTTACAAGGGCTGCGGATGCCGTGCTGTTTGCTTTCTTTCCAGTCCAGAGGAGCAGAGACATGGTAGCGGCCTGCCCCGCTGCTGCCTGTTCACAGTGCAGGGCATGTGAGGACTGGCAGGCTGTCCTCAAGAGAAGTGCAGGCCAGTGATCCACAGGGCCAGAGCCGAGAGAAGGTCCCAGCATATGGTGACAGTGTGCTTCCTGTTCCCAGCAAGCCAACAGCTGCACCGTGATCCTTGGCAGCAGGCGTTTGGCAGGTCTCCCTGGGGCACCCTGGGCCTTTGTAAGTCTGGCACAGCGCTGAGAGGTGCCTAGGTACATCCTCCTGGAGCAAGAGAAAGAGAGCAGAACCTCCCACAGTCTTCTGGCTCCCACCTTCCCCCTGCTTCCCTCCGCTCCCTACACACGGGGGACACTGGGCAAAGCCATGGGTGATGGGAAAGAGTGAGCTTTTCCCACAAGTCACAGGGGTTGGCCAGCTTGGGGTAATGCTATCCATGTTTTGTACCATACTCTCAGAAGACTATTTGAAATGAAAGCAGGGTCCTTTCTATTTGAATATTCAGTTCCAGGTGGATGAAAGATTAAAAAAAAACAAAAACAAAAACAAAAAAAACTTAGAGAAGAGTCATGAGAAAAGTAACAAGGACATCTCCAAAGCAAAATCCCATTTTACTCACATTTACCTGTTGGTAGCATTATGCCCTATTGGCTTTGTTTCTTTTTTTAAAATATGTGTGTGTGTAGATCTATATGTATATTTTTCCTGGATCGTATGAACTTATGTTGCATATACATCATATAGCCTTTTCCCCCTACATACATTATATATTTCCTAAAATCAAAAATATTCTTTTGCCTAACCTTAGTTCAGTTACCAGCTTAAGTAAATTTTAGCATTTATGTCATATTTTAGTGTACTGTTTGTATTCTTTTATCAGTTGGCCCAAAAATGTTCTTTATAGCATATTTTCCTTCACAGTTAAGCATCCAGTCTAGAATCACATGTGTAGTTAGTTGTCATGTGAAGGAAAACAGTTTGTCTACTCATACTCAAAACCTTTCCATAATAATTCTGGCGCCAAATATGTGGGGTTTTACACACGAGCAATTCTCCAGCTCTCCAGTGGACAGCTGGAGGGTATCTTGCAAATTCTCACTCACTTCTACACTGCCTTTAGTTAGTGCAGACCCCACAGGTTAAAGGCTTAATCCCTCTTCTTCTTTCGCTTCCGATGCCAGTTGCAAGTCCCAGTTTTACCTGTGCTTCTGACCAACTGGATGTAAACTGGGAGATTCTGACGACCCCTTCCTGAGGGTGGATAATTTTCTAGAGCAGCTCACAGAACTCAGGAAGAAGGTTTGCCTAATTTGATTACTGGTTTATCATAAAGAGATGCCCAGAGCAAGGCAGGGGGAAAGGAGCATGAAGTTCTAAGCACACCACTCTCCCAGCACCTTTCTGCAAACACCCTTTGGAAGTTCTCCAGACTCTTTCTGTTAGGGTTTGATGGAGACCACATTATGTAGGCATGATTGATTGCATCTTTGACTATTAGCGATTAATTCACCCTCCAGACCACTTCCTATCCCTACCATATAGGTAGGAAAAGTGGGGCTGAAAATTCCAACCCTTAGTGACTTCTTTGATTTCCCTGGCAAACAGCCCCCATCCTTCAGGGACTTTAAAAGTTCATTAACATAAACTCAGGTGTGGTTGCAAGGGACTTGTTATGAATAACAAAAGACTCTTCTTTCACGTTGTTGCTCTCAGAACTTCCGAAATTCTGAGGGTTTTAGAAACCCAGTGCCAGGAAAAAAAGAAGAAGCACTGTGCCATGAACAAAAACCAAATATGTATTTCTTTATAAGTTGCAGTATCACAACAGGTCCTTTTAGTTTCCTTTTATCTGGAGCCGTTCCTCAGCTTTTTTTCTGTTTTGCTTTGTTTTGTTTTGTTTTTGGTCTTTTGTGACCTAGATATTTTGGTGGAGGAATGTTTTAAGTTTTAAAAACAAACCTGTTAGAGAGCTAGGAGAAAATACATTTTTGTCCTTGTCTGTTCAGGAAGGGAGGACCTTTGCAAGCAAGACCTTAAAGAAATGCCAAGCATAGATTTGACTTGATGAAAAATTTAGAATTCCTTTACAGCCTACCCAAAAGCCCAACAAAATCCAGGAGCATTTACAATGAATAGGACAGACTTAAAGCTCTTTCAAGGCAATAAGAAAAAGACTAACATCCTAAAATATAGGTAGGGGATCTGAAAGTAGTGCCCAAAAGAACAAATACAGATGGCCAGTAACCTGAAAAACAACCCCCTCCAAGGGCATTCCAGTGAATGTGAATCAGAAGAGTGGGGACTCATTAATTTTCAAGATTGATTCAATTACTGAGAATGATTCTTCACTGTAGGCAAGAGTGGGGGAAGGCACTTTCACACTGTGGGTAGAGTGTACATTGATGGGAACTTCTCTGGTGGAGGAAGATAAACCAAGCAGTAGATCCAAGAGCTTGCTTGCTTTATTTATTTATTTAAAAGGTTGTTTTTGTTTTTTGAAAGATTTTATTTATTTATTTATTTGACACACACAGAGAGGTCACAAGCAGAGAGGCAGGCAGAGAAAGAGGGGGAAGCAGGCTCGCTGCTGAGCAGAGAGCCCGATGTGGGGCTTGATCCCAGGACCCAAAGGATCATGACCTGTGAGCCAAAGGCAGAGGCTTAATCCACTGAGCCAACCAGGTGCCCCTAAAAGGTTTTATTTTTAAGGCATCTCCACACCCAGCCTGGGGCTCAAACTCAAAACCCTGAGATGAGGAGTTGCACGCCCCACCACCCAAGCTGGCCAGGCGCCCCTACAGAAGCTTTAAATAGCAGTAATTTCGTGTTACAAATTGTGTGGCAGATGAACTGCTGTAGATTTGTGCATTATGGGTGACAGATTTTGAGTTTTTATTTTTTAGTTTTTAGTCACTACAATTACATGAGAGAGGCCTGTTCTTTAGGAAAATAAGTTTTAGATCATTGAAGGTAACCTATTAGCATCAAAAAGGCTTCTTTAGAAAAGATTAAAAGAAGGGTTTCTTTCCGTGAGGAGTGATCCTTTTTAGTTAAAAATGAGTTACCGGTACAATAGCTAGTTTAGCTTGGTAGTTAGAGTGAGGTGCTCCTGGGTGTTTGCATGGGTTAGGGGTGATTATGGACTCCTGAGGAAGTCCTGTCTGTTTCTGGTCAGCAGGTCCAGAGACTCCGTGTTTGGATTTGGTGGAAGTGGGCTCATTTGTAGAAAATGGTGTTCTAGGAAGAGTACCCTGGGCTCAGAGAACACAGTCTGGGGGTTTCTGTACTCTGGGCTTGAGATCCCAGTGACCAGCAAGGTAGGAACAGGGAAGAATGGTGACTCTGGGAGACAGTGAAGAAGCTTCCTGGAATCTGCTGACTGGAAATATGCAGGAGGTAAAGGACAGCATAGGAATGGATGACAGGCTGCCTCTCACAAGCAGGGCTGGCAAGAGGGAATTGCCATCTTGAGGAGGGCCGTGAGGATTTTGACCTGAGGGTGAAGTTTTCCTTGATGGTGGCACACTGATGCTGAACTGGGGAGGTTGTGAGGTAGTTGGTGGTGTGGATGTGTTGAGAGGAGCTCATCCCAGAGAGAGCTGACAGCTAGATACAGAGACTGGAAAAGGGGTCTTGGTCAGAAGGGGCGCATAGGTGGAGAGTGTGAGCACACAGCAGGTCCATACAGTGAAGTATTTATACAGTCCAGACGTGACTGTCCTTGTCTAGCTTTCTCGTTCCAGGGAAGCTTCTCTTTCCTAGCAACTTGTCCAAACCTCCTGGCTTGTTGTTGTTTGTTTTTTGTTTTGTTCTCTCCCTCTTCTCAAGGGGATGAACCACCTCTCTACTTTAATCTGTCTTCCCCCATCCCATTGTTTATTCAAGGAAGCTTAACCCTTTTCATACAGTAGTATCCTTCTGCCTCAGTATACCCCCTTGTACCTCAGCCACCCCTTTCTCTTATTCTCAGAGGAAGAGATACCTACACTCTTGTGCTGCAGAGGTTAACCCCATTTGTCCAGTTCCGCCTTTCCCTCCCTCCTTCTGGGAAACTTGATGTTCTGTTTGCCCTCGGTCTCCAGCTCCTTAGTTCTTTGTGCTTTGGCTTACACACAGCTTTGAGGAGAAATCACAGACTTTATTATACAGAGAATCAGAAGGAAATGAACTTCCTAAGGTCACACTTCTTAGGCATTTTAATGTTTATCTAGTCTGCTTTTCAGAATATGCTGGAAGATGTTTACACACAATGCTTTCCAAACTGTGGAGCACCCCCCACCCCAAGAGGAGGGGATGCCCCCCCCCCCTGCAACTTCTCCTTCTGAAAAATAGGCATTTCCACCTTTGTTTTAACCAGAATAGCTCAATCTAGTTCTGATTAAGAATTCATTTGGGTTAAGTGTTTTGTGACTTAAAGAAAATGAACTACTGGTTTAAAAAATAAATTATGGGAGCACCTTTGTGGCTCAGTCGTTGGGTGTCTGCCTTTGGTTTGGGTCATGATCCCAGGGTCTGGGATTGAGCCTGGCGTCAGGCTCCCTGATCAGCAGGAAGCCTGCTTCTTCCTCTCCCACTCCCCCCCCCCCCCCACTTGTGTTCCCTCTCTCAGTGTGTGTCTATCAAATAAATAAATAAAATGTTTAAAAAGTAAATAAATACATCATGGCTTGTACTTCCATGAGTTAGACTCACTTACATTAGCACCTTAGTTACACTGTTTCATACTGGGGTGAATCTGAAGGAATTGATGTTATATATATTTTTAAAAGATTTTATGTATTTATTTGACAGAGGTACAGCAAGAGAGGGAACCCATGCAGGGGGAGTGGGAGAGGGAGAAGTTGGCTCCCTGCTGAGCAGGGACCAGAACACAGGACTCTGGGATCAGGATCTGAGCCAAAGGCAGACTCTTAAACTTAACTGACTGAGCCACGCAGCCACCCTGAATTGATGTTATATTGTGAAGTGATTGCTTTCATGGCTTATCACTGAAAAGCAATTAAACATTACAAGGCAAAAATAGTCTTGGGTAAAATTATTTCTGTAAATAACTGACATAAAAATTTTGACCTAGTTGTCTCCAGAATGAGGCTTATGTCCCAAAGGCTTCACACTGACCTCAAGGAAAATTTTGTAGACTTTAAAAAAAAAAAAAAGGATGACCCATGCAAACACTCTACCTAGAAAGAAGTCTAATTTGGAGCCTCTTTTAGAAAATGTTGAAGTCACATATTGGATAGCCAAATAGAAAGGAATAGATTTGCATTTTATTTTTTCACATGCACACACAAATATATATTTGTAGTTTTCCCATGATATGTTACTTAGGTTCTGAGAGACATTTTAGTCAGTTACTCTATTTCTGTTTGGTAATGTAACAATATAGTGTTGGTGTTTTCATATTTAGATGTATGTACTAGATTTATTCCTCAATATCTAAGGCAGACAGATCACCAAATTTCCTTTCTTTCCTCTTATCATTTAAAAATGCATGTAGAGGGGCCTCTTGGTGGCTTAGTTGGTTAAGTGTCTGCCTTCGGCTCAGTTCATGATCCCAGAGTTCAGGAATGGAGCCCCACGTTGGGCTCCCTACTCAGTGGGGAGCCTGCTTCTCCCTCTCCCTCTCTGCCTGTTGCTCTGCCTACTTGTGCACTCTCTCTCTTTCACAAATAAAGAAATAAAATCTTTAAATAAAATGCATATAGTTATGAGCACATGATGCCCATCACCAATATCCCATGACCTTGGGCCCATCACTCTGCCTTTCCATTTTTATGCACAAAGAAGGGAATGAAAAGGGGGTGGCTTCTACCCCCCTGATTCTGAGTTCTTTAACCTGGCTTCTTTGTGGACATTTACAAGTCCCAACCTCTTAGTATCCAAATTAAGTATCCTAATTAAGTATCCTTAATCCTCTTGACTCTGAAAATGGTTTTGATCAGGTATTTTATTTTTTTATTATTTTTTAAATTTCTTATTTATTTATTTGACAGAGAGAGAGAGAGCAAGTAGGCGGAGAGGCAGGCTCCCTGCTGAGCAGAGAGCCCAGTGTGGGGGCTTGATCCCAGATCCTGAGATCATGACCTGAGCTGAAGGCAGAGGCTTAACCCCCTGAGCCACCCAGGCATCCTTGATTGGGTATTTTAGTTTGTACTCCCTCAAAAGCAGATTCCAAGACAAGGATTTGAATATAAGAAGTTTATTGGTGGTGGGGGGAGGCACCTGGGTGGCTCAGTGGGTTAAAGTCTCTGCCTTCAGCTCAGGTCATGATCCCAGGGTGCTGGGATTGAGTCCCGCATCAGGCTCTCTGCTCAGCAGGGAGCCTGCCTCCCCCCAACTCTCTCTCTCTCTGCCTGCCTCTCTGCCTATTTGTGATTTCTCCATCAAATAAATAAATAAAAATAAAAATAAGTTTATTTGGCATGAAGCTAAGGGAGTAGAAAAGTGAAATGAGGCAGAAAAAGTGGCCAATAAAGGGTGAATTATTGAGCCAGCTCCCACCTGGGGCGGCTGCTACTTAGTTTTGTTGGGGGGGGGGTGGATTTAGGAGCCAGTTATTCAAACTGGGGAATGAGGGATCTGGGTTTTTTTGTTTTTTGTTTTTAAAGATTTTATTTATTTATTTCACAGAGATCACAAATAGGCAGAGAGGGAGTCAGAGAGAGAGAGAGAGAGAGAGAGAAAGGAAAAAGCAGGCTCCCTGATGAGCAGAGAGCCTGATGCGGGGCTCAATCCCAGGACCCTGACACCATGACCCGAGCTGAAGGCAGAGGCTTAACCCACTGTGTCCCCAGGCACACCTGGGTTTTTTATTTGTAGGCTAATGTCTTAGTTTTGGGTTGAAGGCTGCTCTTAAGGGGCAGGTAGGTGGCAGAGCAGATTACAATGGTAGGAAAAGCCCTTAGGTAGAGAAATGGAGTTGCTGGTAGTTGGATGCTTTAGGTATGCCCTGAAGTGGTAAGGGAAGGAGATGAAGGCAGGGTACCAGCAACATTCTCTGTCCCAGTCTCCTGATTGAGCTTTAGGGCTTCTTATTTTTTTTTTTTTTTTCAAGATTATTTATTTGAGAGAGAGAGAGAGAGAGAGAGATAAAGTTTGTGTGCATGAGCTGGAGGGAGGGGCAGAGAGAGAGGGAGAGAGTGAGGACAAGTAGACCCCCCACTGAGTGTGGATCCTGATGCAGGGCTCGATCGCAGGACCCCAGAATCATGCCCTGAGCCAACATCAAGAGCCTGACACTCAACCGACTGAGCTCCCTGTTTGCCCTGAGCTTCGTGGCTTAATGACAGGAGCACGGTGGTTTCTGGAGTACACTGACCCCTGCCTGATACTTCACAGGTATTCTTTAGTATTCTTTAGTTATATTTCCTTTTAAGAAGGCAGGGGAAAGTGCTCGCTCTCCTCCATAGTTTAGCCTTTAAAAAGGATCTCAAACCCTTCTGTATGTAAGTATTTCTAAGCCAACACACCAAGGGCTCTACCCAAGTGGTTTCCCCTCAGAGTGCGGGAGCCCGTTATGTGACAAGCATAGTAATAAATGCTGGGTGTGCAGAGGTGAGAGGCATGATCCTGACCGAGGAGTTCCTGGGCCAGGGGCTGGTTATTGAGTGGCTGACCTAAAGAACCTTTCCAAGTGATAAAGGACTTCAAGTGAATCACCTAATCAACAAAAAGTGTGCTTTGGGATTCGGGTCAAACGTTCCTCCCTTTCAGACCCTGGCTCCATCTTGTTGGCTGAGTGACATTAGATGAAACAGCCTCAGTTTCCTCACTTGCTAGATGGGATTGCTGATACCTGCTTGTGGGATTGTTAGAGGATTCAGTGCACTAACCTTGATAAATAGACCAGGTTTGGGTAGAAGAGAGGACAGGACATGGAGAGAACGTTGATGGCTAGGTCACTTACTATATATATATAAGAACTAAGGTAAGAAAAATGGGTTTGGGGGCTTGATCACAGAAGGCACTGAAGGCACTGAATCTCAAGCTCAAACAGACCTTGGGACATGGCTGCAAGGGCAGTGAGGTTTCATCGCATCTCAGAAAGGCTGAGGGAAAGGGCCATCATTTCAGTCTTCACACTAATAGGATATTCTTGGCTCACTGAGCTATTCATGGGCATGGTAGAGACCAACCATATTCTTATGTGGAAACATAGCAACTCAACTCTGTCAAAAAGCAGAAACGGGCACCTGGGTGGCTCAGTCGTTAAGCGTTTGCCTTTGACTCAGGTCATCCCCAGGGTCCTGGGATCGAGTTCCTCATTGGGTTCCCTGTTCTGCAGGGAGCCTGCTTCTCCCTCTCCCATTACCCCTGCTTGCGTTCCCTCTCTCACTGTGTCTGTGTCAAATAAATAAATGAAATCTTTTTTTTTTAAAAGGCAAAAACAGACCCATAAATACAGAGAACAAACTGATGGTTGCCAGAGGGGAGGGTTGGGTGCATGGGCAAAATGGGTGAAGGGGATAAGGGGAAGTAGAGGCTTCTAGTTACTGAAGTCATAAGTCACGGGGTGGGGGGTGGAGGATGAAAAGGATAACCCAATGAGTAGAGCCAGTGACACTGTGAGAACAGTGTGTGGTGACGACAGCCGTGTCGGTGGTGAGCTCAGGAGAGTGTAGACTGGTTGAATCACTGTGTTGTGTGCTGGAAATTCATGTAATGTTGTGTGTCGGCCATACTTCCATTAAAAAAAAGAGCTTAACACTATGAGGACCACCACGTGGTGCCAACAAGGTCTGGATCTTAAACTGTACATTACTGGAATACATTAGCTGCTGGCCCATTTTTGGTCTTGAAGGGGGAAGCTGAGGCTTAGCAAGGTGACAGTCTTTTAATGGTAAGTCGACTTTTTGAGAAGACCTAGATGTACAGAGGTTCAGAAATTCCCTCTGTTGACAATGCCATTTGATGGATGGATGTCCTGGAAGGTTTTGAGAGAGCCCTTTTCTGTTTTAAAATTGAGAACGTTTGCAGTTTCCAACTCACGTGTCACACATGTTCCTTTGGTCTTTGTCTTCAGCTGCTCATGTTTCCCACCTGGAAAATGTGTCCGAGGAAGAAATGAACAGACTCCTGGGAATAGTGTTGGATGTGGAATATCTCTTTACCTGTGTCCACAAGGAAGAAGATGCAGATACCAAACAAGTTTATTTCTATCTATTTAAGGTGAGGTTTTTTACCACTTTAAAAAGGCGTTTTTTCTTTCTCTCATTGTTCAGATGTGCTCAGTTTCTGCACACCAGGTCGTGGGTGGGAAGGCCCTCAGCTCATGATACGTTTGCCCTCAGGGTTTGTGGAAGCATGCGATTCTTCATGAGGGATTCTCTAAAATGACCCACCACCTGTTGGATTCATCACTCTTCTTGAGAGCCTTCTTATTTGTTTGCAGACTTGAATATCTTGATTTGCTTATGCGTGTAGATTTCTTTCCATCCACTCATCCGTTCGTCCATCTGAGTATGTGTTTGGCATACCTGCCCTGTGCTCCGTGCATGGCACTCATGTAGGCATGAGGGATAGATCAGTGGGCAAAGTCCTTGCCCTCAAGGAGTTGACTTTTCAGTAGAAGAGGCAGACAATCAACCAGTAAATAATATATTTGCAGGTGGTGATAAGTGCTGTGAAGAGAAACAAAGTAGGGTAAGTGGAATCAGAATGGCAGGGATGGTGGGGGTGGGGGGACACAACCATGAGGAAGGGTAGTTAAGGAAGGCCTCTCTGAGGAGACCACAGATGAGCAGGAACCTGAGCTCTGGGGACAGGAGCTGTTGCTGAAAAGGGCTGGGAGAAGAGCTTTCCAGGCAGCAGAAGCAATGCCATCTGGTGATGGTGTGATGTGGGGAGAGCAAGGAGGCCAGTGTGGTGGAGCCCGGTGACCAAGGGGAGGGTGGGAGGAGATATGGTTGGAGGGTGGCCCCAGGGCCTTGACTCCCATGCTTCACAGAGAGGAAGCAGGAATTTCCAAATTTGGGCATCTCCCTACTGTCCTGTGTCTTGTTGACCCCAGTCACTGGTCACCAGTTACTGCTCCCACTTCCCCACTCCCCATAGCTGCTGCTTCCTGCTCTGTCTGAGCTCCCCTTGGGTCACATCCATCCCCTTTCTGCAGACATATGCCTCCCCATCTTCTGACTGCAGTCAGGATGGACAGGGGTAGGAGAGAAGTGGGTGGTGGGAGCAGAAAGATGAACTTCAGGGGCCAAAAATACATTCTTAAAGGGAGCAGACAGAAGAAATAATTAAAAAACAGAAACCTTGCTTTTGAGGGCACTGTTGATTATGTTGTATTGTGTTATAGTTAAAAGGTTCTTTAAGAAAACAAAACAAAACAAAATGCTCCACTCAGAGCTTATAGCCAGGAAGGGTTTGCCTCTTTAGTGAGCACCGTGCTTCATTTTACATGACAAAGATAGAAAATTTTTCCATTGAGTTCCTCTTTTGCTTTAACTGCTAGGAATCTCAGTGCAATTTTTGTGCTCAATTCCTGTAGCTTTTTTTTTTTAAGATCTGAATTTACTTGCTACATAATTTTCCCTTCTCCCAATTTATTAACTTTTGTGGGTTTTTTTTTCCATTGTTTTTTGGGGGTGGTGTTACTTATGGGAATTTGGGGATAGATAGGAGACAGGTGTGGAAGTGAGAATTGTATTTTTAAACTTTGGGGTCACGTTTGGGGATACTGGTTTTACAAAGATAAATGGGAGGTTGGAGGGAAGAGAAAGGGGGTTGGGGGGAGAGAATGCACCACTGAGTTCCTCACCACCATTAGCAGGCACTGGTCTACTCCAGGTGACAAGTTGTTGACATGGCTATGAGTCCTGAGTCATCCAGATTGAACCCTGGCAGGTTCATGCTGTTTAGAGCTTCTTTGGAAAAAGATGTTAGTTGAAGAAAAACAACGTCTGCATGACTGCAGTGATTATTTTTCTTGGAACTGAGTGGCCTGGCAGCCCCATAGCCCTGCTGGAAATGAAGGTGGTGTCAAGGTTTCCATCCTGCCGGCCTCCTCAGGATTTTGGTTATAACTAACCAAATAGGCCAGGCAGCACTGCTCTGCTTTGAAGTCCGTTTTTCTCTCTCTCTCCTCTCTTCCCACCTCCCTCATTTTAACAGCACAAATGTATTTACTCATGGGAACAAAATCTAAAATATTCAGCATTCTCCCCCACCATACCCCTCCCCCCGAGTCATTCTTTGGGTCAATAAGTAATAAATCCTGCATTCCTTAGCTTTTGAAAGGCAGTTCCTGTGTCTCTTATGTCTCAGTAATTAAATTAGAATTAAATGTATTATTCTTTTAGTAACATTTAAAAAACTTCAGGCTTAGATGTTGAAAATAAACCCAATGAAAAGCTGCTTCCTAAACTCAGTGTTTTCCTCAACCCTGTAACTGTGGCATCAGAGTTCGACTTTCTGGGTTTCAGTCTTGGCTCCATCACGTGTGAAAGGTGACTTTGGGCGAGACATTCTCCCGCAGTTTCCTTATCGGTAAAATACAGTGATAGCACCTACATCTGAAGGTTGTTAAGGGTATTAAATGAGATACAACATAAAGTGTGTCTAGGGAACCTAAGGGTGCAAATGCTTGCCGCTGGTATTAAATTTCTTTTCTGTGGCCACTTAGTCCAGCTCAATCCTTTTGTAGATGAAGAAACCAACATTCAGCATCTCCCCAACCCATTAGTTTATCTCCAAATTGAAACCCCCAGGGGACCAAGTTTTCAAATGGTCTTATTTTAACTGGGCAAAGAAAGTAGGCAGGCAGAATGATCTGTATTTGAATTTGATGATCTATCCATATCCTTAGAAACATATTAGTGACTTATCATTACTACATGTTTATTTTTTATGAAAATGGGCACAATACATTGAATGGATCAACAGATGCCTCACACTAATTATGCATATGGTGCCCCAGAAGGAATTGAGGCCCTTGTAAGACATGTCTCAGGGGGACACATGGGGGCCTTGAAACTTTGTCCATTTCTGTTAACTCCTGGGAGCATGATTGCCACGTCTTGTTTCTGTTGAAAAGGCAGTAAGTGGAGAAAGGAGAGAAAGATACAACTTAAATAGACGCATGGTCATGCCATACCTGGCCCGCATGTAAAGGTCACAGAATTTTTAAGCAAAGGTTGAAGGTAAAGGATTTCAGTATTAAGTTTATTTTCAAAGTAGGTCTTGATTAGTGACTCTTGAGTTGTTGTTTTTTTTTTTTTTTCGTCTTGGATATATGTTCTTTGAGAGCTTCAAATTCCAGTGGCAAGGATTAAGAGCAGTGTTTTGTTTTGTGGGCATTGAGATGCCAGAACACTTGGCTTGTATTCTGTGCATGGAGAAGAAATGAAAAGAGACTGCAGCAGTGAAAGTTGCCAGTTGAGAATTCCTGCAGAATTCCTTCCCGAAAGGCCGGGGCCCTAGACTATGCATAGGATGCACAGCTGGTACAAACAGCCCTCCCCCCTGGTCTCACTTGCACAGAATGGCTCCCTGCCTTCCTGGGGTTTAAATATGAGCCTTCTTCAGGGAGCCTGGGTTGTGTAGTTGATTGTGTCTGACTCTTGGTTTCCGCTCTGGTCATGATCTCAGGGTCTTGAGATCAAGCCCTGCATGGGTGTGGAGCCTGCTGAAGAAGGTTTCCCTTTCTCTGTCCCTCCTCCCATGTGTTCTCTCTTTAAATAAATAAAAGCATCTAAAAAACTGACCAACCAACCCTCCAGAGCATGAGCACAGCCTGCAGGCGCCTAGCTGGGCCTGGGCAGAGTGTGTGTGCATACCAGGCCTCTGGGTCAGTGGGAATCAGGAAATGGTGGGGAGAAGGGAAAGGGACTAGGATAGAGAGCCTGGTGCTACTGGCGGAGCTCTAGGCTGTGCAGAACATGGAAGGGGTTCCGTTTCTCATAACTCTGGTCGGGGGTATGAAGGCAAATTTGGGTTACCTGGTAGTCACCCACTTTTATTGACTTAAGGATTTATTTACATGTAGATAAGATAATTAGAATATGGTGACTTCCCTTCAGAGGCTGTGTTTTTGTGTGTTTGTGTGTGTGTGTGTGAGAGAGAGAGAGAGAGAGAGAGATTGATTTTTTTTTTCTTAATGATTTTTTTTTGCAGCTCTTGAGAAAGTCTATTTTACAAAGAGGAAAACCTGTGGTTGAAGGCTCTTTGGAGAAGAAACCCCCATTTGAAAAACCTAGTATTGAACAGGTAACATTTTAGTGGGGGGACACCCTTATTTTTATTGCTCTAAGGCTGAACAAACCGACTCTTCCATCTCTCCCTGTGTCTTTCTTCCGTCCTCTAGAGCCAGCTTAGAGATGCTCACTGAGTGTGTAGAAGTTGTCTTGGACCTTTTGCAACAGGAGTGGATACATAATTTAATAAATGAGCTAGCTGTTGTCTTTTACGGTTGCTGTATATTTAGAATTCACTGAGTTTGGGGAAGAAAAGAATTAAGCAGAACATGTAGGTCGTAGGAACACATGGAATGTGCTTTTTCTTGGTGTTGATGTTTTAAAATTAAGTCTTGGTCCTTTTGTTTGGGACTGTCTGAAAAAGCCTATTGAGGTGAGGGAATTTAGGAACATTGTCAAAAACATTGTAAGTCAAGCAAAAAAACATAAAAAAGAAATGAGGTTTTGCAGCCAGAAATTGACTTCCTGTTACATTATGATTCCTGGAAAGAAACCGGTTTATTTGGGGAATCTGTTGACATGTATAGACGTTTTCTGTGAAGTATTGTATCTTTCCTCAGAGTCACTTTTTAGCCTGCCATTCTTGGCTAAAGAAATCTCAGATACTCTTGACTGAATTTCTTGATGAAAATGATTACAGAAGATAGGACATCGGGGTGTCTACAAATACAAATAAATGTATTTTTATCAGTCAGTTTTCAGTAGAAGAAATTTTACTTTTGTCTCCAAACTCTATTCAGTAAGAATTGATTTGAAATTAGATTAGTCGGAAGTGTTCTACAGAAACATTGAATTAATCTGCAAATTCTTTTAGAAGCTCATGATTTTGAATAAGATTTTTTTTTTCTTGGTAATCTTGCTGAAACCAAAAGAGTGATAGTAAGCAGTTTAAATTGTCATGCTTGAGTTCAGTGGAAGTCATGCTAGCAGCTTTCTGATTAAAATTTTGGTAATGTAAAAGTGTCATGTGTATCCAAGAACTTCATATACATGATGGACATATAGGACATATACATGATGTCCTATATGGATAGTGCAGCAAGAATTATTCTGCAAAATAATCCTGTTTTATTGTTTAATAGGTTTTGACCTTTTCAGTCTGTGATTCTGATTTTCTCTTTAATGCTTGAGGATTGCAGCGGGCATAGAATAGCAACCCACAGCTTCTCTGTCTTGTCACTTTTCATCCACTGTGATCTGTGGCATGATTCCCTCTGGGCATTCCTGTTTTCTAATAAGGAAAAGGAAGAGATTTTTGTGAATAGAGAAATGTCTGTTCTCTAGCTAATAGCCACCAATGGCACTGACTGTGTGGGTGTTCAGAATTAGTATGATTGCATAGCTGTATGAATAAATTGCCTTCCCTCCTTTTCAGGGTGTGAATAACTTTGTACAGTACAAATTTAGTCACCTGCCATCCAAAGAAAGGCAAACAATTGTTGAGTTGGCAAAAATGTTCCTAAACCGCATCAACTATTGGCATCTGGAGGCACCATCTCAACGAAGACTGCGATCTCCCAATGATGATATTTCTGGATACAAAGAGAACTACACAAGGTAATTTGACGACAAGTTCTTTTCTTTTGGCTTCTTAGAACCCATTGCAGACGTAAAATTACTACTTGTCCCTACAAGCAGAGGGTTGCCCAGTTATTGTGGTAACTCCATCAATTCAGAGAGAATGTTTATATAATTTAGCTTCTTATTAATACCATGATATTTTGAGGCGTGAGGGATCCAAACCAGCTAGCCCTATACTATCCAGTTTGATAGTTGATAGCTACATATGGCTACGGAGCACTTGAAATGTGGCTCGTGTGAACTGAGATTTCGAAGCATATACAAACAAACAAAAAAAAGAATAAAATATTTCATTAGTAGTTCTTTTTATATTGACTCCATGTTCAAGTGATAATATTTTGGATGTATTCAGTTAAGTTATGTTAAATTAATTTCATTTGTTTCTTTTTACCTTGTCAGTGTGACTACTGGAATATTTAAAATGACTTGTGTTGCTTGCTTTATATTTCTGTTGAACATCACTGATCTAGGTAACCATACTGTGACTCTTTAATGATTATACAGAAACTTTCACTCATTTAAAAAACCAAAAAAAATGACCACAGATATAATAGCATTAAAAAAATTTTATAAAGAAGGAAAGGTCACGCTAGTCCCAGCACCATGATGAAACCGGTATCATTAAACATGTTGTCTTCCAGTCTTTGCCCTCTAACTATTTTATATTATTTAGAATGAAAAAAAAAATCTATAGAATTTGCATCCTGTTTTTCTCCGTACTTAACAGCATATCAAACATGTTATTGGTCACATTATGGTCAGTTGAGTTGATGTACTGTAATTTGCCCAACTCTTTCCCTGTTGGTGGACATCAGGCTGTGCAAATATTCCTGGATTGCATGTTTTTTTCCCTTAACATAGGAATTTGTTTTTACTGTTTTTGAATTGCAGAATAATTGAACTGACTTTAAAAATCTTAAACATGGGCCACACAAAGTAAGATGACCTACATTTATTTTCATTTAAGTAGGAGAATGACTTGATTCCCATTTTATAACTTTCCCCCTTTTGTGCTTTATTTATTTAAGTAATCTCTACACCCACCATTGGGGCTTGAACTCACGACCTAGAGATCAAGAGTTGCATGCTCTTGCGACTGAACCAGCCAGGTGCCCCCACCCCCTTTTATATTTTATAGGCACATCAGGCTTGCTTCAGGAGGTATTCCTGACTTAAAGTAGGCAATTTTTTTATAACCTGAGGAGCACTTGTACCCAGGTTATTATTTTCTTTTTAAGATTTATTTATTTATTTGAGAAAGAGAGAGAGTGTGCGTGAGCAGGAGGAGGAACAGAGGGAGAGACTCTTGAAGAGGACACCCTGCTATGGATGGAGCCTGAGTGGGGACTTGATCTCAGGAGACGCTGAGGTCATGGCCTGAGCTGAAACCAAGAGTTGGACATTTAACTGACTGAGCCACCCAGGCATCCGTCCAGGTTATTTTCTCTAACAGTAGGAATGAGTGCAGTTTAAGATGAGTTTTCCAGTCGCCTGGGTGGCTCAGTGGGTTGGGCCTCTGCCTTCGGCTCAGGTCATGATCTCACTGTCCTGGGATCGAGTCCCACATCAGGCTCTTTGCTCAGCAGGGACTCTGCCTCCCCCCTCTCTCTCTCTGCCTGCCTCTCTGTCTACTTATGATCTCTCTCTCTCTCTGTCAAATAAATAAAATCTTAAAAAAATTTTTTTTAAAAAGATGAGTTTTCCTCTTTGATTATTGACCCAATATTCATGAGTAATATCCCCTTTCCTCTCCCCCTTTCTTTTACAAGATATGTAATTTGAGTTATAAAGTATTTCCATACTAATGGACTTTTATAGGAATTACAGATTTATCAGTTTTTAAAAATTACCTATTTCTATACTTTCATTTCAGAATTTTTTATGAAATAATATAGTTCTTATATTATTGTAAATGTCATTTATAATAAGGGCTAAGATAATCTATCAAAAATATAGGGATGTTGGGTGCCTGGGTGGCTCAGTGGGGTAAGCCGCTGCCTTTGGCTCAGGTCATGATCTCAGGGTCCTGGGATCGAGTCCCGCATCGGGCTCTCTGCTCAGCAGGGAGCCTGCTTCCTCCTCTCTCTCTCTCTCTCTCTGCCTGCCTCTCTGCCTACTTGTGATCTCTCTCTGTCAAATAAATTAAAAAAAAAAAATATATATATATATATATAGGGACGCCTGGCCAGCTCAGTCAATCGAACGTGCAAGTCTTGATCTTGGGTTCATGAGTTCGAGATCCACGTTGGGTGTAGGGATTACTTGAAAAATCTCTGTGTGT
The DNA here is from genome assembly GCF_022355385.1 of Mustela nigripes. Lineage (NCBI taxonomy): Eukaryota > Metazoa > Chordata > Mammalia > Carnivora > Mustelidae > Mustela > Mustela nigripes. Next base: position 82,991,482 of record NC_081558.1, on the reverse strand, counting down.
CTGTCTTTTAAACCCATCTGTGAACAATTAGCTAAGCTGAATATTTGCTAAAGCCAGACCTCTGAAGGTATTTACCACTCTTAACAGAGGAAAAATTGTTTCATCGAGAAGGAGAATTAAATGTAAAGCAGCATGGGAGGTTTTACTGTATTTTAGAAAACAGTAAAAATATGTACTGTGTAGCATTTGGGAATTACCAAGAAATGGGTGGCACTTGCAAATACTTAAGGAGTAGTAAAATTAGAAATGGAACGTTGAAATGAACAGTGGGTTTGAATCATAGCTCCATCCCTCCCTCGTTCTGTATGATTTAGACCAGTCACTTCACCTCCTTAACCTTCAGTGTCTTCGTCTGTCCGAGTCTCATGAATACCCTGACTGTTCTGTGTAGCGTCTGGCACACAGGACGGGTGGTGGGAAGATGCTAGTCATTGTTTTCCTCCCACACTTGTTCTGTAAAACTCAGTTGCTGCCAGCGTGGGACTCTTAAGCTAGAGTGTGTACAACTGAAGGAGAGTATCATTATTTGACTATGAACTTTAGAAACTAAAATAACAGGGAATAGAAAGACAACAGCAGATTCCTTTCTAGCCCAGCCTCTTGAGCCAGGGGCCGAGGGCTGAAGGAAGAGTGGAGTCCAGCCACGGTGAAGAGAATCTGCTGAGAGACTGGAATGAGTACACCCCGATGAGTTCCAAAACCTGCTGATTTCTAGGTAGAATGGAGACGAGAGCCTCTGTTAATAATAAATAAGGAAATGAAGGTAGACGACGCTCATCTCCCCCGCTTGCCCGCGATCACGCCACACTGATGAAGAAAGGGAAGTACAGAGAAGCAACCTGTGAAAATTATGAGAAGCAGTAATTGTTTCAGAGGAAAACCTCACTGTCATGAGCCCTTAGGATGTTAGTCAACCACACACCACTACAGCATGGTGTCTCACCGATACTCATCTTCTCAAAAATGGGTAATATTACAGGCTGCAGGCACCACCAGGTTTTATCTTGATGTGTAAGTGAACCTCAGGACCTGTAATGCTGGTTCAGCATATAATTTACAGCAGTTGTAGCGGTTAGAACAAAGGAGCTGAACGCTTCTGGAGCTTGTACGTCAGCAAGGAAATGGGGGGAAATCGGATTCTCTGTGGAAGAGGCCAGACTCAGAGAATGATTATTGCATAGCTACCCTGTGAAGGTTTTCCAATAAAAAATTAAGTCCAGATTGAACAGTAGAATTACTTAAATGACTTAATCCTCTCTGTTCTGAGTGAAGGAAAAATACGAATATTTTGCATACTGAAAATATCTGATATTGTCATGCTAACTATAGGTAATGATAATAAATAATGGAAGTATATATCCCCGGAAATCACTGTGGATTTAGAAAAAGATCTGGACAAATGTTTTGAAGTTTCCTGAATTTTGAGATGGTACATTAATACAATTCCATGAAGAAATAACCTGAAACTAAAGTGTCCGAAGATGGTGACTTTTTTTTTTTTTTTAAGATTTTGCTTATTCATTTGACACAGAGACAGCAAAAGAGGGAATACAAGAAAGGGGAGTGGGAGAGGGAGAAGCAGGCTCCCCACTGAGCAGGGAGTGGGATGCAGGGCTTGATCCAGGACCCTGGGATCATGACCTGAGCCTTAAGGCAGATGATTAACGACTGAGCCACCTAGGCACCCCTGAAGATTGTGACTTTTTCAAATACATCTGACCAGCAGAATCTGCTACTAGAAGTGGTGAATAATTAGTTTTAGACTTTGAATTGTGCAGACCTTCTGAAAGGTGTGACGGTCACCCCTATACTGGGGAGTTGTTTTGTAAGAATACAGTGCAAGTTGGATATAACTAAGTTGATTTTGGTGGAACAGTTGTATGTAACCATTGTTGCATGACTAAGCATTCATCATTAGGCGTATAAGTCTAGGACAGTACACAGCAGGAACATGGAAAGAACAGTGGGCTAGGGGGTAAGAGACCCCCAAGCCTTGAGTTGGGGTGAACTAGGACAGGTCACTTAATTCGTATATACCTTGGTATTTTCATTCCAGCAAGTAGGATGACATGGTTTGTGCTCAAGTTCTCCAGGTCTGTTCACATTTAAAGTTTTTTTTTTTTTTTTTTAAGATTTTTATTTATTTGACAGGCAGAGATTACAAGTAGGCAGGGAAACAGGCAGAGAGAGAGGGGGAGGCAGGCTCCCTGCTGAGCAGAGAGCCTGATGAGGGGCTCGATCCCAGGACCCTGAAATCATGACCTGAGCTGAAGGCAGAGGCTTAACCCACTGAGCCACTCAGGCACCCCCTGTTAACGTTTTAAAGAAAACAAGGTGGTTGGAAATCATCATGATGCTGTCAAAACTCTGAGAGAGTTATTTGCTGCATACATATGCCATTTTTATTAGTCATACATACATGAATGAACTATCCTTTCACAGGTTTTTAGAAGACCTGAAACCAGTCATTTAGGTAAAATCTTTTCCTATGGTCCAGTGTTTGGAGGAGTGTGTGTGCAGAGACGAGGCATATGAGTTCCCATTTCTTCTTTCTGTCCCACCCCGCTTGAGGACCGTGTCATTTATTTAAAGTAGCACTCAGACACCACCCGTTGACTCAGTCTGTCTTAACCATCCCATGCACCTTAACAGATTGACCAAATGAAATTAACCTTGGAAGTCAAAACAAAGCTGAAAAGTATCAACTATGGTCTGTAAAATGGTTTTCAGAGGAAATGAATGGAAGTCTATTACTTGAAACATTTTACTAGACAGTAACAATCTGTGTTGCCTTCCCTTACCCTGGGAAGATTGCATGGCCTGTTAAGCACTTCTTTATAGCACTTCATGATTTTTATGGTAATATTTATAACCTACCACTGCTATAGCAGAAATAACATCAGTTTTAAATAGACTCTTGGACATCTGTGACCCCTCCACAGATGGAAATGCTCTGTAGACTCAAAATCAGCACCTGCCATAGACCCATAGTGTGAGCCACAAATGTAATTTATAATTTTCTAGTGGTTACATTTTGAAAAGTAAATAGGCACAGGGCATTAATTTCAGTAATGTGTTATTTTACCCAAGATATAAATACTATTGCACTGTGTGATCAATGTGAAAAATTATTAATGATGCATTTTTACCTTCTTTTGTGTGGTCTTTAAAATCCAAAGTGTATTTTATCCTTATGGCACATCTCAGTTCATTCCCTCAGTTTTAAATAGTCAAAGCTAAATGGAGTCCTACCAGAGCAGTAAAGTTACGTTTCATGGAGAAGTATTTCACACTGTTCCCATTTAAAAGTAAATTTTAAATTGATTAAATGCCATTAAAAATTGAGCTCCTCAGTTGCCCTAACCACATTTCAGGTGCTCAGTAGTTACATGTGGCTGGTGGCCTTTTTTATCTGCACAGATCACAGAACACTCCCAGCAGCAAAGATGGCTGTTTCAGACAGTACTGGTCTAAATCCTGAGAATCTTTAATCTTCCAGTACAGAAAATTGGACACATTTTTAACATTATAGTCTTGAGATGGCCCAAGTCTCATGAAACTGAGTTTCTGATTATTAAAATTTGTAACTTTAACGTTTGTCATTTCATAATTAGTCACTCGGGAGCTGGCCTCCCTTCAGCCCCGGATATCTTATAACCTCATTAAATGGCCACAGACTAACATCCAGCTGAGGCTGGCCTTGAAGGTGATACAGTTCTGTTCGAAGCACAAAGTAAATGTTCTTGCTAGCTGTCCGCTACCAGGATCACTGTTCCTTTGACAAGATACAGTGACACTTAAGATGTCCAATTGGTAATCATAAAATTACATTTGGGTATAAATTGTTACGACAGAAAAGCTGAGAGAAGTATAGAAATAGTAGCAGGATTTTAAGGTTAATTTTGTATTTAGGCAGGTGAACTTGAACTAATGAAAATTGTCTTTTCGGGAGAGGAACTACCACCACTGCCGTCATACGCACAGGGAAACTATGAAGTGATACAGAGTAAGATAAAGAAAGCAATAAGCATGAGTTAGTGACTGTTATTCCACTCTTTATTAAGGGTCTGAAAGTTCGTCAGGAGCTTCCCATTTGCAGTTTGGGCCCCTCTGAGCCCTCTTTCCCACTGTAAAGATTAGAAAGGCACACAGAGAGCAGAGGTGTTCATTTTTAGAAAGCAGTCCTGTCCTGGAAAAGTATGTTTGGCTCTGCTACCAAGGAGTAAGGATCTTCTGAGGTTCTGAGCCTTGATCTGGTGCCACCCTCTGACCCCCACTCTACAGTGATAGGACTGGGTCCTGGGAATTTGAGACCTTGCATCCGGGCCGACCATAAAGAAAGAGGGCTGATTTTGAATAAACTTTCATTCTCCAGCTCCTCTTGGCTGAGGGAGCTTTCTGCGTTGTGTGCCCTACATAGCCAGCGTACCCCAGGACTGTGGTCAGATCTCAAGAAAGCCTCTGGTTTCCCTCTGGGCCTGGGCACTCGTCCAGCTTTCTGTAATGCTGAAGTGCATTTTTAGGTTGGAGACTGAGTCATTGAAAATGTACCTAAGCGACAGATGGTGAAGCTTATTACTTCCTGCGTTTTGACTGAGTTTTGAATAGTCTTGAAGATCTTTATCTTCCCACCAAAGCTTAGGGGTATGTGAGTGCTGTGTAGGCATTTTAAATTTTACTCAGAGAACGAGTTGGTGGATTTCTGAGTCTTTCACAAACGGGACTTACTCAGCTTCCCCTTTAATTTCTTCTTTTATTTAAGCTACGATTTGTGTACCAGAAACTTGAATTACAGTGTGTACTCTCCATACAGTATCTCCTGGCATGGGTGTACCAACCCAACAAAGTAGGTATTATTGCTGTCCCCTTTTTACAGATAAGGACCTAGAGACTTAAGAACATAATTACAGTTTCCAGGTCATGGCAAAGCAGGGGTTTGACCCCAGGACTGTCTGACCACAGGACTCACTGCGTGATGCTGCAGTATGGGATGGTTTTCCTAGAGCTGGACCCCAGTGCTTGTATACAGGCGAGCTCCTCTAAATTCCAAGGTTCCTTAGCTGGCAGGGATACTACTGCTTATCACTGAGATCTAGTTTCTTCTGCTGTGGTTACTGGTGGGAGAGTCACCATCATTGGACATGTCAGAGGACCTGGGCGTTTAAGGGATATTGATGGTGCTTGTCTCCTCTTATCACAGGTGGCTGTGTTATTGCAACGTGCCCCAGTTCTGTGACAGTCTACCTCGGTATGAAACCACCCAGGTGTTTGGGAGAACACTGCTGCGCTCAGTCTTCACAGTCATGAGACGACAACTCCTGGAACAAGCGAGACAGGAGAAAGACAAACTGCCACTTGAAAAACGAACTCTAATCCTCACCCATTTCCCAAAGTAAGAGAGCACCCTTGCTGGTCTTTGATCCTGGAGCTTGTGACTGATAAACACACACCGAAGCCTGTATCAGTAAGGAGATCAGGAATGCCAGCAAAGTCATCCCAGGGAAGAGGAAGAAGGGACCCTCTCCTTCTCAGCTCCCCTTGTGGGTCTTTTTTGGTATTGCACAGCGAGTGTATCCGTTGTTGGCGTGAATTGGTATTGCTTGCAGACATGGTTCCCTTGGCCCCAGCTCATCCCACCTGGATCCTGGTCTCTGGGTCTCGCAATGGGGTAGAGCTTTGTTTGGTGTATTTAGCTGCCGGTACGCTAGAGGAGGATGGGGCGAGTGTTCGGAGCAGTTTCCATCTACTTGGCAGGACAACTCAAGTGGATCTTTTTTCCCATCCCACATCTCCAATGCTTTCAAAGCCTGGTGAATCACTCCTACCTCAGCTACAGTTAGCCTGCCCCCTCACTCTTTGTGAACTAGACTCCAAGAGCAGGACTGGACTGGAATAGAGAGGCTCCCTCCGGAATGATCTTCGTGTGCCTCTACTCAGTTTTTAGTAGAATGTATGCAACTCTTGTGCACCTTGCTTCTGGTGCCTGCAAGAGCTCTAACAGAGAAATAATCACTTAAATATTTTTCAGATGAAGGAAATGTGTTTAAAGGAATCAGAAGTTTCAGTGCTGGACTCTTGGCCTGGGAAATGCATTTTCAGTGCTAAGAACCAAAAATTTAAACTAAAAGTCTGATTGCTTATGAGGGGCTGAGGATGCAGTTGTCGACTTGTGAGTGAGCCAGTTTATTCCGTGGGTGGCATTCTGCCTAGACCAGCGCTTCTGGTGAAGGAGGCAGAAGATATTATTGGAAAGGGCTTTCTGGGTTCGATAGAGACTTTGTTTTCCACACCATTGAGAACTGCGGGTGTAGAGAAGAGCATTTATTTATTTATTTATTTATTTAATTTTTTTTTTTTTTTTTTTTAATTTGTTTGACAGAGAGAGAGATCCCAAGTAGGCAGAAAGGCAGGCAGAGAGAGGAGGAAGCAGGATCCATGCCGAGCAGAGAGCCCAGTGCGGGGCTCGATCCCAGGATCCTGGGATCATGACTTGAGCCGAAGGTAGAGGCTTTAACCCACTGAGCCACCCAGGTGCCCCAATTTATTTATTTATTTTTAAAGATTTTATTTATTTATTTATTTGATGGAGAGATCAGAGGCAGGCAGAGAGTGAGAGGGAAACAGGCTCCAGGCTGAGCAGAGAGCCCAGTGTGGGACTTGATCCCAAGACCCTCAGATCATGACCTGAGCCGAAGGCAGAGGCTTTAAGCCACCCAGGCGCCGGGAGAAGAGCATTTACTTTTATTTATTTATTTTTTAAAATTTTATTTATTTATTTGACACAGAGAGATCACAAGTAGGCAGAGAGGCAGGCAGAGAGAGAAGGGAAGCAGGCTCCCTGCTGAGCAGAGATCCTGAGGCGGGGCTGGATCCCAGGACCCTGAGATCATGACCTGAGCTGAAGGCAGAGGCTTAACCCACTGAGCCACCCAGGCACCCCAGAGAAGAACATTTAGAAGAGGAGGTATTACATACTTTAAGCAAGTACTGATGATGCCCTATTTTAGTAGGGAAGCTAGATTTTTATGATTAAGTTACTGTTAATTGGATTACCCAGTTTATTTCTCAGGAAAGATAGCTTTAATTTTTAAGAATAAATTAGGTCCAAAACAACCACAAAAATGTTTTTTTTTTGCTAGAAATTAACTGTAAATTCCTTTGCAGTTTAACACAAATCCTAAACTGTGGGTAGAAGATGTCGTGGTTAATTCTGGTGAGATTTAGCTGAACGCCTGATATTTGCACATAAATCCTAGCATCCTGAGTTTCAGTGTTTTCTTCAGGCAACTGGTTCCTGAGACTGAGGCATGGCAGGAATATTTTGGTATTCTCCAGGGAAGAAGGTTCAGAAGTACTGGAGCTGCCATTTGGGTCTTGTCCCTAAGTGGGTTAGAATCTCTTACACATGCTCTCATATCTAGTAGCTGCCTTTTCACTGGTCTGAGCTCCTTTCCTTCAAGATTGAGAGCAATTTTCTTTTCTTTTCTTTCTTTCTTTCTTTTTTAAAAGATTTTATTTATTTATTTGAGAGAAAGAAAGAGAGAGAGAGAGAGCATGATAGGAGAGGGGATCAGAGGGAGAGGCAACTTCCCACTGAGCAGGGAGCCTGATGCGGGCCTCAGTCCCAGGACTCCAGGATCATGACCTGAGCTGAAAGCAGACACTTAACCAGCTGAGCCACCCAGGCACCCGAGAGCAATTTTCTTATTTCTCTATTACATCTGCCACATAAGCAGCATTTTATATTTTTATAGTTGTCATTCTCTGTCTCAGCCAAGGCATAAAGAGGACCCTCCCCCCTGCTCCACCTTTTATGGTATTTAAAGAGAAATTTTAATTACCTTACAAAGTAACAGGGTTTTTTTTTCCCCCATAGCAAATTCATTTTGCTTCTTGCAGATATTTGCTAATTATAGTGTGTTATGTTCCTTCATCCCATAGTTCTGGCATGCTTATGCTATCGAGTTAAAAAATCAATGCTGTTTTTTTTTCTCTTCTCTATTACTAATGGTAGGGTAAAGCTACCACCCACTTCTCCTTTTAAATCCCTTGTCATTGAATATGACAACATGGAGGCTGATGGGGATTTATACCTCTAGCCTTGGCAGCAAAATAACGCACATGGAAGCTTAAGGTGCTGTTAGAGTCTTCGGTGCCGGCTCAGGGTGAGAGCTGTGCCTGGCTGCACGTCACTCCCCGAGGTGGCTGTGGTTCTCACATGCATTTGCAGGGCTCACATCTTCATCTTCCTCCTCTTCATCTGGGCCCTTTCTTCCTCTTGGCTTTAACTTGTGCCTTTCCTAGGGCACTTGGGTGGCTCATTTGGTTAAGCATTTGCCGCTTGATTTTGGCTCAGGTCAGGATCTCAGGGTGGTGGGATCTAGTCCTGTGTCTCTCAGCAGGGAGTCTGCTTTCCTCATTCTCCCTCTGCCCATCCCCCACGGTGCACTTGCTCCTGTGCTCTCTTTCTCAACTATATAAATCTTTAAAAAAATCAGTATGTAAATAAACAAAAACAAAACTTGTGCCTTTCCTCCCATCTACCAACTTACAAGATTATTATTAGAAAGGTTCAGTATCTGTATTTTACCCTAAAAGTGATAAATAAATGCGCATGCTGATGAAAATTTGGTTAAGAGAAAACGAAGCAAAAGATGCCCCCCAAAGCCCTACCATTCAGAACTACTTTGTGTTTTTAGAGATTTTTGTTTTACGCCATGGATTGTTCTTTTATTCCACATGCAGTTTTGAATCGTATCTATACACAAAGGAAGCTCTCTCTCATGACATTGCATTAAACTATTCTTTATTATAATAACTGTATTTACGTAGATACAGATATAACACACACACACATACGGATATATAGAATATTTTTCCTAAATTAGTAATGGCATTCATCCTTGGTGAGTCTCTGCAAGGCTTTGTGAAAGAGTGTACTGATCATACAATTACCGATAGAGAAGGAGCCTAGAAAAGGAAAAGAAATTTACTTCTGTGATGAGGGGCCGTTGAGGAAATCTTGAGGGCTGTGTAAAAGAGGAAGGGGAGAAAAGGCCTCAAGCACTTTTTCTCCTCAGCAAGATCACAATGTGATCTCAGTAAGGCTCTTAACCTCCTACTGCTGTCAGTCTTTCTGTGATTGGTAAGAAACATACCAAAATGTTTTAACATGTAGCATAATGGTGGCTTGGTTGGAAGTAGAAGTGATTCATGCAGTTTCTATAAACCATGAATTAAACTATCGTGTACGGGTAGGTACTCATTCAAATGGTCCCTTGTTCTTGAATCTGAGATTTAATCTGAGCAGCAAGTAAGAAGACCCCTCGGACCTTTTCCCTATCTATTTTCACTTCAACAAACAAACATCTCCCACCCCTGAAATCATTTAAAATCATGCAGGCATTGATAGGTGAGAAGAATTGTGGTACTTTTAGTGATAGGGATAATGATGATGATGTTTCTGATCCTTGATCAGTTGTCCAAAACCTTGATACTGGTGTTTCAGAATTCAAGATTTAAAATATTTTGTAGAGGTAATATGACACTTATTTTATATTTCTCAGTTCTAGGGATAGGGACAGTCCCCCTAAATCATATCTATTCATAATCGTAAAAACTATAAATAGTTTTATGTATGTTCAGATCAGATTGTTATGAAATGGGTCATGGAAGATCTTTTTAAAAGAGCTTTTGGGGTTCAGAATTTCAGATACAGGATAGTGGACTCATCATATTCAACCTTTATTGCATCATTGCAGCGTGAACTTCATGAGGGCAGGATGTTCACTCTGTCCTCACAGCACCTAACACAGTGCCTGGCACAAGGTAGACGTCCAGCCAGTATCTGTTGAATGGATGAATGGAACACTTACATGGGGGTCAGACACCATTTTATGTTGAACATTAGCTTATTTCTCACTGTGACCCTTTGCAGGAATTACTATTGATATTTCTGTTTTATGGAAGTAGAATCTGAGAAAGAGGAAAGCTAAGAATTTCTTTCAGGGATCACAGAAATTGAGCGGTGAGCTCAGCCAGTGGATTCTAGAGCCCAGGCTCTTAGCCATTTTTTTTTTTTTTAATTCCTCCACTAGAATGTATGTGCCTTAAAAAGAGGCTTGTAGAAGGGTATTCCAGTACCAGACATGTAGATTTGTATTGGTATTTTAATCATAATTCTTTAATTTTTGTGTACATAAGTCTAAGGTACTTCATCAAAATTTAATTATCTAGGCCTGTTCTTATGGACTACTTTTCAGTAAGCCCAGGTAGAGCTTGGCTATCTATATTTCTAGCAAGATCTCCAGGTGATTTCTGTGGGTCCCCAAACTTTCAGATCCATTTGGTTTATAACTTGACAAAAAGTATAACATAGTAATCAACCACAGTCTAATCCTAGCCCTGTAATGTACTAATTGTAGAACTTTGTGCCAGTGATTTAATATCTGTGCTTTAAGTTTTTTTCTTCTGTAAAATGGCTATAATAATGGATTCTGTGTCATAGGTTTTTTAAGAAGATTACCTGAATTAATAATACATCAACCACTTAGAACAGTGTTTGTAAGAGTTATATACGTGTGTGATAATAAAAATAAAATATGTGGCTCTTTGGTTTGATGTGAGGATTTGATAAGTTCATAGACGAGTATATAGGCACATGGCAAGCACTTGATAACTATTAGCTTTTGGGATAGACAATGACAGTGGTAATGACAGCTACATAGGTGGTGAAAATTTTTTTTTTTAGATTTATTTATTTATTTATCAGAGATCACAAGTAGGTAGAGAGGCAGGCAGAGAGAGAGGAGGAAGCAGGCTCCCCGCTGAGCAGAGAGCCAGATGCGGGCTCAATCCCAAGACCCTGAGATCATGACCTGAGTGAGCCAAAGGTAGAGGCTTTAACCCACTGAGCCACCCAGGTGTCCCAGATGATGGAAATCTTGCTCTGAGGTTGAGGAGTCTCAGTGCACTGCATTCCTACTGATAGAACACTGTGCAGTCTATCATGTCAAACCATGCAGAATCAGAAGAGAATAAATTTGTAGAAATGTATTTTTAAAATTTGAATATCCTGGAGCCGCCCACAGATCATCATTCGAGTCATCATTCATGAGCGTCTTTCTGAGTTGAAAGTGAGATGCTGATGTTGGGATGATGCTTGCCATAGATGGTTAGGGCTTTTCTCCCTCTGGTAGTGCATTAGTTTTTTTATCTTACTGTTGCTTTTACTCTTGGTGCCTAGGTTCCTGTCCATGTTAGAAGAAGAAGTTTATAGTCAAAACTCTCCTATCTGGGATCAGGATTTTCTCTCAGCCTCTTCCAGAACCAGCCAGCTAGGAATCCAAACAGGTAAATTTCTTTTTGCATAAATTCGAGAACAATTGGGAAGTGTTAGTCACAGCTCACTCTGCATTTATTTGTGTTTTTTGTCAAAACACTGAAGAACAGAGCCAGCAAAAAAGGAACACTCTGGCAAATCTTGTATCTGCATCTCTGTTAATGAGGAGCGCAGGTGCAAATCAGTTAAAATCAACTCCTCCTTGTACCTTAGTGGGTTTGCTTAACTTGCACATTATAATTTTATAAGAGGTGTAAAATACCACACAGCTCAGCTGTGTAGTCAAATGCTTCTTTTTAAAGACACATAAGGTCTCCCTCCAGGGCCAGATATGCCTGGGAATCCAGTCTTTGTGAATCTGTGGTGTCTGGTGGGTGGTACATCAAGTTACTCTCATGGATCAAGGTAGGGAGGTGAGTGGAGAGGAGCAGTCTGAGTCTCAGGTCATGAGATGCTTCCCAGTGGGGCTAGAGCACCCTTGGCATTGCGTTGAGTGGCGGCATTTTGACAAAAGAAGACACATGAGACTTCTGGAGTCACACTGATCCCAGAGAGAGGATCTGAATTGCCACCTTTGACACTTGGAAGACTCTGGAGAAGTTTAGCAAGAGAGGCCAACGCAGTCATTTATATGTGGCCACAGGGAAGGAGACTGCAGAATTTTGACGTCAGTTTTCAGTGTATCTAGCTCAGTGTGTAGTATTTTTGCCTGCAGCAAAAAAAAAAAAAAAAAAAAAATTATAGTCAAAGTCACCTTCCTGAGTACATGGTTCTGTGAATTCTGACAAACACACACGGCTGTATAACCACCGGTCCCATCAAAATACAAAACAGTGGCCTCACCCCAGAAAACTCCTTTGTAACCCCCTGTTGTCCATTCATTGCCCTGCCTCTAGCCTTGGCAACCACTGGTGTTGCTTTTGTTCCAGGAGTCTGCCTTTTCTAGAATGTCATATGAATGGAATCGTATGGTACACCATTTTCTGAGTCTGACTTCTTTCACTCCACGTAATACATTTGAGAAGGTGATTAAAAAAATTTTTTTTTTTCATCTAGAGCCCAAGTTTGGATGCAGATATAATTAAATCCCTACCAAGCAGAATACTTAGGGAATGAGGTAGTTTGGCTTGGATCAGATCCTTTTTGTTTGAATTCTCGTTTTTAGAGGCTTGTGTTTTTAGTATGGGCAGGACATGTTTTCTGTGTGGCTGGGCATATCCCCTGCATTGTGCTCTCTGTCCCTGTGCTGTTCACTTTATCTTGATCTCATCTGGTTTTCAAATGACATCTCTCCCCCGAACCCTTTCCTTACTCTTCCTGTGCCTTCCATACTCTTCCAAACTCTCACAGAACCTTGAATATATCTTATCTTTGGTTCTCTTAACTTGTCTGCCTGTGGCGTCACTTGTGATGATTTAAAATAATACTGATTGCTGAGGCTTTTCCCAAGAGAGTGATATAATTGGTCTTGCCTAGACATTGAGACTTTTAAAAGCTCCCCAGGTGATTCTGATGTGCAGCAGTATTTGCGAACTGCTCTGTCATACAGCACTTAATTCCTGCTATCCTAACCCTGTTTTTCTATAAGCCTTGTCTCCTCTGAGTTTGACTCTTGGGTGGTGAGAGACTGTTTTCCACAATAATAATAACATACTTCTGTTAAGTGCTTCCCTATGAAGTTTGCTTCATATGAAAGCCTTAGCACAAACCCTGAGAGGTCGATATTATTATCCCCTTTATGTAGATGAGAAATAGAAGCTGCAAGAAGAGCACCAGGTGGGCCCACAGGCAGAGCTGTGGGATTCCTTAACTGCTTCCTTTCGTGAAGAGCCGGACTCTAGCTGCTAGCCCGCGGTGCTGCTCTGTCATGTGCTGCAGATGTGCAGGCAAATGCCTGTGGGAGGAACTGTGAAGAACACAGCGCCTTCCTTAGGGCAGGGGACAGCAAAGCTGACAACTGAAGTTGACAGCAGGGTCGGCTTTGTTCTTTTCTGGAGGCTCTTCCCAAGAGGATTCCTCTCCCTCTCTGAAAACTCCCCTTGACCCTTGCCTGCTCAGAGTGCTTCCCAGTCTGTTTGGCTTCCGGCACATTCTGTGCCGTAGCACAGGATGGAGAAGGCGGACATTGTCTCTTGACTCTCGGGATTCCACATTTATTTCTGTGATGAAGGTTGTAACCCAGTTGAGCTGTATTGTCCTCTTTAATACTACCCAAATCTGTCAGAAGCAAGCTGCCTTTTCCTGTTCTTCTGTAATTGCAGTGTGTTCTCTGGGGGGAAGGAAGAGTGTAATCATCTACTTAATTGGCATGTCTGCACGTCTCTGCAGCTGTGATAAATGACATTTGTAATGATGGCTCTGAAGTTTTGCAAGATACTCAGATGTCTTCAGAGTCACCGGAGTTCCTCTTTGTGTGGAATCACTCCAGTGCACTTTGAGATTCAGAAGGCCTGTATCCCGGAAGCGAAGCCACACAGCCTGGCACTTAAGTGTATTCTGAGCCCTATGGAGCGCTGCCTCTGTGGCTCCATTCATGTCCTCCATCACTTTATTGGCTGTATAGAACGTTCTCTGGGTGCTGAATGGTGGCTGCATTGAAACTTAGTTGAGCATTCTCTCTGGGCACCCGGCTGCCCTGCCTTACTCTGTCCTGTATGAGACCAGTGCCACTGAGAAGGTCTGTGTCCTTCATCTGCTCTCACCCCATTAGCTATAGATCAGCAGCACACTCTCAAAGCAACGGCCTATTTCCTACAATGGCTTTATAAAACAAAACGGAGAAGTTTTTTTATTTGTAAACACTCCCAACTTACAGAAAAGTTGCAAGAGTAGGACAAAGAAATCTTGCATACTGCATCTCCTTTCCCCAGATTCACTACTTATTAACATTTGGGCATATTTGCTTTATCTTCTCCTCTCTCTCTCTCTTTTTTTTTTTTTTCCTAAACTGTTGGAAAGTTGCAAACGTCATGCCCCTTTACTGAGCTCAGTGGGTATCTCCCAAGAACAAGGACATTCTCTTACTTCACAACAGCACAGTTATCAAAGTAAGGAATTTAAGCTTGATGCAATATTATTATCTAATCTGTAGACTGCTTTCCATTGTGCCTCTTATCTCAGTCATGTGGTTTATAGCAATTTTTGTGCTGCTTCATGAGGCACATGATGTTGGCCTTTCTCCTTCTTGTGGGGATAAGCTTGGTCACTTGGCGACGGTGGCCTTTTCATGGTTTCTTTGCTGTAGTTTTAACCATTTTTCCTTTGGCAATAAAGTGTGTTTTGTGGAGAGATACTTTGAAATTATCCTGTCTTCATGAAAATTAGACTCCCAAGGTTTAGCCTGCACAGATGATTCTAACCTGAATCAATTATTATATGCTGGCGCCAAATGTTTTTTGTTTTGTTTTGTTTTTCCCACCTTAACATTCATCATTCCTTCCTTTTTATTTATTGGTGTTCTCCTTGAGGAAGACTTTTACCTTCTTGCCTATTTATTTATTTATTCTTTCATTATTTTTTTCAATATGGACTCAGATCTTCTTGTTTTATCCAATGGGCTATAATCTGTTACTTACTTTATTATATCCTCACATTGGCCCCAAAGCTATTTTATTTTAATCAATGAATTAAGTTTTATTTTTTTATTTTTTATTTTTTTTTAAAGATTTTATTTATTTATTTGACAGAGAGAGATGACAAGTAGATGGAGAGAGAGGCAGGCAGAGAGAGAGAGACGGAAGCAGGCTCCTTGCTGAGCAGAGAGCCCGATATGGGACTTGATCCCAGGACCCTGAGATCGTGACCTGAGCCGAAGGCAGCGGCTTAAACCACTGAGCCACCCAGGCGCCCAATGAATTAAGTTTTAAAAGATTTTATTTTTAAGTCTTCTCTACACCCAGTGTGGGGCTTGAACTTACAACCCCAATATCAAGAGTTGTATGCTCCATCCCCTAAGCCAGCCAGGTACCCCTCCATGGCTTTTATTTTGAAGATGACTTTGTTGTGGTGTTAGGCAGGAATGGGATGGTTGCATGTACAGTTGGTTCCTTGTTGCCTAAGAAAGGAGTCACCTAATACCTTTTTTTCTTTTTGGGGCCAGTCATCAGTCCACCTCCTGTAGCTGGGACCATTTCATATAATTCAAACTCATCTTCCCTTGAGCAACCTAATGGAGGGAGCACCAGTCCTTCCTGCAAAGGCTCTTCTGGGCTTGAGGCAAACCCAGGTAAGCTCTTAACCGGGCATAAGAAGAGGCTATGATTTGCTGTAGAAGTTCTGTTATCTGGGGAGTGCCATAGGTAGAGTTAGACCAACTACAAATTGTGCATGTCCAGGATTTCAGTGGCTGGAAATCACGTTGAGCTATACTGGTTAGTTATTGCTATGTAACAAAGGAACCCAAAGCGCAGAGACTTGAAACTGTAGTCATTTATTATCGTAGCTCACTCATGCTGTGTGTTTGCTGGAAGGTGGCTGATCTCAGCCAACCTTGTTCAGTCTTTACTAGGCTTGCTCATGAGTCTCCCTGTTGACCGGGAGCTCTGTTCTGGGCTTGGCTAGAACACTTAAGGTGGAACATCTCTGTTCCACATACTTCTCATCCTCCTCCTGGGATCCTTGGGCTGCTTTTCTTTTTCCTGGGGCAGAATATGTCCTTCTGAAGAGGCCAGAAGCATCAGAGAACAAGTAGAAATACATACAGTTTCTTGAAGCCTAGGCTCAGAACTGGTATTGCATCGCTTCTGCCTTATTTTGTCATCTGAAGCCATGACACGGTCAAACTCAGAGTCGAGGGGTGGAGAAATGTGCTCTGCTTCTTTTGTAGGGAGAACCGCAAAGTCATATGGCAGAGTGTGGATACCAGGATGCAAAGAATTTGGCCACTAATGTAGTCAGTCATGTGGGCAAAAAAATCTCCTAATCCTACACGCATTTCACAGTCACAGAATGTTTTGAAGGTTGCATTTCTGTCCACAGACTTGACATCAAACAAATCTTGAGTATGACCAAAGTTTGACATAAAAGAAGTGGCATAAGCGAGGGAACGAAGAAAAATTTAAGTGTGGGACCACATAGTTAGCGTATGTGACACCGTTTACTCTCTCTCACTTCCGAGGGAGGCATCACTAATCAGTCCCAAAACTCTTTGCTGGTGAGCTGGAATATAGCCTCAGATACTTTCTTACCATAACTCTTATTAGCAGTGTATCAATTCTGGGGCATATTACTTATAAACCCAGCTACAAAATAAGTATTTCATAACATTACTCTTGGGGAATCACGGGACTTGAAAGCTTCTTGGTCAGATGACTGAAAATATTCTCATTTACCTTTAATAACAACTAAAAAAGTTACAAAAACAAGAACTCAACAAAAGCCATTTAGTAAGTGACATAATGTTTTTGAAAGCTTCTCTTATAGATAAGGTACTTTACCTTGTTCTGTTCTGTTAACTAAAGATGTTGAGAATGCTCTGTGGAAATGCACTTAGTGGGATTCAGACATGGGGAATAATTAGATTTGAACATCTAAAACATTTTTAAATTTTTAATTATAAAAATAAATCCATATTATGATGGCGGGGAGAGCCAAGCATGATAGTAGAAAGGACAAAAAGTCACCACATAATCTAAGGAGGAAAATTTTCTTTGTTTTTTCATGGCCTTTCCCAGCACGTGACATGTTGAGAATGGCCCTGCTCATTTGTGAGGTATCATTTTATGGCAAAAAAAAGCATTGTGAGAGATAAAGAGGGTTATTTGATAATGAAAAAACTAAATTCACCAGCAAGATAAAACATTTCATTTGTATATTTCAAATAGGTATAGACGTATACATAATATACACATAATATACACATTCAAATATGTATAGGTGTATACATAATGTACACATCTATACACATATAATATACACGTATACATAATATACACATACTATGCATACACACATGTATACATACGTACATACATGAGAGAATTAACCACAAAGAGAAATAACCTCATCAACAAATAGTTGAAGGCTCAAAGCAACATCTTCGAATAATTCCTAGTTCAAGCTGACACAGCTATCATTAAGGATATAGAAGCCCTGAAAGCATAATTAGTAAGCTTAATCTGATGGATGTACAGAGATCATTATTGCTAAAAGTCAGAAAATCACACTATTTTCAAGAACACACAACACATTTACAAATAATTGGTAGTATTTTGCGTTCTCAGGTAAGATTCAAAAATTTTTGGTGTTTTGTTACTATATGGACCATGTTCTTTGACCACAAAGGGACTAAATGTAGAGATTAGTAATCATGATAATTGAAATCACCCTTGCATTTGCATATGAGCAAATACATGCCTTCATAACTCATACAGCAAATAAAAAAAATTATCATAGAAAATATTCAGAATAGATCTGTGGTTGGCAGTTACTGTGACCTCCTCCCTTTTCTTTCCTATCTTCGCTGCCGCCCCTTCCCTGGATAAATGGAGAATGACTTCCATGCCCATCAGTGTTCACAGAAAGTTAATTAAATTAGTGGGCATGCATTACCTGCTTTGTGTTTAAGATCATCCATTGTTTGCCCTTTTATTTTGATCATCACAGGAGAAAAGAGGAAAATGAATGACTCTCATGCCTTGGAGGAGGCCAAGAAACCCCGAGTTATGGGGGATATTCCAATGGAATTAATCGACGAGGTCATGTCTACCATCACAGACCCTGCAGCAATGCTTGGACCAGAGGTCAGCAGGGTAAACAAGAGCAGCCCAGCCCCCAGCCACCTGGTAGACCCCTTTTGTTTTCCTGGCCACTCCAGCTCTTAGAAACGGGGGTGGTATCATTGAGAGAGAGCGTGTTACGCTATCCTGGTTTGCGTTTAACCAGCTGTTCATGGTATGGAGGGCAAGACAAGCTGGTGGAGAGGTGATTCCCCTTGATAAATATCACATTACAGAGAAACATACTAATAATACCACACAGTTGAAGGCACTCTCACCTCCCTAATCTCTTAATCGTGGAATATTTAAATCCTCATAAATGTTAGAAACATTCCATGATAAAGAACCATGGTTTGTTTTTGTTTAAGATTTTATTTATTTATTAGACAGAGATGACAGAGAGCACAAGTTGTGGGGGGGAGAGGGAGAGGTAGGCTTCCCACTGAGTCAGGGAGCCTGATTCTGGGCTTGATCCTAGGACCCTGCGATCATGATATGAGCCAAAGGCAGCGCTTAACTGACTGAGCCACCCAGGCATCCCTGAGATCCATAGTTTCTTTATTTAGATTCACCAACTGTTAACATGTTACATTTGTATTACCTCTGTCTTTCTCTCCTATGAACCATTTGGAACCATTTCAGAATTCAGTATAGATGTCATAACATCTCACCTCTATATTTTCCTGTTTCTTAAGATGAAGACTTCTCTTTTATATTACCATGTAACCATGTAGTACCATGTAACCATGTAGTTACCACTATCAGAAAATTTAGCTAGGTTATATTTTCTAATGTATGGATTTGCAAACTACAGCCAAATCTGGCCCACTGGCTGTTTTTGTAAATAAAGTATTATTGAAACATTATTTATGTCTTCCTTGCACTACAAGAGCAGATTTGAATAATTAAGACAGGTGATATATGACCTGCAAAGCCTAAAATACTTGTATTTGGCCCCTTTATAAGAAAGTTTGCTGACCCCTGGCCTAATGTTTAGAGAGCCCATATTGGAGTTCTCCCTGTTAACCATATTATGTCCTTAGAACATTTGTTCCTGTTGTTGAAGGATCAGGCAGGAATCATGAATTGCATTTAGGTTCTTTCTCTTCATCTCTTAGTCTCCTTTAATCTAGAACAGCTACCCAGTCCTTTTTTTTTTCTTTTTCTTTTTTTTTTTCTTAATGGCAGTACCATTGTTAGAGTCCTGCTTACTAATTTTATGTAACGACCCCTTTGGATTTGTCTATTTACTCGTGATTGGATTCATGTAAAGCAGTTTTGGTAAAAGCGCCTTTATTGCATTGCATCCAAGGCAGTTTAAGACATTTCTGGGGCTCCTGGGTGGTTCAGTCAGTTAAGTGCTTGACTCTTGATCCAGGGTCATGGGTTCAAGCCCTGTGTTGGGCTCCACGCTGGGCTTGGAGCCTACTTTAAAAAAAAGAAAAAAGACATATATGACAGCTTCCAGGAAGTAAAGAACTGGCTTGGAGATTATTTGGTAAAGTATCTTTTAAAAATTTTTTAGTGTGGCTCTGCTACATCAGTTTTTAATTTGTCATGCTTCTGAGATATTTATTTTATGGTATTGAGGATAAGTCAGAGAACTAGAATGTTTTAAGAGAAAGACCTCTTTGTCAGATTATTCCTCACATTACCTGGTAGATATCCAGTCCTGGTGTCTAACACTGTAGACCTTTTGTGGGCTTGTCTCTCAAGGGTTTAGTAACTTCACAAGTTAGTTTAGCTCAGGTTTTTCAGCTGTGAAGTATGGATGTCAGCACACATTTCAAAATTTGTTGGGTAGATTTGATAGTGTAATGAGGTTGGCTTGTACAGGCTTGCACAGGCAATTGTTAAATTTTCAAGAATTTTGTGAGCTGGGTGTTAAATATGTTGGTAGCTTGAAATTGACCACAGTTGCCCTAGTCACCTGGGCAGCCAGTGTAGACCAGTGGGATGAGCAGGTACTCCCATTTGGGGCTCTTCTTCCCTGGGGGACTGTTGAACATTTACCTGCATACCCCTGCGTGGATTAAATAGAGCAGGAGAATAAGGTGCTGGCACAAGGTTGTGCTGCCAGCTGCAGCTGAGAGTGGGATGGCAGATACCCTCAGACAGAACACTGTCCTCCAAAAAGAGGTGCTAACACCATAAATGTGACTGCCACTGTTGGGACTGTGATGGGAATTTTGCGGCTCAGTTACCCTGACGGTCCCGTAAAGCTTAGCCAGGTGGGATTCCTCCAAACCAGGAGTTCGTACATAGGACAAATCTGGTCTGCTCAACCCCTGCCCCCACCTTGTTAAAAAAGATTTTATTTATTTATTTGAGAGAGAATGAGAAAGCACGAGATGGGGGAGGGTCAGAGGGGGAAGGGTCAGAGGGAGAAGCGGACCGCCTGCCGAGCAGGAAGCCTGATGTGGGACTCCATCCCAGGACTCCAGGATCATGACCTGAGCCAAGGGCAGTTGTATAACCAATTGAGCCACCTAGGCACTCTACCCCTTCCCCCTTTTAAAAGTTTTATTGGAGCTCTACTATACTTATTTATTTATTTATTCATTCATTCATTTATTCATGAGAGAGAGAGAGAAGGTACACAAGTAGGGGGGAGGAGCAGAGGGAGAGAATCCCCAAGCTGACTCTCTGCTGAGTGTGGAGTCCTCTGCAGGTCTTGATCTTACAGCCCTGAGAACATGATCTGAGCCCAAATCAAGAGTTTGACACCTAACCGACTGAGTCACTCAGGCAACCCTCTCCCCGGCCACCATTCATTGATATATGTCTGTGTCTGCTTTCACACTACAGCAGGGTTGACTAGTTGCCGCAGAGACCTTATATTTACTATATGGCCCTTTATAGGAAAGTTTGATGGCTCCTAAGCCACGCCGAATATCCATGTACACATATGATACTCTAATTTCTCAAAATGCTTTATCTTCCGTTTCCGTTTCAGTTTTAAAACTTGTGTATGTTGTTTGGGTCCCTGAAAACTCACAAATGTGTATCTTATTAGAACAAATCAGAGAAGCATGGAGGTGTCCGATCCCCATTGTCTTAAGAGAGGAGCTGTGTATAATTTTTTCTTGTCTCCTGCAGACCAATTTACTGTCAGCACATTCAGCCAGGGACGAGGCAGCAAGACTGGAAGAGCGCAGGGGTGTGATTGAATTTCATGTGGTCGGCAATTCCCTGAACCAGAAACCCAACAAGAAGATTCTAATGTGGCTGGTCGGTCTCCAGAACGTGTTCTCACACCAGCTGCCCCGGATGCCGAAAGAGTACATCACACGGCTTGTCTTTGACCCGTAAGTGGAACTTGGCTCTTCTTTCTTTCTTACTTACTTTTGAAATGAAGGGGGAACCACTCAGATAGTGGAAGTAAGCCAGGGTCAGCTACCAAATCCTGCTGCCTCTTGTCACGTTGGGGAGTACAGAGCCACATCAAGGTAGTTGCCATGACAAAAGCAGTCAGATGAATTTTTCAGCAATTCATACGTTTCTTTGTTAATAAAATGAAGCTCTGTATTTTAAGTTGCTGGTGACTGTCCTATAGTTCATTCATTATAGCAGTGAAGAAATACAAGCACCAAGTAGATGTCCTACTTTGCCTTACTCAAAACAGTCTTGAATTTGGTATCTTAAGTTGCTACTGCTGTTGCTAGGTCTTAATTTAGGGAAAATTATTGGGCTGTCAGATAAGCACATTTGAAAATCCATTGCTTTAAGTAAGACCCAAACAACAGAAAACCTAAAGTTCTCTAATTGAACGTACTTGAACATACATAGCCTAGCAGCCTATGTGGAATGTGATCTCTTCATGTGACAATTCAGTGACACCTGAGACAGAAGTTCTCACAGGATTCTACAATGCAGGGTTTGGTAAATTGTATGTGAGGATTTTGTATTCTCTTCTATAATATTTCTGTAATATTTTTGAGTCAGAGTAACCCTTCAAAAACATTTCCTGCATTTGTCCATGAGTTAGTGCTTTCCCTCCAAACCTGCACTGCGGGTCCCTTGGCATTGAGCATACACCATTCCAGTACAAGTCAGCACCTCCACACATAGCTTATTCTTTATTTATAAACCTCAGACCCTTCTTAGGTGACCAGCATTTTGTTGTGATGGAAGCCCTGATGAATGAAGTCTTGTGCCCGTGAACTTGCTCTAAAAAGTGCACATTAATAGGGTTCTATCTAGATAGTGGGTAGATAAGGGAGGGTTCCATAGAAACTCAAGAAAAACACTCTTCCTTTTCTGTTTGATTACTAAGGAACCCCCCCCAAAAGTATTTTTGTATAACCAAAATAGGTAAAACTTTGCCATAATCTTATTCTTTCAGGAAACACAAAACCCTTGCCCTAATTAAAGATGGCCGTGTTATTGGTGGTATCTGTTTCCGCATGTTCCCATCGCAAGGATTCACAGAGATTGTTTTCTGTGCTGTAACCTCAAATGAGCAAGTCAAGGTAAGGGGAACCCAAGGTGTTAGAAGAAAAGCAGAGAATATGGTGCTTCTCACTAAAGCTGCAGAGTTTGGGCAGGCCTGTATGTCTGTGCCACATCCACAGAAGGCTCGAAGTGGAGTTCAGGACTTCCTGAGAAGAGTTCTCTTGCTGCAAATGTCTGTTCATTTGTGTGAAGAGAGCGAATGTTCCACATCCCAGCAGGTCAGGTTCTGCCAGGGCTTTGTTGGGATTGGGGCAAGGTACAAGGACCCCACACAGCCCCAAGTGCAACTGAAGTATAGTGTATGACAAGTGAGGGGAGGTTTGAAGATAAATCTCCCTGCTCGTTGTTAGCTTACACGTGCACACGCATGCACACACACAGCTGGTGACACTGAATCACCAGAAAGGATATGGTGAGATGTGGGTTACTATACTCAAGAAAGAAGTCTTACGGCTTTGTCCCTAAAGGTGGTCAAGGGCTAAAGAAATTCTGTAAAGGAAGTCGTGGAAAATTTGAATAAATTTATGATTCAGTTTTAGAAGTATTCCTGCAGGGTTTGGAATGTGGGGTTCCTTTGGTGTGTGTGTGTGTGTGTGTGTGTGTGTGTGTGTGTGTGTGTGTGTCTAATTGACTCTCCCAAGTGTCCTTGTCACTAGTCCCTTCATCCCCAGGAGTTAGGCTGTTTCATTGAAACTGCAGCTGGTGTTATGTTGGAACTGGAATAAAGGGTAGACTGTCTGCAGAAAGACCTCTGGTGTAGTGTCTGTTGTGTCCTGCTCTGCTGCTGCCCTCAGGAAAACAGAACCAGGAAAAGTGTCTTTAAACTATTATTCGTTTGGTATTTTAGGAACCCTAAAGAGGGTCATTCAGAACTAGGGCAAATGGTGGAAAGATAAGTAGCTCAGGGTTAGGCAGTTGCTGAGAAAAGTGACTGGAAAGTCTAAGACACTGTTACCTAATGAAATAAAATGCGACAAATATGAGCCATGCATGTAATTTTAAGTTTTCTAGTAACCACATTAAAAAAATTAAAAAAAAAAAGGAAACAAAGTTAATTTTGAAAACATATTTTATTTTACCCACCATATCCTGAGAAGTGTCCCTGCACCGCAGGTACTCATGGCACAGAGAGTTACTGATGAGACATTTTATATTGTTTTGTATTCAGTGCCCAAATGTAGGGTGTGTTTTACACTGCAGCACATCTCAGTCTGGACCAGCCATATTTCCGGTGCCCACTGGGCACATGTGACCAGTGCTCCCATTATTGGGCAGTGCAGGCCTAGGGACAAGGTTGTCTTCTCCAGCTGCAAAGAAGCAGTGCCATTTATAAAAACCAACAGGAAGTCACTGGAAGGAATCCTTCCCTGCTTGAGGGCTGAAGCCAGTGCGGTGGGTACTTTTGTTTTCATTAAGAGCTTTGCTCCACCCAGCCTGTTAGAGCTGCCGTGATTTCTTCTCACAAAGCACAAGTGGGCCTTTTTGTCTTTGACTCAGAGTGCTAAGCATCAAAGGATAAACAAAACCCATCATTCATACATCTGTCATTCTGACTGGGGAGGGTGAGGGCCCAGGTTTGCCTGAAACCTGTGTCTGGTGCTTTTGCAAGAAATTCTGACAGTGTGTCTTTAGATGGTGCTGTTGCTATGCTTATCACTTTAAAAAATGTTTTCCCTAGTCAAAGTGAGAAACAATTCAAGTGTCCAGAGTTCAGAAACTTACTTAGAAGGAAGATTTGTTTGGCTTTTTTCATAGGGAGAGGTTGCTGGCACATACGTCCTTGGTTTATAATTTCAGAAAAAGATTGCAAAATTTTTGTTTTTAGAGAAAGCTACACCAACCAAGCACCTTGTTTGGAGAGGTTGATTAAGGTTGACTTGGACACTTTTAGGGATACCAGAGGGAAACTAAAGGTATTTAATATGAATTGGATGCTTTGTCTTATTACTTCCCAGAAGGGCAATTTATTTTTTTCCCAAACCATGTAATTTTCTAAAGACTTACAGGAAGATGTCCAAACATAACAAACTCAGGAGGAAGAGCTAGAAAAAAAGCCACGTTTTGTAAATGATTTGAAACTGTAGTTCTAGAAAATGAACATTAGTCTCTTCTAGAAAATGAACGTTAGTCTTTCACAATTGAATGGAATGGGTAAGTTATGAAAGACAGTGCTGTTAGCACCTATTTGGAAAAATAACTCGTTTTGTAAGTGGAGGTTTTAGATTTTTATTTACTATGTTAAAAATCTTGGCTAAGTGATACTTTGAAATTTGCATTCACTCATTTTAGAGAAGCAGGCTTACATATAAATTCCTGTGAATGCTTTAAATAAGATTTGTATGTGAATTTATCTTGCTCAAAGCACACACAAGATGACATTTCAGAATTTGCGTGAAAAGCTCATCACCTGGTTTTAGAATTATCTTGTCATCTAAGAACTATTTGGATTTGAAATCGTGCAGATTTAAAGTTACATAGCTAATATTTATATATCATATTTTTTTAAAAGATTTTATTTATCTGAGAGACAGCTTCAGCAGGGGGAGGAGGAGGGGCAGAGGAAGAGGGACAAACAGACTTCCCCACAGAGAGGGGAGTCCAATCTGAGCCGAAGTCAGACACTTAACTGACTAAGACACCCAGGTGCCCCAATATCATAATAAATATTTAAATAAACACTGAAATTGCTTGATGGATTTAGGAAAAAAAAACTCCTTTAGTGGCAGTTAAAGGCCCACAAGCGGTGTCTGGGTAGCTCAGTCATTTGAGGGTCCGACTCTTGGCTTCCGTTCAGGTTTTGATCTCAGAATCAGGAATTCAAGCCCCATGTTGGTCCATGCTTAGTTTGTAGCCTGTCATGGGGCTGGAGCTCACAACCCTCAGATTATGACCTGAGCTGAAATCAACAGTTGGACGCTTAGCAGACTGAGCCACCAAGGTGCCCTGCCTTTTTCTGTATTATAGATACAAATATATCACTTTATATTAATGCTGCACAATAGATATATGCATTGGGTCTCAAATGCAAGCCACATATGTAATTGCAAAATTTTCTAGAAGCCATAGTTTAAAAAGTAAGAAGAAACAGGTGAAATTAATTTTGAATTTTTTTATTTAACTTAGTATATCTAAAATATTGTCATTTCAACTTGTAATAAGGATAAAATGTTATTGAGGGGTTTTTTTTTGGTCTCTTTTTCCTGATGTGTATTTTACACACTCTAGTACATCTCAGTTTCAGCTAGTCACATTATAGTTGCGCAAAAACCACATGTGGCTACTGGCTACCATATTGA
The DNA here is from genome assembly GCF_022355385.1 of Mustela nigripes. Lineage (NCBI taxonomy): Eukaryota > Metazoa > Chordata > Mammalia > Carnivora > Mustelidae > Mustela > Mustela nigripes. The sequence continues at coordinate 82,965,674 of NC_081558.1, read as the reverse complement.
ACAGCACAGCTCTATACTCTCACTACATATTTATGTATTTATCTTCCCCATTTTACCATCATCTCCTCAAGGAGGGAGATATTTCGTTCCTCTTTTTATTCAAGTTGTATTGAAATTTAAAATATATTAGTATTGTAAAATGTTTGGGAAAAGCTAAAATGTCCTTGGGTAATATCAGTGGAAGAACTTCTTGAGGAAAGAGGTAGTAATACTCTTCTCCTATTTACCAGGCAGATCATCCCCTAATTATTATGTTTGGTCCTTCCATGCTTCCAAAGGGCAATGTTATACAGGAGAAAGCCCAGAAAAGAGTGATAAGATTAGTAAGGGGTCTTCCAGTCAATGCCTTTTAAGGAATGACAGAAACCTTGATGATACTTCACGTGGGGTTTGGGAGGTACGGATGGGCATGAAAGAGTATGGTCTTTAAAGGCTTGAAGAATTGTTAAGAGCAGGAATGAGTCTTTGTTCCTCTGAGAATAGAACTAAGGTCAAGAAGTAGAAATAACAAGGGGTCAGATCTCAAATAAACGTTAGGAAGAACTCTCCAACTGAAGATGACCTGGTTTACCTAAGGACCAAGGGATCACCCTGTGCTGGAGGTTTCTGACAGCTCACCTTTTCAGGGTAGATGGCAGAAGATTTCCAGCATCACATGGAATAGAGACTTAGACCAAATGATTTCTAAACATCCTTTTCCCCCTGTGGTATTGCAGTTCCATGAGATCATACCTGTAAGCACATTTGAGTCCTTTAGAAAAGTGTGTCACCACATTCTAAAATATTTATGTGAAGGTATTTGTGTTTGGGATGCTTGGATTTACTTTCACCTCTTTTAATGAGGTTCTAAAACAGCCACTTTAAATTTATAGATATTTACTAACCTTTGTACTTCACTGAAAAACCTGGTACTTGCACATTTTTTTCATATTTCTATCATTAATTTATTAAATATTGTTCACTGTCTTTAATTTACTTCCTTCTGTCCTCTGGCTCACTTAGAGACTCTGGATTTCGTAGACCTTGCTTGGAAAGGCTTGATAAGACAAAAACGAAAATCCTGTAAATGGGATATGATACATTTCTTTGGAAGAGTTGCTGATTTGTATACATTCAGGAAACACTTGGGTTAGTTATTATTCTAGTAAAGATTAGCTTTTTATTTACATAGCTCTTTGCATCACAGGTTCTCAAATACTTTAAAGATAAGCAGAAATAATCACAGTGTTAATAATCATCAGTGTTAACTCCCCAAGCTTCTTTGTTAACATTCAGCAAGTAGTCTTTAGGTTTGAGCCACAGCTTACAGCCTTGGTGTGTTACTTCCAAAGAACAAGAAATTTGTATTTTAAACTGATGATTGTATCTCAGGTCGAGGATTTTGAATTTATTGGTTTTGTGGGTCCTTTTCAATGTTCAGAAATGCAGGAAAGGGTGTGTTAGTATTATATTGATAAAATATATCAAAGTACCAATTTCTAAATTTGCCAGTGCTTCTGAGTGAATCTGTAGGAATGGATTGTCTTTTTTCCAGAATCGAATATGTTTATGTGTTTACTAACTTCCATATAGGGCTATGGAACACACCTGATGAATCACTTGAAAGAATATCATATAAAACATGATATTCTGAACTTCCTCACATATGCAGATGAATATGCAATTGGTTACTTCAAGAAACAGGTAAGTTTTTCACTGTGCAACCCTGTTCTGTCATTTCTTTTCTTTCTTTCTTTAAAGATTTTATTTATTTATTTGACAGAGAGAGATAGCAAGTAGGCAGAGAGGCAGGCAGAGAGAGAGGAGGAAGCAGGCTCCCTGCCAAGCAGAGAGCCCGACGCAGGACTCGATCCCAGGACCTGAGATCATGACCTGAGCGGAGGGCAGAGGTTTTAACCAACTGAGCCACCCAGGCGCCCTGTCATTTCTTTTCTTAATATATACTCAGGTAGCCTTCATCGAAGGAAGTTTTTCCCCCTAGCATTTTCTCTTTATAAGAAGGACATGGCAACTACTTGTTAATCCTTAAGCCAGGACTAAGCTTCAGATTTTAGTAGCGGTTATAACCAGCACAGTAAGTACTAGAGATTTGTTGAGTGAATGAATGCCATCTATAAAGGAAGTATAATATTGCATCGTGGAATTCTAAAATATGGTATCCCCAGGCTAAGGAGAAATTCCCAGGGCTAGGTAAGTAGAGTTCTCCATGAATAAGAGAAATAGATTTCTGTGGAAATCTATTTGTCTGTGGAAATCCTCCATTTATGTCATCAGAAAGAAAGTTATGAATATTATGAAATACTTCTTAGAATACTTTTTGGCAGCACACAGCAGGCTAGGAGCTTGGCTGCCATCTTGGTCCTTTCTTACTAGAAGTTTTCAGCTCAACTTTTTTAAAGATTATTCATTGACTGCATATTTTTTAAAATAATGCTTTATAATTCCTAAACATTTTCATTTACTTCTCTAACTACAAAAATAATGTAAAGTTACTATAGAAGTTGTGGAAGGCATAGTAAGTAGAATGAAGAAAAATCTATTGTAATTCTACCACCAAAGAGATTTGCTGTTACTATTTTAATAGGTACCCTCCTAATAATTGTTCTGTGTATGTGCTAATGTGTATATATGGATATAAATATAAAACTGGGCTTCTATTATATGTAATTGAATTACTTGCCTTTTCACTTAATCTGATTATTAATATTTATATCATTTTTTAAAAAGATTTTATTTATTTGAGAGAGAGAATGAGAGAGAGAGCATGAGGAGAGGGAGGGTCAGAAGGAGAAGCAGACTCCCTGCCGAGCAGGGAGCCTGATGTGGGACTCCATGCCAGGACTCCAGGATCATGACCTGAGCTGAAGGCAGTCATTTAACCAACTGAGCCACTGAGGCGCCCCAATATTTATATAATTTTTGATGGTTCTTTGAAAATTTATGGTATAATTAGAAAATACTTCATTAAACCAATACTACGTGTTTAGGACATTCAGGTGTTTGTTCTATGTAAATTACATTTATAACTGTGTGTTCGTAGGTATGTTACCTCATCTGTGGTAAGTTTGCTTAGAATAAATGTCTAGAAGTAGAGTTGTTTCCAAATATATCTGAGGTTTTGTTATGCATTGCCAAATGCTGTAACAGTTTCTGTCCTTTTCAGCAATATATAAGGGGGTTCAGGAAAAAGTTTGATGATTGAAAAACATTTTTTTTTTTGCTCCTTTCCTAGATAATAAATTGTGTATGTTTATATTTATTTAATTATTGTGAAGTTTGATGTGTTTTTTTTTCTTGTTTTTTTTTTTTAAAGATTTTTTTATTTATTTACTTGACAGAGGGAGATCACAAGTAGGCAGAGAGGCAGGCAGAGAGAGAGAGGAGGAAGCAGGCTCCCTGCCGAGCAGAGCCCGATGCGGGACTCGATCCCAGGACCCCGAGACCATGACCCGAGCCGAAGGCAGCGGCCTAACCCACTGAGCCACCCAGGCACCCTGATGTGTTTTTTCTTATGCAGTGGCCCTTTGTGTTTCTTTTTCTGTTTTTAAATTGCCAGTTCATTGTATTTTGCCTCTTTTTCTACTAAAATATTTATTTTCACATTGATTTATGAGGACTCTTTATATATGAGGATATTAACATCTTATTTTTCTCCCATTGGTCAGTTGTTTCAACATTGCTTGTGACTTTTGATATACAATTTCTTAAAGACTTCATTACATAAAATCTGTTGACTTCTTTATATAAGTCTCATGTAATTAGAGAGCTTTTCTTCCTCTGATGACAGATAGTTAATTTCCTATTTGTTTTCTTCTCATTCTTTGGGTTGTGTCTGTGACTTTTATAATAAAACTCATTTGGGAGAACTCAGTGGGATTGTTAACTGAAGGCTTGAGTATCAGCTTTCTTGGGCTGCAACTGCATTGCAAAGCTTGAAATACCAGTCATGGTTCTTAAATGACTTGTCTGTAGTCCTCTATGAGGTTGATGGTAATGATTGCTTGGAGAATAAATTTTGCTGAAAGGGAGGCAGTGTCACTGTGGTAGTCTGAATTCCAAGTAATTCACTGCAAAGAACTGAAATAGGCATTATAAGGAAAATTATGTTTATCATATAAATATATGAATATATATCCTGTAGCACTTGGTTATTGCAGATTAAAGTATATAAATGAACATATTACAGATAAATGTCACTGACACAGCTACACATTACAATGGTCTGGAAGTTTTTGCCTATATAGTTAGCAGGGGTTTCATTTAATCAATATTGAAGTTCTAACTATTGTATATGTATATTTTAAAGATTTAATTTTGGGGGCACCTAGGTGCCTCAGTCGGTTAAGCCTCTGCCTTCAGCTCAGGTCATGATCTCATGGCCCTGGGTTCAAACCCTGGTCGGGCTCCCTGCTCAGCAGGAGTCTGCTTCTCCCTCTCCCTCAGCACCTCCTCACTCCCCACTTGTGCTCTCTTTCTTTCTCTCTCAAATAAATAAATAAAATCTAAAAAAAAAGGAAAAGGGTAATAAGTAATTAAGTAATGACTGTACCCAATGTGGAGCTCCAGCTCACAACTCCAAGATCAAGAGTCTAATGGTCCAGGGTGCCTGAGCAGCAAACTTGGTTTCAGTCTAGGATATGATCTTAGGGCTGTGAGATCGAGCTCTGCATCCAGCTGTGCACTCAGCATGGAGTCTGCTTCGGTTTCTCTCTCCCTCTGCCTCTGCTCTCCCTACCCCTCAGATAAATAAAATCTTAAAAAGAAAAAGTCATATGCCCTACTGACTGACCCAGGCAGGTACCTCTAATTACTGTATTTTTTGATAAACTTTTCTTTTAGAACTTAGATTGGTTTTTGATTTGTTGAGAATCCTGGGGTCCCCTCCCCAATTTGGGAGAATTTCAATTTAATGGAATTGAAAAGGAATTAGGAGAATGTTCAATTTAATGGAAAATTCAACCATAATATTAGGTCTGTTAAAGAACTGTTTAGTATAATTTGTGTTTTACTAGGGTTATTTTTTTATGTTGTCTTGCTTCCTGTTTGGTATTTGATTCTTGATGTTTTTGAACTCTACAGTGGGGAGTTCATATTCCTGAGTAATATGATGAGAACTTGAAAAAAGTCTATCTTGCTGCCTACCATACAGTTTGCACTCAGTGGATATTTGTTGCACAGTGGCTATATGAATGAATTTATTTGCATTGCAGGGTTTCTCCAAAGAAATTAAAATACCTAAAACCAAATATGTTGGCTACATCAAGGATTATGAGGGGGCCACTCTAATGGGATGTGAGCTAAATCCAAGGATCCCATACACAGAATTTTCTGTCATCATCAAGAAGCAAAAGGAGGTAAGCACGGGACCACCTCCTGTTCCTTCTCTACAGGCTGGTCTTCGTTGGGTGAGTTGCGTGTCTCTGGGCTCTGTGTGGATGGCTCTATGGTGTGTCATCATGATTTCGGTTTGCTGTGGTTTGTACAGATTTCTTCTTTGATGGGATGCTTGATCTGTTTCCTTTCTAGGCACCATTCCTAAGAGGGTCAACACTTGTTAAGTGGGTATAAAATATAAAACTTGTAAAATATGATGAAATCTTACCTTCACCTTCAAAACCTTTACAGTTAGCCTCATGCATCCTTCCCAGACTTCTTCGCTTATCTAAACTCTTCTCTAAAAGCCATTACTGATGCTTTAAGCCTTTAGCTTGGTGTCTTTATCCATTTCCTACCTCACTTTCCCAACACATGTACGAATAGGACCACTTGGCCTCTGTTCAGTTTCTTCTTTGAACTTCACTATCACTAGTTTGATCCACTTATTTGAATTTTTGTTACTCCTCATCTTATATGGGCATTTATCTTAGCACGTATCCATCTCTCTTTTTAACATTGCGAATTTCGAAGGCCTGTATTTGTAGGAATTCAGTGATTTGCTATCCCATTTTGGGGTGAAGTCTTTTATACATAAGAACTAAAAGAGAAACAGTTAGAGGAAAGGTTGAGAGATTTGACTATGTAGTATTTTTACATTTGTCCAAGACAGAAGAAAATACCATAAAAAGAGCATAACTGGGGAGTGTGCATTTATTAAATGAACGAATTTTGTGTTAAGCCCAAGATTACCTCCTCACTGCCCCTAGTTCATTGGCGTTCAAAAATGGGGTTTGTGGCTATGTCATCCCTCATCATTTCCACTTTATACTCCTGTTACTCATTTTAGTGCATTCTTTTTCTAGCAAGTAACTAGAAAAAGCACCTGTCTTAAATCCCATCTTTGTTTTCTGGTTTTTACTAATGACCCTTAATCCCAGTTCTTGGTTGTTTGTCAGACATCATCAACATAACAGACATAAAAGTCCTTATGCAGTGTTTGGTGCATAGTAGGTGCTCAAGAAATATTTTCCTTTTTACTTAATGTGGGTCAGGTTTGTTCTTATGAATGTGAGCAAAAGGTTACTTTTTTTTTTTTTTTTTTTTTTAAGAAAACAAGAACAACCTTTGTTGTTGCTTGCTCAGAGATGCCAGCCTTAGAGTAAATTCCAAATAGGGTACTTGGAGAGTTAATAAAAGCACAGCAGGCCCCTCTCTCTGTCTCTTTCTAAAGAGCTAGCTTTCTTCATTGTTCTCTTTGGGGTTTAATGAGCAGGTCTGTATTCAGCAGCTCCCCATTCAGCATGAGGGACTGCTGGCCAACTAGAGCCATCACCAGGCAGTCAGCTGCTGGGTCCTCCTTCCTCCTCTGAGGAGCACCCATGCATCTCTGGTGAAAGAAGAGAGCAGGAGTCTCCTGCAGATTCACCTAGTCTGGATCTTTTGGCTCTTAGTGCACACAGGGGAAAGCCATAAACACAGAGCTAGCAGAGCAGTCAGTCCTTTAGAAGACAGTGCTCCTTCCCCTTCCTTTTGCTCATCCCCTCTTGGATCTCATCTCCCTCTCACCTCCCCTTCCCTGTTTGCCTCCAATCTTCTCTAACACATGCCACTGAGTAGATGATGCAGGCTGGGAGCTATTAAGCTAGTTTCTTTCAAAGAGACTCGAAGTCACCATAATAAAATACTGGATTTCATGTAGTATCTTCTTCCACAGAACTTGAATGATTTTCACGAGTATCTTTATTTCAACTTGGGAAAACCCTCCTTGCAGAAAACAGGGACTGATGGTATTAGCAGACAAGTTGTATGTAGATGGAGGGCTTTGCTGGCCACTGAAAGCATGCATGAGCAGAATAAGTTGTGGTTGTGCCTAGTGGAGATGGAGAGAGAAAGCTAGTGCAGTGGGACAGGGGAGCAGAGTAGGAGTTGAGGGCTACTTCGTGAGTGTTGACTCCAAGGGCAAGAGGAAGGTGCAGTTCTTTAGGGGCCTAACATCATCGGAGGTGTCTTTGTGGGAAATATGTTTTGAACTGTTTTGAGCCTGCTGAATCCCATCAGCATGAGCAAAGATTCAGAGTCCAGCATAATTAAATTCATGGGCACATGCACGGCTAGGACCCTAGGTGTGCCAGTGAAATAGCCACTGTTTGAGAAAGTATAACTAGGCCATGAGAAGGCCGAGTTGAGTGTATAAATGCATGTGTGGGGGGTGTGGAGCTGGGATGTAGGGATACATCTCAAATCTTCATCCGAGAGTAAGGTGACGAGGGACTGGGTTTGGAGGATCCAAAGTAAGGGTGACGCCAACCAATGGGATTTCTTTGTAAGAACATGTGCTAAGACTTGGTGACGTATTAAAGATGGAAGAGCTCCCCCAAATCTTGTGTTTGGGGAGACTAAAACTGAAGCGATGAAATGGGAGAAGAATTTGAGGAAAGAATGATGATGACATGGTGGAGAATTGCAAACATTTTTGAGGAAGGTGAAGATAAAAGACTGAAACAGAAGTAAAGTGTCTCCTTTCTCTAGGGTAACCCTTGGAGGCAAAGAAGGGTTAAGAAGCTCTCCGCTGTCATTACGAGTCACTCACTAGGGCTCCGCCACCTTCAGGGTGCTACACAAGGGGTATGGAAGCCACCTGGGTGGGTCATCACATCTGAGAGTATCCGTGATAAAGAGAAAAACTTTAAAAATTATATTTGAAATTATATTTTCTGAAGGTGTTTATTTAAGAAATTACCATTGGCATTCTCTTTTAAAAAGACTTAGACTGGGGTGGGGTGCCTGGCTCTCTCTGTCAGAGAGCATCTGACTCTTGATCTTGGAGTTGTGAGTTTGAGCCCTAAGTTGGGTGTAGAGATTACTTAGATAAATTTAAAAACTTAATAAGGCTTACACTCAGGGTACCTGACTGGCTCAGTCAGAAGAGCGTGTGACCCTTGATCTTGGAGTTGTAAATTTGAGCCCTATGTTGGCTATAGAGATTACTTAAAAATAAAATCTTTTTCTCTTTTTAAATTTACTTATTTTAGAGAGGGAGAGCATGCAGGTGTGGGGAGGGAGGGGCAGAGTTAGAGTTAGAGAAACTCAGATACTCCTCACTGAGCCAAATGCCTAATGGGGCTGGATCCCACAACCCTGAGTGCACTATGTGAGCTGAAATCAGTAGGGGGACACTTAACCAACTGAGCCACCCAGGTGCTCCCAAAAATAAAATCTTTTTTTTTTTTTCTTTTTTTGTTTAGAGATTTATTTATTTCACAGACAGAGATCAAAAGCAGGCAGGGAGGGGGGGGGGGGGGTGGGGGTGGGGGGGGAGCGGGCTCCCTGCTGAGCAGAGAGCTTGATGTGTGACTCAATCCCAGGACCCTGAGATCATGACCTGAGCCGAGGGCAGAGGCTTAACCCACTGAGCCACCCAGGCGCCTAAAAAAAATCTTAAAAAAATAAATTAAAAAATCTGGTCTCGTAAATAAACAAAGAGAGAGCATGCATTTAGATCTATCCTATCCAGAGTTGCAGTCACTAGGTACATTTGGCTCCTGACTGCTTGATACATGGCTAGTTGAAATTGAGATGCTCTCTAAGTATAGAACACTCTGATTTTGAAGACCTGTTAGGAATAAAAGAATGTAAATGTAAAATATCTCCTACTTTTTTTTCTAACTGATTATATGCTACAGTGATAATATTTTGGATGTATTGGATTAAATAAAAACATAAAAAATGTATTGTTAAAGTACAGTTTCTCCTGTTACTTTTTACTTTAAAAAATGTGGCTACTGGAACATGAGTGGATGGGGAGGGTGGGCGCCTTTGTGGCTCAGTTGGTTAAGCCTCTGCCTTCAGTTCAGGTCTTGATCTCAGGGTCCTGGGATTGAGTCCCCAGTCTGGGCTTCCTGTTCCGATGGGAGCCTGCTTCTCCCTCTGCCCCTCTCCACTGCTCCTGTCCTCTCTCTCTGAAATGAGTAAAACCTGACATGAGCTGATTGCATGATATTTCTGTTGCACAGCAGTGAACTAGCTTTACCAGACATACACTTTTACTAGTCCCAGTCACCTTAGAAGTTCTTTGTTTAATTGTCAGGATTAAAATGTGTTCATGCTGGAGCATTTACCAATGATACGTTTGAGATCAAGCTGTTAGGAACTGGAATTTTTAGTTTACCTTTGTGAATTCAATTACTGACTGCTACTGTGTTTTTCTTTCTCTCAAATTATTATTTAAATTCTAGTAAGTTAACTTACAGTGTAATATAAAATTTAGTGATTCATCACTTATAACACCCAAAGCTCCTCAGAGGGGCCCTTCTTAATGCCCATCACCCTCTAGCCCACCCCCCACTGCCCTCGTCAACCCTGTCTCTTATGGTTTGCTCCCCACCATCCTTTTTTCCCTCTCTTTTATTTTTTCTTTTCTAAAATCAGTTACGACATAGTTAATTTCTGGATGGCTATTTTTAATTAATTTTTCTTTTTTAAACGGGAAACAGCACTGTTTTGGAAATAGTTGACCTCAGTACTTCAGGAACTATTTAACAAAACAAACTTCTCTCAGAATTCCCGAATCATTCATCCTGGGGGTGATATATGCTCATATCAGGGGGTGTGTTGCCTCAACAGTTTGGAGCCGCTTTTCTGATGCAAAGAGTATAGGTTAGGGCTCAAGCCTTGAAAATTTTGAATAATAATATCAACCTTCCTGGCACTGGGGACTTTCTGAGGCCTGTTCGAGTGCCCTCCAGTCCAGAGAAGGGAACACTTCGCTCCTAGTCGGGGGATGTGAAGAGGTCCAGGCACTGGGGCTTGGGCTGGGTAGCTGATCAGCTCCAGCAGAGGCTCCTCAGAGGAGGGCAGGGCACCTGACTTCTGTGCCAAAGAGGACAGCGGGCCCCCAGGGTAGTGTGTTCTCTCACTGTTGGCTTTTTTGATGGCAAGGGACAAGTATTCAAAAATGGTTGTGTGAGGGGCACCTGGGTGGCTCAGTGGGTTAAAGCGTCTGCCTTCGACTCAGGTCATGATCCCAGGGTACTGGGATCGAGCCCCACGTCTGGCTCTCTGCTTGACAGGGAGCCTGCTTCCCTTCCTCTCTCTCTGCCTGCCTCTCTGCCTACTTGTGATCTCTCTCTGTCAAATAAATAAATAAAATCTTAAAAAAAAGGGTTGTGTGAATGCCACTGGACAGGTATGGTATAATAGTACATTTCCAGGTCTTCTCTGTTCAATTGCATTCACCCTCTCTCCCTTTTCGCATCCCGAAGACTTTATTTAGGAGACCGACTTTTTAGGTGGACTGATGTCATCTGTAGCCAACAGACTTCTGTTACTAAACGCATTTTCTTCCTATGCTTTACAGATCATTAAAAAGCTGATAGAAAGAAAACAAGCCCAGATTCGAAAAGTATACCCTGGACTTTCATGCTTTAAAGATGGAGTTCGGCAGATTCCAATAGAAAGCATTCCTGGAATTAGTATGTATAGATCTTCTTTAAAAAGCAAAATCTTTCGGGTTTGCCATGCACTGTGTTTGAACTGGTTGCCAGAGTGCAGTGATTTGGAAAGCTTTTTGCCTTGCTTGTCTCCATTTGTGGTGTTTGTAGTCGTGTGGGAGCAGATGCTTTCCCTTTGTCTTTTCTCTACTGAGTGCAAACAAATTAAGGAGGACTTAGATGACTCCTCCTTATAGCTGTTCATATCTATCATTTACTGAAAGATGGCTGTGGATAGCATGGGGAAATTCTACTTTTACGAATGGGGAAATTGAATCTCAGAATGGTGAAGTCCTTTGATCGCAAATAGCCCGTGGCCAGTAACCGTCAGAATTAGCCGCAGTGGGATGCTGGTCTGCGGATTTGTTGCCGTGTGCACCCTTGCTCATGCTCTCAGGACTGCAGCCCGCCCAGGTGTGTGCTTGGCCAAAATTGTCTCCAAATTTCTAGAAAGATGATTGGGAAACATGTAATTTGTTTCATGTTTCCTATTTTAGAGTAGTTTTCCCAAGGGTTCTTATCTGTGCACATTAGAGAGGAATTGTTATGGATGAGAACTTGCAAAATAGCTGTTTTTGTAGATCGAAAGCTGCCGAATAGCCACACTTTCATTGAGTTCAGATCCAGGGTTTTGTAGCATATTGAAGATTGAATACACAGCACAAAATCAAACAAACCATAGCTCTCCAGAAAAAAGTAAGACCTTATTCCGGCAAGATACATTCCTTCAATACAGTAGCTACCCTATAGCAGATCTGACTTTTACTTCTAGACCTAGAAATTTCACTTCCCTACATCACCCCTGCTAATGGCATCATAGCTATCACATTGCTGAATGCCCGCTTGAGCCGGCATTCTTCTGTTTTGTTTTTACATACATCAGCTAATCTCAGAAGGGATAATATCACCTAATTTTTAGAGTTCTGTTTTATAGATTGATAAATTACAGAGGCAAAAGGTTAAGTAACTTATCTCGGATAAGTTTGCTTTTAAGGAGAGAGCAAGAAATTAAATCCTTGAGGCTATAGTTTCTTTCTGCTGCACTAAACCATCTTGTATTACAAGCAGGGTCTTTGCCAAATAAAATAGAGGCCAGGATAAGGTTTGCTCTAACCTAAAATAACAGCTTAACTCTTTTACGTGGTGATTAGCAAAATATGTGATTTAGAGTTTAAAATATACACGTGCCCCAAATACTGGACATACTTATTTTTTATGTTTTCCTCTGAAAAGTGGGGAGTTCCTTCTTTAAAAAATGCCAACAGAAAGAGATGTTGGCTATCTTGGAAATGTTTCATGCTGCTAGCTATAGAAGGAAGTAATTAATTGCAGTTGATTTCTGTCTTCCCAGAGGTAGACTTTTATTGAGGCATGCTTGTAATTTATTTCACTTTTGTTAACTATTACTTTTGTTACTCTCTTGACCAAAAGCAGTTCTCATTTAGTGTTTAATTTTGTTGACATATAGGAGAGACAGGCTGGAAGCCGAGTGGAAAAGAGAAAAGGTAAGTAGGATGGGTGAGGATATTAATGGAAGTGATTTTTCTCTTTTTCCAGAAACTTAGAGGAAGCAGGCAAACTGCTTATAATCACCCATTAACAGCACTTGCTGCTTTTCAGTTTTCATAAAAAATCTGGGATGGCTCCCATTTTAGGTTTTGGTCAAAGTAAGCAGAATAGGAATCCCCTGGCAAGGGAGCCAAAAACTAATCATGGTTCTCTGCTGTTTACTCTTTTCCTTTCAAGTAAAGAGCCCAGAGACCCTGACCAGCTTTACAGCACTCTCAAGAGCATCCTGCAGCAGGTGAAGGTGAGGGTCTTCTTTTCATTCCCCTCATGCAGATTTTTGAAATGATTTCCCACATGGAATTTCCATATTAGATACCTTACTTTTTTCTTTACTCAAGAGCCATCAAAGCGCTTGGCCCTTCATGGAACCTGTGAAGAGAACAGAAGCTCCGGGATATTATGAAGTTATAAGGTTCCCCATGGGTAATGCCATTAACATTTTCTAAGTATAGATTTAACTCTCTCTGGATGGCGGTGTGGGGACACGTGGTTGCTGAGGTTGATTTGTACTCTTCTGTTGTAGGGTAGGGTGTGTGTGATGGGCGGTGGGGTTCCCTGCATCCGGGCCACTGATACAGAGCAGAGTGATAAAGGACAGGTGGGTGGCCCAGTCTCGTTAGACATGCCTGCAACTTTGACAGCCACCTGCTACCAGCACTGGATGCAGAGAACCCCGGTGGCGAAGTGCACCCAGCCATAGATGCGAAAGCTGGCTGTTCGGACATTACCTGATTTACATTCTACCCGTTTGGTTGCACATGGAGAACTTCAGGCTGTCCTCTTGATATATTTTGAGGCTTGTGATAATTTATGAAAGCGATGCAAAAGAAGTTGGAGTAAGGCTGCTTGCCTGCTACACTAGCAGAGGGAGAAATCCTAGTAACTCAGTTCTCGATTTTCTATGCTCTTGATGGATACTATTAGTGTCACTATTTATATTCCCATTAAAAGCTTTGTTCCACATCCAATGCCAGACAAACACAAAATGCTTTAGAAATGTAGAATTGTGGAATTTGCTGCTGTGCCTGCACCATGCTAAAATGATTAATTGAGCCAATTGAGAATCCAATTAAGCTAATTTGGCATTGTGTAGATGACAGACAACTAGCTGAACTGTTTTCAGTCAGTTGTGTGGCCATTGTTGCGGAGACAGCCTGTGTCTTCTGTCCCTTTTCTACCTGCAAACTGTTCCTGGTACTAAGATGTTATTAAAATTCGAAAGGAAGAATGAAAGGGCTCTATTAGCTCCCTGATAAAAGAGTTATTTGTGGGTGTTTTCTGTAGCATTAATTTTCACATGAGTTTTCGCTGTCGTCATTGTAATGGTTTTGGTAGTCTGTCCTCCTTGACGTGGACCTACATCCGTATGCTTCTCTTTCTCTGTTCTCTCTGCCTTGCTTCTTTGTATCTTAGTTATGAAAACTGAAGTGTAAGGGTTGGGTGAGTCTAGAATTCTGAGTGGAAGAGTGTTTGGGGAATCAGTATTTTCTTTTCTTTTTATTCTTTTTTAAAGGTCTTATTTTTAAGTAATCTCCATACTCAACATGTGGCTAAGACTCACAGCCCTGAGATCAAGGGTCCCATGCCCCATTGCCTGAGCTGGTCACATGCCCCTCAGTGTTTTCCATCCTGTAAAAAATATGTTAAAATCCTTTATTTTATTTTTTAAAAAATATTTTATTTATTTATTCGACAGAGACACAACGAGAGAGGAAACAAGCAGGGAGAGTGGGAGAGGGAGAAGCAGGCTCCCACTGAGCAGGGAGCCCGATGTGGGCCTCGATTCCAGGACCCTGGGGTCATGACCTGAGCTGAAGGCAGACGCCTAACGACTGAGCCACCCAGGCGCCCTGTTAAAATCCTTTATGCCCATTTCCAAACTTAACTGACCTTTGCTTCCTCATCGCCTGGACCATCTCAACTCCCTTCATGAAACACTCATAGGAGGTTATATAAGGTTGGGGGAGAATAATTATCTTTCAGCCCTGCTCATGTACTCTCTGAAGACCTGCAATGGTAGTTCTAGAAGGTCCCCTCTGTCCGCTTTGGAAATGTTTTGCTTGGTCCAGCCCGAGAAGGGAATGAGCCTCTCCAGTTGGATACCACCTGCGTGCATAGCTGACTGCTTGAGTGGAATATAGGCCCTGTTGAGCAAGCCCAAAGGTAGACTGAGGTGTGTTCTAGACAAAGTTACAACAGTGAGTGGTGCTTTTTAGGGGAGCAGTAATATTTTTCTTAGGGTGCCTTTAGGTGCTGGGTGAAAGGTATAGTCTTATCCTTAAGATGGTCATGCTTTTAGGGCAAGACTGACAAATCTGTAATTTTACTTTCCCCCATAATTGCCTTCTCAGCTTTTTCTAAAAACATTTCTTCTCTTTCCTTTGTGCTCTCAGAAACTCATTTTCTTCCATAAGAATGAGGTCCAGCCTATATCATTTAGAGAATCTCATTCAGAACATCGTCTAAGTAGTCTGGCCCAAGCATGTCTTCTTACCATGCGTGGATTGCTGGGCAGGATTTTCCTATTTACTCAGAACTCCACCGTTGGTGGGAGGGATGAAAATGGAATAATTTAATGATTTTTCCATATGTGATATCACTGATACTTAATCACCTTCTTTAACATGCCATTTGGTCAGTAAGCTTCTAGTAAGGCTAGAGGAAGAACGATGTTATTTACTTATTTAAAGATTGTATTTATTTATTTGACAGAGAGAGCACAAGCAGGGGGAGTGGCAGGGAGAGGGAGAAGCAGGCTCCCTGCTGAGCAAGGAGCCTATACAGGGTTCAGTCTCAGGACTTTGGGATCATGACCCGAGCCAAAGGTAGACACTTAACCGACTGAGCCACCCACGCACCCGAAAGATGTTATTTATAACTTAAGAATAGAATAGAAATATATAAAGAAAATAACACAGAATTGATTTTAATTATTCTGAAAGATCCAAATACTTCTATGACTCTCATTTTGTTTCTGCTGTAGCTTAGGCTCTCTCCATCTCTTCTTACCCCCTTTCTTCCAAATAATAGTTTGAAATCTTTTGGATAAACTTCTTTGTGCCATGTTTCATTCCCCCCACCCCCTTTTAGTTACACAACTCTTCCTTCTAAAACATAAACACTGTATTGAGCAGCATATCTTAAGTGGTAAGCCTTAGGTGGTAAGGTAGATATCCAACTCTACCTAGAGAGGCACAGTTAATTTCATTGCTCTTCTTTCATTTACTGAGAGGACATCTTTATCTGCTCAGTCACACTTGGGTGAGACAGCTAGTGGGTATTTGCTGAGCCTTTATAAAGTATCTTAATACTTGCCAATTTTTCTCTCCTTCTGAACCGTTTTAGTTAGAGAAGAAAGAAAATTGAAAGTTGAACTCTCAGATACGATGACATACCACTAACCAAGAGAAGCTTTAGTCAAAGGAAGTAGGCAAAAGTACCTATTTCGCATTTTTTTCTTTGGTGTTTTGTGGTAGATTTAAGATTTTGACACAAATGAATTCTCCCCATTTTTGGATGTTGCCCATAAATTTATATATCTCACTAGCTGATGATCCCAGTGTATTCAGTTATAAGTTTCTTTCCTTCTGGAAAATGTGATAATATAGTGGGAATTTGGGCATTGGTAGAGCTATTTTATTTTTTAAACAATTTTGACTTACTCTCCCATGTACAGCTAATATAATTTTTTGACAGAACCAGACTTAAAGACAACTAGGGGACTTATAAGTAGACAAATGTTAGCATCTTCTTTTTTTATTTTTTTGTATAAGATTTTTCTCTCTCTTTTTTTTTTTTTTTTTAAAGATTTGTTGATTTATTTGAGAGAGAGTGAGTGAGCGCACATGCTAGCCAGGGGAGGAGCAAGAGGAGCATAGGGAGAGGGAGAAGGAGAGAAATAGACTCCCCACTGGGCGTGAAGCCTGCTGTGGGGCTCTATCCCAGGACCCTGAGGTCATGACCTGAGCCAAAACCAAGAGGCAGCTGCTTAACCAACTGAGCCACCTAGGTGCCCCTATTTATTTGAGAGAGAAATAGGTGCCCCTATTTACAGAGAGAGGGAGAGTACATACCTGTGCGGGGAGGGGCACCGGGAAAGGGAGAGAGAATCTCAGGCAGGCTCCATGCTCAGGGCAGAGCCTGACACAGGACTCAGTTCCCACAACCCTGAGATCTTGACCTGAACTAGAATCAGAAGTCAGGCACCTAACCGGCTGAGCCACCCAGGCATACAGAAATGTTAACGTCTTCTAATCTGCATGGAATTTTGTAAATTAGTTCTAAGAGTGAAGAGTAAACAAGCCCCATGGTATTCTTACAAGTTCATTTTTAAAAAATTATTTATTTATTTATTTTAAAAGGCTTTTATTATGTATTTGACACACAGAGAAAGAGAGCAGTCACAAGCAGGGGGAATGGGCGGGGGGGGGGGGGGGGGGAGGGAGAAGCAGGCTCCCTGCTCAGCAGGGAACCTGATGCAGGGCTCCATCCAGGACCCTGAGATGGTGACCCAAGCCAAAGCAGACGCCCAACTAACTGATGGAGCCACCCAGGCGCCCCTATTCTTACAAGTTTAAATAAAAGTACTGTTTTCATTTGTAAAATGATATAATTTAAAGCAAGTGAATATATTAGGAAAATACTATTTTTACAATAATTTTTCAAAGCTTACTTGCTTTAGAAAAGAAATTACTATCTGTGTTTTGTTTTTTTTACTGCCTGTGATTCATATTTCATGCATGGAACATGAAACTAAATTCATTTGAACCATTTTATATGCAAGGAACCTGGTGTATCTGTAGATTTATTTATGATCAGATTTTCTACTTTAGTTCTGTTTCTGCAACTCCAAAACAACTGTGAATGTAATGAAACAAACTCAGTCTTATTGTTTGGATTTAAGTAATGAAATGATTCAGACAAATGTTCCACCTGCTCTACTCTGGGTAGAGAGAGCCTCTTCTGTATAATTCTGGATGAATAGCTAACAGTACTTAGTTTATCGTACTTACCACTGCTGATCTACTTAGCTTCCTTGTGCTGAATAGGGGATTGGGCCAGATGACTAATAATGGTCCTTTCAACGCAAAAATGCTGTGATTTTACACAAGAAGGTCTCACAACAGAAACAACATAAAATTTAAGAACTGTTTTCTGTGATCCTAAGAATGTCTCTTAAGCTTAGGGCTTGGGATGATAAAAATGTAGCCATGCTGATGACATAGATTTCTCTCCCTGTCTTCTTTTTTGTCAGCTACTGTTTAAAAGGAGTCAAAGATTGCTAATATTTTTTTTTCCTGTGCAGATCTGAAAACCATGAGCGAACGCCTCAAGAATAGGTACTACGTGTCTAAGAAATTATTCATGGCAGACTTACAGCGAGTCTTTACCAATTGCAAAGAGTACAACCCCCCTGAGAGTGAATACTACAAATGTGCCAATATCCTGGAGAAATTCTTCTTCAGTAAAATTAAGGAAGCTGGATTAATTGACAAGTGATTTTTCCCCCCTTCCGCTTCTTAGAAACTCATCAAGCAGTGTGCCTAAAGCAAGGTGGTTTAGTTTTATAAAGAATTGGACATAATGTATTGAAGATACTTACTTGTAAATGTAATAATTAGCACTTTTGAAAAACAAACAAACAAAACCTCCTTTTAGCTTTTTCAGATATGTATTTAAATTGAAGTCATAGAACATTTTTATTTTATGGAATAGATTTTAAGCTATTTACTACTATTGTAAATTTTCTATGGCATGTCCATTAGCTGAATATTCAATAATAGATGATCAGGGGTTTCCTCAAAACCTGTATATGAGGAAATTGCACATAGTTCCAAGATTTGGGGGAATGCAGAAACTTTTCAGACCATGAATGTTTCCATTTTTTTCTAATGGAATGTGAGAGTTTATTTTTATTTTATTCTGAAGGACTTTAAAGAAGGGATACATGATAAAAAGCCCATAAAAGGTGAAATATGTGATGTTTGAAGTCTCATTGTAGACTTTTTATATATATATTTTTAAAAACACTCATCTAGATGAGGTGCTTTGAGCAGTTCTGAAAAATGCAGTTCCAGAAAAGCAACTGCTTTGATTCCTAAGGAAGAAATTCTAAATAATGCACACTTTTTTATAAGCATCTGGATTTTTGATAATTCTGTCTACCTACAATAAACTCGTGAGCACATAACCACTATTTTAATAATTATTTTCTCTACACAGATGTGGACTATTATATTTGACTTCGCTTATGCAGGCCATAAGTTCCAAAAGGCAATCTGATGCATAGAGGCATACATTTAAAAACACTTGAGGTTAAATCAATGTGCTTTAATAAGGAAAGATGCATCATTTACATATGTATCAAATTTGGTGAATCCTTGTTCTAACAAATAAGGATTTCTTTCCCTTTTCTATGATGTATGCAACCCCACTGATAATGTATTATATGAACATTTTTCCTTTTGCATCTCCAGATTATATTCATTGTCTGAGGTGAATTGAATCAACAAGATTTGCTGTCAGTATTTTAACACCTACATTGGAAGACAGACCCAGGGTAGTATCCCACTAAAATCCATCATACAACCTTATTAACCTGTCTTGGGATTCCAGCTTAGTGCTTGGAAATATCTCCTGATTAACACTACATAGCAAAGTGGGACATCTGCCATCCCAACTCTGGGAGAACCAACTAATATTAAACAAATGAAGGCCATTTTGATGGTCTTTGACACTAATTTTTAATGATACAAATTTATAAACTGATTTTGTAAAGGACTAGGTTTTAAAAGTATATTTAACTTGATGTTTTCTATCAGCATAAATGAGTTAAAATGGTCATGTAATAGTTGTCAAAAACAGTTGCCAGAGATAATCTGCACGAAGGAAAAAAACCTGCAAATGGCTGTTTGCCAGTGGGAAGTATGGTTTTTAATATGTAAGAGATATTCAGAATGCTCACACCGAAAAATGCCTCAACTTTTATAAGTATAAGAAACCACCTTGAGTGGCATCTAGATTTCTAGTGAAGAATGATGATACAGTTTGGATTAAGTATCTTGGACTGGTTTTAAACAGTGCTTTGTCCTGAATCTGCCAAAGCATCTGTCCAGCTTGGTATCCTGTGAAAGTTGTTATTTTCTGGGTAGACTTTGTTATAGAGTATTGTCTTTAAAATCAGATTGTCTCTTCTATATTGAAAGCATTTTTATGTTTTCTAATTTAAAAATTAATATTTTCTTATAGATATTGTGCAATAAAGCTGAAGTAGGATGTGTGGTTTTTGCAAATGCTTTAACAGCGGATAAAATTTTACATTTGTAAAATTAATATATTGTACTGGTACAACATAGTTTTAAATTATATTTTAAAAAGCTCTCAATTTGGTGGTGTGTTTTTTTCTTCTAGCCTATTAAACTTAACAGGGCAAGTGTTTGATCTGGTTGTTGACCATCGACTATACCCGTAATTCTTAGATTTTGGGCATTTTGTTGAAGATGGTTACCATTGTGGCATTTGTTGGAAGTTTCATAAAAATTCACAACCCACCAGTGAGGGAATTTCAAGAGGAGAGATGCTCGAGTGTGTCTGTGTCTTTTGAGTGGTCCATTGCATCTTGCCCACTGTCACTCATTAAACAAAGAAGAAAAAAGTCCTACGGAAAGAAGAGTGTTACTCTTTTAGAAATTAGATATTTTTTTCCCCAGTTGCATCGGTGAAATAGATGAAGAGACAGCTAAAAATACAGCTGATTCTTACACATCTCCTCCTGAGCTTCTCATGTGCCTCAGAATGGTGACTGCAGGAAAGAATACTGTGTCCTCTCTGGAGTATGAGAGAATGCCTTTTCTTTCTGAATCTTGAACCAACTGAGAAGTCAAAAGAATAAGGCATCTTATGGCCAGAATATCTTTATTAATAATAAAATGGGTATTGGAGAATGTGGCTTGTATATCTCTGGAACATGGGCTAATACCAAACAACATGACTGGCTTGCCAGCAGCTTGGCACCACTGCCAGCTTCCCCTCCAAGGGCAGGGCCTTTACCACCGAGCTCAGGGCATGGCCAACAGCAGTGCTGCTCTTTGGAGGCAGGCCAGCTCTGAAGAGGTCCAGGTGAGCGAGCAGCCACACAGTGCAGTCCTGAGCCTTCCGGTAACTCATCAGAGGGAGGAGTGAATGAAGGCAGAGGGAGGCCGGGGGCTTGTCCTTCCTTCTGCTGAAATGTAAACATCTGGATTGGAGAAGAAGTCTCCTTCCCACTCCATCCCATATATCTGTATCAAGAATCGCTACAAAGTTGTTTTTTTCAATACATGTGAAAGCTGGTTGTATTCATTAGAATAGTGAAAAGACTGAGGTTTCATACTACCTGGAAGTAAAATTTTAAATTATGAAACCTAAGATAGAAACAAGATCAGACTGAGGCACTATGGACAGATCGATAATGTGCCACCCCTTTTAGCTGAGAGTCTTCAGACCAGCCCTCACTGTTTTAAGAGATGTAAAACCTGTACAGGACAGGGTTGTTGGAGGCAGCCTGTGGCTTTTTTCCACAATGTTCTGCGCCGGTCTGCTGCAGCGCTCATTAACGAGTGTTCTTCTCTGAGCAAAGTAGAAATGATACTGTGAAGTCAGAGCTTCAGCAAAGTAAACAGAAGATGCTGAGAGAAGGTGAGGGAACACCCATAAGTATCATGAAAAGTTTTTTAATGTAATTTATGTAGGTTTATGACTTGGTTTCTTTATGGGAGCACTTTTCTTTTTTTGTGGAACAGAGATAAAGCTGGAGATTCTCTCTGGGTTTATTAAAAGCAGTATATTTCAACAAGTCAGAGAAAAGCGAAGAAAACAAAAGTCCGTGTTCTTACTCTCTCTTTATTGGGAGGTGCAACACAACCTTGGCAGAATTAGTTTAAAAAGATGAGAAACTACACGACTGTGTGTGTGTGTGTGTGTGTGTGTGTGTGTGTGTGATTTTCTGAGCTGAACCGAAGGTTGTCAGTTTTAATTTATGTATGTTTAAAAAAGTCCTTTAAGAGAAATCCCTTGGAGAATTTGTTGGAAGGTAGGGACCCTCTCAAAGTCATGCACATGTTCATGCATAGGTACTTTTTACATACCACTTTACTTGGTTCTTGGACCCTTTCTAAAATTCACTGGTCTCTATTCTTTGCTCTCTTGTTAACCACTCATTTCCTACAGTTAAGAGATGGGTATCCTGTTTATGCTTGAAAATAAGAACAGAAAAAAAAGCAGTCCAGCAACAGAATAGGCAAAGGGTTATAAGAAAGTGCTTGAGTTTGGTTAATCTTCATTGTTTTAAAGAGTTGAATAGAATACAGACATGGTTTATACAAACCTTGTGGCCAAGTTCTAATTCAAATCTTTCTTTTCCCCATACAGTGTTACTAATTCAATGTGCCAGCACTGCTTCTACTCCTTTTTTTTTTTTTTTTAAGATTTTATTTATTTGACTGACAGAGATCACAAGTAGTCAGAGGGGCAGGCAGAGAGAGAGGGGGAAGCAGGCTCCCTGCTGAGCAGAGAGCCCGATGTGGGGCTCGATCCCAGGACCCTGGGATCATGACCTGAGCCAAAGGCAGAGGCTTTAACCTACTGAGCCACCCAGGCGCCCCTACTGCTGCTACTCCTTAACACACTCACACTTGTACAGTCATAGCTTGTTTTTTAAAAAAACTCAACATCCCCTTCTGTATTAACATTAAAAAAATTGAAGTATAATTAATAAACACGCAATACAACACAATATCCCACAAAGCACATATAATAAAATACACAGGTCTTAGGTGTAAGGAAAAGAAGTATCAATCCTACACAAACTCAGAAAAGAGATGTGGGAAGACTTCTGAAATCATTTTATGAGAGCCAGTATTGTTTACCCTGATACCGAACCCAGAAAAACAATTCTAAGGAACTATACATCAACACAACCCTCAAAAACACAGATGCAAAAGATCTTTAACAAAATACTAGCAAATGGAATTCAGCAATATATAAAAATTATAAGAGATCATGACCAAGTGGGGTGTATCTGATTAAGTCAAGGTTGATTTAACATGAAACTTCATTAATGTAATTATATGCACAGCACAAAGGAGAAAAAAAATGTTCATCTCAATAGACAAAGCATTTGGCAAAGTTCAACACCCACTCATAATTTAATAGAAAAACAAGAAGAATAAGAGGAAACATCCTCAATATGATACAGATTATTAATAAAAACTTAAAGCCCATCACAGTAATGCTAAAAAACCAAATGCTTCCAAGGTTGGAAGCGTCCTCAATATGATACAGATTATTAATAAAAAATTAAAGCCCATCACAGTAACGCTGAAAAACCAAATGCTTCCAAGGTTGAGATAAGAAAAAGTGTCTGCTCTCATCACTTTCATTCAACATTGTAGCGGAGTTTCTAGAGAGTGCAGTAAGGCAAGAAAAGGGCATTCAAGGCAGAGGAGAACCCTTTGTAGACAATAAGGTCATGTACATTAAAAAAATTCTAAAGAATCTACAAAAAAAAAAATCTAGTGAGTGAATTTAGCAATATCCATACATGAAAATGAATTGAATTTCCATAAACTAGCAGCCAACAAGTGAACATGAATTTTAAAAATACAATTAAGTCAACAATATGAAATGTTTAGGATAAAGTAATAAAATGTGAGCAAAAATTAGACCACAAGACTTCTCAACAGCAAAATTAAGACCATAAGAAAATGAAATTTGTGGGAAGTAACTGTCAACCTACATCAAGAGTGAGGGAAAAATTCATTTCTAGAAAAAAACTTGACCCTCATCAAAATGACTTATAAAAGATATGCTTCAGAAACTTGGACTTTGGAAATACAAATTAAGCCATTACAGGATAGCCATTTAATAAAAGTAGAAATAGAGACAACTTGACCAATCCAGCGGTAAACAGTAAAGAAAAAAGAGCAGAGTAGATAGCATAAAAATATTTGATAGAAATAAATCAAATTTAGGAGTTATCAAAATAAATGTAAATGGACTGACTGCGCTAGGTAACAGATGACAATTCAATTTGAACTAAAGCCAAAACTTAGTAATATGCCCTTTAATGAGATATATCTAAAACATTAACATAGGAAGTCTTAAAGAAATGGAAAGAAAAAATGATATAGTAAAAATACTAATATTAACCATATGCAGGCAAATATTAACCATATATAAGTTGCCTTAGCTATATAAAACATTAAAACAGCATTATGAGAGAAAAAGAGTGACTACAACAGTGATAAAAACAACAGTTCACAGGAAAATCAGTAAACCCAGAAATTTTGTGGAAGATGTTATACTTTTAGCAAATGAGGAATCAAGACAAAATTAGTAAAGCTGTTAAATATTTGAAAGCATTATACAACACTACATTCAACAATTAGAGAATTTATATATATTTTTTGGCACACACTGTTAAACATTTGTAAAATTTGACAACTTAGTCACAAAAGATTTAACAAATAGCAAAGAATCAACATGATACACATAACATTTTGATGTATTACAAAAGGAATAGAACTCCTTAACAATAGAATTCTCCACTTTTGTATGAAAAAAATAATTTACATAACTGGTAGGTCAGAAAAGAAATCACCAAGTTAGAAAATACTTGAAATCAAAGTTAAGGATAATAAAACACACTGAAGAGGTCATGCAGTAAAACAAAGAGGCCAAAAGGTATGACTTTAAAAATTTATGTTAATAAGGAAGGGTGGGGGCACCTGGCTGGCTCCCTCAGTGGGGTATGCAGTTCTTGATCTGAGGGTCAGGACTGGAGAGTTTGAGTCCCATATTTAGTGTAGAGATTACTTAAAAATAGAATTTTTTTAAAAAGGAAGGCTAGACAGCAAGGAGTTAGAAGTTAGAAAATGACAACATAAAAATGTGAATGGAAAATAACAATAGAAATTAATAAAGTAGAACATGAAAAATCTGAGGATCAACAAAAGCTGGACCCTTGAAAAGATTAACAACTAGCAAAATAGATTCTGTACAAAAGAAAGCAGGCAAAAAATAGGCAAAAAAAGAAAAGTGACAAAACTAGATAGTACAGAGATTTGAAAATTTAAGAAATACTGTAACATGCCACTAAATAAAACAGATAAATATGCAATTCCTAAGAAAAATGTAATTTAGCTAAATACAATAAAGAAGGATAAGAGAATTTATAATCATTTAAAAAACCAAGACAAAGATTTGCCCACAAAACACAGGATAAAATATTTTTAATGGCAAGTTTTACCAAACCTGATTGATAACAATTTATTCCACAGAGCAAAAAAAGAAGGTTCTCAACTAATTTAATGAGGCTAGTATGGCCTTGTTTTTAAATTTTATTTGCGATCATAGGTATAAAAAATCCTAAGCAAAATATTAGCAAACCAATTCCATCTATGGTTTTAAAAACAAATGCAACTTGTAAGAAATAATAGAGGAAAAACTTCATGACATTGGATTTGGCAATGATTTCTTGGGTATAACATCTTGGATATAACATCAAAAGCAAAGAAAACAAAAGGAAATACTGATAAACTGAACTTAATCAAAATTAACTTTTGTGCATCAAAGGACACTCCAACGGTAAAAAGCCAACCCACATAATGGGAAAACATTTGTAGATCACATAGATTTGATAAGAGATTAATATCTAGAACATTTAAGGGACTCCTAAGATTCATCAACAGAAACAACCCAATTCAGAAACAGGCATAGGACTTGAACAGATATTTTTCTGAAGGAATACAAGTGGACAATAAGCATATGAAAAGACGATAATGCAAGTCAATATACCACAATGAGATGCCATTTCATACCATTAGGATAGGTATTATGGAAAAAACCCACAAAACAAGTATTAGCAAGGATATGGAAAAACTGGAACCCTTTGTACTCCTGGGTGGAATATAAAATGGTGCAGCCACTCTAGAACACAGTATGTAGGCTCATCAAAATATAGAATTACTATTGATTATCAATTCCACTTCTGGATGTATATTTAAAAATTAAAAGCAGAAACTCAAATAGGTTTTTTTCTTAAAGAGTTATTTGACAGAGACACAGTGAGAGAGGGAAGACAAGCAGGCGGAATGGGAGAGGGAGAAGCAGGCTTCCTGATAAGCAGGGGGCTGGATGCAGAGATTGATCCCAGGACCCTGGGATCATGACCTGAGTTGAGGGTAGACGCTTAACCTACTGAATCACCCAGGCGCCCCTCAAATAGATCTTTATATTAGCATATATACAGAAAGTGGAAATGACCCAGATGTCTACTGATAAACAAAATGTGGTACATATACCCAATAGAATACTATTCTGTATTCTACCACTTGAATACTTGAAAAGGAATGAAATTCTGTTAGGTGCAGATATGGATAAATGAAATAGGCCACACACAAAAGAAGAATGTGTGATTCCATTTATATGAGGTACGTGCAATAGACAAATTCATAGAGATAGGAAATAGAATAGTAGTTACTAGGGGATGGAGGGGTCGAGTAAATGGATAGTTACTGCTTAATGGGTGTAGGATTTCAGTTTGGGATGATGAAAAGGTTGATTGCACAAAAATGTGAATGTATGTAATGCTACTGAACTATACACTTAAAAATGATCAAAATGATAAATATTTCACCACTATACTATAACAAAAAAATGTGACTATACAATAACTAGCCCATTGCTAGACAAATAAACCAATAGAAACCTCAGTGTATGTCAAAGACAGCAGATAGATTAGTCTGAATAGTGCTGAAATGGTAGGCTATTTTCATGGAAAATGAAATAAAATCAGATCCCCATTTGACAAAATACCAGTTTAAAGACTCAAGTGAAAAAGAGAAAGTACCAAGTTTTAGAGAAGAGAAAAGGTGATAGAGGACACCGATGTTTAAAACTCCCGAACATCATCAAAAAAAAATAAGAATAAAGTAGAAACCAATAGTTATAACCCATGTAAATAAAGACAAGGCATACTATCCAGAATATATAAAGAGCCCATTCTGTTAAGAAAAAGATATTCTGGTTGAAAAGTGGGCAAAGTACACAATATGCAATTTATAGAAGGAATGAGTGACCAATAAACATTTGAATTCTCAGAAGTAATTAACTCAGATAAAATCTCATAATTAAAACAAAGAGAAACCACTTCACATTAATTGCCTTAGGTGATTTCAATGTCCAATGATACAACGTGATAGTGTGTGGGGAAACTGGCACTTAAACACGTTGCTGAGAGGAGAGTGATTACACTCCTCGTGTCGGAATTGGTATGACCACTTTAGAGAGCAACTCCCCTTCTAGGTATCAGTTCCATGGGAACTTACTCACATGTGTGCAAGAATGTAGAATATTCACTGCAGCACTAACTTGTAATAATGAAAAAAGTGGAAGCAAATTATCTCAAAAGAATGTCTAGTTTATTTATTAATAAAATACTGTACAACGATGAAAATAATCTACATCTGCCAACATGGATAAATCTCAAAAACAATGGTGAGTTAAAAGTCAGTTGCAAAAAAATATATACACTATAACATTCATGAAAAATGTTAAAATATAAAACAAAATGGTCTATGGATAAACACTACAGCAAGAATACAGAAATATTAAAAGTACAAAAACAAATTTGTGATCACCCAATAGTTTTCTGTGGTGATGGAAATGTTCTTTATCTGCATTAACCCCAACACGGTAACCACTAATTAGAGAACTATCCTGAAAGTCCAAGACATAATTTGTGATTTTGCTGAGTTACCACTGAAAAATGTATACACAGAGTTTGGTATTCAGAGCTAGTCACTTACCTAGTCCCTGAGCCTAAGCAACCATTAATTCTTTAATAATGATCTCACATTTTATTTGAAATTTTAAATAGAAGAGTGATATAAGAGATCCACAAACAGCTTAGGGTATACCCTACTATGCATGCCAAGAATTTATTTTATTCAAATATTATTTAGAGTTTCAAAAGATCCTTGGCCTATCTTCAAAAATCATTCATTCTAGTATTTTCCACTTAAGGAAAAAAAAAAAGGCACCAAAAGCTTGTAATTAAAACATCTTAATTTGATTATTCATTTCTAAAATTTCTGCAGAAGATACATTATGAGTAAAATTAAGAGTTTTAGGCAGTTTAAGAAATAGGGCTTAAGTTCAGTTATTTATATTTAAAAGAAAAAATAAACCAAATTTATTAATGGTATGAAAAAAAGCATCACATTTGAAGTATAGTTCTGAAGAATTTTCGTGATCTAGAGTTCAAAGAATATTCCATGGCAAGAGTTCAACCCTATTATGTACTATCTTAGAGATTCTCTCTTGGAGTGATAAAAGGAGGTGTAATGGGTTGAATTTAAACGTCCTCCAACAAACAGCATCCATCACTGTACTTGCTTCATACTTCTTTTTTTAGAACTGCGTCTGGAATCCTTTTTCTGTTTGAAAATTGGAGAATTTAAGAAACACAAATCTGTAAAAGGGTCTCCTCTTCTCAGTTTCCTATAAGAGTAAAAATAATTCTTAGACATAATTATAAGCATCCCAATACTAACTCACTCTTCAATATAGTTATTGTAAAACATGCCAGTGCTAGTATTCCCACTTTGGTTTTTTTTTTTTTTTTAAAGATTTTATTTATTTGACAGAGATCACAAGTAGAGAGAGAGAGAGGAAGGAGCAGGCTCCCCGCCTAGCAGAAAGCCCAATGGGGGACTCGATCCCAGGACCCTGAGATCACGACCTGAGCTGCAGGCAGAGGCTTAACCCACTGAGCCACCCAGGCAGCCCCCCACTTCAGTTTTTAATTAAAACTTTATATTTCAACAAGACTCATTTTTTTTTTTTAAAGATTTTATTTATTTGACAGAAGTCACAAGTAGGCAGAGAGGCAGGCAGAGAGAGAGGGGAAAGCAGGCTCCCCGCTGAGCAGAGAGCTGGATGTGGGGCTCGATCCCAGGACCCTGGGATCATGACCCAAGCCAAAGGCAGAGGCTTTATTTAACCCACTGAGCCACCCAGCTGCCCCAACAAGACTCGTTCTTTAACAAAGCTCCAAACCTTACTCCCCCAACATGCATCATTAAAGGTGGGTTCCCACAAATCAAATACTTACGAAGCTAGCGTGGGCTCTTTATAATTCATACTGACTGCACACCTGCGCTTAGGCAGAGAGACTCCTGGGCTTGCTTTCTTTTTTGGAGAAAGAGAAAGTTTTCTGATTTTCACTGCAGGATGCAAGGGGACGTTGGTGATATCCTTCAGGCTAAAATGAGGTGAGTGGTGAGTTTTAGGTAGTTCACCTACAAAAACAATTTTTACAGAATATGGTTCCAAATGAAAGAAAAAAACACGAACTAAAATTGTGTGCAATTACATATCCTAAACATATACAAATCCAGCATTTTACATAAAATATATATATATAATTATAGAATACAGATCTTTAACTCAGTCATTTTTTCATCCCAGATACCACTGAAATATTACTGTAGATGTGAAGAACTGATAAAAGTTACTAAAACTTTAAATTCTTTAAAAAATTATAATTCTTCAATGATAATATGGGCATAATGAATTAAATTATGGAATTTCATTTTAGTTTCACCTTGCTCCGTTGAATCTTCAAGGCCTCTATCTTTTTCAATACCGAAATTTATGAAGTGCCTTCCTATAGTCTTAAAAAGCCACTTAAATTCACTTTATTAAATAAATGAGAATTCTACACCATAGCCTCTGTGGAGATCAACAGGTTCCCTCTGGTAAAGCTATTATGTAAAAAGTTACCCATGTTTTTCCTATCATAAGCATCCAAATTATTCTACTTTGGAGACAGATCTATATTGAGTGACAGGTACCCAGCACACAGAAGGACAATGCAAGACAATCTCTTCACACAGCTTTAAAAGGCAAATTGTTTTTTGAAGTCAAACTGTAAAATGCCTATATTTAGCAACCATGTTCTCCAGGGTTATCTAGGTTTCAAATACTGCCTCTTTTTGTCCCCACATAAGTTTACTGTACTATACTAATTATTCCAACTTTTAGCTTGGAAAGTATGGCTAAGCAACATCAGATCAGTTGCTATATTCTGGAACAATGCTTCTTAAAATTTACGTATATACAAATACCCCAGGGAAACTGTTAAAAAGATGCAGATTCTGAATCAAGGGTATGACTCAAGATTCTGCATTTTTAAGAAGTTTCACCTAAGGGGCACCTGGGTGGATCAGTGTTAAGCTCCTGCCTTCAGCTCAGGTCATGATCCCAGGACCCTGGGATAGAGTCCTGCAAGGGCCTCCTTGCTCAGCTGGAGCCTGCTTCTCCCTCTGCCTGCCACTCCCCCTGCTTATGCTCTTTCTCTAACAAATATATAAAATCTTAAAAAAAAAAAGTAGTTTCACTTAATTGATGCTAGTGATCTGGGGACTAAACTCTGAGTGACACTATATTAGAGTGTAGTTTTTTTTTTTTTTTTAAATTCACTGTGTAGAATTTCAAGGATACACAAATTTGGACACAACAATATAATGAAACCCCAGTTACCACACTTCAACAATTATCAACATTTGGCCAATTTTGCTTGATTTTGTAACATTATGATAGCATATTAACAACAACAACAACACATTTGCATACTACCACGTCTGCACTGGGTGACCTTGGAAAGTAATTTAAATTTTTTAGGTTTGAAGTTTCCTTAAAAACAATATAAACATGGTGGTACCTACACATCATAGAGTTTTTCTTTTGTTTTTTCAAGATTTTATTTTTTTATTCATCTGACAGAGAGAGCATAAGCAGGGGGAGAGAAGCAGGCTCCCCACTGAGCAGGGAGTGTGATGAGGGGCTTGATCCCAGGACTCTGGGATCATGACCTGGGCCAAAGGCAGACACTTAACCCATGAAGCCACCCAGGTGCCCCTTCATAGAGTTTTTCTGAGTATCAAATGAAATAGCATGACAATGTTTTGGGAATGCTACAACCTGACCATATGCATTAGTTTTACCACACTAACTAAATTCCCCAGATGAGACTCTCTGGACAGACGGAGGCTCTATTATCAACTTTTGAACCATTTCTACT
Organism: Mustela nigripes; assembly: GCF_022355385.1. Lineage (NCBI taxonomy): Eukaryota > Metazoa > Chordata > Mammalia > Carnivora > Mustelidae > Mustela > Mustela nigripes. The sequence goes on along the minus strand of NC_081558.1, from coordinate 82,935,116 downwards.
TTTGATCTTACTAATAAAAGCAAGATTTTCTAAGCCAAAGTTTTTAGATGTCTTAAAAATGTCTTAGAGAAGAATACTTAGCCCATATTGAAAAAAAAAAAGTTTGGTCTAGTGTTTGGCCACCTTTCATTAACTAGAATGAATCCATTTAAAATCATGGTTCCTGTCAAATTGAATATGAAGGAAAGCCATTAAAATGACAGGTCACTGGATTCAAATTTGATTTTGTTTTTAAGAGCCTGTTTCAAGTGAGTATATAGAAGGTATTTTAATTCAACAACTCCACCAAAGGTTTTTGCTTACATTGGAAGGCTTCATTTACTAAAAGTAAAAATGCTTTCTCTGTAACTAGTATTTGTTCTTAAAGAAGATTTAAATTAGCTTAAAGTAGGTCATAGCCATACAATTGTGATTTCCACCCCAGGCCCCCATTGTTTAATCAGACTGTAACTTCCCCCAGAGACAGATGGCAAGTCTCTAACCTCCCCCAGAGAAACAGATGGTAAGTATAGCATATAAGCATCAGGAGTAATCATTTATTATAAACATTAAAAATGCAGGCAAACAAGTAGATCACTTACTGATAGGAGTTTTTGTAAGCTTCGAATCCATGATCTCATTTTCATTCCTATATTTTAGTGCTCTTCTAGGTCGATTCCTGGTGACTGGGCTCCTATCTGATTCACTAGAGACATCTTGACTGTACTTGCAAGTGGGCAAATAGAGGTCATCGGAATCATCTCCTGAACCACTTGATTCACAGACGCTCACTTCAAATTCATTGTTGTTTTCTTCTCCGGTAGAATCATTGCTCACTTTTTGGCGGAAAGGTGTGATATGAACACCCTCTTCCAAATTAAAATTGTAAGCATCACTGGAAGTGACAGATTCATTCAACATTTTTTTGGAAACAGTTTTTTTATTTTCACTTTTGCCCCCTTTATACTTCGGTACAGATTTTGATTTTCTTCTTCTGTTAGCTTTTCTTTTCTCTTTTCCTTTTCTTCCTTGTGCACTTCTATGTTTGCTTTCAGTTTGTTCAAATTTATATTCTAAAATGTTTTCTTTTGCTTTAGCAGGTCTTCCTGGGTCAATCAGCTTTAGTGATAAGTTAGTTTGATTCTTATTCCATTGACAAACACTTTGTTCTATGTTTTCAGGTATATTCATGTTTACTAGTGGGTCTGCACATCTAATTCTTTCAGATTCAAAGGGCTGCACTGAGAAATGACTGATTTCAAAATCATCCATGGTATTGAAATGTGATAGATTGTTAAAATGTTTCTTTAAACTTCGACGAACAGATACAGTTCTAGGTAAGACATTATCAGCAGATTTATCTTCTTCTGAATCCCAATCAAATCCCAGTCTATCTTGAGAAATAGGTATTTGCTCTGAGAATTTTTTAAAAAATGAGAAAAATAGTTTTACTTTATGCAAATTTTAATTTTAGCAATCTTAGAACTCAAAATTAAAAATGGAATAAATGAAAAGTCATTCTGTAGCTTCTCCACACTTGTTCTAAGTAAATACAAATCTGAGGAACTTAATATTGCCATTTATTTACTTAGCAATGATCAATTGATGGCTTCTATCTGACCTGTGAAAGAACCTTATATAACTTTTGAAAATATTCTAACTGAAGGTTTTCTGCATCCCTGATTTAAAGGTTTAAAGAAAAACTAGTAAGTTATATGTATTTATGTGTATAGGATTCAGTTGGAAAGAACCTCATATTTTAAAGTAGGACAAGCACACTTGAGAAAGTGGGAGCTAAGGTGTTCCTTGAAAAATTAGTAAGATTGGGGTAATTGCAAAGCCCTTCAGGTAAGAAATATAATCTGTATTTTTAGGAAAAGTGAGGATATTTGGTCCTATTTATTCAAATGCTATCCCTTCTTCAAAGCTTAGTTCAAGTAGAAAGGATTGATATTTGAGAGCAGGTACATGTCAGTTTAGAAGTGGAAAGAATGGCATGGCTTTCGAGGTCAGCTTTGAGTTTAAACACTAGGCTTTTACCATTTGGGCCACTTCTTGTGAGATAATTTACTTCTTTGAGTCTATATAAAATGGGACCAATTGCACTTACATTCCAAGGTTGTTGTGAGGGTCAATTGTTATAATGTATGTAAAATGGCTAACACATAGTAGCCACTGGCATACATAGTAGCTATATACATAATAGCTTGGCACATAGTAGGGCTCAGTAAATTGCAGCCATTTATACCTGATTATAGATTTGGCAAAATAAATGAATGTATTTTAAAACTTATTATTTTGTGTAAAATAAATAGATTTGCTTTAAGCAGAAAAAATCCAGATGAGCAAATTTAAAGTTAAAAAATATTAGAGAAATTTAATTTTTACTTGTTCACAAAGATCTGTTTCCCTTAATATTATTTTTAGATTTTCACTTAAATTACCTTCTGTTTGGAATGATTCTCCTTGTCCTGGAAGGTGAGCTTCTTGAAGAGGAACTTGTCTAGCCAAAGAGAAACAGAAATTTATTTTATAATTATATAATAAAAACAAATTTAAGATTTTCTTAAAATTGTTTTTCTCTTTCTTTAGTATTTCATCATTTCTATTCGAAATCAGTATATCTGTTCAGTATCAAAGAAAACAAACAAACAAAAATATATGGAGGCTTATATGGAGGCTGGTTTGTTAAAACTGACATTTAACTTCCACTGGAAGAACTACCTTATCAATGAAGACATGCCATAACTCATAATTTCATTTACCTGGAGAAACAGTCAATTGGAACTGACTTACAAAATATATCACAGAAATGCAATTTTATTACTCAACTCTTTATCAGCCTGCCTCATCATTAGTCGAGCTGTGATCTTTTTTTTTTTCTTGGTAGTATATGTTTTACGGTGCCTAATTACTGATCTCTTTGAAAAACCTATTTGTTTAAAAATCTTGTCCCTCTTTGGCTCATGAAACAACTTTCTTTATGCTTTAATACTATTACTGGCTGTTTCATCCTAATTTTATTTTTTATTTCCTATAGAGAATTTTTCCCTCTAGACATTGAAAATTAAATGTAGGTTTAGGTAACAGTTATGGTAACTAACAATTTGAGGAATCTTATAAAAAGTCAAGTACCCCATCTTACTTTTTGACCATTACATAAATATTTTGTTAGATCTTACAGTTCAACTATTTTCAACTATTCATGATTAAAATTAATACGGGGATAGAAATCATCTTAGTGATTATTTTTGTGAAGAGAAGGGGAAAGACTTGAAAGGGATAGGTGATGCCTTATGGCAATGATTCTAATTAGGGATAATTATAAGGATACGTGGCACTGTCAAGTTATTTTTGTTCTCATAACCGGGGGAGGGAAGTGCCACTGACATTTCGTGGTAGAGGCCAAGGATCCTGCCAAATGCCCCACAATGCTTAGGATAGCCTTCCACAACAAAGAATGATCTGGCCTAAAACGTTAATAATGCTGAAACTGAGAAAGCCCAGCTAGAGTGACAGCAGTGCTCTATATCATAATGGAGATTTTGGCTCCACAGGTGTATATATTAGTCAGACTCATCAAACTGTGCAATTAAGATCTGTGCATTTTACTTTATGTAATTATATCTCAATAATTTATAAGCAAAGTATACTTGATCTAAGAGAAGGGGAGGAGGGTACATTGAGTGGTCTGACTGTATTTAGGAATGACGGGGATTAACAAGACAGGTGATAGCTGTGTTATACTCGATCTTAACCAAAAGCTGAGAAGCGATGTGATAGCTGTGTTAAACATGATGTTTTATTATGTTTTGTTTCTAAACCAGACTATGTGTAGTACTGGCAAAAATACCTTCATGTGAATAACCAATCCATCTTAGAATAAAAACATGACATAAGAAAAATATAAGTGAAGAAGTTCAGATATATTTAAAAAACTAGCTTATTCTTAGATATCAATAAAGTAAGTATAAGAAAGTTTTGGCTTGGCTATATGTAACAGTACGTATCATATTATTTTAATGCATTTTTAGTACAGAAAACATCAGACTCCAAACACAAGGATCTATAATATGCAAATTTTCTTTGGTAAATCTATCATCAAATTAAATCTTTCTTGATATTAGTAATCATAATAATGAAATTTGATACTAACGGTATATCCTTCACAAATAAATCCCCAGAGTTGATGCCACTTTTGGAGTCCATTCCAGAAGGACGTATTTCCTGGTTCTGTTAATATATTAAAATAAAGAAAAAAGTGGTACAATTGAAATACTCATAACAAAGCATTCATTTATTTAATAATAAAAACATATGAGCACTCTATATGGTGCCAGGCTCTGTTCTAGGAACTAGATGTATAGCAACTTAACAATAGATTTAGGTCCAACCCTCTTATATTCTAGGGTAGGGAGAGAAAATTTTAAAACAAAAGAAAAGAGATAATGTAAGTAATTTCAGACATTGTAAATGCTATGAAGGAAATACTCAGAGCTGAAGTGATAGAGTACTTGAGGTTGGAGGGGTTCTCTTAGGGTGACTTTCATCTGAAATTTAAAGAATGCAAAGGAGCTAGCCATTGAAAGAGCAGGGAAAGAAAAAGTGATAGAAACAGCAAATACAGAAGTCATGGTGTAGAAAAAACCTTGCTGTATTTAGAAAAGAAAGGCCAGGGGACCTGGGTGGTTCGGTCATTAAGCGTCTGCCTTCAGCTCAGGTCACGCTCCCAGGGCCCTGGGATCCAGCCTCCCTGCTTTGTGGAAAGCCTGCTTTCCCTCTCCCATTCCCTCTGCTTGTGTTCCTGCTTTCACTTTCTCTCTGTCAAATAAATAAATAAAGTCTTTGAAAAGAAAGGCCATTGTGGCTGGAGTCACCTATGACCTTTCTCATAATGAGAACAGTAGGGTGTGTGTGCACAGAGACCACATAATGAAGCCTTGGGAGTCATGAGTTTGAATTTTAGTGTAAGTGTGATGGGAAGTCACATAAATAGTAAGAAAGAAAGTAAAATGATCTACGTTTTAAAAAGATCAGTCTGGTCACTGTGTGAAACATGGACTGAATGGGGCCAAGAGCAGGAGGAGTTAGAAGTCATTATAATAGATCTAGCAAGACATGCCTATGTCTTTGTAGCCATAGGACTAGTGTCCTATGGCTACAAGGTGAAGCCCAGTGGAAGGTGTTAAGAGGACAAAGTGTGCTGGATTGAAGAGGGGTAGAGGTGGGGACAGTAAGGGAGAGGGAAGCCTCTTTGGTTTTGAGCAAATGAGTAGATTATTTTATGAGATAAGACTCACAGACAGAGGCAGAAGTATACAATATCTTTGGGAGAGGAAAAATAAAAAGTTGTACTTTGTACAAAGCATGTTTAAGATCCTTTGTAAGTATTTAAGTAGATATATCAAATAGTAGTTTTGTGTGTGTGTGCTAAGTTATAAATTTGGAAGTCATCAGCAGACAGATCACATTTAAAGCCGTGGGAGGGGGATAAGACAGTATGGGTCTAGAACAATTGACATTTGAAAGTAAAGAAGAAGTAAGAAGCTGACCTGGAACAGTCAGAAAGGCAGGACAACCAGGAGAGTATGATAGTAAGAAAGCTAAGAAATCAAAGTTGTTGTTTTTTTTTTTTTTTCAAGGTCAAGAAGAAAGTAGTGACCAATAAATTTGGTCACTAAAAATGGGAGTTGTGGGCACCTGGCAGAGTGACCATAGAACCATGGGGATAAAAGCCAGGTAAAAGCAAGTTCAAATGTAAATGGAAGCTGGGGAAGTGAAGACAGTAAGCACACTGTCCTCTTTGCTAAAGTTCTGCTGTGAAGGGAAGCAGAGAAATGAGTAGAGGGATATGAAACCAGGAGAGGTTTCATTTATTTTCTTTTTTCTTTTCTTTTTTCAAAAATTTTATTTAGGGGTGCCTGGGTGGCTCAGTGGGTTAATCCTCTGCCTTCAGCTCAGGGCATGATCTTGGGGTCCTGGGATCGAGCCCCACATTGGGCTCTCCGCACAGCAGGGAGTCTGCTTCTCCCCCTCTCTCTGTCTGCCTCTCTGCCTACTTGTGATCTCTGTTACATGAAGAAATAAAAAATCTTAAAAAAAATTTTTTTTTAAATTTATTTGACAGTCAGACATCACAAGTAGTCAGAGAGGCAGGCAGAGAGAAAGGGGGAAGCAGGTTCCCTACTGAGCAGAGAGCCCGATGTGGGGTTCAATCCCAGGACCCTGAGATCATGACCTGAGCTGAAGGCAGAGGCTTTAACCCACTGGGCCACCCAGGCATCCCTATTTTTTTTTTACTTATTTTCTTTTCCTCTTAAGGTATGATATAGTAAAGCACATTTGAATGATAGCTAGAATGATTCAGCCAAGAGGGAAATACATGTTGAAAGAGCACAAACTACTAGGAGCAAAGTCCTAGAGATGAGAAAAAGGGAATCTGATGTAGAGACTTCGATAGGAGCAGAGGCACTTCTGCCACTGTGACAGGAGGGAAGATGAAAAACACAGCACAGACACAGACAGATTTGTAGATTTGTATTAGGAAGGTTTTCACTTCCATACAGATTCCTTAGAGATCACTCTAATCTAGTTCAGTTGTTTTTTTAACTTGATGCACATATAAGATGCTGACATTATGACAGGTTAAAATTGTTCAAGAGAAACAAAACAACTAGAAATTTAATCCTGTTAAATGTCTTCAATTTATTTTCAGTACAGCTAACGTTCTAAACGTTAATGTTCTAACATTTAAGTAGTAGTATTACTGAAGGCAAAGGAGAATATTTAACTATAGAATTTATTTTTATTTTTTAAAAATTTAAAAACATTTTTTAAAGATTTTATTTATTTGACAGAGAGAGAGAAAGGCAGAGAGAACGAGGGGGAAGCAGGCTCCCTGCTGAGCAGAGAGCCCGATGCAGGGCTTGATCCCAGGACCCTGAGATCATGACCTGAGCCGACGCAGAGGCCTTAACCCACTGAGCCACCCAGGTGCCCCGAATTTATTTTTATTTTTTTAAAGATTTTATTATTTATTTAAGAGAGAGAGAGAGAGACAGTGTATGAGCACGGAGGGAGAAGCAGACTTCCCATTGAGCAGGGAGCCTGATGTGGGACTCAATCCCAGGACTCTGAGATCATGACCTGAGCCAAAGACAGATGCTTAACTGACTGAGCCACCCACGTGTCCCCAGAATAATATAATTTAATAACAAGTTACTAAAAGATTCATTATCAAATTTAGGGAACAAAAGGTTATTAGGAACTACTTTAGGATTAATCCTTATAAACCACATTAACTATTGACAGGCAAGAAAAACATTTTTCTTATTAAAACATTTTAAACTTTTCTATCACTCATAAATTGATAAGCATGGAAGCACGAGTATAGGATGATGGATGAGAGAGTGACACATGTACCAAGTATATGGCAGAAAACGAACTTTGATGTTTTAAATGCTAAGAACACTTTTGTCCAGCAATTAATACGTTCTAATAAATACTTAAAAATCATTGATAAATGTCAAAAGGCCTTGAATAATAGAATTTTTGCCCACAGTTTTTGTGATTATCTTATCAGGTACCCATTTTTCACTATTCTATATATGATTCCACCAAAAACTTAGGAAAGGGAAAAGGAAGAGTCAAATATCTTTGGAGGGATTTTTTTTCTTCACTAGTTGACCAAACAAGGAAAAGGAAAAAGAAAAGGAATAATTATATTCTGAAGGAAAAAAAAACCTTTTAAAATAATCTAACCCTTGGGGCGTGTGGGTAGCTCAGTCCTTAAGCATCTGCCTTCAAATCAGGTCACAATCCCAGGGTCCAGGGATCAAGCCCTGCATCGGGCTGCCTGCTTGCCGGGAAGCCTGCTTCTCCCTCTCCCACTCCTACCCCCTCTGCTTGTGTTCCCTCTATTGCTGTGTCTCTGTCAAATAAATAAAATAAAATAAATAAAATCTTTAAAAAAATAACCCTCACATGAAGGAAATTATATTGAATCTTTATAGACAATTCTCTGCTACACTACACATGCATATATTGCATATATATGTATGTACATTCTCTATATCATACACAGAAAAAAGGTGGAATCACTTTAGTTGCTGGGAAGCAAGAACTCTTTCACTGACTCCCCTGTCAGGGGTGAGATGACTTCCTGAGTCTATACCCTTCCACTATGGTCCGGTTTTCTTCTCTGGTTTCCTGGCCTAAGTGCCAACACAACTGTCTTCACTAGCATAGCAAATAGATGGCCAACAGGAAGAAAGTAAACTGTTTCTGTTAATGCCCAGTTAGTGTACAGTTTTCCTTATTTGACCAACCATTAGTAAAATTGACTCTTCAAAGGCACTTAAATACCCCCCTCCCAAATTAAGGTAGTTCTTATAAAACCTCACTAGATGTAACAAAACCACATAGAATAGGTAAGATTTATACCACTGATTAAAACTTCTGGACTGTCTACATCAAGTACCACTTTTAGACCTTTCGCTATCTTTGACTCACTTAAGTGAATAGTCAAAGGGACCAGCAGTGCAATAAGCTAAACTAGTTCTTCTATACCTTGTCTCGCTACCTGCTTTCAGAATCAAGTTATATAAGCACAAGTCTCAGTCATGTATGTGCTTGAAGTTTCCTTAACTGACAAGAGATGTTTTATCAATTTGCTAATAACAGAGCTATAAGTAATTGAAATTTACCATTTGTAATAAAATTACCTGAGCAGTTTCTTCTGTTTGTTGTGGATTCAGTTTTTCTTTCAATGCATATAGCTGACATGTGAGGTAGTAACATTCTTTTCTCAGTTGGAGGATGATATCTTGGGCTTCTCTCACTTTGGATTTTTCATTTTCCAAAGCTAAAACTAACATTCTGTTGTTGTCTTGGTAGCTTTTTAGCAGCGTAGAAGTGTTGGCTAAAAGAGGAAAAAATTTTTTTTATTATGTATTAAGTCTAAACGTAAAGAGAGATGCAAAAGGACATGAAAATCTCTTACAGATTATTTGGATTTGGCAAGGTGCAGTTATAAAAGATTTTCGTTTGCCAATCTCTGCCAAATTTTTATTCCTTTTCTCTTTCATCCGTTTCTTTATGTCTTCAAGACTGTCTTGGAAGGACTTTTTAAGGCACCTTTCCTTGGCCATCTTCTGCCTAGGAATTTAAAATAATAAAAAGTATTTAAGTTACCTAAGAGATAATATCATCAAATAAGATTGAGAACACAGGTTGTTTATGATAATATCATAAAATAAGATTGAGAACACAGGTTGTTCATAAAGAACAAATTAAATAGATTAAATAGACATAGTAACTGTAGAATTAGCTTATAGAAGATGATACTATTTAGATTTAGATTTTGGTAATAACTTAGATTTTGCAGCTTTAAAATCTCATTAATATTTTGGCATAATATTAGCCTCTTCAGGTACTTTATAGGGAAGGTTAATAAGTATGCATTTTCAACCAAAACCTCTGTAATATGCCACTATTTATTCTTTAACAAATACTTACTGAAGGCTTACTGTAAAGGTATTACGGGAAATAATATTATATTTTAGTCTTATTATTATTTTGATATTATTATATGTTTCCTACGGGCAATGCATACGACCAACATGTAGTGTTTTAGTGTTTATTAGACTTACAGCATTAGTCAGAGATAATCATATATGTGGGCTTTGTTTTCCAGTTCTGCTCTATATTATTAATTTATTAGATTAGGTCACTTGATTAACTCTTTCTTCCACACTCTTTTAACCCAATACTCAAGATATAGCACACACTTTCAATAAAGTCAAGGTCATCTTCAGAGGTTTCATTAAACTATGTAGCCCTATATGCAATTATTTAATAGGCTACTATAACAATTATAGAGATAGAATAGGAACTGAGGCAGGGGAACACGTCAGTTTTCTCAAAGTTTTTTTTAAATACTCAGGTCTGCTAGCTCCTAGTAAGTCATGAATATATCAAACAACATTAAATAATGATTGCTCTACATACAGTTAAAAGTATGCCACATAGTGGCATAATGCTACTGAGCATATAAATAAGTACATAAGTATATATAAATATACTTAAATCTTTCAATACTGCAAATCAGATTTGCTTCAGTATTCTACTACTGAGCGTATCAAATTACTTTTCATGAACATCTTTTTTCCTAAACTGCACTTTGCAGATCTTAAAATTGCAAAAATAATTCTTGTTTCCTACAGCTAGATATACATTACAAAAGATAGCTCCATCTCCTCTCAGTCAAGTATTTTACTAAATCTTACATTTTCTTGAATATTTTCTCCAGGCCTTATTTTCCTTGAAACAGTGTCTGGGGGTGTTAAATATAGATATTATAGATCCCATTATTTTCTGACAGTGTAGATACAACATGTACTGGGATGGTTCTAGTAGATCAAGCACATTTTTTTTAAAAGCACTAATGTTAAGTGGATTGTATGAAACAATGTATCACAATGGAGCTTTTGAGTTTCCACTGGAGATGTTTGAGAGCCAAACAAATGAAGTAATTGATCAAGTTAGTTTAGTAAAGACTTACCTAAAAAACTTTTGTTACCACGTTTAACCAACTTAAAATCACAAAAGAAATTGGCCATATCAGAAGTTCCCTGTCTAGGCCAATGGCGTTAACAGGCGGTTTGGTGGGGAGAGCTAATGAAAACAGGTCACCGTGCGAGATGAGAGTCCGTCTGCATTCAGATAAAGGGTCTGGATTCAGATGAACCTGGAATATGGGATCTCCGTCATAATTTTTACCATTCGTGCTGCTGAAGCAGCCAGGCAGGACACTGATCAGGGCTAGCTTCTCCAGGATAACCGAAGCGAAACAAGGTCAACGGTATCGTGCTGCACAAAGAACAGCTGCCGGTTTGTGTGCCCTAACATTAAGCCTAGCTTTTAACACTGTAAATGTTTTCACACATAACTTAATCCACAAAATTCTGCAAGGCAGGAGGTTAGGGTATCCCAGTATTTAACAGAAGAGAAAATTAGAGCGTCGGAAGGCGCAAGGCCGGTGGATGAACACACAAAGGCACCCGATTAATTTGGCTCCACATCCTGAGCTTTTGGACACCGAACTTGGAACGACTGAGAGACCTCTGAAGGAAGAGGGCCACAACACCCCTGTTCCACACCTGAAAAACCTGGGGCCGTTTTCTCGGGGGCCCGGGTAAAGTCGGGGAGGGGAGGTGTTGCCGGAAGAGGGCCCGGAAACCTTCCTCCCACAGGTACGCTCAAAACAGTACCTTGACCACCACTTCTGCCGCAGCTGTCGCCCTCCTCCTCACATTCCAAGCTTCCGCGACGCGGTCCGGCCGGTGTGTCCCACGATTCGGACCCTCCGGGTCTAGGTTCTACCTCCAGTCGCCAGTCTGCTAACGCGGCCACATTCGAAATTCTCCACCGCGCTCACCCATTGGCTGGCTGCAGGCGGTCACGTGAGACGACGGTGCGGCGGGGGCGGGGCGGAGTCCCGCCGAACTCTGCTAGCTCACGTGACTCACTCCGAGACTCCACATCCGGCCGTCTACCTCTCCCCGGTGCCGCGGAGCGGGGCGGAGTCATTAGTCCGCGCGTTGACCTGAGGGCGCTTTTATGCTAAGTCTTTGGCTTTTAGGGGTGGAGCCGTTGTGAGATCTTTAAGGGTGGGTATATTAGGGCGTTCAGAAGCTTCCTGTGAACTTTAGTCTTGCGGCTTCCCGACTTTGAGATTGTGCTCGCGGGCTCCCTCTTGTGTTAGAAGAAGCTCCTTGATTGCCCGCTCAAGCCATCGACCTGCTGCACAGAGCCATCGGGTAGGGCCATTAAAGCCAAAATAGGAAGCACGTTTTGGATTAACGGGGTGTTAGGGAAGTTCCAGATATCTGAAATATTAATCTCCAGCCTCTTTGGCTGGCTACCTCTGACTCTTCAACCCTCAGGAAATGGGACTGGCATCCATACAGTATTGAGCCAGAAGTCTGGGCAATTTTCCTTATTGATTTTTTTATTCCCCCTCAGCCTTTCCATGCTCTGTCAGTCACCCATCCTGTCACTTCTGCCTTTTAATTATTTTGTTCACGTCCAAACCCCACTGTATTCCATATAGCCAAATACCTAATCTCTTTCTGTGAACTGTGTACCGGTACCTACTCTGACCCACTCCCTTATGTTCTTCTTCGAGTGATATTTGGACAAAGCAACTATGATTGAGTATGAAACTCTTATATGACTCCCCACTATATTTAAGATGGAGTTTAATCTCCTAAAGATGTTTGGTCTTTAAAGAGCCATATGCTTTCTAGTTTCACCTCTTCTGAATTTTCTTTCATTTCCTTGTAATTCTTCTTGCTACTTTTGCCCATGCTATTTAGTCAAGAGCAGTCTCCCCCCCCCCTCCCCCCCCCCCCCCCCCCCCTCCCCCCCAGCGCCCCCCCCCCCCCCCCCCCCCCCGCCCACTAGTCTTATTCATGCTGCAGGTCTCATTATAGAGGTGAGTTCTTCCAGAAAGCCTTGTCTATCCCCAAAGCCCCCTTAATAACCTGCCTTGTACAGCCTAGTGCCATGCATGCACTTTTCCTTTGGTGCCCCTTGTGGCATTGACTTGTCATTCATTGCCCATTTATTCAACTTGCATAAGGATAGGAACTATACGTAACTGTTTATAGTTAAATATTCAGCATCTTTTTAGCAATTTGCTGTTAATAGATATTTATTGGGACAATAAAAGAATAAATGAAACCTAAGCAGTTGTTTTCAATTTAGGCATTCAATTCATCCTGAAGTTCTGTTTATTTGTTTTTTTAATTTTTTAAAGATTTTTATTTATTTATTTGACAGAGAGAGAGCACAAGTAGGCAGAGAGGCAGGCAGAGGGAGAGGGAGAAGCAGGCTCCCCACTGAGCAGGGAGCCAGACGTGGGACCCGATCCCAGGAACCCAGGATCATGACCCGAGCGGAAGGCAGTGCTCAACTAGCGGAGCCACCCAGGTGCCCCTGTTTGTTTGTTTTTAAGATAACTAACATTTACATCCTTATCCTTGTCTAGGCCTCACCTCAAATCTTCTTGGCTTGAGTGGAAGAGATGAGAACATCTGTTTTTAGCCAATAACTTGTTCTCCCAGTGTTATGAGCCAGGTCGCTTCCATTGGTCCTTCGTTTACTACTCTAGGCAGCGTAGCTTATATGTGCAGAAGCATCACGAAGAAAGGATCAGGGCAGGTATGATGTGCTGGCTTGGCTATAGGTGGTGGCGGCTACTGCCTTACAGTGAAGCTCAGGGTTTGGGGCCCATTGCTTGCGCAAACCTCAACTGGCGGCATTAATCACTCTGCTCTGCTGGTGTGGGTGGTTGGCTCAGGGGGCCCTGGCAGCGGTTAAGGTTGGCACATTGGAGTTGCTACTGGGTGTGCATACCGCCTCAGGTCTGTCCGGTGGGCGTGCATTGGCTTCACCACTGAGTCCCTGTCATGTGCCTACCACCATGACATCCTGGCTAACTCTGCAAGCAGAAATAAACATTGTAAGGCATCTTAACCAAGAAGTTGCAGTTTGTGCAGATCAGTTGAGGTGGTCCAAAAGACGTCTAGATTCACTTATCTAAAGAATATATGGAGACTTGGGGCACCTGGGTGTCGTAGTTGGTTAAGCCGAGGACTCTAGATTCTGACTTAGGTCAACATCTCGAGGTCTAAGATAGAGCCCCAGCCTTGGGCTCCATGCTGAGGGGGTTGAGCCTGCTTAGGAATATGCAGAGGCTTATTTCAGAGCTGTATGACCTGGATAATTGCCACCCTTGGAAAGCCACTGTATTGTTCTGGATTCAGTTTCCATTGTGGATCTTCCTATCTGTTGCTCTCTGGAATTTTAGCATAGGGCAACACGTTCAGGAGAAGGTTTTTTCCATTCAGAAACCAGTTAGCTACTGGGGTGCCTGGGTGGCTCAGCGGGTTAAAGCCTCTGCCTTCAGCTCAGGTCATGATCCCAGGGTCCTGGGATTGAGCCCCGCATCGGGGTCTCTGCTCAGCTGGGAGCCTGCTTCCTTCTCTCTCTCTGCCTGCTTCTCTGCCTACTTGTGATCTCTGTCTGTCAAATAAATAAAATCTTTAAAAAAAAAATCACTATTCTTGCTGCACTTGTGTAAATAACCAGGCCAGATTTAATAAGACTAGACTTATTTTGCAAACAAATCAGTGTTACTGTAATGGCCTTTGGTAAAAATGGGGTGACTATAGAGAGAAAAATTGTTTTTCAACAGATAACTATAGTGTGCCCATTACAGATTCTATTTCTTTTCATTGTCTTTAAGGTTTTGTTATTAACCTGTAAACTACTGGACTGTGAGTTCTGCTTTTTTCAGTTTGAGTTCTCTTATATCTGGCTACAAATCTTCAAACACATTTCCGATTTTCTCCTACACTTATGACTTAGAATCACTGAAACCAAAACTGCCCTTTTCTCCATGCCCTAACTAGCTAAAAGGAGACAACTACATGTGGGCTGGAATAGCAGATTTTAGCTACTTGTATGAAGAAATCTGTATGTATGTATGCATGTGAAAGTGTTAATTTGTTCATTCTCTCACTTGTATGGACAGAGAAGTTTCTTGTGAGTATTTAAGAGTTAAGTCTCTTTGCTTATGTTATTACTGCTTGAGGTTGAGCCTTTTTGAGTATTTTAAAAATATATGCCAACAAACCTGGCGATTCACAGACATGTAACCCTGGGGCTAATAATACGTTATATGTTAATAAAAAATAAAAGAAATTTTTAAAAAGACACGCATAAAAAACATTTAAAACTGGAAAATAATAAGCTTTTTAAAAGTTTTATATATATATATATATATATATATATATATATGCCAACAGAACTACTCTGAAAAGAAAAATATTGCCACCATTTGTAGACCATGTAAACTTCAAGTGTGTGCTATTTTTATCCCTGTATCTAATTCAAGTCAGAACTTTAAAAACAATTTGCTTTTGAAACTTGAAGTTCTTAAAGCAGTGTGATACGATTGCTGCTTTTCTAGTCCCCAAGAGTTTTCTATGTGAAAGCTTGAATCAATACAAATGAGGGAGAACTTGGAATGTTAAGCAAAATAAAGAACAAAGGAAAGCGTGCAAAACTTCAGAGGTTTCATCGCAACAGATCATATGTGCACAATCTTTATACCTCTCTATGTAGGTCACTTAGTTCACCAGAACACTCTGATATCATCAGATATTAAAGCTGAAAACCAGGAAAACCCATGAGATTGAAACTGCCATCTTCGTTTCACCATCTAAAGGTGTTTCCAGCTCAAATCTAGAAATGGTCTTCACTGACTGCTATTTAGCCTTAGAAATTCATTTATAAACTAGTTTATAATTTGCTCCAACTATGAACCTGTTTCTCTTTTGATTCCATAAAATGCCTCTTATTAAATTCCTGATTGCTGACTCTATCTAGAGCCCTACTTAGATGGAAACTCCTACCTGCAATACTGCCTCTTGAAATGAGACATCATCTTATTTTTCCTGTCCTAAATAATTATGACATGGTTCATTATTGTAAGACAAAATGCAATAATCAAATACTTATTTCATACCATACAAATTAATTCTTTCTAAAAAGTTTTCTGAGATTCACTTCCTAAAGAAGACAATGGGTCCCATACATTAAAACCTACAGATTTGTTTACTGGAAAAGACATCAATGAAAGATTGCAGTTGCACCTTCCTAGAGGAGATCTACAAAATTTCTACAGTAACAACAAAAATCTATAGAATTTTTAGCCAGAATTATATTAGAGAACCACATAGTCTTAGATTGTTTAGAACCATATAGCCTTAGCTTACGAATTAGAAAGAATGTGTTTTTATTAATACATCATGTTATGCCTATTTGGGCGAAATTGAAACCCAATTATATTCCACACACACACCCCCAAATGCAGATTGGCTTGGAAAAGTAAAATTTGACTCTGGTTATAAGCCATTTGATCCTTTCAGTTGGTTAAGTTTGGGTGAATGGCTGAGACTTGATTTGTAATCTAAGAAATGGTCTATTCTAGAGAATGTTCCATATGTTCTTGAGAAAAATGTATATTCTGCTGCTGTTGTGTGTTCTGTATATGTCTGTTAGATCCATTTGATCTAAAGGATAGTTCAAGTCCCATGTTTCCTTATTGATTTTCTACCTGGATTATCATCCATTGTTGAAAGTATGGTATTCAATTCCTCTCCTATTACTATATTGTTGCCTATTACTCCCTTCAGAGTATTAGTATTTACTGAATATATTTAGGTATTTCAATGTTGGATACATATATTTACAATTGTTATGTCCTCTTAATAAATTGACATCTTTTCATTACATAATGGCCTTTTCATCTGTTGTTTTTGCTTAAAGTCTATTTTTCTGAAGTAAGTATAGGTACTGTCACTTTCTTTTGGTTTTCATTTGTGTGGAATATATTTTTCTATCCCTTTGCTTTGTCATGTATGCAAATTCCACCTTCTTAAAATATGTTTGATGGGATTATGATTGACTAGCATTATCTAGAGCTTCCTGATTTTTATTTTCACTAATGTTGGCATACTTTAAAAAAATCCATAGTGGATGCAGCCATCATACAAACTGTAATTTTGCCATTTGCATTGACGGCTGGAACTAGAGGGTATTATGCTAAGTGAATAAGTCAATCAGAGAAAGGTAATTACCATATGATCTCTCTGATATGAGGAATTTGGGAGGCAGGGTTGGGGGCCATGAGGGGAAGAGACGGAAAAAAATGAAACAAGATGGGACTGGGGAGGGAGACAAACCATAAAATATTCCTAATCTCAGGAAACAAACTGAGGGTTGCTGGGGGTGGGGTGGGGGAGGAAGGGATAGGGTGGCGGGGTTATTGACATTGGGGAGGGTATGTGCTTGGGTGAGTGCTGTGAAGTGTGTAAGACTGATGATTCACAGACCTGTACCCCTGAAGAAAATAATACAGTATATGCTAATAAAATTTATAAACATCCATAGTGGGAGTACCCTTAAAACAATTTGAGACATGTAGTAACTGTCACAATAGAAAGTGGTTATCTCCCTTATGTCTTTTCTGAATTATGTTATTGCTTCAAGTATTGGGAATAACTTTCAGTTTGAGTGTTTGTGTTCTTCCCAAATTCTTATGTTTGAAATCCTAATGCCCAATGGGATAGTGTTAGGAGGTGGGGCCTTTGGGAGGCAGGCATTTAGGTAAGGAGGCCAGAGCCCTCATGAATGGGATTAATGCTCTTATAAAAGAGATCCCACAGAGTTCCCTAGCCCTTTATACCATGGAAGGAGGACACAGGAAGAAGTCATTAAAAACCAAATCTGCTAGCACCACAATCCTGGATTTCTTAGCTTCTAGAACTGAGAAATAAAATTCTGTTGTTTATAAGCCACCAGTACAGTAATATTTTGTTATAGCAGCCTAAACAGACTAATACACTTATTAAGTGAGGTAATTTATACCACATTGATGGTATTCTACAAAGAGAAAAAGTATACATAGGACTTACTTTATTTGTGAAAAAAAGATACACACCTGTGCAAAGTTTTTTTTAACAATTATGTAGTTAACTAAGAATGCTAATGACCAAGATAATAAGGAAATGATTATTACTAAATGGACTTAGAAAATTGATATTAGGGTACCTGGGTGACTCATTTGGTTGAGCATTGACTCTTGGTTTTGGCTAGGGTCATGATCTCGGAATCCTGGGATCAAGTCCTGCTTTGGGCTCTGTGCTAAGATGGGGGTCTGCTTGAGATTCTTTCCCTCTCCCTCTCTCTTTCCCCCTGCTTGTGCTCTCTCTATAAAACAAATAAAATATTTCTAAAAATAAAATGAATGTTATTAGTTGAGGAAATTGAAACAAATGACTTTAATAAAGATTTCACTCATTCACAGAATAATTTTTGTTTTGTTTTGCTTTAGAGAGAGAGAGTGAGGGGAGGGTGTTGGGGAGGCACACAGATAGAATCTTAAGCAGGCTCCATGCTGGGCATGGAGCCCAAGGCAGGGCTCTATCTCAGGACCCTGAGATCATGACCTGAGCCAAAATCAAGAGGTGTGCAACCTGGATGCCTTATAGAACAAATGTCTTTTTAAATACTAAGGCAGAGACTGCTGTTGGCTACCTGTTATCCCTTCTTCTCTCTTAATAATAGAATCACTCTGTTGTTGAGTAGCAGTATGTACAGCTATAATGAACATTTCAAATCTCCCTCTTACAATATCTGATATGCGTGGAAGTCCTTGTATAGAGAACTATGTAAGCTTCATGACTTATTTTCTTAAGTTTCTAGCTTGAGAAGAGTCTAAATCCTGAACCAGGTATAGCAGAAATTGATTTATCTTTCATTTCACATTACATCATGCCTTAATTACTTATTTTGATGTCTCTCTTTCCTAAAATGTATAAGCACTATGATAAGAGGGCCTGTGTCTATTTTGTTTTATATTGAATCCCAGAAGGAGCACAGAAAAAAATCTTTGCTGCGTGAATGAAAGAATGAAGCAATGGCTGTCTGAACTTTGTGTTGAGAAGGATTCTGAGTTAGTATTGTACTCAGGGGAAATAATGTCATTGTCAATTTGACATGAATGTCATAGACATACCATGGTGGGGGGAAATACTTGCCAGACATGTGTCATTTTTTGTTTTTGTTTTTGTTTGTTGTTTTAAATTAATCAACTTTAACTTTTAGAACAAATTTAGGGTCATGGGAAAATTGAATAGAAGGCAGAGTTCCCATATACCTCTTGTCCCCACACAAGCACAGCCTCTCCCATTATCAACATCCTGCCCCAGAGTGGTACATTTGTTACAACTGGCGAACCTACATTGATACATCATTATTACCCAAAGTTCATAGTTTAAAATTAGGGTTCACCTTTGGTGTTATATGTTCTATGGGTTTTTTTTAAATTAAAATCAGTTAATTAACATATAGTGTATTATTAATTTCAGAGATAGAGGTCAGTGATTCATCAGTCCTATAGTACCCACTGCTCATTACATCACATGTCCTCCTTAATGTCCATCACCTAGTTACCCCATCACTCACCACTCTCTCCTTCAGAAACCCTCAGTTTATTTCCTATGATTAAGAGTCTCTTATGGTTTGTCTCACTCTCTGATTTCATCTTGTTTTATTTTTCCTTCCCTTCCCCAGTCATCCTCTGTTTTGTGTCTTAAGTTCCACATATGAGTGAGATCATATGATAATTGTCTTTCTCTGACTGACTTACCATGCATAGCACAGTACACTCTAGCTCCACCAACATAATTGCAAATGGCAAAATTTCATTTTTTATGGCTGAGTAATATTCCATTGTGTGTGTGTATGTGTGTCTGTATATATACACATACACACACACCACTTTGTTATCCACTTAACAGTTGAAGGACATTTTTCTCCATAGTTTCTGCTATAAACATTGTGATGTATGTACTTTTGGGTAAATACCTAATAGTGCAATTGCTGGATTATAGGGTAGCTCTATTTTCAACTTTTTGAGGAATCTCCACACAGTTTTCCAGAGTGGCTGCCCCAGCTTGCATTCCTACCAACAGTGTAGGAAGGATCCTTTTTCTCTGCATCTTCACCAAAATCTGTCCTTTTCTGACTTGTTAATTTTAGCCATTCTGACTGTGTGAGGTGGTATCTCATTCTTTTTTTTTTTTTAATTTGTATTTCCCTGATGCCGAGTTATGTTGAGCATTTTTCCAGGTATATGTTGGCTATTTGTATGTCTGCTTTGGATAATATCTATCCCAGATCTGTCATTTTCATTAAAGCTTTATGTTATAAACACAAATAACTAATGTTATGGTATTTTAATGGGTAAATTTGCTTTTGTGTTATGTGCTGATATAATGAACTAGGAAGCACTTATATAGATCAGTAAAACAGTTTTAAGTATTAAAGGAATAATAAGAATGTTGAAGCTGAATTAAAATTAGATTGTTTTGTTCAACCTCTTTTAAGTTATAGATTTTGGAGTTTATGTGGCTTATTGAAAGTCTCACAGTTTCTTGAAGTGGTTTCTTACATTTCTGCTGACAATATGTTCCTGCCTCACCTTATTAACCACCCCACCTAATTTAACTCCCTATTCAGAGCTGTATGGCTAATTATCCTACTCCGAAGAAGGGATTTAAAACAACAGAATCAGAAAGATTATTTTTAAATTGCATGAAAAGTCCTGAAACTCTGAAATTTCAGTTGCTATCTACTTTCACTATCCTCTAACTCCAATTTTTAGGTGAAATTAAACAGAAATTGAAAATCTAATACAGGGGCACCTGGGTGGCTCAGTGGGTTAAAGCCTCTGCCTTCGGCTCAGGTCATGAGCCCAGTGTCCTGGGATCGAGCCCCGCATTGGGCTCTCTGCTCTGCGGAGAGCCTGCTTCCTCCTCTCTCTGTCTGCCTCTCTGCCTGCTAGTGATCTCTCTCTCTGTCAAATAAATAAATAAAATCTTAAAATAAAAAAAAAAGAAAAAATCTGATACAATTTTTCCTTTCATTAAAAAAAAAAAAAACAACCTTCCTGGGACGCCTAGGTGGCTCAGTTGGTTAAGCAGCTGCCTTCAGCTCGGGTCATGATCCCAGCATCCTGGGATCGAGTTCCACATCGGGTTCCTTGCTCGACGGGGAGTCTGCTTCTCCCTCTGCCTCTGCCTGCCATTCTGTCTGCCTGTGTTCGCTCTCTCTCTCCCTCTCTCTCTCTGACAAATAAATTAAAAAATCTTAAAAAAAACAAAAAACAAAAAACCTTCCTTTTTAAATTTTTTTTTTATTTATTTGGAAAGAGAGAGAGGTGGAGAGTGTCAGAGGGAGAAGCAGATTCCCTGATGAGCAGGGAGTAGATGCAGGACTCGATCCTGAGACTCCAGGATCATGACCTGAGCCAAAGGCAGTCACTTAACCAACTGAGCCAACCAATCCCCCCGCCACAAAAAAAAACTTTCTGAAGTATACACACTCAACTCTGTTCATTTTGACTAGAAGCATATTTCTTCAACATTCTCTTCTACTATGTGAATATTCTCAAGTGTCTACATTTGACACCCTATTTTGATACATTTGTGTTTATCCTTGGAAATCCAATTTCATTTGATGTTATTTTATAGTTTCCTTCAAAACAATTTTCTTCAAATAAACAGAATCTTTCTTAGGTCTGCAAGGTCTGAAAGACTAGACTGGCAATGTGCACTGAGAAAAGGTAAGTTTTGCATTAAAATGGCACTAGGTATTAGAGCAAAAGTGGGTTGATAACTTAAAAAGAGGCCAATGGTAAAAAAAGATACCACAATTAAAATGTGGTTTCTAGAATAGCAAGAGATGTCCCTATACTTGTAAAACTCCAAGCTAATTATTTCTTAGATTATCTATGGCAGTGCTATTATATTAGCATGTCTATTACATATTAAATGTGTCAGGTACTTATGCAATGTGAAACAACAGGAAACCATTATAATTTACTATTTTTCCAGCATTCTTGTCTTTAAAATATTATTTTTCTCAAATAGAAATGCAGTGTTTATTAATAGCATCAGATTTTCATCATGATTTAGTATGGAGTTATAATAAAAATAAAATATGATTAGCTCTAGGCACTTGAAGATTTTACTAGTAATCTGTCTCAGTTGTAGAACATTAAATAGTGAATTATTCCATCTGACAAGGGTTGGCTAACTTTGCCGGATTGGGAGAATGGAAATGTGCACTGAGGGAAGATAAATTTCGCCTTACCTAAGAGACAGATTGGGATAGTCAGATCTTCAAACTCTTTCACTGAAGAACTTGCTAAAAACACGGAGGTGCAGGCCTTATCTTACCTCAACAAGCCTGGGTCTTTCTTGTCTATATTTGTTCTCCAGGTGATTCTGACCTCATCAGACTTCTGTGTGCACATAAATCACCTGGCCATCTTGCTAAAATGCAGATTCTGATTCACTACATATAAAGCTGGGCACGAGATTCTGTATTTCTAACAAGCTCCCAGGTATTGCCGATGCTGCTGGTCAATGGAGCACATTTTGAGTAGCAAAAATCTTAAGACAGTGATTCTCAAACTTGGTGCACACTGTAATCTTGCAGGGGCTTTGAAAATTACTATGTAGTAGCCATCCCCAGAGATCTTGATTTGGTAAGTATATAGATGAGTGAAGCTTAGGTACTAGGGACTTTTAAAAACTTCTTGGTGATTCTAGCATACAGCCAAGTCTGAGACCCTCTGCTGTAAGTGAGTAATTCTAGAACAACTCATCTCCTTTCGTCATCCACCCTCTTGACCACTTAGGTTCGAATCTCCTTTCTGGAGAGTGATCTACCTTTCTATCTATTCCATTTGAAGCAAGTAGGAGACACAGTGTTCCTACCACTAAAAACCTTATGTATCTTTCCTAGGAACAAAGGATATTCTCTTCCATAATCTCAGTACAATGATCAAAATCAGAAAATTTTACATTGATAAAACACTATTTTCTTGCCTACAATCTGTATTCAAATTTCATCAATTGTTGTAATAATATTTTTTATAACTATATTTTTTCTTAGGTTCATGATCTTTGCTAGAATTACTTTGCTAGTTTGTTTCTCAAGGTTCAGTTTGATTCTAACTCCTTTACTACTATATGCTAGGACAGGTTGGCTGGGTTCAATTCCCTTTAGTTAATTGTCTTTTGCCTTTTAAAATATAGCTTTACCTGTGTTAGTATGCCTTTTTGCTACTGAGGCCTTCACATATAAAAAGGCAACAAATAAATTTGGTTTAACTTCCATTTCAGCCTACATTTACTCCTGTAATAACCGCCCTGGATTGCAGACATGATTCTTCAGCCAATGCTATGCAATCAATGGGTCTCACCTATGGGCTTCTGAGGTTGGCCATCTTAAAAAAGGTGAACAACTGAACACTAAAAACATGATCCATAAAAGGAAAAATTGATAAATTGTACCTCATGAAAATGAAAAAAAAAAATTGCCGTGAAAGGTCCAGTTAAGAGACAAGTTACTGACTGGAAGAAAATGTTTGCAAACCCTCTGTAGTAAGCTGAACAATGGGTACTTAAAAATATCAAGTCCAGTCTCTGGAACTTGTAAATGTTACTTGGAAACCTTAAAACTTCTATTAGGGGCTCCTGGGTGGCTCAGTTGGTAAGCATCTGCCTTTGGCTTAGGTCATGATCCCAGGGTCCTAGGATTGAGCCCCACATCTGGCACCCTGTCCAGCTGGAAGTCTGCTTCTCTCTCTCCCTCTGATCCTCCTCTCTGCTCATGTACTCACTCATACTCTGTCTCTCAAGTGAATAAGTAAAAAATCTTTTAAAAAAACTTTCATTAATTAATGTTTTCAAAATACATAGAATGTGTCAAGAAAAGGGGTAATTTTCTCACCTAATTACACCTAATTAATTAGATGTAATTAAGCTGAAGATTGTGAGATAAGGAGGTTATTTTCGGTTACCCAGGTGGGCCCTAAATGCCATCACAGGAATCCTTGTAAGAGAAAGGCAGGCAGTGATTTAACAAATACACAGGAAGGAAGATGATGTGAAGATGGAAGTAGAGAGTGGAGTGATGCAAAGCTACCAGGCAAACACACAGAGGAGAAGATGTGAAGATTGAGTAGAGAGAGAAGACCATAAATTTAGGAGAACTGGCAGCCACTAGAAGCCAGAAGAGGCAAAGATAGTCTTTTCTTCCAGAGGAAATGCCCTGCTGATACCCTGTTCATACCCTGATTTTGGACTTCTAGCCTCTAGAACTGGGGGAGAATACATTTCTCTTGTTTTAAGATACCCCCTTTGTGGTGATCTTTTACAGCAGCTGTATGAAAACAATACAACACCTATCCAACAAAGGGTACATCTTGAATATATAAAGAATGTCAAGGGGCGCCTGGGTGGCTTAGTGGGTTAAGCCTCTGCTATCGCTCAGGTCATGATCTCAGGGTCCTGGAATTGAGCCCTGCATCTGGCTCTCTGCTCAGCAGGGAGCCTGCTTCCCCCTCTCTCTCTGCCTGCCTCTCTTGTGATTTTTCTACTTGTGATCTTTCTCTCTGTCAAATAAATAAATAAAATCTTTAAAAAAAAAAAAAGAATGTCAAAATGCAACATTAAAAATAACCTAATTAGAAAATAAGCAAAAGACATGCACAGATATTTATTTCACTGAAGAGGATAAACAGATGGTAGAAAAGCACATGAAAAGATGTTTAACAGGATTAGCCATCAAGGGAATGCAAATTAAGACCACAATGAGATTTCAACTATACACCTATCAGAATGATAAAAATAAAAAAATAATGACAACACCAAATTCTGGTGAGGATGTGGAGAAACTAGATCATTTATGCATTGCTGATGGGAATGTAAAACGATATAGCCACTCTGGAAAAAAGTTAGTTAGGTTCTTAAAAAACAAAATATGTGATTATCATCTAATCCAGCTATTAAACTCTTGGGTGTTTTCCCCCAGAGAAATGAAAACATATGTTTACCCAAAAACTTATACATAAATATTCATAGAAGCTTTATTTGTGGCAGCCCAAATCTGAAATCATTGCAGATGTCCTTCAACAGGTGAATGGTTAAACAAATTGTGGTACATCCATACCAAGGGTAACAAATAAAAAGGAATGTTGATACATGCTGCAATTCTGATGAATCTCCAAGGAATTATGTTGAGTGGAGAAAGTCAATCCCAAAAGGTTACATACTGTATGTAACATATGTAACAGTTTTGAAGTAACAAAATTTTAAAAATGGAAGGCAGGTGAGTGACAGTCACTGAGTAGAAATAGGGATAGGGAGGGTTGGGAAGAAGGTGAGTATGTTTATAAAAGTGCAACATGAAGGACACTAGAGATTTACTTTTTTTTCTTCTAACCATTAAAAAATAAATAAGAGCTCTATTGAGTTATGATTTACACACCATACGATTCACCCATTTAAGGTATACAGATCGATGGTTTTTAGTATATTCACAGATACCTGCAACCACTGTCACAATCAATTTAAGAGTATTTTCATCACTCCAAAAAGAAACCCACTAACTACTAGAAGTCATTCCCTGTTTCTCCCCATCCCCTCCCTCAGCCCCAGGCAATCCGTAATCCATTTTCTATTTCTATATGATTCCCTATTTTGCATATTTCATGTAAATGGAATCATAAAATATAGGGTCTTTTGTGACTAGCTTCTTTCACTTAGCATCACAATTTCAAAATTCAGGTATGATGTAACACACATTATTCATTCTTTTTTATTGCTGAATAATATGTTATGGTGTAGATATGCCACATTTACTTACCCATTTGTATGTTGGATTTAGGTCTTTCCTGCTTTTTTGGCTATTATGAATAATTCTGCTATGAACATTTGTGTAAAATTTTTTGTTTTGGTCTATGTTTCTATTCTCCTGGATACACACTTAAGAGTATAATTTCTGGGTCATATGGTAATGGTTCAGGTTTATCTACATTCTTATGACACTTGTTATTATCTTCCTCTTTGATTCCAGCCATCCTAGTGGGTATGACGTGGTATCTCATTTACTTGTAATTTGCATGTCTCTGATGTGCTAATGATATTGAGCATTTTTTCGATGTGTTTATTGGTCATTTGTATGACTTCACTAGAGAAATATCTATTGAGATAATTTGTCCATTAAGAATTGGGCTGTTTGGGCGCCTGGGTGGCTCAGTGGGTTAAGCCGCTGCCTTCGGCTCAGGTCATGATCTCAGAGTCCTGGGATCGAGTCCCGCATCGGGCTCTCTGCTCAGCAGAGAGCCTGCTTCCCTCTCTCTCTCTCTGGCTGCCTCTCCATCTACTTGTGATTTCTCTCTGTCAAATTAATAAATAAAATCTTTAAAAAAAAAAAAGAATTGGGCTGTTTGTTTCTATTATTGAGTTGTAAGAGTTTTGTGTTTTGTTTTTTTTTTTAAAGATTTTATTTATTTGTTTGACAGAGATCACAATTAGGCAGAGGCAGGCAGTGAGAGAGGAGGAATCAGGCTCCCTGCTGAGCAGAGAGCCCGATGCGGGGCTTGATCCCAGGATCCTGAGATCATGACTCGAGCTGAAGGCAGAGGCTTTAACCCACTGAGCCACTAAGGCACCCCAAGTGCCTCAATAAGATGCCTGAGTGGCTCAGTCAGTTATGCATCTGCCTTCGGCTCAGGTCATGATCCCAGGATCCTGGGAACAAGTCCTGAATCAGGCTCCCTGCTCTGCAGGGAGTCTGCTTCTCCCTCTGCCTGCCATTCCCCCTTTTATGTGTGTTCTCTCTCTCTGTCTAATAAATAAAATATTTTTAAGAATAAAATTATCTCAATAAAATATCTCAATAAAACTTTCAATTAAAAATAGTAATCTTTAGAAATTGGTATCCCCCCCCTTTTTTTAGTCCAGTAAAAGGGCAACATAATAGCAAGGACTGACAGGTGAATTACGGGCATTATGTGGGTAATTCTCGTGTTTAAAAATAAACAATAGGCATGTAGTAGTCTAGTGTTAATTTAACACACATTACTGTTTCAATGTGTAGTTTACTGATTTTGATTTCCGCCAAAAGCCTAATAGAAATGGCACAGGTAATAGAAATAATTTTAAGTGCCAATACTTTTTAAAAAGTAACACATGTTAGAATCTATCATACTTAATGCATAAATAAATAAAAGCACAGGTTATCTAATTACTTCTTGAAATTTTAAAATCAGATCTCTGAAAATTTAAGTTTTGCTAAGCTTTAATCTTTTTTTTTTAAGGAACAACTTTAATGGGCTATTAGCTGCTTTATTGAATATGAGAAAAAACATTGTATGCCATATTAATGCAAATTACTATAAGTACAAGGCAAAAGGACATAGTAATCCTTTATGATTTTATTCTTCTTTTGAAGAGGTTGGGAGAATATTGGCTTGAATTCTATCATTCTGTCCACTTACTTTTGTGTTCTTAAAAATACTGTTTAATAAAATTTCTTAGGTGACAAGCTAAGCATTAAATGGAATGTTAATGATGAATTATTTGTAAATGTCTATCTTAAGTTTCTTCCTTCCTTCCTTCCTTCCTTAAATATTTTATCCATTTATTTGACACAGAGAGAAAGCAAGAAAAAAACACCAGTCAGAGAGAGAGGCAGAGGGAGAAGCAGACTCCTGGCTGAGCAGTGAGCCTCCCTTGGGGCTCAATCCGAGAATGATATTATAAAAATTTGATTTTTTTTTTTTTTGCCCTTTGAGAATCTCTAAATACAAATTAATTTAAAGGATTTTTCCAAAATCTACTGTGTCATCAAAAGGCCTTGAAACATTTCTTAGGGCAGGAAAGGATTTTTTAGTCTTTTGGTTGCTATTGTCTGGGATTAACAAGTAAGAAAAAACGAGGTACCAGGGCGCCTGAGCGGCTCAGTTGGTTAGGTCACTGCCTTTGGCTCAGGTCATGATCCTGGAATCCCAGGATCGAGTCCCGCATCAGGGCAAGCTCCCTGCTTGGCAGGGAGTCTGTCTCTCCCTCTGACCCTCCTCTTTCTCATGTTCTCTCTCTCTCTCTCAAATAAAAATAAATAAATAAATAAAATTTAGAAAGAAAAAAAAAAAGAAACTAGGTAAGACATGGCTAACACACTGGGAATATTTGTACCTATCAAAGTACCACTATTTCATTGTCTTTGTATCTGAATGGTCCTGGGAAGATTCTTTTGCTCCTCAGCAGGTTTGTGGTGTCCACCAGAGATTGGCTCTGGTGATCTGGCTGTTGTACTCTGTCATCTCCATCTCGAGGATAAAGGGAACTATGCTATCATAACATTGACAATAAGACCAATAAATAAATTAAGTAAATAAATAAGTAAATAAGGTGAAAAAAATTAAGTTCTATTATTTTGGAGCTCATTAGCCTAAGTGCTAGCAGACAGATGAGAATCTGGACCATTCAGAAGATGTCTTCTGAGTAGGGTTTCTCAACATAGTCTTAGAAGTCCATCTCAGGTTTTTTTTTTTTTTGGATTTTTTCGCTCTGGTTTGTACTGGTCAAATCTGGATCCTCAAGACTAAAGAGAACTATAGCTTTAAGGGATGCATACTCCTAGCTGCCTATATCCAGTTCTACCATACTGATAACAGAAGTTCTGATGCTTCCTGATGTGCTCCATGACTAGTTTAATGACCAGCAAGTTTATCTTCCTGGATGCTTTTCTGCAGATGGTTGGTGGTAGCTGCCAGGATGCAAGAGAGACTCACCACCTGGGCACACTGGGTCAGGCCAAGGGTGAAGAGCTTATTTTAGCAGGGCAGCATGAGGCTGGTGTTGCATTCCTGACCAAGTGTCTGAACTGCTGGATTGACCTGGGCTCATGATGGGGAGGAAAAAGCAAGCAGGATATAGACTTGCAGATGTAGTTCATATTGAGGTATTCTGGAATGGGGCTGGGCATCATGAATCTAGATGTGATGTGTCTAAAAGGAGCGTGTCTTTGACTTCAGTGACAGGTGGGGACTGGTCTCCAATGATGACATGGGTGCTGCCTCCTCCACTAGTGTCTGTCTCATCTGCCAGGCATGGAGACATGAAGCCATCTACGGTATCAGGTGCTTTTGCTAAGCTCTAGGAATCTTACTTTGCAGACTGGTTCTCCCACAGTACTTCTGAAGCATTACCATTGTTAAGGGATGCATTTAGGTGGGCAGGGGAGGCTACTACATTTGTCAGTATGTCCAGTACCCCCTGGCTTGTCTCAGGTTTAGAATACATCATCAGGAGAACCATACCACTCCCACATATCAAAGGCTCCTGGGTGTTCATGAGCGTCCTGGATTAAGAAGATCTGTTTCTTAGTTGAGGTGGCACAATTGCTTGGTTTCTCGCATTGCACATCAAAAGGCTTCTTCTCTGCAGCTCCCCCCCCACCCCCCACCACCCTGGCCAAAGGGCTTCTGTTCACACTGTGTAGATTACATTTCCATACCCATTTCTAATCATTTTTTTCAGTTAACAAGACTGACAGCTGTTCTGGTGGTGCTTATTGACGATGCAGTCTTAGTTGCTCTGACAGCTGTAGGTCAAATTTTTCCATATGCCCCTTGTGAATACATTTTGCATCCTTCACAACTGACAGCTCCATAGTGACAGCCAGGGGCTTTGTGGCCACAGCCCATGTAGGACTTCACACCTGTGGCCACTGGATGTGGGCCTTCCATAGAAAATGCTCCGCAGACACAAGAGTCCCTGAAGACCTGGATCCCACCAGGAATGAGGTTATCCCAGATGGTGAAAATGACTGCACGTCCCTGCGGAAGCCAGGATCACCTTCTCAGTTCCAGCTGATGAGGAAGAACTGATGCTTGCGGAATCCATAGGGGCTCACTGCGGTAACTGCCTGGATCTTCCTCTGCAGGTCTGTAGCCACCTGAACGCTCGGAGGCCAGGCTACTGCCCGGATGCAAGGGGAGGGGCTGGCTAACAGCGGTAGGTTTCTGCGCGAGATCTGTGTGTGCCGGGCCTCCACCACTGTCTGTCCAAACAGCCGCTCCAAATTTGGAGCCACCGGTAAGCAAAATCATCAGAGAAACTCGGAATTTGTCACCAAAAGTGGCCTAGAAGCAGGTATGGCGTCTGTGGTGGGCGTGCCCGGGACGGAGGGCAAGCAAAAGGACTTGAATGTGACACCTGAAATCAGGAAATTCCTGGAAAACATAGGCAGTGAGCCTACTTGACATTGGTCTTGGTGATTGTTTTTCAGATTTGACACTAAGAGCATAAGC
The DNA here is from genome assembly GCF_022355385.1 of Mustela nigripes. Lineage (NCBI taxonomy): Eukaryota > Metazoa > Chordata > Mammalia > Carnivora > Mustelidae > Mustela > Mustela nigripes. The sequence goes on along the minus strand of NC_081558.1, from coordinate 82,905,331 downwards.
AACAAAAACAAAAATAAAGAGGGACTACATCAAAATAAAAAAGCGTTTGCACAGTGAAGGAAACCACCAACAAAACGGAAAAGCAACCTACTGAATGGGAGAAGATATTTAAAAATAATATTATCTTATAAGAGATTAATATCCAAAATATATAAAGAATATATACAACTGAACACTGAAAAGCCAAATAAAATTCCATACAATCTCTTATAAGTGGAATGTAAAAAAAACAAAACAAAACAAAAAAAACAAACTTGGGACACCTGGGTAGCTCAGTCGGTTAAGAGTCTACTTTGGCTCAGGTCACAATCCTAGGGTCATGGGATTGAACGCCATGGCAGACTGCCTGCTGAGCGGGAGCCTGCTTCTCCCTCTCCCTCTGCTGCTCTCCCTGCTTGTGCTATCACAAATAAGTAAAATCTTAAAAAAAAAAAAAAAAAAAAAAAAAGGGCACCTGGGTGGCTCAGTTGGTTAGGCCTCTGCCTGTGGCTTGGGTCCTGGGATCGAGCCCTGAATTGGGCTCTCTGCTCAGCAGGGAGACTGCTTCCTCCTTTCTCTCTGCCTCTCTGCCTATTTGTGATCTCTCTTTCTGTCAAATAAATAAATAATCTTTAAAAACAAAAAAAAAATTAAAAATTAAAAAAAATTAGAAATTAGAAATGGAGGGTGGAGGGTGGGGGATGGGCAAAATGAGTGAAGGTGGTCAAAAGGTACAAACTTCCAATTATAAAACAAGTCAGTCCTGGGGATGTAATGTACAGCATGGTGACTATAGTTAACAGTACTGTATTGTATATTTGAAAGTTTTAAGAGGCTAGATTTTAAAAGTTCTTATAAGAAAAAAATTGCAACTATTTGTGGTGATGGATGTTAAGTAGACATATTGAGGTGATCATTTTGCAATATAAACAAATGTCAAATTGTTATATTGTATACCTGAAACTAATGTAATGTCATTTATCAGTTGTAATTCAATTAAAACATTTAAAATAAAACTCACAGGGGTACCTGGCTGGCTGAGTGGGTTAAAGCCTCTGCCTTCAGCTTAGGTCATGATCCCCCAGGGTCCTGGGATGGAGCCTGCTCCCCTTCCTCTCTCTCTGCCTGCCTCTCTGCCTCCTTGTGATCTCTGTCTGTCAAATAAATAAACAAAATCTTTAAAAAAAAATAAAAATAAAACTCACACCCTTTTTTCATATATAAAAACATAGAAAACTGGGGCATAATTCTTCATATAGGTAATACTTATTAACATTATTAAAAACTAAGTAGTAATTGGTATATATATTAATGTATACTATTCATACATTGATGTGACAGGAGAAATTACAAACAACTTTGAAATAGGTAAAAAATATTAAGTGTCCTAAGAAAATAAATAAAATGTCCTGTTTGTGTACCATTCCAGCTTATCTCAGTCTTTGACTGTTTTGAGCTATTTTACAATCTTGTATATTTTAGAAAATTGATAAAATGAAATAATTCGTTTATAGAAATGCGAATGAATTGTGTGCAGTGGAATTCAATTGATTTCTACCCTGAGGATGGGTCTATTTTGCAGCTATTTATACATTATTTTAGCAATTTTTAATGCCCACATGCATGTGCTTCTTTGAATTCCCCTTTGAACTAATTATAACATCTTACTGGTTCCCTCATTAATTAATGAGTTAAATCAAATTTCTGATATTTACTCATTTTATATCAGTTTATATCAGTTTATATAAGAGTCATGATTTTACCCTAAAAAAATCTTAATAGTGGCCACAACATTCAAACAATACAAAATGGGATAAAATGAAAAGTGAAGGTCTCTCTGGGGGCTAGTGGGGACTCAGTGGGTTAAGTGTCTGCCTTCAGCTCAGGTCATGATCCCGGGGTCCTAGGATCAAGCCCAGCTTCTGGCTCCCTGTTCAGGGGGAAGCCTGCTTCTCCCTCTGCCTGTTACTTCCCCTGCTTGTGCTCTCTCTTTCTCTCTCTGACAAACAAATAAATAAAATCTTAAAAAAAAAAAAAGTCTCTCTCCTACCCAGTTTCACTTTCATGTATCTTATGGTCTAATGGGGGAAGACCGATATTTATCAGATAATATAAAATAAATGTAAAATTACAGTTCTGAAAAGTATGTTGAAAAGGTGGAACACATTTCTGTGAGAGCAGTCATAGGGTGACCACACCTAGCCAGGATAATCTGGAAAGGCTCTTCTGACGTAGCAGCAAATGGGCCGAGATCTGAAATGAGGAAACCCATTGTTTATGGAGGTAAAATGGGACCGTGAAGTGGTGATTCATGGAATCTAAGATGAATAAATAAGGATGTCAAAAAAAAAAAAAAAAAAAAAAGAAGAAGGTTGTTAGGACAGATAGAAAATAGAGACCTTTATAAACTTGAAGTTCTTTTTTTAAAGATGTTGTTTATTTAAGAGAGAGAGGGAAAGAGCCTGAACAGAGGGAGGGGCAGAGGGAGAAGCAGGCTCCCCACTGAGCAGAGAGCCTGATATGAGGCTCCATCCCAGGACCCTAGGATCATGATCTGAGCCAAGGACAGACACTTAACCAACTGAGCCACCCAGGCGCCCCTAAACTTGAAGTCCTGATGAAGTTAATAATGCAAATTGGAAGGAGAGGCTGTTACAGAGCCTAGGTTGTTTGAAATATAGATTTTTGAAATATAGCTATTGAAGAAAATGAAAACGTTAAGAGTATCCCCATGGGAATGGGTGATTAGGATGAAATGAAGGATCTTGGAAATGAAGTTAGGAACCTCTGAGGTCAATTATTAGATTGATTGTCTATGTGGACGGTGAGGTTCCCCAACATTTGTTTATGGCAGAGCTTGGAGGTAAGTCATGTGCCCAGTCACAGGTGAACACGGCAAATGACCTGAAAGAGGAAAAAAAGGAAGAAACATGGGGAGGAACAATGGTCTGGAGTGTCAGAGATCTGCTGCTATCACCTGAGAGAGGAGAAGGCTACAGGGCCAGCATGCCTTTGGGGAAGCCCAATTTCAATTAATTAAAGGTGGTAGAGGAGGGGTTCTGGGCCAGAGTGAGGTTATAGGGAGTTTGTTGATTATGGATCAGGAATTAAACAGGTATGGAGAAGGTTTTGTAGAAGGGAAGTAGGCAAAGACTGAGGCGAGGTCATGGGCAAGGCAGTAGAAGTATTAAGGGATGGTACCCTGAAAAGTTGTTGAGGTGATGGTTTACATTTTGGATGTTGATATTTCAAAGCAAGGACTAGAGCCAAAATGGATTTAATTTAGCTCTCAAACACGTTTTTGATGATGGGTAGGAACTAATGAGTAAAAGCTAATGACTTTTTTTTTTTTTTTTTTTTGAGGCCAGATAGCAGCCAACAGAATCAGAATCCCTTTGTTTCCTAATGGGTGAAAAATGATATCTCCTTGCTGATTTAAATTGCATTTCTTTCATTTCAAGTGAGGTTGGGCATATTTTCATGTACTTTTAAAACAATTGCTTTAAATTAGATTATCTTTTTTCTTTTTTAAATTTGTACCAGCTCTCAGTAAATTTAGGAAATTAGCTTTTTGATATATGCATTTGAAATACTTTTTTCCATTATTTATTTGTCTTTGACTTTGTTTATGTTTAGTCATGTAGCAGTTTTAAAATTTATGTTCTGGATTTACCAATCTTTCTTTTTATGATTCTGGGTTTTGTGGTTCTGGGTTTCCTTTTCCCGTTCTAATACTGTTGATAATTTTACTTGTGACTTGTTTTGGAAGTTTTTGGGATTCATCTTAATAGTAAAATCTTTGTTCTACCTGGAATTAAATTAGGCATAAGAGGGGAGGAAGGGATCTAGCTTTATTTTCTTTCCAGATAGATGTTCATTTGTTCGGACTTAGCTACTGACATGAAATCTCACCTTTGCCATAAATAAAATTCCAATATAGTTGGGTCTATTTTTACAAGAACAAAGGTTTATGTGAGACTGCGTGGTATACTTGAGAGGCATGTCTTGGAGCAAAATAGACTAAATTCTTACTCTAACACTTAATGTTGACCTTGGACAAGGAACTTCCTGGGTTCCAGTTTTTTTTTTTTTTTCATCTTCAAAACGGACATGACCATAGCCTTAGAGGACTATGACAGTGAGTGAGATCCATACACTAGAGCAGTGTCAGCAAGAAGGAGCACAGAGCAAAGGAGGTCAGGAAGTAGGGAGGGAGATTGTCTGAGACCCTGTAGGCCATTGTGAAGATTTTGTTTTTTCCCCAAGAGGAAGATGGGAGACCGCTAAAGATTTTTGAACAGACAAGTGATATGATCTAACATATTTTACAAGGCTTTTGTATTGAAATTATACTGTACAAAGAAGCAAGGCAGAAGTGAGTTGTAGTTTTGAGGCAAGAGGTGATGAGGGATTAGACCAGGATGGGAGCAGAGATTTGAGTAGGAAATGATGGAATTCTGGATGTAGTTGCCATCAACTGAGATGGAAAGACATGGGAGTAGAGTAGGTTTGGAAGCAAAGACTGGGAGTTGGGAATTGATCATTAAATGTGTTAAATGTGAAAGATTTACCACATATCTAAGTATAGATGTCAGGTAGACACTGTATCCACTGGGGGTTCAGGAGAGAGAGCAGAACTAGAGACGAAATCTGAGAGTCATCAGTATACAGACTGTATGTAATAAATTTAAAGTCATGGGCTGAGCTGAGATCACCAAGGGAGAAAGAAAGAGTTCGCAAGACTGAGCCCAAGGACTCAATGACATTAAGACATTGAGGAGAAAGGGGGTATCCACAAAGAAAGCTTCTTGCCAGTAAGGCAAGAAGAAACTGACCAACAGTGGTGTTTTAGAAGCCAAGTGTGGAGTAGTAGGGCTGAAAGCCTGATTGGAGTGGGTTTAAGAGAAGGTGAAGGAAGAAATAGTAGACAGAGTGAGTACATATAGTTCTATTAAGAAGGTTGGATGAGAAGGAGGATGGAGGAAGTATTGGTGAGGAGGAGGAGAAAGGAGAATGTATGACATTGTTGCCTGGAACAGTCAGGCATTTGTTGATCAACACAAGTGTTTGAGTTGGTGCCTCCCCAAGCATGGTTAGCATACCACTGTTGGCCTATGATATGTTTTTAAGGAGTACTTCAGGGCATACTTTTATAATCTTAGTCATCATACTTTGAGTCACTGTCTACTTTGAAAAAATACAACTAGCACTTATAGTGATATAAAAGTAATGGTACGAGTTCTTTTTGAAAAAAATTTATTTCAGAGAAAAAGTGAGTAAGTTTAAAGAAAAACATTAAAAGCTACACAGGGGCACCTGACCGACTCAGTCAGAAGAGCATGCAACTCTTGATCCTGGGGTAGTAAGTTTGAGCCCCACATTGAGGGGTAGATAATACTTAAAAATAGAGATAACTTAAAGAAAAGCAGTACAGGTAGTTGATAGATACGGTAAGTTGACACAAATACTTCAAGCTTAGGCAACACATGCTTAGGGCACTCAGGTTCTTTTATAATCTAGCTCCTTGTCTGACTGAAGTCATACTTTGTTTCTCAATCCTCCTAAAGAATTTTTCTCATCACTATCTCTGTCCGGACTCTGCATATGTCTTCTCTGAATCCTGTATTTTGACACTGGGCTACATTGTTACTTGTTTATATATTGTATCATTTGTGTGTTATATTTTCTTAGTGAGAATTTCAAGCTGCTTCTGCCTTCCCCCACTCAAATACACCCACCTACACATAAACACACCCACCCACACACAGTTCTCTTTGCAAGTGCATTTGCTGTGTGGCCTGCTGAGCCTTCCTAATGTTGGGGTCTATGTGAAGAGTGGAAAGCCAGAGCAAGGCCAGTGTCTAGTAAGATGAGACCTAAGCTACGGTAATGGCTGACGCAGGCTACGAGAGCCAGGAAGTTCCAGGCTCAATGTCCAGGCGCAATGTCCAGAAGTAACAACAATCACAGACCCAACTTAGTTGTTGGCAGGATAAGGTGATCAGGCCTGGTGAGGAGAACATGGCAGCCAGCTTTTCCAGGTAGCAGTCCATGGGCAATCACGACAGGGCAATTGTTAAAGCAAAGGAATCCTCTCACAGTCAGTTAGATCACCACTTGCCTGCTTGCTTACGGATGGCCTCAGGCAGGAGGCCTGCCAGACTCAGGAGAGCACCAGGATCTCCCATCGCTACTGAAGGACACTTCTGGTTCGTAGAGGCTTGTTTTGATGAAACCTATCTGGATTTGAATCCTGGCTTCATCTACCTATGTGGCCTCCATTTCTCCTCTATAAAATGGGGATAATAATTCCTAATAATTATTAACTAAACAATACCTTAATTACTAGTAATAGTTAAAAGAAAGTGGAGAATCCTCACAGAGAGATTAGTGAGTAACTAGGTAATGGCTTGACTTACAGTCAGTAGAAGGATAAACTACTTTATTATATTAAACCATTGGTGGAATGAACTGGTCAATATGCCAGCCATCCAATAGCATGAAGGGGCTGTATTATTTCTAATATGATTGAACCTAGGGGTCTTGGATGCAATTCCGTTGCTGTATTCAGAATGTTAGGTCACTTTTGAGTGCTTTTTTTAGTTTTAAAAAATAATGTATAGAAATTAAAGAGGGCCCAGCCCATAAGTTATTGTGTTTAACAAGTATGTAATGAATGCCTATCCAATAAAGGCAGTATGCCCACAGGCCCCGAGGAAATGGTGGTGAGTAAGACAGGGATTGTCTCTGCTCATGTCCAGTTAGTGAATGATGATTGTGATCTATGCTAGATGAAGTGCAGGGTGCAAAGGACACAGCTAATAGGGGGATCTTGTTTCTTTTAGGGGTGGTTGTTGGGGTGTTTAAAATGCGATCGGGAAGAGAAATAGAAGTTAGCTGGGTAGAGCAGGAGGTAAAAAGAGTATTTCAGGAAAACCATGTGTTAAGGCCTTGGGGCTGGAGGACCATGGGTTTCCCAGGCCTGAGAGATGTTTAGTATGGCTGGAGTACAGAGAAGAATCAGTGTGGCCGAATATGATTGTGTTGTGGATGTAGGCCAGTACGTCACAGTCTTCTGGGTGATATTAAGGAGTTTGGATTTTGCCTTTAAAAAAAATGGGGAGGCCAAATGTACATTAGTGAAATGAGCTCGGAGACCACTCTGGCAGCAGTGTGGAAGGAGGTGGGGAGCAGTGCCAGAATGAAGGAGAGAGACCCATTAGGAAGCTACTATAGTGTTCCAGTTAAGACATGATCGGGGCATCCGCTGAGCTGGGAGCAGCAGAGGAAGAGTCACAGACCAATTTGAGATAGTTATAATAGCTCCTGGGAATAGAGGCTACTTCTGCCAGAGAAGGAAAGACAACGATTTTATTTTTAGAGTGAAGAGGTTATTGGCTGCTTGTCTTCTATTTCCACAGAGAAGGAAAGAAGAAACTATTTTACAACTTAATGAGGGAGAATTTGGGATTATTTCGTATAGTAATAGACCTGTCAAATAGAAACTGTGTAATTTTTAAATGAGGAGCTTTTAAAGTGAGATAGAGAAATCCATCCTGGAAGCAAGAAGATGGATCCAGTGACCTCTTGAACTGTTTTCTATTTCATAATTTCTTATTCCACATTTGCCGAGTACACCTCTTGTGAATACTAGGATATATTTTTATTTAAAAGCCATCCCCATGGGTGCCTGGGTGGCTCAGTGGGTTAAACCGCTGCCTTCGCTCAGGTCGTGATCCCGGGGTCCTGGGGTCGAGTCCCACATCAGGCTCCCTGCTCAGTGGGGAGCCTGCTTTCCCCCTTCTCTCTCTGCCTGCCTCTCTACCTACTGGTGCTCTCTTGTCTGTCAAATTAAAAAAAAAAAAAAAGCCATCCCACTCTTGAGCACTGAGTATTCCCAGAAGTTCTCCTGGAGCATTTACACACTTTATCAGTGTGAGAAAGAGAAGCAGATCTGGATAGCCAGGAACAGTCCTGGAATAGACTGAGGCCCCGGCATTCTAGGGAACGCAAACAACCCTTGACAAGACCACTGTGTGACCATGGCGGATCAAGACAAAAACAAGACCACTTAGTAACCATGTGTGAGCACAGGGGAAAACATGAATGACTTCCAAACCACGAAAACAACCAAACATCTCCCCTGTCCTGGTGGATGGGAATGGTTGCTGCTGCTTTACCAACAACAGCCTTAGTCTCATTCCATTCTTCTTAGCTTCCATATAGAATTATGAAGATAATCATAGAATTACCCACATCCTGATAACATCCAATCCAGAGCAAAGCCCTACTTTCTGGAGTTCTCCCTCACATCACCTAACTAACACAAGCCCAAATCCTTTATAAAGCCCTTCTAATAATGCTTTTCAGTGAGGTGACCTGTGGTTCCCCAGAGGTATGTTCTCCATTACTGCAACAAGTCAAGAGACCCAGCTTTTTCAACTACCCGTGCTCCCCCTGGTCTTTGGCTCAAGAGCATTAGTAAACATAAGGAACAGTCTGTGGGGTTTGTATCTTTTCCCACCCTTCTGCTATTGAGGTAAAAAATTCAAATTTGGGGGGCACCTGAGTGATTCCATCAGTTAAGCCTCCAGCTCTTGGTTTCAGCTCAGGTCATGACCTCAGGGTCTGAGATTGAGCCCCACGTCATCGATTTCCATGCTCAGCAGGGAGTCTGCTTGAGATTCTCTCTCCCCCTCCCCCTCTACATCTCCCCTTACTCACGCACGCATTCCCTGTCTCTCTAATAAATAAATAAATATTTAAAGAAATTCAAATTTTTCTGTGTTTTGCTATATCGCATAACTGGTATCTTCTAGTTTTGTATGTGCTGTCTTGACACCTGTAAGAGCACGGCAGTTCTGGCCAGGTTCTTTGTTAAACATTGTAGTCCACTTCTTTATCTTGTTATATCACCAAGTTCTTATGTCAGGGGAAGAACAATCATTGACAAAAATCTGACTTTCTTGTTAACATTTTTGCATTTGGTAAGTTATGCAAATTGACGATATGACAAGTGAAATAATCTTAACTCAGCCAAATCATACTGCCTGTTCATAATAATGAGGCCTTTCTATTTGCAGCAAAAGTGGCTCTTTTGTGTTCAAGATTTTTAGTTTGTCCACATCTGTGAGAGAATTCCCAAAGGAACTTTGATCTTGTATGCCCATGGTTGAGTATTCACGGATGTTGCTGAAGGTTCATTACTCATACATGGGCAGACTGCCTTCTTCCACATGGCTTTCTCTTTCAGCTAATTCCGTATATATAGAATGCAGTACTCAGCAACATCGTGTATGCAGTAGATTTGTGACAGACTTTGGGGGGAGCTGGGCTGTTTGTGAGTACCTACATTAAATGGCCCCCAGTGTTTGAGGGCTGTGCTGTGGGGGGACGTGCTACAATGTTATTCAAGAAACTTAATTCAAAATTACACAACCCTCACTAAAACTTGTATTACATGCTGGTGAAATACTCAAATGAAAACATCATCTCTCTATATGTGCATTTTGAGTGGATAATGAAAGTGATTGTATATTCATTCTTCATATACTTTTCTTGCATCAGTGCACCATCCTCTCACCCCTCTGTATTCTGGACGGAAGGCTCCCCTTTGTGAGTCAGCCTGTGGGCTGAATGAGGGAGGCAGAGGGGATTATTATGTGATACTGACAGCTAAATAATCATTTTGTTGTGCTTTGGGAATTAGAATGAAGATGGGGATCAGAATAGAGAGAAGGTCTAAGGAAGAACTGTTTTTTGCAACTAAAACTATTATCGCATCCTCCTATGTAATGTTTCAGCTCTTGCATATTCTGAAGATATCACCCCATTTTGATACTGAGAGGGAAGAGAGAGAACCAGGAATGCGGGAAATGGTTAGAACGTGGTCAAGATTTTGAGTGTCTTCTAGGAGATAATTTCTATTTTATTTTGTAACATTAAATTAAATGAAATAAGTTAAACCTTTTGAATGGTTATGAATAGATATTAAATGTATTTGTTAAATTGCTTATGATTCATTAATTCTCAAACATTAAATGTTAATCAGTAAAAAGCTACTTTTAAATTACTAAATTGAATCTTTTAAGAGAGATTGGTTTTACAGACTAGAAACTTTTTTTTTTTACTAATAAAAAGATCACTGAAGATTTTCTTCTGGAGCAGTTTTATAAGAAGGCAGGACAAGTAACTAGAATTTTAGATATTCTCATATTAGAAAGTTATTGTTTTAATAAAATAAATACCTCTTTTTGTACCATTAATAGATGGAATGCTTTAAAACTAGTTTCTACTTTTATCTCATCTTTTAAAAGGATTGTTTCTTTGTTTATATTAAATTTTTAACCTTGTTTTAAAACAGTTTTAAATTTACAGAAAAGTTGCAAAAATAGTAGAAAGATCCATAGATTTTTGTATGAATTTTATCAAGATTTTCTGCTTGTTAGCATTTTTGCATTCTCTTACTCTCTGTCTCTCTGAGCACACACACACACACACACGCAAACATGCAGATATGTACACATATATATTGCTGTGAATTTTGTTTTTGCTTGAACTACTTGACAATATGTTGCACATATGATGCCCTGAAATTCCTTAATATTTAGCGTGTATTTACCATGCAAAAATCAAAATTATGAAATTGACATTTATCTAACATTACCATCTAATCCATAAATTCCACTCCAAATTTGCCTGTTTCCTCCAAAATTGCCCTTATGGCTCCAAGGTCCAGTCCAGAATCAAGTATTACATTTAGCTGTTACTCCAGGTGGAAAAAATTTCCAAATCTTTGTCTGTAATGAACTTGACATTTTTGAAGAGGAGATGCCACTTATGTTGCAGAGTCTTTCTTTCATTGGAGGTCACATGATATTTCCTCATATGCATTTTGGGCAAGAATGATCTTTTTAAATTTCTATTTTTGTATGTGTTACATAATATAACTTGTCAGAAGAGTAGCACATATATATATATATATATAATTTATAAATAAATGGAAGTCCGTGCATAACAATGTTTCTACTAATGGTGATACATGAAGATAAAGATTTGGAGGCCACTGTGCTAAGTGATAGTGAGGATAACAGTCTAGATGCTGGGTGGTGGAAAGAAGAGAATGAGCGTTTTTTAACTTGGGCATTGTAGGAACCCAGAAGCCTTGAGCTGATGAATTATCCTGGTTCTGAGTTAAGACCATAATTCTAAGTCTCACATATTTTTTTTTGTAAAGATTTTATTTACTTACTTGACAGATCACAAGTAGGCAGAGAGGCAGGCAGGAAGAGAGAGAGAGGAGGAAGCAGGCTCTCCGCGAAGCAGAGAGCCTGATGTGGGGCTCCATCCCAGGACCCTGGGATCATGACCTAAGCTGGAGGCAGAAAGGCAGAAGCTTTAACCCACTGAGCCACCCAGGCGTCCCTAAGCTTCACATCTTTGAGTGATCAGATGCTTTACTCTAATTAAAAGCTTGTGTTTAGGGGCACCTGGGTGGCTCTGTGGGTTAAGCTCTGCCTTTGGCTCAGGTCATGGTCTCAGGGTCCTGGGATCGAGCCCCGAATCAGGACTCTCTGCTCAGTGGGGAGCCTACTCCCCCCTCTCTCTCTGCCTGTCTCTCTGCCTACTTGTGATCATTCTCTGTGAAATAAATAAATAAAATCTTAAAAAAAAAAGCTTGTATGTAGAAATTTAAGATTCTTATTTTCTTATTTGACAGACAGAGATCACAAGTAGGCAGAGAGGCAGGCAGAGAGAAAGAGGAGGTTGCAGGCTCCCTGCGAAGCAGAGAGCCCTATGCGGGGCTCATGACCTGAGCCGAAGGCAGAGGCTTTAACCCACTGAGCCACCCAGGCGCCCCAATGTGTATAGAAATTTAAAAACCTATGTTTTCCATTTATTTAGATACTTGATTTTAATGGATGTCATACTGGAAAAAGTTCTTCCAGCAATATATAAACCCAAATACAAAGAGCATACCCTTGAGTATGCGTTCCAAACTGTAATATTTATCTTTTAAACCTAATACAATATTTTTGTTAAAAAAAACTAGGAAATTTTTTACCTATTGAAAATTTATAATTAAAAAGATTAACATGTTGATTTAACATGCACTGAAATGATCAGCAAGTTAAAATAATTTTCCAGCTTTCTTAAGTGTGCATGTATTAGAGTTTTTATGGGCTATGTAAGTTTTGGCGACAATAACTTGTAATAATGGAAGCACTTCCAAACTTCTGCTTTCTTTCTTTTTTTTTTTTAATATTTTATTAGTTTATTTGACAGAGAGCTAGAGAGAAAGCACAAGTAAGCAGAGTGGCAGGGAAAGGAGGAGAGAGAGAAGCAGGCTCTCTGCTGAGCAGGGAGCCCGATGCGGGGCTCAATCCCAGGACCCTGGAATCATGACCAGAGCCGAAGGCAGCCGCTTAACCACCTGAGCCACCCGGGCGCTCCCAAACTTCTGCTTTCATAAAGCTATCTCCATAGCATAAATGCCTTTCAAGTAGTTTACTTTCTCACATATTGTTAGATTGAATATTTTGTGGTAGGTGGAATTCTCATGCCCGCTAACTGCAAAAGTCAGCACATCTGAATCTATTTATTTATTTGTTTGTTTGTTGCTAGAGAAAAATGAAGTACTCATCTTTAAGTCAGCCAGCTCTTGTAGGATTTGCCCAGTCACCTGCAATTCTCTGTGTGATTGTTTTACTGGATGCTGTGGTGCACTGCTATGTTTCCACTATGTTGGTGTCCAAGAAGTCGTTCTCTAGGCATTGCACTCAGTAGAAAGGTGTCTCACCTCTTTCCACGGGGCAGCTCTCATCTAAAGACTGGCCAGGGCTGGATATAAAGGCTCAGACACCCTGCTGAAAGGTGGAACAAAAAGCACCAGCCTAACCCCAGTGCTGCCCATGGGATTGGTTGAGGACCAATTAAATTTAATTTCTCCCTCTGCTCAGTCTTGCCTTTTACACTTCCCCGTAGCTGATCTTAAGGGGACTCTCCAGTAAAATTTCTGTATGTGATTTTTCTCAGAATCTTCTTACCAGGGAATCTGATCTAAGAAATTTACCTTCCATAAAGGTGTGTAGAATCCCTTACATTTTCAAAAGTTGTTTTTATAAAGCTAATCTCACCTATGATATTTTGTAGCACTGTAGTTTGACGGGGAGAAGAGAGAGAGAGAATGAATCCCAAGCAGCCTCCATGTCCAGCATGAGCCTCATATGGCATTTTGATCTCACAACCCTGAGATCATGACCTGAGCCAGAATCAAGAGTTGGATGGTTAACTGACCAAACCACCCAGGCACCCCTATCCTGTAGCACTTTGATTTTTTAAAGCATCACCATCTTTGCTATAATAGCTTGCCTGTGAATGATAGAGGGAATGCATTTCATGTGGAGTACTTTATTTATAGCTTTTGGGGGGAATTTTAAAAATTCCAATTCAAATAGTTGCTGGAAATATCTTAAATGTCATAATTTTTCTAAAAAGTTATTTATTTTTGAAAGAAAATGTTATTTGGTCCTTTTTTTGGTAGCTCTCCCCCCCACTACACAAGCCCTTCATGTGTTTTATTATTGGAAGCAGAATCCAGAAAATATCATAGCTGAAATGTGTTAGAAGCATCAGCATTTCATCCAAATATATAGCAAACCTTCAACACTACGTAATCTGTTCCAGCATTTGTTTCTTCACTCTTCTATAATGCTTTCCATATATCATTCAACAATATTTGCTGACAAAGATATACATTTTAGCTTTCACCACATGCTTTTTGTTTTGTTTTGTTGTGTTTCAGCCATTTTAACTGCGACAGAAAGAATAAGTATTTCCCCAGTGGATGTGGCTATGTCTTTTGCCTTTGCTTTAAAATGAGGAATGTCAAAAGAAGCTTCTAAATATTTATTACCATATTTCACTACACTTTGTAAGATTCTTTATTTAGTGTTGCATGACTTCATCAGTCTCTGAAAAATATGGTTTTTCTTCAGGTTTGAGATGCTTCGTTTTAACGTATCCCACTAATCTTTATGGCATGATGCTATCATTTGCTACTTCTGTTTCTGGCAATATGACAAACTAGATTATCCAGGAAGCTTCCTGCTATAAAACACTCGCACATGCTAGATAAAATATAGAACGATGTCATTTTTAAATATGTAGCTGAATGAGAAAGCATGTAAGGAAATTCCCAATGGGAAAAAATGAAGCACAAAGTGAAAACCAGAGCTAAACCATGCTGGTTGGTGCTTTGAGAGCCTCGGGAGTGGGAGGAGGAGAAGCGATGGAATACTTGCGTCTCTCATATAGAGATCTAGATCTTAGTGCCTACACAAGAATAGAATATAATGTCTTGAGATTTCATGAGTTTACAGATCACATTTGAGACAATGGAAAGATCTGGGGCCTTTGAAGGTTCACACTAGAAAAACTGTCTACCCACTAGAAAAACTGTGCAGAATAGTGTCCGAGGGGCATTTGTAAGTCCTTGTTTAGATTTTAGAGAGAGAAAGTCTTTAATGAAAATTCATAACTGTATCCCTATCCTCACCCACAGCTGAGATTTAAATATTCCTAGTTGTCAGGTTCTAGAAACACTGAGCCAATAAATTAACATAATTGTGGCCCGAGTGTGTGAAAACTCTGAGCATTTGGGAAAGTAGTTATAGAATCTCTCTGGGGGAACACCCTTAATCCAGACTGTACAGGATTTCTGCTGGTAGTATCCTGAAGCATCCCGAGGAATTCACAATACAAAATTACAAAGTGCATAAGAAAACAATATACTGTCATTGAGAGTCACCATACACAGTATAGAATAATAAGCAGTAATATAATTAAGAACTTCAGATAAGAGAACTACTGAACAGTAAAAATAAAATAAGTGTGCTTAAGATAATTAAGGACATAAACCAAATCAAAACCATGAGAAAAAAGCAGACACCATGAAAAAGTTCAAGACGACTGGAAAAAAGGACACAAATGCAACCAAATAGAACTTTCAGAAATGAAAAATATCGTCACTGACATCAAAAACTCGGTGGACAGATTGAACAGTAGATTGGTGCCAGATGAAGACAGAATACACTGGAAGACAGATCTTGTTGGAAATGGTGATGCAGTTACTTACGTTTTGCCTTTGGATATTGCACCTTGCCCATCTGGCTGCTTCTCTGAAGAGAAAGCCTGCTTTGAGTTAGTTTTCTGTCCATTGTTCTGCTTTCCTGTGCAAATCTTCTGCATTTCTGGCTCCTTTCTCTCTCAGTCTGTGTTTCTATGAGTGGGCCATTTTATCAGAGATGTCTCTGCATGTGGCATACTTTGATATTTGAAATTAATTTGCTTCTTTATTGATAAAGGATACTTTTCCTAATATCGAGAGAAGCTACATTTTAGATCACTGAGCCCGCCGGAGAAAAACAAGAAATCTACAGATGGTCAAATAGTCTTGACTGAAAAAAATAAATAGATAGAGATATTGCATAAAATAGATCATCTGAATTGGCTCACTGTCCTACAAAGATTTATAAACCTGGTAAATTAAATTAATTTTAAACAATTATATTAACAATTATGTTGATTAAGACGATCTTAGGAATTAAACTTGTTTCAAAAAAGCAAGTAATCTGTCTATCCTTGTTAATTTACTGATAGATCAGGAGAATACTAGAGATAGAGTATGGGAAAATTCACCTAAGCAGGCTAGATGAATGTACATTATGTCAATCAAGGTGCAGGAAATACTAACTATTCTAGGTATTCCAAGCAGGAAAGAATTTACTGTATTTCACGAAAATTTAACAACTGTCAGATGCACCACTGTTTGTTTGTTTATTTATTTATTTATAAGACTGACTTACTTATTTGAGAGAGAGAAAGAGAGAGCGAGAAAGGGGTAGAAATAGAGTGAGGGGAGGGGCAGAGGGAGAGACTCTTCAAGCCAACTCCCCGCCAGGTATGGAGCCCTGCACAGGGCTTGATCCCACAACCCAAGAGATCATGACCTGAGCGGAAACCAAGAGTCATATGCTTGACTGAGGCGCCCAGGTGCCCCTTGCACCACTGTTTATAAGAAATACAAAATGCTATTAAATTATGCCAAATGCTTTAATCTGTTTTTTTTTTTAATTTAAATTCAAGTTAGTTAACATATAGTGTGGTATTGGTTTCAGGAGTAGAATTTAGTGATTAATCACTTACATATAATACCCAGTGCTTCATCGCAACAAGTGCCCTCCTTAATGCCCATCACCCACTTAGCCCATCCTCCCCACCTCCTCTTCAGCTTTCGTCAGTTCTATTATGGTTTGCTTCTCTCTATGTTTTTATCTTATTTTGTTTTTCCATCTCTTTCCCTATATCCATTTGTTTTGTTTCTTTTTTTTTTTTAAGATTTTATTTATTTATTTGACAGATAGAGATCACAGTAGACAGAGAGGCAGGCAGAGAGAGGGGGGGGGGGGGAAGCAGGCCCCCTGCTGAGCAGAGAGCCCGATGCAGGGCTTGATCCCAGGACCCTGAGATCATGACCTGAGCCGAAGGCAGCGGCTTAATCCACTGAGCCACCCAGGTGCCCCGATTTGTTTTGTTTCTTAAATTCCACATTGAGGGGCACCTGGGTGGCTCAGTGGGTTAAACCTCTGCCTTCAGCTCAGGTCATGATCTCAGGGTTTTGGGATCGAGCCCTGCATTGGGCTCCCAGCTCAGCGGGGAGCTTTCCCCCATCCCTCTGCCTACCTGTCTGCTTAGTTGTGATCTCTCTCTCTCTCTCTCTCAAATAAATAAATAAATAATCTTTTAAAAAATTCCACATACGAGTTAAATACGATATTTGTGTTTCTCTGACTGACTTATTTCACTTAGCATAATACACTCTAGCTCCATCCACGTGCCTTAATAAATCTTTAGTGAATTGGTTACATCTGTCCTTTATTGTTTTGAAGTTATTTCATCTATTTTGAGGGATTTGGTTATTTCTTCTGCTTTTGGTTGCATTGCTTAACATGAGATAGGCAATCCTTTTATATATACCTCAGTAACAAAACTGGGAAGTTCTGCTCTAAAGCAGGGACTGCCAGATTTTAGCCCATGGGCCAAATCTGTAAATAAAGTTTTACTGGAACATAACCATGTCCTTTAACTTAGCTGCTATGTATATCCCGTTTTGGGCCACACATAGTTGTAACAGAGATTGTATGATTCCTATTGAAAAGCTGGTCCTTTAGATAAAAAAAGTTTGCCAATGCTTGGTATAGGGAAATATGTGTTATAAAAAGAGCTACCATTTATCAACATCGTGGCACACTGTAGCGAGTACTTTAAATGGAGTAGAAGTCTCTCATCCAAGATGGCCAGGACAAATGTTAGTTGATGACTTGACACAGTCAGTCAGTCCACGAATATTATAGAGCACCTGTCATCTACCAGGCAATATGCTTAAGGGGCTTGGAACTCAGAGGGTGAACAAAACAAAGATCATTGTCTTTGTGGAGCTTACATTCTAGTTGGCGGTAGTAGGGCAGGATAGGAATCCCTAAGAGGTGATAGAAATAACTCAATTGATATTTAAAACCAATATTACATAGCTCAGGAGAGGTATGTATGAAACATAAAATAGGGAAAGAAGTGTTAGAGGGAGGATTTTACATTGAAAATAGGGAAGTCAGGGAAATCTCACAGAAATGGTATTTCAGTGAGGACCTGAAGGAGGTGAGCACAGGCCTTGCAGATATCCGAGGGCTGAGCATTCCAGGTGCAGAAGTAAAGAGGAGATGTGCCTCATGATTTAAAGAAAAAGTAAGAAGGCTTATGTGTTTGGAAGGGAGAAATGAATATGAAATAAGATCAAAGAGGTAGGAAGAAACAGGAGCAGGGATGGAACAAATTATGGTCTGTTGTGATGTTTTGGGGTTTTTCCCCATGAGCGGGCTGGGAAGCCATTGGAGAGTTTGGAGCCATAGAGCAGCGTGAACTTGCCTAAACCGATACTTTGTTGAGACCAGACAGAAACAGGCAAAGCCCATTAGAGAGGGGTTTGGAGGCGATTAAGGAGCATTTTCAATGTGAGAATTGGTGGTAGCGTAGGCAATCGAGGTGGTGATAAAGATGGTGCAAATATAGATGTCAACTTTTCACAGTGGAAAGCTTTGGGTATATAAATATTGAGAGAACAATTTCATAAGTTCCTCCACCTTCAAACAGATTATTAATTTAGGAGTAGTTTTCAGTCCTCTGTAAACCACTCAATTCTGCCTAGCATATTATTTAGAAGAGATCCCAGACAATTCTGATCTGTTTTGAGAATAGAATCAACAGGATTTGCTGCCATTTCGGATGTGAGGTGTGGGATTCAAGGATCACCCTGAGATCACCTGTTTGGGGTGTGTGTGTGTGTGTGTGTGTGTGTAGCTGAGACTTGCTGACTTGGGAAAGACTAATGGAGAAACAGCTTTTTTGGTGGGCTGGGTGGGATTCAGGAGTTTGTATTTTTACATAGTAGTTTTGAGATGTCTATTAGCTATACAAGAAGTGAGATCTTAGCAGGCAGCAAGATTGATCTATGTATCTATCTATTCATTTGTATCTCTCTTTATATCTATATATGTATCCAGACTACTTAGTGTGGAAATTGCAGTGGGGGGATTCTTCATGATTGGCACGTGCTGATTTCATGTTACATTCCCCTCTTTTGGTCCTTTGAATACCAAATGTTGTTGCATTGCGGGACCACCGGGGGAGACTTCAAAAAAAATCCTGATGCCCAGGTTGTGATTCTGGGCATCCTGTACCCATGATATCAGCATATCTGGGGTGGAGCCAGGCATCAGTACTTTTAAAAAGTCTCCAGGTGATTTCACTATGAGTTAAGCTCAGAAACGGACTGCTGTAGCCCCTGG
The DNA here is from genome assembly GCF_022355385.1 of Mustela nigripes. NCBI lineage: Eukaryota > Metazoa > Chordata > Mammalia > Carnivora > Mustelidae > Mustela > Mustela nigripes. The sequence continues at coordinate 82,886,450 of NC_081558.1, read as the reverse complement.
ATACTCAAAATGTGGTTCTCTGTCCAGCAAAGGTGGTCTTCCTGCCAGCAGCATTCGCATACCTGAGTTTGTTAGAAATGCAGAATTTCAGGCCCTATTTCACCCTCTTAAATATAAACTTGCATTTTAACAAACTGCTCCAATGATTTATGTTTACACTGATGTCCGGGAAGCACTATGTATATGTCTTGTGCTTTTGCAGAAACTGTCTTCGACCCACCCTGCGGGCTCACTTCCATCTCTCCTTTCAGGCATCCTCCTCCTGGAAGATTTCCTCATGCTTCCTTCCGCAGCTGCAGCTATACTTCTGGGGACAGCCTCTATTCACCTTTACCATATCCCTTATTATGGCTTACTGTAATTGTAGGGTTAGCCAATAGATTTTAAAGATTTTTGCTAAAAATCTCCTAGATTTTGAACACACAGTGGCAGAGTGTATCGCTGGGGCTCCGTCAGTGTTTGTGGATTTGAGTGGCTAAGGCAGAAATTGTTCAGGTGTGACTCATGGGTCTAGATGGCAAGGCCCTGGATCTGTCAGATCAAACCACTGGAGGGACTGTCTATCACAAGCAGCAGGCCCTGATGTGTGTGAGTTCTGATCACTGGGCTGCCTGAGGCTGTTGACTCTCTTAGATCTTTCTTGCCTTGGGGAGGGAGACTGTGGCTTGCAGGGTGGGTGCTCATAGCCAGGGGGAGCTCTGAATTCTGTAGGTGTATCTCGCTCACAGCTGTGACAGAGAATGAGGTTGGGAGAGCTTGAACTTCTTCTAAGATCTTATTAAAATTGGTTCCTATTGATGAAGTCTTAGAATATGAGTGAGATTCGGTGGGGTGAGGTCTGGAGCCGATGACCAAGAAAGAATTCTTGAGACATCTTTGGTGCAAAATGGTGGTTTAATAATAGGGACAGGACCCGTGGGCAGGAAGAGCTGCTGCCCAGGGTTGTGAGGGGTGTCAGGTCATGTACTGTGGGGTTGGGGAAGGTAAGGAAAAGGGAGATTTCAATGGAACACCTACAAGATACCAGATACCAGAGATCTTGTCATTGTCAAGGTCATTTTTCCCTCTAGCAAGGTATTAACATTAAAGAGAGGTGGAAGATCCCTAAAGAATGTCACATATGTCCCACCCAGGAGTGGCGGTGGGGATGCAGGGTGTTGGCTTTTGCTTTGTCCTCAGCCAGCCTTCTGTTCCCTCATCATTTCCCCCCTGAACAATTTTGATCCTTAAATCTTTTTTTTTTTTTTTTTCCAAAAACGCTTTATTACAGACGGGCAGGGGGCTCAGTCCTTCTTGGCCGCCGCTTTCCTCATGGTGGCGAGGACGTTGCTCAGCTCCTCTTGCTCCCTCTTGGCGTGGATGTGCGTCCCCACCCTTTTCTTGATGAACTTGAGGGCGCGCTTGTCCTTGCACTCCTTGAGCAGCTCCATGGCCCGCCGCTCGTAGGGGGCGAAGCCGCACACCTCTCGGATCATGTCCCGCAGGAATTTGGTGTGCTTGGTGAGGCGCCCGCGGCGGCGGCTGTGCCTTGGCTTGCTCACGTTCTTGGTCACTTTGTGGCCCTTGTTGAGGCCCATGGCCATAGGGTAGCGCAGAGCCATGGCTGCAACTCTCCAATGGCTCCCGCGGCGGAAGGGCATGACCCTTAAATCTTTAAGGTTGTTGACAATGGAAGGTCTCATCTTCTGTAACTTCTTCCTGCTGAATAGGGGCATAGAGCTGTCCCTACTTATGGGTCAATATTGGTCAGTTGAGGAATATGAAGGGGAATTATGAAAGAAGGAGGCAGCTGAATCCAATGCTGACAGTAAAGAAGTGTCTCTGTTAGTGGTCAGGATCATCTGTGGAAGTTATGGCCGCAAAGGAGTTGATGCCAGGTGAGGAGACATTGGAGAGAACAGCAAAACATGACTAGTGTAACAAAAAGAAAAGGAAGTTCAGATAAGTTTTTTGCTAGTTGACAAAAAAACCCTTTTTCAGTCTGGGAGTTTAATCAATTATTAAAGGAGAGAGGGACTGTTCAAAGTGCTAACTTGAGTAAGTCACATTTTGTGATAATCTGGAACATAAATATTTTGTGATAATCTGGAACATAAACATAGTATTTTGTTTTTGTGATAGCACAACTTCTACCTTGTATATCAGTTAAAACATCCAATGCCATTCTATTTTGTAAAGCTGCTTTACACATTTGTATTACCATAGCATTTTAATAGAGAAATGTTACTTTGAGGGTTATTTAGGGCTGACCATGTACTTAGTAAGAGCATCCATGTGCCAAACATCCTCTAGTCCCAAAGGGGGAATAAAAGTGGATGTTAGTTTATCATACCAATGAGACAGAACGAATTCACCACTGTTTTAAATTTTGGAAGGTCGGCCAGGTTGGTAATGGTTTTAATAATGCATCCCTGATTCTAGGCAAAACCCAGAGTACAGTGGCTATCCAGCCTAGGGGAAGCCATGAACATGAGTCAGAGCCATATAACCATTGGGTCCCGTTAGGAGGCATTCCTCCAATTTTTGGTTTCTGTAACTGCAGTCAAGATATCAAGGCCTAGGGACGCCTGGGTGGCTCAGTTGGTTAGGCAGCTGCCTTCGGCTCAGGTCATGATCCCAGCGTCCTGGGATCGAGTCCCACATCGGGCTCCTTGCTCAGCAGGGAGCCTGCTTCTCCCTCTGCCTCTGCCTGCCATTCTGTCTGCCTGTGCTCACTCTCTCCCCCCTCTCTCTCTGATAAATAAATAAAATCTTAAAAAAAAAAAGATATCAAGGCCTATTCAGTTTTGGAGGGCCATCTTTTAATGTATAATAAAAGGCAGTCCATTGTTACTTTATAGGGACCAAAGGAGTGAACTTAAGGACAATTTTCCTTCACGAAGTTTTTGTCACCTCCATGGACTTTTTGTCCAAATCAGTGGCCTTGTGTAAACTCTTTATTACTTTCATTGGTTCCTAAGGTCATATCATTTGACATCCTTTCAAGTGAATTACAACTATCTCCTTAGGTAGGTGTACAGCTTTAAGAGTAATAATTTTAGGCCTGTATTTGATTGTGGAGGTATGGCTTGATAATAATCGCCTTTTCTTCTGAATTTCTCCATGGACATGTAGGACTAGGAAAGCATATTTGGAGTCAGTATTAATATTAATTTTTAAGGCTTTGGGAATTGCAAAGTGCTAGTGAGAACTATGGCATGCCCAGCTTTTCTTAGTTTTTTTATGAGAACTATTGTCATCAGTAAACCAACTGTCATTTGTATTTTTAATAGGGGCATCTTAAATCTGGCCAACTAGAGTAAGCAAGATTAATAATCTCTGAACAGTTTTGCTCTATAGAGAAATAAGTACAATTGTCAGGTTCAGGCATGTGGGTAACTAGGTTTAAAGTTTGACAAGTTTTAAGTATTATTTCTGGCATATCTGTAAATATATCCCAGTATTTAGTAAGTTGACCTCCATCATCCATTGGTGGCCTTCGGTTTCTAAGACACTTTGGACCTGATGTGAGGTCATTGTAGTCATGGTCCCATAGTGAGCTCTGAGGCTCCTTGTATGAGGAGGGCTGTTATATGCTCAGCTAAAGCCTTTATTTGCAATTGTACCCCAGTAAAGGTGGCTTCTAGGATAAATATGACTAAGGGGTGAAACCATTAAGAAGCCCTTTGAGTGGTCCAGCCTTAACAATACCCTAATTACAAAGGATCATTGGCAAATAGGAGTAAACTTGTCAAGAGATAAGGGGAGTCCCACATGCATCATCCAATCCAATCATAAAGAAAGTGGGATCATCCATTATCTCCACAAGTTCATAGTTAGCCCTGTGGGTTGGGGTATGCTTCTGGCTTTTAGGTAATTTCATTATCTTAGTGACATAGAATTGGCCAAGGTGATAGTTAGTTATACAATTGTTGGGGAATTGATCCCATTTTCTAGTTGCTTAATCATGTGCCATGGGGTCCTATTATTATCCACACAGAATAAAAAGTAAGAAGATTGTCTAAATGAGCTATTATGAAACTTCTCTGAACTTTACCTCCAATTGTCTAGGTTAGGTAAACAGTAAACATTTAAAGACAATCAAATCTAGAATTTTACATCCACAAAGCTGTCTTAATGAAACACAATTTTTCTCTCTAAAATAACCCTCATTTCCAGAGATAGCCAAGTTAGGGCTTGAAAAACAAGTCCAGTTTAAACAGAATTGGCCTAATTATTTTCATGAGATCAGCAAGAACAGTGAGTGATCATGTAGATCTTTTAGAATCTGCTTTGCTGGAACTTCTTATAAGGAATCTCTAGGTTGAACTTTTAAGTAGCCTCTCCAGGCCAGAAGCCAAGCCAAGTACTTGCCCTCAGACATGCCTGCAATACCTGTAGATTTGGGCAGATTCCTCTTCATGAGGTTCCCAAAGTATCCTGAGGTTCCTGCACCTGCCCAGGAAGTGACCTTCTTTACTCACCTGGTGAAGGCTGCTGGGAGCCCTGTAAGCAAGGTACAGGCCAACAGTTCCAAGGGTCTTTATGGCTCCAGGTTTCATAAAGTCAACCTTAGCTCCTTAAAGCTGTCTGGTCATATCTGAGTCTATGAATATCTTCCTCAAATATGACATTCGAGTCAAAGCCTTGGTAAAATAACCCATTTTTCCCAATGGTGTCCTGTTACAAGGAGAACAGATTCTTTTTGAATTTATGCAAATGACTGATTGTCATGGAAAAAAGAATATTTACTGAGACCTTTTGAGTTTCAGAGGGTTCAGATAGAGAGAAAAGTTGAATGCTTTGATTTGTTTTCAAATTAATATTTTTACATTTCTGTAAGTCACAGATAAGTAAAATTTTCCTTAGTGTGGAAGAGCAAGCAGAGAACCGGCAATGTTCCAAACAAGAGTCACAACACTAATGTGCTATGGTGAGTGCTGTGAAGTGTGTAAACCTGGGATTCACAGACCTGTTCCCCTGGGACTAATAATACATTATATGTTAATAAAAATTTTAAAAAAATTAAAAAAAAAAGAGTCACAACACTATAATCTTTTGGTTCATTTAGTCCCATGTTGCTAATTCTGGTTTAGTTTGAATACAGTTTTAGTTAGTTCTAGAAATTTTTACTCATTTCAGTTATGATCTTAAAGATATTGAATACCTGTGTTTGTCCTGAAAGTACTTTATATGAATCTCCTTTAAGGTGAAACTCATTTTACAAGAGAATTAAAACAATTATAAATGACAAAATAAACTTAGAAATGGACATTGTTAATGATCTGATTAGAAAATTCACTATGATACTGTAGACAAGGAAACTCAGTTATCCTGTGACCCATTGACACAAACCCTTCAGTAATTAAAATATCAAGTGATGACCTTATCAAAACATTAAAACTTTAGGAAATGCATAGAACCTCTAGAATAGTTGTAGCATTTACCCAAGTGTAACCCAAGGTTTATCATTTGCTTAGCAGTACTTCCTGAGTAACTCAGCATACCAAGGAAAAGCATAATGAGTTAGAGATTTCAATTACAATTTAAATATTGTCAACACTTGTTAAAATCTTAGAAAGTTTTAAATCACATGCCTAAATACAATTAGAGATGTTAAAGACCTGATATAGGCAAAATGTGGAAAATGGTTTTTCTGGACAGGCAAAAAAGAAGCAACTGTTTATATTTTCTACTTAACAGCAGATTAATTTAAGAAAACTGTCTTTTTGAATGGAGAGAATTTTAATCTTATACCAATGTACCTTTAAAACCCACTGATTGGGGTGCCTGGGTGGCTCAGTGGGTTAAGCCTCTGCCTTTGTCTCAAGTCGTGATCTCAAGGTCCTGGGATCGAGCCCCACATCAGGCTCTCTGCTCAACAGGGAGCCTGCTTACCCCTCTCTCTGCCTGCCTCTCTGACTACTTGTGATCTCTCTCTCTCTCTCTCTGTCAAATAAATAAATAAAATCTTAAAAAAAAAAAACACCACTCATTTCAATCTTAGTTTTTCCTGACCATACCTAAAACTCTTTTTCTGAAGATTTCCCTTCATGAACCTTTCACTAACTTTCCTTTACATTTAGATTTTGTCCCAAGCCATTTCTTTCCAAACAACCATCTCATTTACCTTTTACTTTCAACAAAAATGCATTTCCATTCTTTGTATCTTTCTTATGTATCTCCTACTTTTCCACATACAGAGTTTTTCCCCTTATTTCCATCAGTCTTAGTTACAGTTAGCAGAATTTTGTACTCTTAGAAACACCTCAGTCTCTAGTCAGTTAAGTATTAACCTGTTGTGAACTGTTACAACAGAATTCTTTAGATGGCAAATTTGTGAATCAGTTAAGCATACAACATGTTTGCCAACAGATTTAAATATTCTTAGTTTTTTTTTTTTTTTTGCAGTAAGAAGTCAAAAGCACAAACCTATGTCCAGTAATTAATGAGTTAGCATTTTATCCTATTTGAAAGTCCTAGGTGTCTAATGAATTTAATTCCATTTATCATCCAAGCAAACATTAGTTTCAGGTTAGCAAAGACTTTGAAATCTATATAAACAATTACTTATTAAAACTTTGAGACAATTAACCATCAGTTTAGTCATCCTTTTGCTTAGAAATTGCAACAAATATGAGCTTATTTGACCTTCAGTAAACCTTGATAGAAGTTTTATGTTTACTGCTGATAACTTAAAAGACATGTTTATCTTAATTAAACCAACAAACTTAATTTAGCTCAAATACTGATTTACGTTCTACCTGGTCCCACTCCACTTTCAATGTTTACCTGAGGCATGGGTGGGGAAATCTAGAGTGGGAGATGTTAGGTCCAGGGTGTGTTCTTCTTGCTCCTTGACATTGAAGAGAGAAGGAGCCATGGTGCAGGAGGCACCGAGGACGGTCTCGAGACCAGTTATGGTCTCGAGTTGGTCCCAATTTGGTGCAGAAACAGGAGAAGGGGGACATAAGAGCCAAAGTGCTGCCAGAGGGCAGAGAAAGTGTTCCTGGTTTCAAAGCTCATCAGCTCCAACAGAGGAGCAGATGCCATGTTTTCATGCCAACAAGTTGGGGAGAAAGGGCTAGGCAGTCCAGGTTTGGCCAGAGAAGACAGGGAATTTCCCATAAACAAAGGGAGTTTCGGCAGCTGCTTGGGAATATTCCTTAAAGTCTCCCTCTCGAGTTAGACTAACCCCACTTATAATGTTAATGGCTCCACTTATAGCCATTAACATGGGAAATGAGTGAGGGAGAAGCCTCTACATCTATTAGGAGGAACAGAGATAAAGTCAGAGTCCCCTTTGCTAGAGATGAACTGTATATCCTTCAGCAGCCTGGGTTTACTAGGAAAAGGCTTATTTAGATAATTATCATCCAATATGTCAGGAGGGAGTTTACTAGCTGACCCATTTAGGCAAACACATTGTGCAAAAGGCCCTTAGGCCGGGTCTTGGTGTACAGCAATGAAGGTATCCTAGGTCCATTTGCCCTGTTTCCTGTGGAGGAGATCTAACTGACAGATCCCACTGAGGCCATGCAGTGTTACAGGGGCTCAGTCCTTTCCTAAGTTTTGCAATGCAGTTTGCTTCCCATGGGTTAAAAAGGCACCCCAAGATAGAATACTTGGGAACTGTAGAAGCCTACTGAGGCCATGCTCCCAGAAAAGTAAAGAAGGCCCATTAACAAATCCCCCCGGCTCCTGGGTGACATCCCATGCAGGATAACTCAGAGATTCCCATGTGTCAAAAGCCACTGGAGGCGTCCTTCACCAAACCATTGTTATTGATCATGATCCTGCCTTCCTGTGAAGGCATTCCTACCATAAAAGGCCATGAAGGGGTTCTGGTGCCCCTCCCCTACCCCATCACATCCTAGGCTGCTGATGGGTGCCTGGTGAATGGACTAAAATACTGTGCCATGCCATGCCATCTTCTGTCTTGAAGGTTGCGTACTGTTTTGCCATTTTAATCCATGGAAAATACTAGAAAAGTTTTTGCAAGGGGAAATTATCCAATTTCATAGCTTTAAGTAGTTAGTATAGGACACTGACAAGAAATAGCAAAGACTGAAATCCATCATGGTCTATACGACATTCCAACACATGTGGTCCTTACAGCCAACTTCCCTAGGAAACAGTACCCAGTTGGGTTTTAATTCAATCAAGTACTGGTTTTGGCAGGCTCCCAGTGGAGGTCCTGTGGCCAGAAGTGGCTAGACCAGGGATGTGGAGAGGATGACATTAGATCAATCAGGAGGAAACCTCACACTGAAGTCTTAAGACTGGCAGCCATCCTGGTGACTTAGGTGGCTGCCCCATGCCCAAGAGAGACAACTTTATATAAGAACAAGAATAGAGAGAGGCATGAAGTTTCTGGGTCTTATTACCATTCCAGCCAGTGTACTAACTTCCAGCCAAAAGGCAGACATTCTCCTCCCCATAGAGCAGTCGTGGGATTGAAGCCTGAGTAGTCAACATGAAAGTGTCCCAATAAGACCATACTCCTTGAAAAGCCCCTGAAATGAGAGTAAAGGAGATGGAGAGAAAGTACCACCAATTTTTCACCAAAGCTCAGAGTCCAAATGTAAAGACTCAAAGCCCCATGTTGGGCGCCAAATGATGAAGTCTTACAACATAAGTGAGGTTTGGTGGGGTGAAGTCTGGAGCTGATGACCAAGAAAGAATTCTTGAGACATCTTTGGTGCAAAATGGTGGTTTATTAAAGCACAGGGACATGACCTGTGGGCAGGAAGAGCTGCTGCCTGGGGTTGTGAGGGGTGGCATGTCATGTACCATGGGATTGGGGAAGGTAAGGAAAGGGAGGTTTCAATAAAACTTTCATATGCTAAAGAGGACCTATAAAATACTGGACACTCGAGACCTTGCCATTGTCAAGGTCATTTCCCCTCCCTTTTTAGCAAGCTATTAACATTAAGATAGGTGGGAGATCCCTAAAGAATGTCACATATGTTCCACCCAGGAGTGGGGGTGGGGGAAGGTTGCAGGGTGTCAGATTTTGCTTTGTCCTCAGCCAGTCTTCTGTTCCCTCATCACTAATGAAAATGTTTTTCTAGCTGTGAAACCAGGATACAGAAAAGCACAATTTTAGGAAGATGGTCAAAAAGTACAGACTTGTGGTCTTATGATAAATAAATACTAGGGATGACTATAGTTAACACTGCTATATGGTACATAGGAAAGTTAAGAGAGTAGATCCTAAGAGTTCTCATCACAAGGAAACTTTTTTTTTCTTTTTCTATATATGAGAGGACGGAATATAACTTATTGTGATAAGTATTTCATAATATATGTGAGTCAAGCCATTATGCTGTATACCTTAAATTTATACAGTAAGAGCATATCAATTATATCTCAATAAAACTGGAAACAAAAGAAAAGCACACATGGGGCACCTGGGTGGCTCAGTGGGTTAAGCCTCTTGCCTTCGGCTCAGGTCATGATCTCAGGGTCCTGAGATTGAGCCCCACATTGGGATCTCTGCTCAGCAGGGAGCCTGATTCCTTCTCTCTCTCTGCCTGCTGCTCTGCCTACTGGTGATTTCTCTCTGTCAAATAAATAAATAAAAATCTTTAAAAACAAAAAAAAAGAAAAAAGAAAAGCACACACAAAAAATTTGTCATCTTGTCCCTAAAAAAAATTAATCTTGTTGGCTTACACTTTTCTAGTATTTATATGGAGAAAATAATACAGTTGACCCTTGAACAACTCAGGGGCTAAGTGCCTTGACACCTCTCACCCCCATCCCCACACAGTTTAGAGTTCATGTATAACTTTTGAATTTCTTGAAACTTAACTAATAATCTACTCTGGACTGGAAGGAAGCCATAACATAAATAGTCAATTCACACATACTGTTTGTTTTTTTCTGTTTATTATTTACTGTATTCTTACAATAAAGTAAGCTAACGAAAGAAAAATGTTATTAAGAAAATCATAAGGAAAACATATTTACAGTACTATATTTACTGAAAAAAAAAATCAGTGTATAAATAGACCCTACAGTTCAAACCCGTGTTGCTCAAGGGTCAACTAACCTGTACTACCTGTCTTATGAGAGAACTCACATCATGTACTCCCCTCCCCCTTAGTACCTCTCTGACTTCTTTTTCTTCTACCTGTTTCCTCTAGTTGAGCCACACTCAACATCACTGCTGTTGTTCATGCACACCAGGCATACTCTATCTTCAGGCCTTCGTTCTAGCTCTTTCCCTGGTGGGACCATCTCCCTAAAGACACTTCTCTTTCCAGTTTTTGCTCAGATTTCATGTTCTCAAAATAGTCTTGACCACAACCCTACTCAAAACTGTAGCCTACCCGCCACATTTCCTTAAACCTACCCCTTCCATTTCCCCTTAGCCTTTCTTCAAGAACAGGATATTTTTAAAAAACACACTGCAGGGGCGCCTGGGTGGCTCAGTAGGTTAAGCCTCTTCCTTTGGCTCATGGTCCTCAGATCCAGCCCTGCATCGGGCTCTCTGCTCAGCAGGGAGCCTGCTCCCCACCCCCCTGCTTCTCTGCCTACTTGTGATCTCTGTCAAATAAATAAATAGAATTAAAAAAAAAACATATTGCAGAACATATTATTTTATTACATCTGTTGTTTATTCCCAGGCTGACTTCCCCTCTCCTCCACCTCCCTTGCTTCCCCCACCTTCTAGAATGTAAACTCTTCCAGGCCAAAGGATCTTTTTGGATAAAAACAGTAATTGGTATATGACAGATAGTCAATAAATATTTGATGAGGGAAAGAATAAATATATAATTGTAACTGAAATAGTAACATACTGTTTTGTAGACAGTGATAAAGTATGAGGATTTTTAAGTTGACGATATACTGTGTCCATCTCGTCACATAAATAAATATTCTTTGGCATGGTTATATCTCTGAAAGTTTTTGACTTCAAACAGTTTCTGTAAGCATTATTAAGCTCAAACATCAGTAAAGTTTTGAAGTGAGACTAGGGAAGAGCTGACTACACCCCATTCATTACATCCACTCATAAGTATTTGTTGGGTAAATGAACATATATTTTATGATCTAAAAATAAACATTACATGTTTAAATACATTTTATATACTAGGATATACATATTTGCATTGTTTATATTCATTTATAACACTGTTATATATTAAAAAAACACAGTGGTAGAGAAGCTGAAGGAATAAAAGATCTGAGCTGTATATTGAAATAATAAGCTTGCAGACAGAAACCTTACATAACTAAAACTTTTTTTCTCCCCAGTCATTGGTCTATAGTAGAATCTCTCTACAGCTCTGTTTGCGGTCGCCCATTCTCATTCAGAGGATGCTCCTTGTCTTAGAAGTGTCTGTGACAGCAGCTGCCCCCCTTCCCTACAGGAGAGCAAAAACCAGCTGCTTCTCTTCCTCCTGGCCCCTGCCCCTGTTTCCATGGGTGACTGACTAGTCCTCCAGTTGATGAGGAAATGACTCCAGACTAAAGTGCACTTTTTATTCTTAGATATCATTTTCAGATTGGGGGGGGGGAATTGTGTGTCACAGGGTAAAAAGAAGCAAAGGCTCTTGTGATTAATGGCATGAAAGAAGTCTATTTTGTCTTTAGTCCCTTTCTTTGTTTCTTGATCTGGTTCATTCTCCCTCCTCCATTGTCCTGTTGCTGACCATTGTGATTGTGAGACCACCTAGGGCTTTTTCATCTACTTACCAGCATCGTTCACACATTCCAAATGACAGCAGAGGCATTAGAAACTCTATCACAAACAAGAAAAATGGCCAGTCTTCCTCATCGTTCTTTTTTTGTATTTGTGTTCCTTTTAATTTTTCTTTCTAATTATCCCAGGAGATAGCAAGTGTTAAGAGCCTTAACGTTAACTTCCAGTGAAGTCAGAAATAGCATCTTCTGTTTTCAGAAATGATTTTTTTAAAATGAACTTTTCTGAAGTGTGCATTACTCTTTTCATTAGAAGAAGGAAAAGTTCCAAGAAGGCTGGCATGCTGAATGCCTTAAAGAAGAACTTCAACTGAGATGCCAGATAAAAGTGTAAAAAGAATTTCTTATGGTTTAAATAACTGCAGAGCAAGAGGCATCTATTGTCACTATTGTGTCCATTTTTTCTCCTTTTCTTTTTTGTGTTGTGCATCTATCATCTTTAAAAAAAAATGTAGTTCAAAACCCATTACATCTTTCAGCCCAAAGAGATTTCTGAGAAGTCCTGTTTGCGATGGGAAGATGGATTTGCATAATAAAATGTAATTCATAAAGATAATTTGAACATAGAGTAGACTATACTCTTATAAGAGTATCTTTTCTAGAGTTGGAAGATGAATTTGGTAAGTCTGACATGTATGCATAAAAATTATATAACAAGTATTTATGAGAAATGAGAGTAGATATCAATATTCTTTCTGAGTAGTCCGGATAATTAGAAAAGAAGTAGAGGGGAGAAAAACCCACTAGAAATAAGATTTAATTTCAAGTGTAATCAGAAGAAATATGCCAAGTAATTCATCACTAATTCAGATAGTCAAGAAAAATCTAGGAAAAGCCCTAGGAAGCATAATTAGCTATGCAGAAGGTTGAAACATTTGCAAAATGTCACAATTATAAATTGCTATTTTTCCCCCCCATGAGACCTGAGAAATGCTTCATCAACAAATCCCAAAAGACTTTTCAGACCAGAATTACTTGCATATGATGCAAGACCTTTTACCTAGAGAGAGAAGTGGCCGACTTTGGAAGGTTTGCTTCTTAGTGTTTGAAAAGCTTTCTGGAAATCTGCCACTTACACTTTCTGGGCTTCATTTCCTCTTCATGAAAAATGGAAGGAACTGTGCCTGTCACCTGTTTATGTCCCCAGGGTGTTGTAGAACATCTACAGGAAGTCCATTTACCCACAATCCTGTGCTGTGAATGACAGGCCAATGAGCCTCTCTGGCCCAATAATGTGCTCCTGGTTCTTCTGCCTCAGGGAAGGGAGTGTCTTATTATCCTCTAACCTCCTATTGATAATATTTATTTGCTACAGTTTCAGACAGCTCTTGATTTAATACTGAACTCAAAAACTTGTCCTAGGCAGGAAACTTGACCAAAGGACCCATTTCTGGGCCAGGCTGTTATAAGTCCTCTTCCCAAAGCATGCTGGGAGTGGATCCAAAGTTCTGCTCTCTGTGGCTTCTGGGTATGCTCAATGCTCTTCCTTGCTGTCACAGGTCTATGTGGAGATTTTGCTGGGGTAGGGATTTGGGGAGGTCTAGGACTGTAGGATTGTTTTTTTTTTTTTTTATTTCCTTAATTTTCTTTCTGGTGCTTATAGGCCAACTGGAATCTCACCCCTGTGGCTTTGAATAGCAGGCAGGGGGAAATTTACCTTCCCATTTCTAGAGGTACATTAAGAAGAAACAAGCACTATGGTGCTTGGGGTGGAAGCTGGCTTAAGTTTTCCCTGAGAGAATACTGTCAGTGATGATTAGATTCTGTAGGCCTATTAATAAGAGTATCATTCATCTGTAGTACACATTAAGTGGATTTCTGTGGGCTGTATTACACTGTCTCTAACATTGTTTCTATGAGAATAAGGTACTCTGAGTTACAAAAAATGGACTTTAAAATGTTTGGAAGGCAAACTATTTCTCATAGGGGGCCTGGGGGATTGATGTGGGGCAGCCATAATGGAGAGTTCAGAAAATGTGGTCCCTGTTGGCATTCACTAGAGCTTGCAGATTTCAGCCTCCTGGGTTTATGTGTCTCCATACCCTCTCATTTCTATACTTGATTAGGAGGTTGAATGTATTTAATTCTCTAGTCAGGTGAAGAGGTTAGCTTTCTTTTCTATTCCTCCCTCCATCCTTGATTGCCTTAGGCTTTCTTTTCTTTTTTCTTTCTTTCTTTTTTTTTTTTAATGCAATGACATTTTATTTTTGTACTTTGGTAAAAAGGTTATTTTTCCTTTTTAAAAAAAATTTAAGGTATTATATCATAGATGAATGCTTATTTTTTTGTTGTGTGGGTCAAACTTTCAGAATCTACTTTTGGATTTCCTTTTTTCAGATCCCATACCCAATCTGTCCGCAAAGGAGGTTGTCTCTGCGTTCAAAATATATTCAGAACTCATGACTTCTCATTCCCTCAGTATTCCCATCCTGGTCCAAGCTGCTATCATCACTTGCCTGGATTTTTTGCTGTAGCATCCTAACTAATCACCCTGCATTTGGCCTTTCCTCCTACAATCTATTGTGCTACAGTTGTCAGAATGATCCTGTTAAAGTATAATGACATCTTGTCTGCCATTTTGATTTTTGTTGTTGTGGTGGTGGTAGTGGTGGTGATGTTTCTTTTCTTTCTTTCTTTCTTTTTTTTTTTTTTTTCTTCTTCTTCTTCCTTTTTTTTTGCTTTACCTCTTTTAATAGCATCCCCTCTCCCTGGTAGTGAGAGCCAAAGTCCTGACAATGCACTATGCAATTTGATCTCATTTCCTCCTCTTTGATATATGCTGTATCACCTGATACCAACTCTTTCCAATGTCACTTCTTCACTCTGCTCCAGGCATGTAGTTTTTCCAATATTTCAGGTACTTTCTTGGCCAGAGCCTATGTACTGGCTGTGCCTTCTGTCAGAATTTTTCTGCCTCCACATGTCTCTCACCTCCTTCAGGTCTTCTTAGATGTCCCTTCTCAGTGGGCCCTTTCCCAACAATCTTACATAAAGTTTCAACCTCCTACCTCTTCTGGTTTTCCCACAATGCCCTTCATTGCCTTGCTTAATTTTTCTCCATACCATTTAATACCATCTGCTGTAGTATGTATCTCATTTGTTTGTTTGTTCATTTGTTTGTTCAGGGAAACACAAACTTCATGGAGACAGGGTTTTTTCCTGCACCTGGAACAGTGCCTGGAACAGAGTAAGCCTAATACATCCTTGTTGAGTGAATGAAAGGGTTTATTAGATGTTCTCTCTAATTCTATTGAGATAATCATATGATCTTTCCTCCTTAAGTGCTAACATAGTGATTTGCATTGACAGGTTTTTAAATCTGAAAACAACCTTACAATTTTGGGAGGAAATACAACCTGATCATCTGGTATTATCTTTTAAATTAATTGCTAGATTCAGTTTGCCAGTGTTTCCTTTAAGATATTTCAGTCTAAGTTCACTAGTGATATTGTCATTTCTTCTGCACTGCCTTTGGTATGAAAGTTGTACTTGCCTCATAAAACTAGTTTTTCCAGTCTCTGTAAGAATTTGTATGCAATTGGGCCAAGAAATAATTAGAATTTTGGTCATAACTCACCTGTTACAATATATAGGCCTATTTTTGGGTGTGTGTGGAAGTACTGTGAATTGTTGACACCCTTTTTTAAATTAATGAATTTATTAGTTTTTCTTTGATTTAGTTTGGATAAACTTTTATATATATGTGATTGTGTGTATGTGTGTATATGTGTATATATATCTATGTACATGTGTATATGTATATGTAATGTATATGTATATATGGAATTTGTGTACTTCATTTAAATATTTGTATTTATTTGGATAAAGTTATTCATAATAGTCTCTTTTTAATCTCTGTACTGATACATCTGTAACGATGTCTACCTTTTCATTCTTAACATTTTTGGGGAAGCCTTTTCTCTTGGATTCTTCATCAGTCTTGTTATAAGTTTGTCAATTCTATTAGTATTTTCCAAGAGCCAAGAGCCAACTTTTAGTTCACTGATCCTTTTTCTCTGATTTGTTTACCTTATTTTTATTCTTATTTTATTATTTTATTTCTATCTTTTTTACTTTTACTGTTTTGTTCCTTTCTGACATATTAAGTTGAAATCTCAATGAATGAATTTTAAACTTTTCTTCTTTTCTAACAAACTAAGCAATATAATTTCCATAGGTATTATTTTCCTTATAATTCAGTTCTGTGTGTTCTCTGTCATTTTGATGTTTTCTTTTTGTTTGAATTGTCTAGAAAATTTATTAATTTCCACAGACATTTAAAAAATTATCTTTCGGGGTGCCTGGATGTCTCAGTGGGTCAAAGCCTCTGCCTTCGGCTCATGTCATGATCTCAGAGTCCTGGGATAGAGCCCCGCATCGGACTCTCTGCTCAGCAGGGAACCTGCTTCCCCCCTCTCTCTGCCTGCTTCTCTGCCTACTTCTGCTCTCTCTGTGTCAAATAAATAAATAAATAAAATCTTAAAAAATTATCATTGTAATTGTCAATTTAAAATAACATTATGGTCCACATGAAAACAATTATTAAAAAATGTTGAACTTATTTTATAGATAGCAAGTGGTCAATTTTTAAAAGATTTATTTATTTATTTGAGAGAGAGAGAGAGAGCAAGCAAGGGTAGCGGCAAAGGGAGAGGGAGAGAGTGACCCTCAAGCTGACTCCTCTCTAAGCAGAGAACCTGATGTGGGGCTGGATCTCACAACCCGGAGCTGAAACCAAGAGTCAGATGCTTAACCTGCTGAGCCACCCAGGCACCCCTGTTGACTTCTGCTTTTAAATTTAAAGCTGTGCTTTAGATGTGTGCATATTTAAAATCTTTATATCATTTTGGTGAAATGACCCTATTAATTATGAAGTTGAAATCCTTTTTTCTATTAATGCTCTTTGCTTTAAAGATTATCTGATATTAATACAGCTATACCTTGCAAAATGGTATATTTATAGTTCTCCTGTTATAGAGGAAAAATTGGCAGTGACAAGAATGTTTAACAACTGGACATTGGATATACAAAAGATAATATATTCATATTTTGGAACACTATGCATCTATATCAAATGGTGTTATACTTTATAAGCTTCATTAAGAAAAAAGAAAACTTGAAAATACCTTGTATTATATTGATACTATTTTTGTACCTTCTAGAAACATATGGGAATGTATGTACAGCAAATAACCTGATAACAACTAGAATGTAATTTTGGTTGCATTTGGTGCAGGAATTATAAATTGTTTTTAAATTTTTTAGTTTTCTTTTAAAAATATATTTCTGTATCAGGAGTTAATTATTGGTTTGAATAATGACATGCATTACTTTTGTTAATAGAAATACAATATAGCCTATTATTTGAAAAAAAGGTCTCCCCCATTATTCTGTAGTTTATAAATAAGAATTTTAGCTAGAGAAACCCTTACTCTTCAGGAATTATATTTTCAAAATGCTCTTAGTGCTTTCTTAGATGCTGTGTCAATTTTTTTTTTGAGATTTTATTTATTTATTTGACACAGACAGCAAGAGAGATCACAAGTAGGCAGAGAGGCAGGCAGAGAGAGAGGGGGAAGCAGGCTCTGCGCCAAGCAGAGAGCCAGACATGGGACTCTATCCCAGCACCCTGAGACCATGACCGGAGCCGAATGCAGAGGCTTTAACCCACTGAGCCACCCAGGTGCCCCAGATGCCATGTCAATTTTTATTTTTTATTTTTAATTAAGAAATTTTTTATTGGGGTAAAGTAACGTATAATCTTTGACATTTTAACCATTTTATTCATTTTATTTTATTATTTTAAGTAAATTCTAATATGTAAAAGAATAAGAATAAGAAAAAGTTGTATCCAACTTTTTCTCAACAACTGTAATCATAAACTCAGGATGGAAATGTAAAATAATGACTTTCACAAAATCATATTATTATATGATTTTCTATTTCAAACTGGTATATTTTAGGAGGGCAGAGAGGAGGATAGAAGTTTAAAAGTTCAAATGTAACTTTCTTTTGGAACAGTGAATGAGTAGAGAAAAATCCCTTCAAGTGTGACCAGCTGGATGAGCGAGCAGTTGTGGTAGAAGAGATTCTTTCCTTAGTTCCCCTCAGAGATTAGCAGAAGAGCAGCAGGAACGTAGTAATGGTACAAAACTGTCAGTTGGTGGCGCTAGAATCCTATGCAATTCGAATATGCTCAGGGAGCAGATTTGGGAAAAATGATTTTATGACAACATTTAAGACTAATACCCCCAACTCTAAATACAGGAATACATAACCTTTCAAGAAAACTTTTTTTTTTCTTGATTGTGATAGAGTTTAAGTAAACACCAAACTTATTGGGCATGAAGGTCTTTTGCTTGTTGCAGTCAACAAATTGCCGTCTTTTCATCAAGCTGAATTCCACACTATGTATAACCCCCCAACCCCAGGAGTCAATGACATAGGTATATCATCTACTGATTCAGTGACATCTTAGCACATTTCATACGGCACCTAAAAGCCCACAATCATTTCACTCGCTCTGTCAATTGCTGCAAATCAAGATAGGCTTTTAGGTAGCTTCATGATGCCTGGAACAAAATGGTCAATAGATGTTACACAAGTGTCTGTTGATAGCCTTTGGGATTTGCTGGGCATGCTGGAGATTTTAGGGCCACTCCAAATATTGACCAAGCCCTTAAGATGAAATTTTAGAGTGGTCATTAAATATAGGCTATCGTAGACTTGGGAAATCCTTTACAGGAATGAATTGAACTCTTTTGAAAGATTCTGGATCAGAGCCTTTCTTACTTTGCTCTTTCCACGATTGAAAAGTCAAAGACAAATTTTTATATTTATATTAATGTGTGGGTAGGTATAGTTTTGTGCCTTTATCAAGATTACATTTTTCCAACTTTTCCTCTCAGGTAGTAGGTATATTCCAAAAGGATTGAAATCTAAAATATTATTAAGTTTCATACTTAAAAGATCTTAAGTGAGATAAGATCATTACAATGATATGTGAAAAATAATAATTGAAGATTTTTTAAAATTTAAATTCAGTTATTCAACTTATAATACATCGTTAGTTAGAGATGTCATTTTCAATAATTTAACAGTGTTGCATATAACACCCCGTGGTCATCACATCATGTGCCTTCCTTAATGCCCATCACCCCATCCCCCCATTCCTCCACCCACATCCCCTCCAAAACCCTCAGTTTTTTTCCTGTTAAGAGTCTCTCATGGTTTTTCTCCGTCTACAATGATTTCACATTTTGTTTTCCCTCTCTTGCCCTACAGTCCTTGCCATGTTTCTTATATTCCACATATAAACAAAACCACATGATAATTGTCTTTCTCTGACTGGCTTATTTTGCTCAGCATAATACCCTTCAGTTCCATCCATGTCGATATAAATGGTAAATATCCTTTCTGATGGCCGAGTATATATTGTATATACCATTGTGTGTGTGTGTGTGTGTGTGTGTGTGTATATATATATATATATATATATATATATATATATATATGACGTTTTCTTTATCCATTCATCTGTCAGTGGATATCTCAGATCGTTCCACAGTTTGGCAGTTGTGGACATTGCTGCTATGAACCTTGGGGTGCATTTGCCTCTTCAGATCACTGCTTTGTGTCTCTGGACTAAATACCTAGTAGTACAATTGCTGGGTCATAGGGTAGCTCTATTTTCAACTTTTTGAGGAGCTTCCACACCGTTTTCCAGAGTGGCTGTACTAGCTTGGATTCCCACCAACAGTGTAAGAGGGTTCCCCTTTATCTGCATCCTTGCCAACATTTGTTGTTTTCTGTCTTATTAATTTTATCCATTCTGTCTGGAGTGAGGTGGTATCTCACTGTGATTTTGATTTGTATTTCCCTAATGCCGAGTGATGTGTAGCATTTTTTCATGTGTCTGTTGGCCATTTGGATGTCTTTTTTGGAGAAATGTCTGTGTCTTCTGCTCATTTCTTGCCTGGATTATTTGGCTTTTGGGTGTTGAGTTTGATGATAAGTTCTTTATAGATCTTGGATACTTGTCCTTTATCTGATATATCATTTGCAAAGATCTTCTCTTATTCTGTAGGTTGCCTTGTTGTTTTGTTGACTGTTTCTTTTGCTGTGCAAAAGCTTTTGATCTTGATGAAGTTCCAATAATTCATTTTCACTTTTGTTTCCCTTGCCTAAGGAGACATGTCTAGCAAGAATTTGCTGTGGCCAAGGTCAAAGAGGTTGCTGTCTGTGTTCTCTAAGATTTTGATGGATTCCTGTCTCACACTCAGGTCTTTCATCCATTTTGAGTTTATCTTTGTGTATGCTATAAGAAAATGGTCCCATTGCATTCTTCTACATGTGGCTGTTCGATTTTCCAGCACCATTTATTGAAGATAAATTTTAAAGATACCCTTTTTCCATTGGGTATTCTTTCCTGCTTTGTCAAAGATTAGCTGACCATAGAGTTGAGGGTCCATTTCTGGGTTTTCTAGTCTGTTCCATTGATCTATGTGTCTGTTTTTGTGCCAGTACCATACTGTCTTGATGATGACAGCTTTGGAATAGAGCTTGAAGTCTGGCATTGTGATGCCACTAGCTTTGGTTTTCTTTTTCAATGTTTCTCTGGCTATTCAGGGTCTTTTCTGTTTCCATATAGATTGTAGGGTTATTTGTTTCAGCTCTGTGAAAAATATTGATGGCATTTTGATAGGGATTGCTTTGAATGTGTAAATCGCTCTGGGTAACATAGGCATTTTAACAATATTCTTCCAATCCATGGGCATGGAATGTTATTTTTATTTCTTTGTGTCTTCCTCAATTTCTTTCAGATATGTTCTGTAGTTTTTAGAGTTTAGATCCTTTACCTCTTTGGTTAGGTTTATTCCTATGGTTTTTGGTACAATTTAAATTGAATTGATTCCTTAATTTCTCTTTCTTCTGTCTCATTGTTAGTGTATAGAAATGCAGCTGAGGGGCGCCTGGGTGGCTCAGTGGGTTAAACTGCTGCCTTCGGCTCAGGTCATGATCCCAGGGTGCTGGGATTGAGCCCCGCCGGGAGCCTGCTTCCTTCTCTCTCTCTCTGCCTGCCTCTCTGCCTGCTTGTGATCTCTCTCTGTCAAATAAATAAATAAAATCTTTAAAAAAAATGAAAAGAAAAAAAGAAATGCAGCTGATTTCTGTGCATTGATTTTATATCCCACCATGTTACTGAATTCCTCCATGAGTTCTAGCAATTTTGGGTGGAGTCTTTGGGTTTTCTACATAAAGTATCATGTCATCTGTGAAGAGTGCAAGTTTGACTTCTTTGCCAGTGATTGAGAATTTTTAAAGATTTCTTAATTTTGCTTGGTTCTGATACTTTCATACCTGTAGCTTTCCTCTTTTCATAGAAGGCTTGTTTTTTTTTTTGTAGTATGAAATATTTCATTTGACACTGTAGGTGACTCTACTGTGGAGAAGTGTGGAAATAGGCTAATAAGCTTTCTGTTACACGTTATGAGGTCTAGGCACGGCAGGACTTGACCTTGAAGGCCTATTGTAGTTTAGGGCTTCTTTATATAAAAGGACATAAAATTAGAAATGCAGAATTAGACTCAAGAGTACACATTTATTTAAAAGTAGAAAAAAGTAGCAAGTTGGAAATTTCAAAAAGCTGGGAAAAAAACTGAAACATCACCCAGATCCATAGAAATAATATTTCTGTTAATGAACTGCCAACACATCTGTATAATAATTTTCCAGACTAGCTTTTGGCTCCAAATAATTGCAATCTTGTTTCTTCTCTACAATGCATATAATTCTAGTGCTAGATACCATATTTATATAATTATATGGCTTCTGTCTCTTAACAAACAGTGCTGGATAATTCACTATTGTGAGCAGTAGAAGACTTTCGGAATCCATTTGTATATCAGGAAAGCCAGTGTAACTATACAGAGAAGTTACTGCAAGCCACATAGATAACTCCCAGTAAGTTCAAACTAAATGTATCCCAGGGTTCTAGAAGGGTCCCATGCAAATGAGGAGCCCTGAAATGTAAACTTCAGTAGCTCCACAGAAATTCTGTCCTTTAAATATCATTCTATCATAATGCACCCCACCTGGTTAAATTTGCCATTGTCTTAAGGATAATTAAAAATTTGGACACCATGAACACGAACAATACAAGTGAAGTGATGGCAAGTTTGGAGACAAATATCCTTTAAAATATTTCTCAGGGTGCCTGGGTGGCGCAGTGGGTTAAGCCTCTTCCTTCAGCTCAGGTTGTGATCCCAGAGTCCTGGGGCTCTCTGCTCAGCAGGGAGCCTGCTTCCCCCTCTCTCTCTGCCTGTCTCTCTGCCTAGTTGTGATCTCTCTCTGTCAAATAAATAAATAAAGTCTTAAAAAAATTTCTCATACAAACAAGGAAGATACACATAAGGACATTGTTTCAAGATATTATTGTTTAAAAAATAGACTCAAAATGGATGAAGGACCTCAATGTACGAAAGGAATCCATCAAAATCCTTGAGGAGAACACGGGCAGCAACCTCTTCGACCTCTGCCGCAGCAACATCTTCCTAGGAACAACGCAAAAGGCAAGGGAAGCAAGGGAAAAAATGAACTACTGGGATTTCATCAAGATCAAAAGCTTTTGCACAGCAAAGGAAACAGTTAACAAAATCAAAAGACAACTGACAGAATGGGAGAAGATATTTGCAAACGACATATCAGATAAAGGACTAGTGTCCAGAATCTATAAAGAACTTAGCAAACTCAACACCCAAAGAACAAATAATCCAATCAAGAAATGGGCAGAAGACATGAACAGACATTTCTGCAAAGAAGACATCCAGATGGCGAACAGACACATGAAAAAGTGCTCCATATCACTCGGCATCAGGGAAATACAAATCAAAACCACAATGAGATATCACCTCACACCAGTCAGAATGGCTAAAATCAACAAGTCAGGAAATGACAGATGCTGGCGAGGATGCGGAGAAAGGGGAACCCTCCTACACTGTTGGTGGGAATGCAAGCTGGTGCAGCCACTCTGGAAAACAGCATGGAGGTTCCTCAAAATGTTGAAAATAGAACTGCCCTATGACCCAGCAATTGCACTATTGGGTATTTACCCTAAAGATACAAATGTAGTGATCCAAAGGGACACATGCACCCGAATGTTTATAGCAGCAATGTCCACAATAGCCAAACTATGGAAAGAACCTAGATGTCCATCAACAGATGAATGGATCAAGAAGATGTGGTATATATACACAATGGAATACTATGCAGCCATCAAAAGAAATGAAATCTTGCCATTTGCAACAACATGGATGGAACTAGAGCGTATCATGCTTAGCAAAATAAGTCAAGCAGAGAAAGACAACTATCATATGATCTCCCTGATATGAGGAAGTGGTGATGCAACATGGAGGCTTAAGTGGGTAGAAGAAGAATAAATGAAACAAGATGGGATTGGGAGGGAGACAAACCATAAGTGACTCTTAATCTCACAAAACAAACTGAGGGTTGCCGGGGGGAGGGGGTTTGGGAGAAGGGGGTGGGATTATGGACATTGGGGAGGGGATTTGATTTGGTGAGTGCTGTGAAGTGTGTAAACCTGGTGATTCACAGACCTGTACCCCTGGGGATAAAAATATATGTTTATAAAAAATAAAAAATTAAAAAAAAAAAAGATATTATTGTTTAAGAATTGTTTCTTGGCTTTACCAAAGAGTGCTGAAGGAAATAAAAGCACTAGGAATTAATTCTTACATGTTTTTTGGATTCACTGTCATTCATATTATATCCTATTTAAAAATCATTTAAGAAATTTACCTTAAAAGTCATAGACACTTTCTTATTATTTAGTTTGCATTTTTAATCTATCAGCAATATCTGCAAGACCACCAATAAGATCATTGATTGTTTCATGGGGCATAGTCACATTATTAAAAATAATAATTAAAAACAATAATAAAAAAACCCAACCCAAAACACATAACTTTGTATCAAATATGAAATTCTGTTTGGTTTGATGATGTTGGGAAATGTCTTGACTACTTAATAGTGCACACTATGCAGGTCCTCCTTTGTTGAACATTAAAACTATAGTAATAGGAATAGTTAAGATTTTGCAGTTGATTGCTCTGATCCAGGCACCATCTAGTTAAGTGTTTTTACATGTATTTCTTCTTCTTCTTTTTTTTTAAAAGATTTTATTTATTTATTTGACAGACAGACATCACAAGTGGGCAGAGAGGCAGGCAGAGAGAGGAGGAAGCAGGTTCCCTGCTGAGCAGAGACTCCCCACAACGTGAGGCTCAATCCCAGTACCCTGAGATCCTGACCTGAGCCAAAGGCAGAGGCTTTAACCCATTGAGCCACCCAAGCACTCCATACATGTGTTTCTTCTTTAATTCAAAATAGTTCTATGAAGTAGGTACCATTTTGCAGATGAAGAAACTGAGGCTTAGAAAATTTCTATGAAAATCCTAGATCTATGCAGTTTGTTAAGAGGCCTGGTGTCTGATGTAGACTTTTATTTATTTTTTATTTTTTAAAAATATTTATTTATTTATTTACTTATTTATTTTAGAGAGAGAGAGAGTTCAAGTGCACAAGCAGAGGGAGGAACAAAGGGAGAGGGAGAGAGAATCTCAAGAAGACTCCGCACTGAGCCTGGAGCCTGATGTGGGGCTTGGTTTCACAACCCTGAGATCATGATCTGAGCTGAAACCAAGAGTTGGACTCTAAACTGACTGAGCCTTCCAGGGTCCCCTGACATAGACATTTAAAAAAAAAAAATCTACTCTGCAGTATTGTCACAGAAGCATAAAGGGATAGCAGGAGGGTTTGAAAGTCACAGATAGCACTTGAATGACTACCACTTTTGAAAAGAAGAAGCCCTTCATATAAGGGACAGTATAGCACAGGAAAAGACACTAGAAGTCCTGCACCGGAGTCAGAGCATGCGGGTTTGTATCCTGGATCCATCATTCATTTACTAGTTGGTTGACTTTGGCAAGTTGCTTAACTTTCTGTGCCTCAGTTTCCCCTTCTGTTAAAAGGGGATAAAACGAACGAGGTATAAGATCTAATGAAGTGATACAAAACATTTAAACCAGTGTCTGGTTTGAATGTTTAAATGCAAAAAAGTGTAAGTCATTATTGCCCATTAATATTTAAGCTCATTTGTCTTTTGAAATAGAGTATGTGGCATGTGCAATACTAAGTAAATAGTACAGAACAATTTCTTTATCTTGTCTTTTCTAATGCATATAGTATTTAGTTAAGGATCCCTAGGTATATTGGAGAACGCATTCATAGCAATGTTATAATACCAAAATAAAAATGCATTTTTGTTTTGAAAAATGAAAACACTTCCCAGGAAAATAAAATTTTAAAAGTTTGTACCATATTTATATTTTACTTTTATTTAAAGGATGTTGCTACTATGTGGAAGAATTTTCAGTCCAGGTATGTTTCTGTAGATATTATGACTTTTCAAAGCTTAATCTACTATTTATGTTATAAAATTATTAATATCTTGTAGCTCAGCAGAAACAGTAATATAACATAATGAGAAAAGTTGCATCTCCGCTCCTGATACTCTTAATAAACACATTATTCATTTTTTATTCAATTTAACTGCAAATAGCTATACTGAAAACATTGCCACAGGGTACGTTTCTATTTTAGGGTGACAGGAAAATAACTCCTGAAGACTCTCAGAAGTGTGAAACAAAATATAAATTGTAGAGTAGATGGAAAAACATAAAAGATTCTGATCTCTATGAATAACTGTATTTCCCAAAGGAGTAAACATTAATGACTTTAATTAGATTGTAATTGCTCATGAGAGCAAGTTCTTGAATGGGGTAAAAATACCTGACAATGCATTATGACTGAGCGTTTCTGTCAGCACCATAGAACAGATTAATGGCAATGCCATTTGAAGGTGGGGCATTCCCTAGATGTAAACTAAGCCCTTAATCAGTGCCAACATGATGAAAAGCCACTCTTCTAATTAGGTCAAATTCTATTCAATCTTGACAGTTTTACATCATGTTGGGATTTAAGATGGGAGTGTATCTATGGAAGGCTCCAGGAAATTGTTTCTTATGGATAGTTCTTATTTCACAAATAGTATAGAAATAAACAAACGAGACTTTTTTGGGGGGGGGGTGCATTTTCTTTCATTCTTCTCATTTACTTGGAGGAATCTTGACATAATCTGGTTTGGGCATAGATTTAGGAATTTCCTTCTATTTCCTGGGCATAGTGTTGGAGTCTGTATTTTCTCCATCACCACCCTTGGCCCAGGGAACTGTTAAGAATAGATGTGTTTTACAGTTGCCTTAGGTATTCAAATAACTCAATTACAGGCTGAAAATTTTAATCAAGGATTTTCAGGCCTTACTGCTAAAACGGGTAATATTTACTGATCTGCCAAGTTCCTAAATTTTTAATGCCTTCTTAATTTATCTTGTTTTTGATACTTTTGAAGGGGAAAAAGCATCTGGAGTTGTGCAGATCTCATCCTTACAGGACTTTCGTGGATCATGTTTTTAGATCAATCTAGTAGTCTGAGTCTGGGCATTTTGCATAACAGATGTCACTGAGATTTTGTAATGAGTCTATCTGTCACCAGACTCACCATATTTCACTATGTTGACTCACATTTCCTGTGATACCTTTCAGAGCTTGTTAACTTCTTCCAAAGCCTCAAGTTCCATGTTCAATGCAAATTAGTCAGGCAACATAGATCAGTGAAGCAGGTGAGGGAAGATGGTATCCAGCTTCTGTCTGGTAGGGGCAATTGATACTCAACCATATGGCTTGTGGTACCCACTGTAACTGGACCTTTTGAGTAAAAAGGTCTGGAAATCTATTTGTAATGTAAAATCTTTGATAGTTAAATGTTAGCAACTAATTAAAAAAAAATTAGTAAACCCAACTATACCAAAGCTTGTTATCCTTTTATGACATCTATATAAAAATTTGACACTGTGTCAATCTCTGTTATATTTCTTTTCACACTATAGACCAAAATCTAAATGCATCTGAAGAGAAATTATCCAAACCAATGTATTCTAGCATCATATTCTACTATATGTTTCAATTCCAGGTAGTTTCTAAAATTAATGCATTTGTAATTTAGTTGCATATGTTTTTGTACGATATGTTTTTGTACGACCGATAGTATAATACAGCAGTGATAATGAGCCATATTCAAAGAGGGAAAAAAAAGTGAGAAATTTACCCCATTGGTGAATATCTTGTTCTGCTGTTTATTTAAACGTTTGGGCTTCCATGCTGCTGGGTGGATTAAGGAACAGATGGGGGAGTTGTGATTTAATAGCACAGAGTTTCAGTGCCAGATCTGCCTTTAACTCCAGGTGCCCCTTGGCAAAAATTCTGTGCTGTAGAGTCTTGTTTCGAAAAGGCACTCAAAACAATTAAGATACTCTGAAATTGTAAAATGGAATCTAAAAGCTTTTAAGTTGTAGAGGATGTAATTCTGGATAAACCAATTTTTAGTATCATAAAAAGAATTTTATATATAGGTTATATGGGTGGTATACATAGAGAAAGGCAGACACACAGTCATAATATGTGTGAAAATCCATTTCCATTTGGAATGAAATTCTGCATTGCTGCACCATGAATGTCTGACATAGATTTAAGAGGGCAAAAAGGAAGGAATGGAAAGGTCACAGTGAAGTTCAAAATTGAAAATGAATTGGCAAGCAATTAAATGAAGACTAAATGAACTTAGAAGTAGGTGATATTGGCTAGTTGTTGGTAGGATTTATTTTAGTTTTTTTCCAGAATTAAGAGAGAAATTGCTTATTAAAAGCAGTTTTGTCCTTTTTAATCAGTAATGTCTGCCTATACTTTACCGATAGATTCATATAAATTTTGTAACATGTGACCTTGGAATAAAGTATTTTTTCCTCACCTACTGTGAGACCAATTATAAGTCAAATACAGGATCCATTTTAATTAGTGTGGCACTGTGAATAACCGTGGCATTTAAGGGTTTGGCCTGACAGCTCTGGGCTTGAATCCCAGTTCTGCTTCAAATGAGGTATGCACCATTGGGAAAATATGCTGCTTTTCAATCCTCAGTTTCCTTATCCACAACTGGAGACAATAATATGATTCATATCAAGGGGCACTGCAATGTTTATAGAAACTAGTCTATGTTTCTGTGTTTACAACAGCACCAGCCACATAGCAGGGGCTTAAGAAGTCGTGGCTGCAATTACTATTACACAATGAGTGATCCACCAGTTCAGAATGGGAAGAATTTTTTCTTGATTAGTTTCCTCAGTAAGCAGTCATAAGAACAAGGTAAAGAACTGACAATGTATTGGAAAACACTGTCAAAAGGGCATGCAGGATATGCATTATTTAGCAAGGTAAAGAAAGTCTGATATGTGTCCTAGTATTTTTAAATAAAATTAAAGAGGATTTGAAGAATTATTAAAAGGACACTTCTGTTTACTTGCAGAGTGACTGAAAAGAAAAGACTCAAACACATGTAGATTGCATTAAGAGATATTTGGAATAAAACTGAAACCTGATGTGACACACTGAAATGAAATTACGTGATAATTTTAAGAACTTCTTTGTAGTTTATATTTCTTTGGTGGACTGTTGACCTTGAGGGTTGGTATTGTTAACCTTGAGGTTAATAATTCCGCCAGTATTTTTTTTGTCCAGTGGCAAAAACAATATATTCAATATAAAATTTGAATAAGAATAGAGGTACTATTGAAAAATAATAGCTTGTGGATTAGAATTAACAATTACTATGGCATTTCCCCACTGCCATTAAAAAAAAAATTAGCAGTGGCACTTTTTACTTAGAATAACCTGAACAATTATTGGACTTCTACAAAATTTTAAACTTTTATTTTTATGGTAACATATAAAGGAGACAAAGGACACTTGGCCATAGTATGGTTATAAGTTCACAGTGCGTGGTTTGTATAACTAAATGTTTTCAAGCTGGGATTTGAAAAAGTAGTCTGTGGGACAAAGATCAGAAGTTTCTATAACTAGATTTGGCTAATAATTTAATATAGAAATATGTGGTAACAGAATACAGAATCTGGACTATAACTTGGAAACAAATTCCAAGACCAAAGCAATTTGAAGTTCACTATGGGACTTATTAATATCGCTAAAGAGCATACTTTATGAAAGAATCAAGGAAAGTAACTGCTTAGGCATGTATTTTTATTTTTCTGTAGGCGAGCTTCTTTTTTTAAAAATTTATTTATTTATTTATTTGACACACACAGAGAGAGAGAGAGAGAGGGAGCACAAGCAGGGGAAGGAATAGGCTCCCTACTGAGCAGGGAGTCACACTCCAGGCTGGATCACGGGATGCTGAGCCAAAGGCAGACGCTTGGCTGACTGAGCCACCCGGGTGCCCCTGTAGGTTAGCTTCTTATCTACAACTTCAGTGGGTCCACAGGACAAGACCACATTTAACACACATTGTGGAATCATGTATTATTATTCAAAATAGCTTTGTGAGAAAGGGAAAGTATTGGATCCTAAGGGTGACTTAAACATACAAAAGATGTATTAGATATGGCAACACAGTTGAACTCAAGTGTTTTGGCAAACTGAAGGTGGTCAACAAATTATAAGACAAGCAACGTCTGTAAAAATCTATGAAACATGTCTATGGCTGGAATTCGATCATGCAGTCGGTTGTAGAAAACCTGAAACATGTTGGGTGGTCAACATTTGCGGAATACCTTTTTACTAGGTATTGGGGGAAGAAAATCAAAAGAGTTGGTGCGAGATAGACCAAGAAGACGTTAGTATAATCTATGCCTGGGCATGAGATCACGATGCAGAAGCATCTGAGATCCTGTCAGAATAAGGCTGAAGTCGCCAAACCAGTTGTGAAGAATGACTGTCAGTCATCTGGCACTTATCCAGAGTACAGGCACTTGTTCTTATCGCCATGAAAATATTTCAAAATATTAAGTTACAGAAGTGAATCTGGGCGCATTTTAAGATGATTATGTATCACCCTACCCCCGAACTTTGCCTTTTTTTTGGTCTCTGTTATAAATGGACCAAGGACCACCTTCATGTACTTCCTTAATATTTTTATGATAAAAATTTTTTTTAAAGATTTTATTTATTTATTTGACAGAGAGAGAGAGATCAGGCACAGAGGCAGGCAGAGAGAAAGGAGGAAGCAGGCTCTCTGCTGAGCAGAAAGCCCGATGCAGGGCTCGATCCCAGGATGCTGAGACCATGACCTGAGCCAAAAGCAGAGGCTTAACCCACTGAGCCACCCAGGCGCCCCTGATAAAATATTTTTAAAACTGAATTTCTCACTAAAGAGGGTTTATATAATTTTCATAAATGGAAAACTAGTATCATTAGTCATAAATACTTGGTAACTTTACTTAAAAGTAAATAATGAAAATAAGTGTCATTAAATTCTAACTACTTTGGCCTCTGGAAGGCTTTCATCCTGAGGCATATTCTCTCTTTGTTAAAATAAACATAAAAAATGCCCATATCCTTTTACCCAGGATTCATTCAACTTCTATGCATGTTTACTGGAGATTTGTTTATGATGGCACCAAATGACCTATGTCCAGATTATCTACTGAAGCACTGTTTGATGTATCAAAAGATTAGTATAGAATAAATGCTGACTGATAGTGATTAGTGAAATGTTACGGTGCATCAACACAATGGTGTATCAACACAACACATTAAAACTGTGTGGAAGATACTATGTCGAGTAGATTGTTATGTGAAAAAAAATTCATTTGAAAGGGCGCCTGGTGACTTAGTTGTTCAAGCACCTGACTCTTGGCTCAGGCTCAGGTCATGATCTCAGGGTTGTGGGATCAAGCCATGCGTTAGGCTTGGTGCTGAGTGTGGAGCCTGTTTGGGCTTCTCTCTTTCCCTCTCCCTCTGCCTTCTCCCCCATCCACCTCATGCCCTCTCTTTCCTTCTAAAAAGATTAAAAAAAAAAAAAGATTGATTTTGTAATATATACCTATACACAGATTTTTTAATATCTTATAAAATATTTATATTTTATGTAGTATTATTTATTGTATATATTGTTTATATCCTATTGTTTATTATATGAATAGAATACCTCTGGGAGGGCGCCTGGGTGGCTCAGTGGGTTAAGCTGCTGCCTTCGGCTCAGGTCATGATCTCAGGATCCTGGGATTGAGTCCCACATCGGGCTCTCTGCTCAGCAGGGAGCCTGCTTCCTCCTCTCTCTCTCTGCCTCTCTGCCTACTTGTGATCTCTGTCTGTCAAATAAATAAATAAAATCTTAAAAAAAAAAGAAAAAAAAGAATACCTCTGGGAGTCTTGATAAGAAACCAGTGACAGTGGTTGTATCCTGTGGGGAGAAAAGTGTGGGCAGATGGCTCAGAGGGGAGCAGAAGGGATCCTTACTTTGTGTTTCTCCTTTTGGACACTGTAAATCACAGAATGGCAGTTAAAGAGCATAGGTTCACTTGCCTGGGTTCAAATCCTTACTCTGCCGCTTACCAGCAGTGTGACCTTGAGCAAGCTACTTAATTTTTCTCTGTCTCAGTTTTTAATTGATAGAATGAGGGTATTAATTATATTTACCTCACAGAATTATAATGAGAATGAAATAAAATATGTGAGAAGTGTTTAGAGCAGTGCCTGGCATGTGGCAAGACCATATAGATGTTTGCAGTTATTTTTATTCTTGTTCCATGTGCTTATTTGATCAATTACAAAAAACATACTTTTGGATCCTAGGTGGTTTATTGGTTAAGCATTTGCCTTCAGCTCAGGTCATGAAATAGGACTCTCTCCTCTGTTCTCTGTTTCTCCTGCCCCTCCCCCTCCTTCCTGCCTTTTGCATGCTTTCTCTGTCTCTCTCTCTCAAATAATTAAATAAAATTAAAAAAAAAATTAAAAAACCCGAATACTTTCTTCAAAGTGTTTCTCTAGCAAGAAGTGACAACTTGGCTTTCGGTACATGATAATCAGAAGGTATTAAATGAACAAAAGGATAATAGCTGTCTCACTCTAGTATTTAATGTTAGGTCTGCATAGCTCCTAAAACCATCTTTGCTTTTTTTTTTTTTTAAACCCCCACTTCTAAAGATTGCATAAAGGAACCAATACGATGAAATGAAATGTCCATTCTACATAGATCTGTCTTGTGCTCCATTTCTAAACATCTGTCTGTGAGCGTTTTTGTTTTTTGCTTTTTTTTTTTTTTTTTTTTTTTTGGTCAGCTCGCATTCTCCATATTCTCTTAGGATCAAGGTCCACTGGAAACTCATGAAATCAATTTAGTGGGTTAAAAAAAAATAAATAGACAAAAGCAGAATAGAAAATATCAGAGTTGGGGCGCCTGGGTAACTCAGTGGGTTAAGCCACTGCCTTCGGCTCAGATCATGATCTCAGGGTCCTGGGATCGAGCCCCGCATCGGGTTCTCTGCTCGGCTGGGAGCCTGCTTTCCTTCCTCTCTCTCTGCCTGCCTCTCTGCCTACTTGTGATCTCTATCTGTCCGATAAATAAATAAAATAAATAAAATAAATAAATAAATAAATAAAATCTTTAAAAAAAAAAAAAACAGAAAATATCAGAGTATTCTCATCACAGTAAAGCCAAGTAATGTTTTGTGAAAGTTGTGTGCCCCCCGCCAAAAAAAAGTCTGAAAATTGTCACCTATTTCTGAAAACCTGGTGGCAATTTCCCCATTTTCACAGAGGTGATTGTGCAAGTTTCTAGTGTTGTGTGTTTGAGGATGAAAGTCTTGTCCAACTGAAAACTCCTTGGACCAAGTTGGAATTTCCAGTAATACTGGACTAGACACAGCCGTCCCTAGCACTCAGTCTCAGCACCCTCACCCCAGCAGCCTCAGGAATGGAGGGAGTGAGGGGAGGATCAGAAGTTATCAGCTAGAGGTTTGGGTCAATTGAAATAGTAGACTAAAGACCCAAAAAACTATATAATTCATTGGTTCAGTCCTAAAATGAGAATATGCCAAATAGCTCAGCATGTTCTCTTTTCAGATGTTCTCAGAATTAACATGGCAATCTTATCTTCTTCTTTGGAATATAAAAATATCAGACAACATTAACACTTCTTGTCATGATTCATTCATTTATTCATTCATTCATTCCTTGAAGTTTTAGTTAAATTCCAATTGGTTAATGTACAGTGTAATATTAGTTTCAGGTGTAAAATTTAGTGACTCATCACTTAGATACAACATCTGGAGCTTAACACAAGCGTGCTCCTTAATCCCCATCACTTAGATAACCCATCTCCCCCACCGTCCACCTCCCCTCAGGCAACTCTCAGTTTGTTCTTTATGTTAAGAGTCTGCTTTATGTCACCCCCCTTCTTCCTCCTATGTTCATCTGTTTTGTTTCTTAAATTTTAAATACTTGAATATCTTGATGCATTTAAATATTTCTTATATTCTTTGTGTATTACGTTCACTGTTTTCTCAGTGTAAAAATTTGTGTTCCTGTCGTAATTATAAGAAAAATTAGAGGAAATTTTGAGAACAGAGAAAAATATAAAGAAAATAAAATTATATAATAGATGCTACCAGAGAGATTATTTAGAGAATTTAAAGAAGTAAAAGGAAGAAAAACAAAAGTTACTCATAACGTCACTACTCAGTAATAAATACTGGTTTTGTGTGTGTGTGTGTGTGTGTGTGTGTGTATTTCCTTTTAATGCATGTATGTGTGTGCTTGTCCCTGTGTGTAGATAATTTCCATTTTTTTGGCCAGTAATAACAGCAGATTGACAATAGTTCTCCTGTATATTGGGCAAAAGGATATGACCATTCTAAAACTTCTCTCTCTCTCACTCCTTTTAAAAAAGATTTTATTCATTTATTTGACAGAGAGAGAGAACACAAGAGGGCACAAGCAGGGGGAGTGGGGGAGAGAGAGTAGCAGGCCACCCATTGAGCAAGGATCCTGATGCAGGGCTTAATCCCAGGACCCTAGGATCATGACTTGAGCTGAAAGCAGATGCTTAACCAACTGAGCCATCCAGACAACCCTAAAGGTTCTTTTTGTACATTGCCAGAACTCTTTCCAGGAAACTTGCTTACTTTCTATGCCCATCAGTGGTGTCAACAGTATAGTCTATTTGAACAGATTCTCATCAGCAGTGGATATTATTAATTGTTTGAATATTGGCATAACATGATGGCAAAAAACTTACTAATCTTTTACTCTTTGGCCATTAGAATGGTTGAATTTAAAGTGTATTTGTTAAACAATCATAAAATTTGTATGGAACAACGAAAGACCCAAAGAGCCTAAGCAATCCTGAAAAAGGAAAGCAAAGCTGAAGGCATCACAATTCTGGATTTTAAGTTATATGACAGAGTTGTAGTGATCAGAACACTATGGTACTGGCACAAAAAGGGACACATATATCCATAGAACAGAATAGAAATCCCAGAAGTGAACTCAAACTAGATTGTCAATTAAACTTTGACAAAACATGAAGAAATATCCAATGGGAAAAAGACTGTCTCTTCAACAAATGGTGTTGGGAAAGCTGGAACATGTAAAAGAGTGAAACTGTCCCACTTTCTTTCACCATACATAAAAGCAAACTCAAAGTGGATTAAAGACCTGAATGTGAGACTTAAACCCATAAAAACCCTTGAAGAGAATACAGGCAATAAGTTCTTCGACATCAGCCATAGCAACTTCTTCCTAGATATGTCTCTTGCCAAAGAAGACATACAGATCGCCAATAGACACATGAAAAGATGTTCAACATCACTTATCATCAGGGAAATGCAGATGAAAACTACAGTGAGATACCACCTCGCTCCCATCAGAATGGATAAAATCAACAACACAAAAAACAACAGATGTTGGTGAGGATGTGGAGAAAGGGGAACCTTCTTGCATTGTTGGTGGGAATGCAAACTGGTGAAGCCATTCAGAAAAAGGTATGGAGTTTCCTCAAAAAATTAAAAATAGAACTGCCTGTTATCCAGGAATTGCACTAGTAGGTACTTACCCAAAGATACAAAAATACTAATTCAAAGGGATATAAGCACCCTGATGTCAATAGCAACATTATGTACAATAGCCAAATTATAGAAACCGCCTAAGTATCCATCCACTGATGAATGGTAAAGAAGAGACAGTACACACACACACACACACATGCTCACACACACACTGGAATTTACTCAGACATTAAGAAGAATGAAACCTTGCTATTTGCAACAGCATGACATGGATGGGGCTAGAGCGTATTATGCTAAATGAAATAAGTCAGTCAGAGACAAAAAAATATCATATGATTTCATTCATATGTAGACTTTAAGAAACAAAACAAATGAGCAAAGGGGAAAAAAGAGAGAGGGAGGCAAACCAAGAAACAGACTCTTAACTATAGAGAACAAATTGATGGTTACCAGCGAAGAGGTGATTGGAGGGATGGGTTAAATAGGTGGTGAGGATTAAGGAATGCTCTTGTGATGAGCACTGGTGTTGTATGGAAGCGTTGCATCACTAGATGGTACTCCTGAAACTAATATCACGCTGTATGTTAACTAATTGGAATTAAAATAAAAACTTAAAAAATAATCAACCAAAAAAAAAACAGCGCTTATATCTCTCTTGTGGTTATCTGTCCATGTCCATTGTATGATTAACACTGACACAGCATTATTAACTAAACTTCAGACTCTATTTTGATTTCTCCAGTTTTCCAACTGTTTGCATAGTTACCCTCTTGTTTTGATTGTAATAACTTCTTGGTAAACTTGAGAACCACTTTGTAGAAAACATCTTGAGTTTTTTTTTTTTTTTTAAGATTTTATTTATTTATTTGAGAGACAGAGAGCACAAGTAGGCAGAGAGGCAGGCAGAGAGAGAGGAGGAAGCAGGCTCCCTGCGGAGCAGAGAGCCCGATGCGGGGCTGGATCCCAGGACTCTGGGATCATGACCTGAGCTGAAGGCAGAGGCTTTAATCCACTGAGCCACCCAGGCTCCCCACATCTTTATATTTCTATTTGAATCTTATTAAACATGTAGATTAAGCTGTTAAGATTGATAACTCTATGATACCTAAGTTCCTAATCCAGAAACATCATATATATTTCAGTAACTAAAGGCTTCAGAAGCAATCTCCACTTGCTATAAACTATTCACTTCCCATTTTAAGTTTCTACAATTATGTTGTATTTTATCAAGATATCTTTTGTGTCTCTCACTAACATTTTATAGTTTCTTCATTTAGAAACTGCACATTGTATGTTAAAGTTATTTTTGGGTAACTAAAATTTTAGGTAGATATTTTCTCTGTACAGTACAGTAATTTTACTTCCTCTAGTTAGATAGCTGTACTTCTTATTTCTTTGCTATGTTTTACTGACTTGCCTAGAATTTTCAAGATAACAGAAAATAATAGAAGTAACAAATAATAAAAACCAGAGATCTTGTAATGCTCTTATAATGATGAAAATAGTGATTTTATAATGTCCTGGGTTATAAGAGGAGAACCAGAGAATGTTTTTGTAGGTCAAATGAAGAAAGAGTTTTGGGAAGAAAGGAGGGATGGACAGGGTGCAACACTGTTTATAGTTCAAATAGAAGGTGAAAGAAGATTATTCTTTGGACTTAGCAATGTGAAGGTCAAAGATAAATTTGGCCGACTGTACAGGGCAGTGGCCTCACTGGAGTGCTATAAGAGAAAAGGAGAAGAGAGAACTTGGAGACACCAAGTATAGACAAAAATTTCCGGGAGTTTTGCTTAGAGTCACAAAAGAAATAGAGTTGTAGCTAGTGAGTAATGTGAGAGCAGAGAGATTATATTTTTTAGGGTGGGAGATACAGCAAGTTTGTATGGTGAAAGGAATAACCAAGTAGAGAGATGAAATAGTTGCAGGAAAGAGAGGGAAGAATTGCTGGAGAAATATCATTGTGTGGGGGCATGTACATAATTTACAAGTGTAGGGGTTGGCCATTGACAGGAGTTGGACAGTTCATCTGGGAAGGCAGGGCTTATGAACAGAGATGTTGGTAGTAAATGTGGGAGCAGTTTGTGCAAGTTCTTTTCTGATTCTTTCAACTAAGTATGAAGACAGGCAGGAGGTGGTATAATTTGAAGAGAGACCAGAAGACGTGGGGTAGTTGGCTAGGAAACTGGGAGAGGCATTATTAGGGGATTCCATGAAGGGCTGTCTGAAATTAGTGGGAAGGAACTTAAACTGAGGTTGGTTGGTCTGGTTG
Source organism: Mustela nigripes (assembly GCF_022355385.1). Lineage (NCBI taxonomy): Eukaryota > Metazoa > Chordata > Mammalia > Carnivora > Mustelidae > Mustela > Mustela nigripes. The sequence goes on along the minus strand of NC_081558.1, from coordinate 82,849,498 downwards.
AATGATTTTCTCCAGCACCCTTCAGGTGCACAAGACAGTTGCAGCATCAGTGCATTCACTCAAGGTTGGAGATTTTCCAGGCAATAAAATAAAACAAAAGGACAAAGGAGTGGTTAAAGAGATTGACAATGTAATTTAAAGTAGGTAAGGAAGAAATGAGAACACGAGGGGGTTGAGAGTGAAAAGGATTAGTAGATTTTTAGTTTGTCAACAAATCCAATGATTAACTATGTCTTTGACTTTTGTTCTGTTTGGAATATATGTTGAAATATGAGAGCAATCAACATTTTCAGGCTATGGCTTTGAGATTTTATCAGTCACACAGTAAAGGACCTCTATCCAGTTCTCTGTTTAATGAGAACTTGGGTCTATGAACTGGACTCAGGCAATGTAGTCCCTAATTTTAACATTCTACCTTGTAGAGCTAATGTCTCACAAGGGAAATAAATCTGGAAATTCATCTCTGAATAATAAACTATTTTAAAAAGATTTTGGGGCACCTGAGTAGCTCAGTCAGTTAAATGGCTAACTCTTGATTTCGGCTTAAGACGTGATCTCAGTGTTGTGGGATTGAGCCCCTTGTTTGCCTCCATGCTCAGTGGAGAGTTTCCTTCTCTCCCTCTCTTTCTTAAATCAATAAATAAATAGATAAGTTTCAGAATAACTTACTAAGAAACAAGTCTTAGACATGATCAACAAATGGTATATAAATTTCAGCTGTCCTAGATAAAAGAGAGGTTTTGAATGCAGAAAGTCAGAAATAGAAATAAATGTAGAAAATTAGAAAGAACAAAAAAATCAGATTGTGGAAAAAAAAGAAACAGGGGTAAGTATGCCATATCTATATCTATATCTATATCTATAATCTTTGTATTTGGACCTGTATGTCCTTGTGTTGGGTAGGTAAGAAGAGGATGACCAAGAGTATGTGTAGGGATGGTAAGTGATCAGCCAGGGCAAACAGAGTGGGCAGAAATCCATCCTAGAGGGGAACTTTAAGAACTCAGGCTACTTTCTTACCCACTCAGATTTACCCCTGAAAGGAATAGAGGTAACAAAATGAAAAACCCCTTTTTCAATAGGGTGAAGGCTCCTGGGTGGCTCAGTGGGTTAAGCCTCTGCCTTCGGCTCAGGTCATGGTCTCAGGGTCCTGGGATCGAGCCCTACATCAGGCTCTCTGCTCAGAGGGGAGCCTACTTCTCCCTCTCTCTGCCTGCCTCTCTGCCTACTTGTGATCTCTCTCTGTCAAATAAATAAATAAAATCTTTTAAAAAAAAGTTTCGATAGGGTGTTACCCAGTACATCACAAGAAGAGAGTTGGCATTTGGGAACCCGCCAAAAGATAGAATTATATCTTTTTTTTTTTTTTTAGCTTCTTAGAGAAAGAAAGTTTCCTAGCTTTGCTAGGTTTTGTGGAATTTTAATTAAGATACCAGACATCCCAGCCATAGTTTTTAGATAGCTTCTGTTAACAATATCAATCTAGATGTTTAGCTCAGTATAATCAAGCTCCTTTCTCTCTTTCTTTCTTTCTTTCTTTCTTTCTTTCTTTCTTTCTTTCTTTTTTTTTCCATAAAATGCAGCCTTTTTATTCCCCTTAGAATTTGAAAAGCCTTAATAAAGTTTCATTCACTTCCATTTTGGGGGAAAGTAAGAATATTTTTTAATTCTTCCTGAAGTCAGGTCCAGCCCAGTATCAATACAGGATCCCTTTCCAGACTTTCCTACACCCTAAAGAGATGTTGCCCTAGCCTCAGTTTCTGAAGAATCATGGAATGTTAGTGATAAAGGACCACAGGGCTGGTTTCACCCAACTCCTTCATTCTGAAGATAAAGACTTAGAGGAATGAAGTGATTTCCCAAGGTCATTCAGCTAACAACTATGTGAGGGTGAGACTATCACCCAAATCTCCTGACTTTAAGCCACAATTGCTCCACTAAATCATGCACCCCACCTGCCTTGTTTCATTTTTGTCCTTCGCATGCCTTAAGTTCTAGATGTGGTCATTCTGTGAACTCTGTCATGCATTCAAAAAAAATCTTTTTTTTTTTTTTAAATTTCTTTTCAGAGTAACAGTATTCATTGTTTTTGCATCACACCCAGTGCTCCATGCAATATGTGCCCTCCTTAATACCCACCACCTGGTTCCCCCAACCTCCCATCCCCTGCCCCTTCAAAACCCTCAGGTTGTTTTTCAGAGTCCATAGTCAAGCCCATTTCTTTTGAAAGTGCAATACCTGTTTATTTTCAGTGCTTAAGTTCTGCAAAACAAAGGCATGATCAATAATTATGGTGAAATACTTTAGTTTTGAATGTCACTGGCTCCACTGAATAATAAAAAAGTTATCTAATTACTGGAATTACTTCTAAGGAAGCTTTCCTACCCTATCTTCCCTAGTCCTTTTATTCTGGTGAACTTTCTAGAATACATATACAATATGTTGCTAGTTATTTCTATCTTTTATCTTTGATCTGGCAAATTTATGGTATTGTATATGGAATCTAACTAGCAAGATACATATTATTTTATGGTTTTTACATAGAATTTTTATTGCCTGGGATAGTTTTTTGGGAGTAATTTTAAATAGAAAGTCATTAAAAAGCCCCTCAATTATCTAAACATGCTGAAACATTTTAAGAAGAAAATTCATGTATAAAACAAAACAGATGGCATATTTTTCCAGGAAAGTTGTACATCTTCTATGTTTTAGATTCTGAAATGTATATTAAGCTAAAATAATGGAAAATTACACTTAAAATATAGCTGCATTTTTCTAGGTGTGATTGACTGCAATTTTAGGTAAAGGCTATTTAGAAAAAAATCCCTTCCCTGAAGGGTTTTATAATATGCTTATTTGAAGTCTTACTCAACTGTCTTAAACACAAGAAGGAAAATACAAATCAAACTATACTCAATAATATGAAACTGCAGTAGCAACAAATATAATTTTTAAAAAATGGCAGTAGACAAACTGTTGTCACACAGTTTCAGGAGAAATATATGGGCAAGCAAGTTATGGGCAGAATTTAAAAATTGTAGTGGATTTTTCTGGGCAATCACATTGCCAAATACTGCTGAGTCAAATACAATTCCTAGTATGCTTTTACTTTCTGTTTATTACCCTTTCTTCAATTTATGAAATCATTAGAATGAAGTGTAAATGCTGTAAAAATGCCTTTAAAGTAGATATTCTTGTAATAGTGTCAAAGAGTGAATGGAATTTGAATTCCCTCATTCTTTTGCTGTGTTCAATTGATACCAACTTTGACCAGGACAAGACCTGGGAATCTTGGGCTTCCTGAGTCTGTGATAGCTTATGATTGCTCAAATGTTGCCACAACTTATATACCTCTCATTTCTTTTATTTTTTTATTATTAACATATAATGTATTATTCATTTCAAGGGTACAGGTCTGTGATTCATTAGTCTTACACAACACAAAGTGCTCACCACAATACATACCCTCCCCAACATCACCCCCCCATCCCGCCATCTCCCTCCCCTCTGGCGACCCTCAGTTTGTTTCCCAAGATTAAGAGTCCCTTATGGTTTGTTTCCCCCTCTGGTTTCATGTTGTTTCATTTTTTCCCTCTGCTTTATTTTTAAAATTCTGCATATCAGTAGATCATATGATAATTGTCTTTCTCTGATTGATTTATTTTGCTTAGTGTAATACCCTCTAGTTCCAACCACATCATTGAAAATGGTAAGATTTCATTTTTTGATGGCTGCATAACATTCCATTGTGTGTGTGTGTGTGTGTGTGTGTGTGTTTATACACATTTTCTTTATCCATTCATGTGTTGGTGGACATCTGGGCTCTTCCCATAGTTTGGCTATTGTGGACATTGCTGCTATAAACATTGGAGTGCAGGTGCCCCTTTGAATCACTACATTTATATCTTTAGGGTAAATACAGTAGTGTAATGGCTAAGTCATAGGATAGCTCTATTTTCAACTTTGTGAGGAACCTCCATACTGTTTTCCGGAGTGGCTGCACCAGCTTACATTCCCACCAGCAGTGTAGGAGGGTTTCCCTTTCTCCTCATCCTTGCCAACATCTGTCATCTCCTGAGTTGTTAATTTTAGCCATTCTGACTGGTGTGAGGTGGTATTTCATTGTAGTTTTGATTTGTATTTCCCTGATTCCAAGTGATGTGGAGCACTTTTCCATGTGTCTATTTATGCCTCTCATTTGAATGACAGTTTTCCAAAATCTTTATGTAGGCTTATTTTTTACTTAAATAACCCCCCCAAATATTTATTAAATCAGTCATTACTATACATCCCAGAGAGATCCCAAAGTCCTATACTAAAGAGATATTTTCAGAATACTCACCTTGGAAGGTTCTGTGTTCATGTTAGTGTTGCTCAAATCATTCTTAGAATTGTGTGCATGTGTTTATATGTGTAATTATTTTTTGAGTAGATTCATTGTGGCAAATATTTATTATGAGGATGAAGCATTTTTTCCTTTTTTTAAAAAAATATTTATTTTTGGGAGAGAGGTGGGGGAGGGGCAGTAGGAGAGGGAGGGAGAACCCCAAGCAGAGTCCATGTGGAATGTGGAGCCTTTCGTATGGGCTCAATCTCAGGAACCTGAGCCAAAACCAGGAGTCAGTTGCTTAACTACCTGTGCCACTCAGGTGCTCTTGTTTTGTTTTGTTTTGTTTTTTTAAAGATTTTATTTATTTATTTGACTGACAGAGATCACAGGTAGGCAGAGAGGCAGGCAGAGAGAGAAGGGGAAGCAGACTCCCTGCTGAGCAGAGAGCCCGATGTGGGGCTCGATTACAGGACCCTGAGATCATGCCCTGAGCCGAAGGCAGAGCCTTTAACCCACTGAGCCACCCAGGCGCCCCTGTTTTTTTCTTTTTTAATATAACTTTTCTGTCCTCTGATTGTAAACGTTTATCACAAAAATAATAGAAAGTGATAATCTTTCAAATTGCTTGAAAAATATTTGAAATGAGAAGGGACCCACACCACAGACATTCTAATTAAAATGTCAAAAAAGTTAAAAAGAAGGAGAGAATATTAAATACAGTAAGAAGAAAACAACTTTAATGTACAAGGAAACCCCTATAAGACTACTAGCCGATTTTTCAGCAGTAAGTTTGTAGGCTGGAAGAGGATGGCATGATATATTCAAAGTACGGAAGAAAAAACCTGCCAACCAAGAATACTCTGTCTGGGAAAATTATCAGTCAGGTGTGAGAAGAGATAAAGAATTTTCCAGATAAGCCAGAGCTAAAGGAGTTCATCACCACTAAATTGGCCTTACAAGAAATGTTAAAGGGCTTTGTTAAGCTGAAAAAGAAGGGTACTAACTAGTAAAAAGAACACATGGAAAGGTAAATATATAGTAAAGGTATTGTATTAATTACTTAAAAAGCTAGTGTAAGGGTTAAAAAACAAAAGTAGTAACAACAATTATGATTATAATAATAAGGGATACAAAAAATAAAACGTTGCAAAATGTGACATCAAAAACAAAACATGGTAGGGGGAAGAAAGTAATAATGATGAGCTTTATGATAGATTCAAATTAATTTTGTTATCAACTTAACACAGACTGTTATATATATAAGTTGTTATATGTAAACCTCATGGAAACCATAGAGAAAAAAACTGTAGTGAATACACAAAAGAGAAAGAAAAAAATATAAGCATACCTCTAAATAAAGCCATCAAACCACAAATGAAGAGAATAAGAGAAAAAGAAAAGAACAGAGAGGAACTACAAAAACAGAAAACAATTAACAAAATGCCAATAAATACATACTTATTAGTAAAAACTTTAAATGTAGATGGACTAAATTCTCCACTCAAAAGACATAGTGTGGCTGAATGGATAAAAAAAGACCCATCTGTATGTTACCTACAAGAGACTCACTTTAGATGTAAGGACACACACTCTGAAAGTGAAGGGATGGGAAAAGCTATACCATGCAAATGGAAACCAAAAAAAAGTTGGAGTAGCTATCCTGAAACAAAAGAAAGGAAAGACTGTAGTAAGACACAATGAAGGGAATTACATCATGATAAAGGGGTCAGTCCAAAAAGGTGATATAACATTTCTAAATATTTACACACCCAACATAGGAGCACCTGAAGAGATGAAGCAAATATGAACCCATCTAAAGCGAGAGATAGACAACAGTACAACAATAGTAGGGAACTTGAATGCGCTACTTAATCAATTCAGAGAGAAAATCAATAAGGAAACATCAGCTTTAAATGGCACATTAGACAAGATGGACTTAGATATATACAAAACTTTTCATTCAAGAGCAACAAAATATGCATTCTTCTTTAGTGCACAAGAAATATTCCCAAAATGGATAATAATAAATTTAAGAGGGTTGAAATCATGCCAAATATTTTTTCCAAGCACAATGTTATGAAACTAAACTAGAGATTAAACTGGAAAATTCACAAATATATGGCTGTTAAACAACATGCTATTGAACAACTGATGGATCAAAGAAGAAATCAAAAGAGAAAGAAAAATACACATTGAGACAAATGAAAATGGAAACACAGTATATCAAAGTTTATAGGATGCACCAAAAGCAGTTTTAAGAGGGAAGTTCATAGCAATAAATGTCTATTTCAAGGAAGAAGAGAATTCACAAATAATCTTAACTTCAGGTATACTCAAGGAACTAGAAAAGAATAAATGAGACCCAAAGTTAGCAGAAGGAAGGGAATAACAAAGATTAGAGCAAAAATGAATGAAATAGAGACTAAAAAGACAATAGAAAACATCACTGAAGCTAAGGGCTTATTCTTTGGAAAGATAAACAGAATTGACAAACCTTTAGCTAGACTCACCAAGAAAAAAAGAAAATCAGAAATGAAAGAGATTTACAACTGATAGCACAGAAAGCAGAAAGGATCATGAGAGTCTAGTACGAACAATTATATACTAACATTGGACAGCTGAAAGAAATGGATAAATTCACAGAGACATACAAACGTATCAAGACTAAAATCCAAACAGAACAATTGCTAGTATAGAGATTTAATCAAATTTAAAAACCTGCAAAGTCCAGACCAGACAGCATCATTGGTGAATTCTACCAAACATTCAAAGACATATTATTACCAATTCTTTATAAACTCTTCAAAAATAATAAAAGAGGTAAGTCTTCCAGGCTCATTTTATGAAGTCAGCATTACTGATACCAAAATCCAACCAGGAAGCCATAAGACAAGAAAATTAAGGCCAGTGCCCTTGATGAACACAGATTCAGAAATCCTCAGCAAAATATTAGGAAGCCGAACTCAACAATATATTAAAAGGATCATAGACCATGATCAAATGGAATTTATTCCAAGAATGCAAATGTGGTTCGACATCTGCAAATCAGTCAGTATGATGCACCACATTACCAAAAAGAAAAAAAAAATCATAGGATCATCTTAATAGATACAGAAAAAGAATTTGACAAAGTTCAACATCCATCTATGATAAAAACTCTTAACAAAGCGCATATGGAGGGAATATACCTCAACATAATAAAGGCCACGTGTGACAAAGCCCACAGTTAACATCATACTCAATGGTGAAAAGATGTAAGCCTTTCCTTTAAGATCTGGAACATGACAATGTAGTCCTGGAAGTCCTAGGCAAAACAATTAGACAAGAAAAGATATAAAAGGCACCTGAATTAGAAAGGAAAAAGTTAAACTGTCTTTACTTGCAAATGACATGGTATACATAGAAAGCCATAAAAACTCTATGAGAAAACTGTTAAAATGAATAAATGAATCAGTAAAGTTGCAGGATGAAAAATCAATACTCAAAAGTCTGTTGCATTTCTTTCTACACACTAAGAATGAACTACTAGAAAGAGAAGTTGAGAAAGCAATCTCATTCACACCTGTGTCAAAAAGAATAAAAGACCTATAATATATTTGAGCAGGGAGGTCAAAGACCTGTTTCGAAAACTACAAGATACAAATAAATGGAAGGATGTTTCATGTTCACAGGTTGAAAGAATTACATTGTTAAAATGTGCACACTGCTACCCAAAGCAATCTATAGGCTCAAAGCAATTCTTATCAAAATTCCAATGGCATTTTTCACAGAAATGTAACAGTCTTAAAATTTGTATAGAACCATAAAAGACCCCTTATAGCCAAAGCAATCTTGAGAAGAACAAAGCTGGAGATATTTCACACTCTGATTTCAAGCTGTATTACAAACCTATAGTAATTAAAACAGTATGACATTTGGCAAAAATAGACATATACATGAATGAAACAGAATAGAGAATTTAATTTGCACCAGATAAGCTATCTAACTCTATCAGATAGGGTCAAGAATCGAGAGAATAAAATTTCTTAAAGATTAGGTGAAGCTTTAGCTGTTAATTATTTACTTAACCTTTAAATATTTACTTAGCTTTATACAGTGTCATTGCTTGTGCTCCCTTAATATTATGGGATACTTTTATTTTTCTCCTAGTTGTTGTTTACCTAATTTGGTTTCTTTATCATAGAAGATCAAAAGTGTATACCTTTGTTGTATTATTCAGATATAGATAGTATTTTAGTTGAAATCTGTAGCTTCCAAATCTACCTGAGAGCCTGGCACATGATAGGTCCTCTATAAATATTTTGTAATTTTCTCTGAAGATACTCAACAGGTTGCTATAGGAGATGAGATGATCTAGAGGATTCCCCCTTTCCCTCTAATCTAAATATTTTCCATTACTATATGCAGTAGAATGTATTGCTAAATGTAGTGTAGGAACCATAGTATTGAAATCTCCAATCCTTCTGTAAAAAGAGAAGAGAACGACCTATTTGAATCAGACATTTGACAATGACAGTGTATATTAGGCAGGAGCAGGCAGAGACTAAGAGACCTGGCAGAGTGTAGAATCTAAAGGTTTGAACATTAAATTTGAACACCCGACCCCTCAAGGTCAGTCATTCTAGGGAGTGGTCTCCGAAAAATGTACTCAAAGTCATGTTCCAGATAGTGAAGTTGAATTTTAGGGGTATGTTCTTAAAAGATATGAAAAGTATTCTCTAAAATGTAAATATAATTCTAGGATGAGTTGTTTCAATTCAGGATAGGAGAGAAATACTGTAAGTTTCCTGTACTAGGAGGGGTCTGGATGGTGCCTGAGGACCAGGGATCAGAAACTCACACATGGGCGATAGTCTAGTTTCTGAGAGACTGGGTCATAAAGCAGGGACACTGGATGAATATGGGGAATGTAGGAGATCGGGACTCATTTATGTGACAAATACTTATTCAAAAATGTGTAAAGCACTGTGTAAGACAAAGGAAAATGGCCAGTACCAGCGACTAAGACTACAACACAGTGATTGAAGAATTGTAGTGTAAGTTTTGAAATGGTTCAACAGTAAGAATGATCTAGAATTTAGCCACTGTCAGGGTGGGCTGAAACCTCGGGTGGAATTTACGTGCATCAGCCCAGTACCTGGGGTTACACAATGCTGAACAAGGCAGTACAGAGTCATTTATTTTCAGCTGCTTTGGAGGATGATAGTTTAAGGTAGTCAAGGGTAGACCAAGGAAACAAGCTTTTCCAAAGAGCCTTGGTTCTGTGGACCCAAAGGACAAAATTGTTTCTGGTTAAATCTCACAGACAAAGTTCTAACCTGCCTAGAAGGAAATTTTTTTTTTAAAATCTGGGTCGCCTGGGTGGCTCAGTGGGTCAAAGCCTTTGCCTTTGGCGAGGTCATGATCCCAGAGTCCTGGGATCGAGCCCCGCATCAGGCTCTTTGTTCAGCAGGGTGCCTACCTGCTTCCTTCTTTCTCTCTCTGCCTGCTTGTGATCTCTGTCTGTCAAGTAAATAAATAAAATCTTTAAAAAAAAAAAGAAAAAATCAAAAATCTTAAATCACTCTAAGGGGCCAGAGCAGCTTTCCACATAGATGACTGCCAAAACCTTGTCATTTCATTAGAGAAGGAAGATCTTCCTCCCACCTGGTCTGCCAATTATTATTTAGAAATTTCTTTATGCTGTGTAGATGTGTAAAATTCTACCATAACTCCTCATTAGTCCAGCTGAAAACATATAAGAGTTGAGCGTGAATTGGTTAATTAAGATCTATATTATTTTAATCAGTGAGGAAAGGGTATGGGTGTGTTTTAAAAGAGTGAATCTAAGAGAGGGAGGGAAAATGTTACTAATGTTCTAATGGGTGACTAATATAAAGAAAAGGGAAAGATATAAAATGCCTGCAAATCATCTTTGACTATTTTAAAACTCTTCCTTTCAAGGAGACAGAATAAAATTTCTTGAGTGGACCCCCTGTCATCCTATGCTCTTTGAAATGATAACAGTATTTTTGTATTATGCCAATGGTGTTCTCTTTATAGATTCCAAATTCCCTGGTTAACCTGCTGAAAGGTTATTTTGTTGCATGTGGAACCCAATAAAATTATTGATTTCTAAAGTGTTTGTAGGGTGAAACTCAATTCAGTGAATAAATTAATAAAATGAATAAATGATAAAGGAATTGAAACGTAATAAATTAATAAAAGCTTTAATGTAAAATGCCTTTTAATATGTTCAGGAGGGAGTGTTTCAGTTACTAAATGGATTGCAGTTAAATGAATTAAAAAACAAAATAAATTTTAAAATGCTCCATTATTCATTAAAGTACTTTAGTGCCTCATTAATCTATTTTAGATCACTTAGGCCCATAAGTGCCTATTGTCAAAAGCTGATAAAGTGTGAGCAATTGCTTTTCATACCCTCCAGTCAACTGAAAGCAATAACACTTCTTAAGGTGTTAAGGTCAAGTCTATAGGGCATAACGTAAGTATCTTCGCAGCTTGCAAACTTTTTAAAAGGGACATTTGGAGGAGTTATTTTTATGATTAGAGAGAGTCACACTTTAAAATTTGTTGTTCTTAAAAAAATTTTTTTTAAATGAGATGGAAGAAATTCTCAATTTTAAACAACTCCGTTTCCTTCCTTACCCAAAGACAGCACTGTTAAAGTAAGACCCCTCAGTGGACCAGCCTGAAATTTTTCCCGTGTTCCATATCTCAGGTGCAACTTCCAGTTTGTTTTGAGCAATGTTGTAATCTCTGAGAGATAAGTTACATGTCCTTGAAACTCTAGGGCTTCTAAGATAAGGTAAATGTGTATAAATGATTTTACAGGCAAATTTACACTCTAAGTTTATAAACACGTATGATGGAGAGAGCACAGGATGCTGCTTCTGCACTTTGTGACCTCTGTTAAGTCTCAGTCTTTCTGAATTAGGAGGTGACAGATTCAATGGGGATAGCAGATTGAATGGCAAGGATGTTTCCTTCTAGGCCTCATGATCTCTGTCCTTTTAAAGGAAATGTAGTTAATAAGCAAAATCATAGAGGATAAGTCTTAACACTCAGGGCACTGAAGCAGTCATGAAAAAACAAAGTAAAACTAAAAGGTGTATTAGAATGTCTTTGGATAAGTGGATTGAGGATGTTTAAAGGTGGAAACTTTTCTTTTGTTACCCATAATCAATTAGGAACATCTGATTTTACTGTGGGATTTTTTTTTAAAGGATTTTATTTATTTATTTGACAGAGAGAGAGGTCACAAGTAGATAGAGAGGCAGGCAGAGAGAGAGGGAGAAACAGGCTCTCTTCTGAGCAGAGAGCCCAATGTGGGGCTCTATCCCAGAACCCTGAGATCATGACCTGAGCCGGAAGGCAGAGGCTTTAACTCACTGAGCCACCCAGGTGCCCCTGTATTTTGGAAATAGTAAATGCAAAAAATATGCATTAGAATGATGAAATAAGGAAATTAGAACACTTTACTTTTTCTTAATTATAATAGTTGAAATTATTCTTTTGATTAAATGACAAGTTTGAAGGGCGCTTAGGAGAGTAAGGAGAAAAAGCACAGTAGTATTTTGGAACAGGAACTCTGTGCATGAAATGAGATCTCATGGAGAAATATTGACGTGAAGGCCTTACAAAGCATAATGGCATTGGGTAATAATACTTTGATGCAAGAGGCAAGCTAAGAGTAAGATAATGGTAGTGCTATATACTGTGCTTGACATGGTAGATATGATGGTCACCATGGCATTTGTGGTTTCTGCCCTCACTAGGCTCACAGTTCAGTGGGCCAGTTTAGTGGATTTATCACTATTCCTGATAGTCTCTTCCATCTTCATCCTCAGGTCCTGGCTTCTAGTCTTTTTCTGCTGAATCTTGTCTTCTGCTGAGGAGCCCTTTTGACAAGGTCCCAGTATTTCCATTCTGGTTCTCTCCAGAAAATTCTCTTCATCAAGCTTTACAAACCACCATCTAGCCTCTCCTTCTTTTTTTTTTTTTGAGAGAGAGCAAATGCACAATTTAGGGGAGGGCAGAAGGAGAAGGAGAATCTTAGGCAGTTTCCACACCCACTCAGAACCTTGTGCAGGACTTGATCTCACAACCCTGAGATCATGACCTGAGCTGAAATCAAAGAGTCAGATGCTTGAGGGATTGAGCCACCCAGGAGCCTTCATCTAGCCTCTTTTTATAGCCTTGATCTTTTCAAGGCATTTATGAGTTAAACAGGCTTTCTTTGTTCTCTATAAGGTTTGTATATGAGGGTGGGTTTATCTCATTTACCTTGATATTCTACTGACAAAACCAATAAAGAGCCCATTCTAGCTTTATTTACTGAAAGCGCTACACTTACAATTTATAAGCTATTTATTAAAAATATCCTTGTCACCTGTAGTGATGGATGTTAACTGGACTTATTGAGATCATTTCACAATATAAACAAATATGAAATAATTTTTTAATTAATTAACTAATTAATTAACTAATACATCTCCTTATTCCCCCTAAAATATTAAGTTGCTTTCAGGAAATATATATAATGAAGAAGCATAGTTTTTCTTTCCCTAGACATATTCTGGGATATTAATAGATATCATGACAAAACTGCTCTATGTTCAAATTTGTTTAGAATTTTGGTTAAACGAACTTGAGTGGGTTTTTAAAAAATTCAGTACTAAGTGACTCTTGGGGACTGCATGGGGCTATGGTATTATACAACATTTCAAAAATACATTTTTAAAAAGTCTTTTTTTTTTCTTGATAATGCATCTATTAACATATATAAGAACTGGTGTTCTAGGGAATCCAGTTGAAGAGATGCTTAATTAAATAAAAATAAAATCAACAGCAGTTAAAGCCAAAACAGAGTAAATTATACCAGAAGAAGAAAAACCTCACAATAAAGTCTCAAATGATTTAGCTGTAAATTTGTTTTTGACCTTCCTGGAGGTGAAAGCAAAAGAGAAACATGGTTTACTACATAATTCTCACTGTATGGGAAGAAGAAAGAATACATTTCCTTGGGGGCAGACACATGCCACTGGATTATGACAAATGTGTTTCACTTGGATCACATAAGGTTTTTGGGTCTTTTTTCATAGCCTTCCTAATGTCAACCTTTGTGTAGGTGACAGGAGAATAAGCTAGGTAGGTTTTACCAGAACCAGGGGTCCAGTAGTCGGGCTGTCTCATCAGTCATCAGAGGTGAGTTCTTGTGAGGTCATTTCAAGTATGGAGCAGCAGATAGCAAAGAGACAGAGTCTGAATGTCAGAATAGAGAGAAGTCGCTGGACAATTTCATATAACCACACAGCACCTCCCCCACTGGAGTTCCATTTGAAAATAAGCTCATGTGAATCAAAACCTAGTATTATCCATCCATTTATATGTCCATCTTCTATTTATTTAAGGGGATGTTGTGTATGCCTTTGAAGGCATCATTTTAATTTTCAGAAATGAGGGTGGGATATTTTGTCATATGTGGTTTTATGTTATATGTGTTCCATCTACAAAGGAACCATGAAATAAAACTGTTGACCTAATCACTGAGTTGATGAAATTCTTCATTTGTCTAAGATGTGGGAGTTAGACCACATCCTAAAAGGTGACCTTTAGGGAGTCACTTTATGAAAACGGTCAACTTTCTAAATACTGGTTTGACCAACCCTGTTTTCAGCAGACATAGAACTTGATCACTTGTTCAGTAGTTTATTGATGATATTTGGAAGGATAATTATGTGCTATATTTCTTTATGCCATGAAAAATAATTCCTCATCTATCATTCTTTATGAATTATAGCACATATCTCAATAAAAACCCCGGAAGTTAAATTTTCAACATTAAGAAATACTAGATTATGAAGGTCTGAACCCAGCTCCATCATCTGCTTAAGATAGTTGCGTGGACTTGGGCAATTGATTGAATCTCTCAGAATCTCAGTGTCTTTATCTGTTAAACAGGAAAAATATTAGTTACATACCTCACACGGATGTGATGAGGAATGCATAGACAACGCAAACAAATTCTTGGAGACTGGCACATAAAAATCACTCAATAATTTTCTGATATGACGATGATGATTGAATACTTTATAAGGAAGCTTAGATTCATTGACTACTATAGTACTGTTCTCAAGATTGTGTAAACTGCAGACCATTCAAGAGTACCTAAATGAGGAAAGAGATGATCATCTCTCTCTTTTTTCCTGTCATTTTAAAGGACAGCTGATTGCCATGAAATGACAAAGCTAGATCTATATTAAAACAGTTTATTTTCAAATGTCTGCTGACACCTGACAGCCCCAGAGGTTACTAGCATTCAGTACTAATTGTTTTTTAAAGATTTTATTTATTTATTTGACAGACAGAGATCACAAGTAGGCAGAGACGCAGGTAGAGAGAGAGAGAGAGAGAGAGGAGGAAGCAGGCTCCCTGCAGAGCAGAGAGCCCGATGTGGGGCTCAATCCCAGGACCCTGGGATCATGACCTGAGCTGAAGGCAGAGGCTTTAACCCACTGATCCACCCAGGCGCCCCACAGCACTAAATTTTAAAGTTCAAACTATGTTTCCATTATTTAATGAAGCTTTTTTGTTCTTTTTTTGCCCAGAAATTATAGTTTCATTGTTTCTGTGTGAACTTCCATTAAGAATGTGATGTTCTAGTCTTAACAGCTGCTTTTAGAATTCATCATCATTGTAGGATTTGGGAACTATTGGATTGAAGGAATGGTGGCAGTTTTAGCATAGTATCTGGCAAATACAAATAGAAGGAAAAATTAGAAAGGAAGGAAACATGTCTATCATGGTATCAATGCATTTTTTTTCTGTAGACGTTTATCACGAACATAGTTGTCATTTAAAATAGCCTTAATATACTTATGTGTTTTTTTATAGATACTCGAGTCATTTGTGGTGGAATAAGCTGCTTGAGAAGAGATCAAGCTAAATAATTTATTAGAGCAATTGTTTTCATTGCTGATGGCTTGTAAATGGAAAGAAAAAAATCAATGAAATCATTTTATGTTGAGAAAAGATTCCAAAACAAAATGTCATGGTCATATAACACTTGAAGATTGGATATAGCCAGACCATGAAGACCCTGACCTGCTCTAAGTTAATATTGTTTCTAGAGTTCAGAGAGCACACATTCGATAGAACATAGTAATTGACAAAAGACATGTTAGTATATTGTATATGTAATTGTGTTTGCACTAACATCAACCCTGTCTATGCCAAAGGGCACATCAACATTTCAGAGATACTATACTACAGTTTCTAGTTACTTCAAAGTCTTTAGATATGTCCCACAAAATGATTAGCAACTCTAATTAGTTCATACAGCTACTACTGATAATTTCTAAATAAAAAATCTAGTAAAAATAAAAAATTCCAGGAATGTGAAAAAAAGCAATTTTAATATAAAACCATGACAGTGATTATGAGTAAACATTGTGAATATGTATTCACAATAGGGCATTTCACAGCTACTTATTTGTTCTGAAGAATTTTATTAAAGGTAATAATTAATCAACCCTTATTTAGTGTTAGTATTTCATTAAGACCAGGATGGTTAGTGCTATTGTTTTATATAAAGCGAGACATATCATTTGGTGAAAGTCTAATTTACCTGACTTCATTGATCTTTTCCTTTCTTTTAAAATTTTCAAATGGAATCTCAAGTGAATAAATTAGTAAATTTATCATTTTCTCTATAATACTGTCATAAGGACAGTTTGATAAAATAGCTCATTATAGTCAATGATGTGAAATATGAGTTTCATCAGCATATTTTCATCAAATGCAGCCACAGAAATTAGTTTGCTATTATCAAGGACTGCGGAATACAAAAATAAAATTAAGCATGCTATTATACTGGTTAAATTTTGGGATTGACCCAAGTGAACTAAAAAAAGAAACTTCTAGTGACAAAAGAAAATCAAAGAAATCACCAAAAATTAATTGACAAGTGATAATGCTAGTCATGTAATGACTATGTTTGAAATAAGTTGTCATCCTCTTCAAAGGTAGCTTTCAGATCTACTTTTTCTATGCAGTCATAGTGCTAACATGTGATTTTTAAGCATTCTTTTGGCAAAGCTAATCAAATTCTATATGTAATAGGGACTGCTTGTTATCTGTAACTGTTGTTCTTGAGAATTCAGCAATTGGCAGTTCCTATTGTATCTGTATTTTAAACCCTCATTTTCCTTAAAATGGGACATTTAAGAAGTGACAGATAAGACTTCTTGATTTTGATTGGTTTATGGTGAATGTATCTACATCCATTACATGCTAATCTTAGGACATTTCAGTCCTGTAATCTATTGTTTACAGTTAATTATTGTTACAAAAATGCACATAGCCAATCACTGCAGAAAGTAGTGGCATACAACTTTGGAAAACAGTGTGGAGATTCCTCAAGAAATTAAAAATAGAGCTTCCCTATGACCCTGCAATTGCACTACTGGGTATTTACCCCAAAGATACAGATGTAGTGAAAAGAAGGGCCATCTGTACCCCAATGTTTATAGCAGCAATGGCCAAGGTCGCCAAACTGTGGAAAGAACCAAGATGCCCTTCAACGGACGAATGGATAAGGAAGATGTGGTCCATATACACTATGGATTATTATGCCTCCATCAGAAAGGATGAATATCCAACTTTTGTAGCAACATGGATGGGACTGGAAGAGATTATGCTGAGTGAAATAAGTCAAGCAGAGAGAGTCAATTATCATATGGTTTCACTTATTTGTGGAGCATAACAAATAGTATAGAGGACAAGGAGAGATAGAGAGGAGAAGGGAGTTGAGGGAAATTGGAAGGGGAGGTGAACCATGAGAGACTATGGACTCTGAAAAACAACCTGAGAGTTTTGAAGGGGCGGGGGGTGGGAGGTTGTGGGAGCCAGGTGGTGGGTATTAGAGAGGGCACAGATTGCATGGAGCACTGGGTGTGGTGCAAAAACAATGAATACTGTTACACTGAAAAGAAATGAAAAATTAAAAAAAAAGTAGTGACATACAAAAATAAGCATTTATTTAGCTCACAGGTCTGTGGGTAGATGAGGCTGGATGTTCTTGGCTATGGTAACTGGTTGGGTGAGTAAACTCCAGGGACTTCTCATCCTCCTCTTGGAATCAGCAGGTTGTCTGGGCATATTCCTCTTAGAGTAATGGTAGACAAACAAGGGAACAAGTGGAAACATCTGAGGCCTTTTAAGGTCCAAGTTCAGAAATGGCACATAATCTTTTCCAAAACAAAGTCATATGGCCAAACCCAAAGTCGAGGGATGGGGCAATATGCTTTACATTTGAATCTGAATGGGATAAACTACAGAATCATATGGCAGAGAATATGGATACAGGGAGGGTTGAAGAATCTGGGCGAGGGATAAGATTTAACATAACATCAATTTCATTAAGGTAAATGCTAAACACATTAAGTTAAACCATGAAGAGGATAAAGAGGATAAAAGGAGATAAAAAAAATTGGTATGACTGTCTAGCTTTTTTCACAAAATCATTGCAAGTGTGGGGATATGCTACCAGCCCACTATAATTTAAATTCCTAATGTATCATATCTATACATGAATCAATGGTAGGTGTTAAAAAATAAGATGCTTTCTATACTATTTTGTGGAAAGTTAGAATATTTAGGTAGTTTCACAAAAAAAATATATGTATGTTCCTTTGATTATACCAGAAGGAAACTCAGATATTATTATTTGATTTAATTTTTCTACGTAAAGCTTTCAACAAAAATGTTTTATTTCCATTGACTCTTTTTGATTCCTTGACTTTTTAACTGAACTATAAAAGTCACAACACCTAAAGTACCATAGCCCCTCTAATCCAGCTCAGCTCAAATGTACGTTATGACAGAGGAGCTTGAGCAAATTTTGTTTTGAAGTAGGTAGAGAATAACTCATAAATAACAGTGAAATGAAATCGTTTATAGAAACATTTTGTAATTTAGTGAGCAGGAAATCTGAAATCTCAAGCATCTGGAATCATGTCATATTTGGAAATTTAAAAAAAAAATCTGTTCATTTATGTAAAAGCTAAAGGGGTGGGGGTGGTGGAAAGAGAGCAGAAAAAATAAGTCAGAAGAGGGAGAGATAGTAGAGGAGGCAAGAAGGCTAGGGCCCGGGAAGTACAGAGTAAATATCGGAAGAATACTGAGAGTTACAGATATTCAGGGATTATGTGATGTTTTCTGATAGCAGAGAAAGGGAAGTTAGTATTAAAATGTCAGAAAATAGGGGTGCCTGGGTGGCTTAGTTTTTGGGCGTCTGCTCGGGTCATGATCCCAGGATGCTGGGATCAAGTCCCACATCGGGCTCTCTGCTTGGCAGGAAGCCTGCTTCTTCCTCTCCCACTACCCCTGCTTGTATCCTCTCTCTGTCAAATAAATAAATAAAATCTTTAAAAATTTTTTTTAAATGTTGGAAAATAAGGGTGCTTTGAGTGGCTCAGTCTGTTGAGTGGCTCTCTTCGGCTCACAGTGTGATCCCAGGGTTCTGGGATCAAGCCCAGTTTAGGGCTCCCTGCTCAGTGGGGAGCCTGTTTCTCCCTCTGCCTCTGTCTCTTGGCTTGTGCTCTCTCTCTTTATCTCAAGTAGATAAATAAAATCTTTAAAAGAAAATAAAAAATAAAATGTCAGAAAGTAGAAAAACCAAAATGTAATTTACATTTTAGTATATGTGAATGTGTCATTTTAAAACCACTTTGCCGGGGCACCTGGGTGGCTCAGTGGGTTAAGGCCTCTGCCTTCGGCTCAGGTCATGATCCCGGGGTCCTGGGATTGAGCCCCGAATCGGGCTCTCTGCTCAGCGGGGAGCCTGCTTCCCCCTCTCTCTGCCTGCCTCTGCCTGCTTGTGATTTCTGTCTGTTCAAATAGATAAATAAAACCTTTTAAAAACACAAAAAAATAAAACCTCTTCGCCCAGCTCAGTAGACTGGAATAGGGAATGTTTTATGAAAAGGAAGGCTAAGCATTACTGGACACCATTGCTTTTAGGTGGGGTTCCTCTGAAGATGCATAAGCTTGTGCAGTTGGATTCTGAGATGGCTTTTGTTTGAAGTAGTGTGACAACATAAGTCACAACCAAGTAGAAGAACGGAGCCTATATAACGGTGTAAAGTTGAACGCATACAAGTGACAGAGGGATTGTAATTTTTCAGTTTATATCACAGGATATCCTCTATCTTCCTGGAAACACATAAGGCGTGAATGTAAGAAAGTTGTGCAAACCTTAACAGAGAAAGTGTACATCTGAATAGTGACTGAAAACTAAAAATGAAGGGAAACATTGGCAGATCTATAAAATATTGACTGACCTGTATTTGTGATTAAAAGCCTCAGAAAGAGCAGCCTTACAGATTCTTCGTGAAATCTAAGGCAACTGCCACAGTATAGTCTGTAGTGATTAATATGAGTGTGGACTTTGGAACTCAATAGAACTGAGGTTGAGTACCGCTCCTTCCTACTCAGCATGAGTGACACTGGGCCAGTTATTCAAACACCCTTTGCCTTCCTTCCTCTTCCTTCCTTCATATATAAACTAAGGTTAATAATTCCGACTTTATAATCTTGTGAAAATGAAATGAGTGTCTAATGAAAGCATATTGCTTGGTTATAGAATAAGAATTCAACAAGTGTTAGCTATCATTATTACTATTACCAAGCATTCAGCAAATACAAAGAACCTAGGCTTAAAAATGTGCATTTCTCATTCTTAGAGAAAAGCTCAAAGTGAAAAGAGCTCTCCATCTGGCTTATTGTTAATTACAGTGGTAAATTACTTCCTTAGGAAAAAAAAAAGAAGGCTCATCAATCTGCCATATACTTTCTCAAAAGACTAGCTTTAGGTTCTCAAGTCAGAAGTCATTTGAGAAGGCTACAAACGGCCACTGTCAAGAATTAGTACATAAGGAAACCATGAAAAAGTTCTGTAGCTTTTTCTCACCCTGAAAACAGCTTAGTCCTTGAATGGCAATCCAGAACAAATACATGGAGGCTAATTTAACAACCATTTCCGTCTTCACCAGGGCATGTGGGTCTACATAGCATTGACTGTTTTTAATATGGCCCTATTTCTGTAAGAGAAAACCTTTTGAAGGCTGAAAATTTTATTTTACCTGGAGTATTTGAGGTCAGCATGTATTTAATTGCTTATTATTTAGAAGCTAATACCTGGATGGAGTAACACATTGAAAAAATTCTTACTGTTGGGGTGCCTGGGTGGCTCAGTCATTAAGCATCTGTCTTTGGCTCAGGTTGTGATCCTGAAGTCCTGGGATTGAGTCCTGCATCAGGCTCCCAGCTCAGCAGAGAGCCTGCTTCTCCCTCTCTTTCTGCTGCTCCCCCTGCTTGTGCTCTCTTTCCCTCTTGCTGTCTCTGTCAAATAAACAAACAAAATCTTAAAAAAAAAAAAAAAAAAGGTTACTGTTTCTATCACTACTAAAGGGTAGTATTTTTATTGCTAGATGTTGTAGTATTTAACTTGAGGAGGCAACTAATGAGAGCAGTGATATTTTGAACATTTTCCAGATTGTACTTTATTGTTTCAATCCATTGGATGATCCTGTTGTTATTCAGGATGATATATAATTACAAAATACATAGCATGAGAAATGCTGTCCTTTACTATAGTATTATAGCGATCTCAGACTCTCCATGGGCAAATTTAAATGTTGCCTGTGTCTAGATCCTCTTATAAAGTAATAAGGCTTTTTGACAGTTATGACTTCATGTTGTTTCTAATGACACCTTCACAAGTTTGTAGGCCTTGAAATAAGATGTTATCATATTCTTCAAATCCAATTTCTTGACATACTGACATATCCTTCTGATGGAAGCTAGTAACCACAATTCCAGAGGGATTACAAAGATAAGGAATGAGGTTCTCTATTGAATTCACACCCTCTTGTTACCATCTCTTGCTCTAGCCATTGTTATGGTGATCGGTTTCCAGAAGGTTTTTGTGAACTTCAGGCAGATGCCATCAGAAAGTGTTTCATCTCAAGCCAAATCCCAGCCTTCCCCCCTTCACTCTCTGCTCCAGGATGGCATGGGATATCTGTGAAAATCCCTTCAGCATTCACACATATGAAGTGGGGCTGAGGAAACACCATGGGGCGATCCTTGACCAATGAAGGATGGGAGACAATGAATCAGTGTTTCTCCCTTTTGCTGATTATGAACCAGGTACTATTTTTTAAAATCCCCATTTTCAGATGAAGAAACTGAGGTACGAAAAGGATAAATGATTTGATTAAGGTCACTTAGCTAATAAGTGACCAGAGAGCCTAGTTACAGCCTGTGACCCTAACCTCTCTACTCTACTCTCTCGTTTCATTAGCAGAACTATTCTTTATTATTTACCAAATGCATGAAATAAGAAAATTTTGGGAGATCTCACTCTTTGCCAGGTGACTTCTCTCTGCATATGCCTAAAAAGCAAGGCTGCTCTCTCCTGAGCCACATGTAACTGTGGGAAAGAAATCTCAGAAATCACTCCTGAAAAACGAACAAGTCTAACTTTTGAACAGAAGGTTGCCCAGAACAGTCATTTCCATTATCAAGGATCATCTTCTCATAAGGATTGCTTCTTACCTTTCCCTTAATCACATCTTCCAAAAGCATGAGGATGTGCACCCTTGCTTGTGCTCATGTGCAAGTGTGCACACACACAATGTGTGCATAACCACACACCCATAGAGTTAGTATGAGTCCATTATCTTTTAGCACTTTAAACTGTGGAGATGTCTGCAGTCATCTTGCCTCTCTTTCCTTGTAGAAAGGTTCTATCTACAAAGAAGTTTGTGGAATTCTTTTTCCATTTTATTTATTTTTGTGTATGTATTTATGTATGTATGTATATATGTAGAGTGCATGCCTGTGAATGCAAGTGGTGGGAGAGGGGCCGAGGGAGAGGGGGATCTGAAGCAGGGTTCATTCTTACCATGAGGTCATGACCTTAGCTGAAATCAAGAGTCGGACTGAGCCACCCAGATGCCCCTTTTTTCAGTTTTGAAATGTGAAAAGTTTACCAGGATCTATCTTGAATTTTTTCAATCTTTATTAACTTCTTTTTTCTGGGAAAATTTTGATTTTTTCAATGTATTTATATCCTACATCTTAGACAGTTTTCTTATGGTACATTTTTCCCCCTTTTCTTTAGGCATAACACTGATCTGTTTATTAGATCTTTAATGTCTATCTTCTGCCTATCAGCTTGGGTCTGTGTGCTGTTGTGTTTCTCTAAAATCTGTTCTCCATGTCATTAAGCTTTCTGAAGTACAAAGTCCATTTCTACTGCTTACCATTTATTTTTAAGTTTGGCAACACCACTATTTTATTTTTGCCTTAATTTCTTTTCTTAGCATTGCCAGATCTTGTTTTATCTAATTCTAGTGTTCTTTTTTCCCCCCCAATTTTCCTATTTTATAAAGCACATGTTTTCTTTAATATATTTGTAAATTTGAACTAATTTTACTCTAGAAAATTCTTTTGTATCCTGAAATTAATATTCCCAAGTGCTATCTTTACCCATTTTTAAATTGTTGTGTTTCTTTTCTTTTGTTGCAGAAATTTGTGCAAGTCTGAAGCTTTTTTTCTTTAATTGGTTCATCTTTGTATGAAGCTATAATTCATGCTTTTTGTTTGTTTTTTAGGTTCTCTGCTTAGAACATGAACTGGATGGCTAGGAGAGAGCCTAGAATATATTCTCTGCTTATATTTTTATGATATGGGAGAGACAGATTGGTATGCAAAGCCACAACCCAAGAATTTTATTTCCTTACTTTGTTGAAAGCCTTGCCCAACAGGTCAGATAATTTGCTGTGTCCTGTTGTGATGGTGTCTAAGGAGGATTATTGTTTTGAATACAGATGATCTCACTTTTCTTGGTAAGCCATGTACCTTGGTAATTTTGGAGCTCAAAATGATGGTTGGCAAAAGATTGACTTATTTTCTTGGTTGGAACGTTTCCTCCTCTGATTCCTACTTGAAAATTGGGTTGTCATCAAGGCCGTATTTTTCAGTGTAGGTGTTACAGAACCCAGACTGGATCCTGGCCAAAGAACCAAGCTGCACTTGGAGACCTTAGGGGATCTGAGGTTTATTTAATGCTGACGGGCTCAGAGTAATCTCCCAAGGTCTGAGCCCCCACCACAAACAAAGGGGTAGTTTATACACTTTTATTATTGTATCTGTGCCACTCTTGCTCCCGTGGCTGGTGGGGCAGGAGGAAAAATCCAAACTGGCCCTGGGTCCAGAACTGGGATCCCCTGCTATATTGGTTGGCCACCTTAGAACAGATTTCCCTTATCATAGGAAGCAGATTTGGAGAGTATGGATGTATATATGTAGAGAGATATATGTCTAACTTCCTTCACTGCTGATATGTGGAGAGAAAACTAGAGTAAAAGAAGTCTTCCTACATTTTTGTATCTTGCTTATTGTTTGGATTGTGTATTTTTGGAGCTGAAAGTTTTGGTGGAAACTTGGAGGGCATTCTTCACTTCCTTCTTGCAATGTTGTGTGGTATTCTTAAACTGGAAGGTGATGGTTTTTTTTCTGTTATCTGTCCTCAACTTAGTCTACATGATATCTAACTTGTAACTATTCCCTGTGGTTTACATATAAGATTGGTCATTTCTGGTGTCAGTAGATAACATTTGATTTAACATTTTTGTTACTGTGGTTCATTTTAGGACATTAGGAAAGGCTTTAAATAAATGTGTGTTCTCCAACATACTTATTGTAAAGCATCTATGATACACTTAAAAAGATTTATTTTGGGGGGCACCTGGGTGGCTCAGTGGGTTAAGCCTCTGCCGTCAGCTCAGGTTATGGTCTCAGGGTCCTGGGATTGAGCCCCGCATCGGGCTCTCTGCTCAGCAGGGAGCCTGCTTCCCTTCCTCTCTCTCTCTGCCTACTTGTGATCTCTGTCTGTCAAATGAATAAAATCTTTAAAAAAAATTATTTTTAAAAAATTTTATTTATTTAATTTTATTTTTTAATTTAAATTCAGTTAATTAATATATAGTGTACGATTAGTTTCAGAGGTAGAGTTCAGTGATTCAACAGTCTTATATAACACCCAGTGGTCACCACGTGCCTTCCTTAATGTCCATTACCCAAATACTTCATATCCCCACCCCACTCGCCTCCAGCAACCCTCAATTTGTTTTCTTTTTCTTTTTTTTTTCTCAATTTGTTTTCTGTGATTAACAGTCTCTTATGGTTTGTCTTCCCCTCTAATTTTGTCTTGTTTTATTTTTCCCTCCCTTCCCCCATGATCCTCTGTTTCTTAAATTCCACATATGACTGAGATTTTATGATGATTGTCTTTCTCTGACTTCTTTCACTTAGCACAATACCCTCTAGTGCCAACCACATCACTGCAAATGTCAATATTTCATTTTTGATGGTTGAGTAATATTCTACTACTACTACTACTACACACACACACACACATATGCATGCCACATCTTCTACACTTAAAATAATTTAAATTAAGATTTGCTAAAATATTTTTTAAAAGATTAAATTGTGCTTTATTTAGCAGGATGAAAAAAATCACCTTGTTTAGTACACTTTGCTAATGCCATAATTTCCTCCTTAACCAAAGCATTGCTATTTTGTGTTCTCATTCCCAAACTTTTTTTTGTTTTTCTTATAAATACCATTTGCAGTCCCTATCACACTGAAAAGTTTCAAAGATTCTTAAAAATTTCTATAGTTGTTCTTCTGCTTGTATAAGTCAAATGATGAGTTCATTTGTCCTTATCGTCCTTTTATTTGATATTACATATATTTTACCAACTTATTCTTTTTTTTAACTGAATATGCAATACAGGAATTTCTTATTTAGATTATAATAATCCATATATAATTGTTTTAATTTTTCTTTATTTTTTGCTTATTACTTTTTTAAGTTCTATTCTAGTTTTTTGGGTTCCCATATTTATAATTAGTTTAAGTTACTACCAGACTAGTAGTGGTGCAAAATACTCAAATAATATTCATTATAAATACCGACTTAACATGACTTTTTTCAAGGCACTCATATAAGATGTTCTTGTGAAAAACTGGGGAGGCCTGCATTTTAAATCTATAGGATTAGAATTAAAACAGAACGTCTGATAGAAAATGAACTTTTGGTCAGTAAATTGACATAACAAACTGGTCAGGACACTTTGTAATTATTTGGGTGATTTGATTAAGGTAGATAGCAAATTGGATAGATCAGGTTAAAAAAATCGATATTGGGATGAATAACATCATAGATGAAATATCAGTTTGGAAGACCTGAATATATCTTTCACTTGAAGTAAAACTTCTTTTCATGGATTCCTTTTTTCAGATGCTTTTTTCAGATGAAGGGACAAGGATGAAGTCATTTGGAAAAGGCCACATGGTGTCTCATCTGAGCCATGATGAGCCTTATCCTTGTGTATCGGGTACCTTACCTAGCTATTCTCCTTTCTCTAGAGTTAACTACCTGAAGATTTCACGAGACAGTAGTTTCCTTGTAATGGATCACCTACCAGTGGATTAAAATATCCTGCCCAGAAAACTTAGCTTTTGTTTGTATAATCAGATATATTCCAGAACATTCACTCCTCTAGAAAATGAGTTATCTCTCTCTTTTTTTTATTTTAAAGATTTTATTTTCAGAGGGTATGATGCTTAGGTCCATAAGTTCTACTTTTTTCTTATTCTCCCTCTCAGTGAGTGCCAACCTAATCTGTCCTATTGTCTGGATAACAAGCACAGGTGTCCTCCTACATGTCTCCTGCTTCTTCACTCTAACCCATCATCAGATTCTGCTTATTTTACCTTCCAAATGCCTTTTGCTGTTTCTACTTTATTTATTATTTTTTAGCCTTTACTGCCAACCTTCTGATCCAAGTTTTCATCATCTTTTACCTGAACAATTGAAATAGCCTCCTCACATGGCCTCCCTGTATCTCTTATGGTCTACGTCCAGTCTCTTTCCTCCAGTCTCTATTCAGCAATAAATCGTGTCAATGATTTCCCCTTGGTTTTAGACCAGGCATGGACTGGCATGGTCATCTCTCATAAATCTCACTCTGTGCCTCCAGCCACACAAAACTTCTTGTGTACTGCAAAATGCCTGCCTCCTTCCAGATGTCGGGGGCTTTCCAAATGTTTTGTTTACCTGGAATGTCACATCTTTTTGCTTATAAATAACTAAATGATTAAAGAGGTCTTAGGAAAGAGATGATGTCTGAACAGGAATATTAGGGGTGTGTCATAGAAGATCATGAGGATGTGGGAGTAATGGAGGCATCACATAACCAGGCAGGGCTTGATCATGAATGACCTTATATATCATGTTAAATATCTTGAATTTTTGTCCTGAATGTGATGAAGAAACCATTCCAGTCATTGGTTACAGCATATACAGAAGTTTAGATGATTAAATAAGCATGTGTTAAAAATATTTTTTTAAAAGGTAATATAATATATTGAAAAGATCATACAACATGATCAAATGGAATTTATTCCAGGGATACGAGGATGGTTCAATACTGCAAATTAAACAATGGGATACACCACATTAGCAAAATGAAGGATGAGAATTATATGATCATCTTAATAGATACCTAAAAGACATTTGACAAAATTCAGCACCCATTCATGTTGAAAACTCTCAACAAATTGGGTATAGAGGGAATGTACCTCAACATAATAAAGGTCATATATGTCAAGCCTACAGCTAACATCATACTCAACAGTGAAAAGATGAAAGCTGTTCCTTTAAGATAAGGAACAAGACAGGGTGCCCACTATCCCAACTTTTATTCAACATAATGCTAGAAGTCCTAGCCAGAGAAATTAGGCAAGAAAAGAAATAAAAGGTACTAAAATCAGAAAGGAAGAAGTAAAACTCTCTCTACCTGCAAATAACATGTTATTATATGTAGAAAATGTTAAAGCTTCTACCAAGAAAATTGTTCGAACTAAGCAACAAATTCAGTAAAGTACAGGTTACAAAATCAATATGTGAAAATTAGTTGCATTTCTATACACTAATAATGAACTAACAGAAAGAAGAATCCCATTTAAAACTGCCTCAAAAAGAATAAGAGATCTAAGAACAAATGTAAGCAGAAATATGAAAGACTTTAAGTATACTGAAAACTTTAAGACCTTGATGGAAGAAATTGAAAAAGATACAAATAAATGGAAAGATATTCTGTGCCTATGGATTGGAAGAATTAATAATATTAAGATGTCTGTATTACCAAAAACAATCTACAGATTCAATGCAATGCCTATCAAAATTCCAATGGCATTTTTCACAGAACTAGAATAATCCTAAAATTTGTATGAAAACACGAAAGACCCTGAATAGCCAAAGCAATCATGAGAAAGAAGAGCAAAGCTGGAGGTATTATGCTCCTCAATTTCAAACTATATTACAAAGCTATACTAATCAAAACAGTATGGTTTTGGCAAAAAAACAGATAAGTAGAACAGAATAGAGAACCCAGAAAGCAACCATCCCATACATGGTCAATTAATTTATGACAAGAAAGCCTATGGAGAAAGAATACACAAAAGAATGAAACTGGACCCTTAAACCATAAACAAAATACACAAAAGAATGAAACTGGACCCTTAAACCATAAACAAAAATCAACTCCAAATGGATTAAAGACTTAAACATAAGACTTGAAATTATACAATTCTTAGAAGAAAACACAAGCAGTAAGCTCTTTGACATGTCTTGGCAATGACATAATTGGATTTGATGCTAGAAATGAAGGCAACAAAACCAAAAATAAACAAGTGGGACTACAATCAAACTAAAAAAGCTTTTGCACTGCAAAGGAAACCATGAACAAAGTGAAAAGGCAACCTCCTTAATGGGAGAAAATATTTGTGAATCATGTATCTGACAAGAGGTGAGTATCCAAAATATATAAAAAGTACTCATACAACTCAACAAAAAACCAAACAATCTAATTTTAAAATGGCCATAGGCACTGTACATTAGATCCCCAGAGCTTATTTATCTTATAACTGGAAGTTTGTAACATTTGACTACTTCACCTACCCTCCACCCCTACCTCTGGCAACACCAATCTGTTCTCTGTATCTATGAGTTCATTTTCTTTTTTTTTAACTCGACATATATAGTGAGATAATATACCACATGAATAGACATTTTCCCAAACAAGATATATGCATGGCAGTAGGTTAAATAAAAAGGTGCTCAACATCACTAATTATCAGGGAACTGCAAATCAAAACCACAGAGAGATATTATCTAACATATGTTAAAATGATTATCAAAAAGACAGGAAATAATTGTTGTCAAGAATATGGAGTAAAGGGAACCCATGTGCACTGTTGGTGGGAATGTAAATTGTGGAAAACAGTGGAGGTTTTTCAACAAGTTAAAAATAGAACTACCATATGATCCATCAATTTCACCTCTGGGTATTTATCTGAAGAAAATAAAATCACTATCTTGAAAAGATGCCTGTTTCCCCATATTTAATGTGGCATTATTTATAATAGCAAAGACCTGGAAACAACCTAAGTGTCCATCAACATATAAAT
This sequence comes from Mustela nigripes, assembly GCF_022355385.1. Classification (NCBI taxonomy): domain Eukaryota; kingdom Metazoa; phylum Chordata; class Mammalia; order Carnivora; family Mustelidae; genus Mustela; species Mustela nigripes. The sequence goes on along the minus strand of NC_081558.1, from coordinate 82,820,556 downwards.
GGATAAAGAAAATGTGGTATATAATAGACAGTGGAATATTATTCAGCCATAAAAAAACACAAGGAAATCCTGCAACATTGAAAACAACATGGATGGACCTTGAGGGCACTATGCTGAGTGAAATAAGTCAGACAGAGTAAGACAAATTCTGTATGATCTCACTATACATGTAGAATTAAAAAACAAAAACAAAAACAAAAACGCCACACTATGAACTCATAGATACAGAGAACAGATTGGTGTTGCCAGAGGTAGGGGTAGAGAGTAGGTTTAGTAGTCAAATGTTACAAACTTCCAGTTATAAATAAGCTCTGGGGATCTAATGTACAACATGGTGATTATAGTTAACAATACTGTATTGTGTACTTGAAAGTTGCCAAGAGAATAGATCTTAAAAGTTCTCATCACAAGACAAAAATTATAACAATGTGAGGTAATGGATGTTAACAGAACTTATTGTGGCAGTCATTTCACAGCACATACATATGTCAAATCATACTGTAACCTTAAATTTATGCAATGTTATATATCAGTTATATCTCAGTAAAAGAAAGTTAAATCATGAATCTCACATAAATATAAACACATATCAAAGAGATTGTTTGTCTGATTAATTAATGAGGGAATCAGTAAGACATCATAACTGTTTCAAAAGAAAATGAAAAAAAATGCAGATATAAACATTGAGGAGTAGTGAGATGAATTTACAGATAGATGCAAAATTGGCCCATATCCAAAGGACAATATTCAGATGCATTTTCACTGGACACAGTTCATTTGCATTTGTATAGACAAAACATTTGCATTACAATCCATTTTTTATAACTTAAAAAGGATTGAAAAATAAATACAATGAAAATTGAGGGTAATCTCCAAGAGCATGCTAGTCGGGTCGTCTTGTAATTTTTTAAAAATAATTCTTAAGTTCTTCACTACTGTTGCTGACCAATATTATGTGACAAGAAGTATGAATAATTGATTTATGTGAAGTCAACACATAGGGGGAGGAGTTATGAAAAATAAAGCTTGAGGAACATTTTATATCCTGTTTAATCTTAATTTTCACCCTGAGGGGGAGGGAGGGACCATTGAAGTTATGTGGAGGGTTTTCCCACACTATACTTGCCTTTTATTATTCAAACAGCAGTTTCTGCTTTAAAAGATATATTTCTAGCAGAGTATCTTAGTTCAGTTGTGACGTTCTCTTGGGTTCAGCATTTTCATGTGGTGAAATGGAGATTGAGTAGCCATCTGCAAGGGGGCTTGGTGTAGGAAGCACATCAACACACCCACGGATTAACCCATCTTTGATCTTAAAAGCAAACAAACCCAAAATGCCTTATACAAGTTATCTGTTACCATGGAGCAATCACCTAAAAACTTAGTGGTATAAAACAGCAATAAATATTTCTTACCTCACTCTTTCTGTGGGTCAGGACTTCAGGAGTCATTTAGCTTGGCTGTTTGGGCTTGGGCTCTCTTGTGAGATTGTCATGATGTTTGCTGGTTCTGTATTTCTGCAAAGCTTGACTGTAACTGGCATATATACTTCCAAAGTAGCTTACTCATAGGGCCAGCAAGTTGATTATTGCTGTTGCTCAGTTTCTCCTTACATGGGCTTTTCCACAGAGTTGCTTGGATATTCTTATGACATGCCTCTGACTTCTCCTCAACAGAATAATATGAGATGGAAAGAGAGCCAGATAGAAGCCAATCTTGTGATGACTTTAGCTTAGCATTAACATGGCATCACTTCTAGCATGTGCTATTTATTGGAAGAAAATCACTAAGTTCAGCTCACATGCAAGAGGTAGAGAATTAGGTTCTGATTTTTGAATGGAGGTGTTTCAGTGGAATTACTATCATATTTTAAATGCACCACATGCATAATTGGCATTAATTGATCCATTACCAGTTATTTATATTAACATGGTTGTATCAAAACTCGTTCATCTCACGTCTGATTCATTCCTATGTAAGCAAGAATACAGGTTGCTATTTTAAATTGCTCCCTACTGTGTGACCACAATGAGTTTGCAAAGTTATGTTACTCATATTTGTGTACTGTACTGATTCAGTTTGTATTACTGTACCGATGTGTCTGTACTGTGTATGTATATATCAGGGCACAGGAACAGGCCATGCCCTTTATGGAAATGACAGGCTTATTCATATCAAACTTAAGTTCAAAGTGCACTGGAGGTTTTCAGTTGCACTCACCCATGTTTGCACACTAAACTCCCAGAAAATGTACCAACTCTACAGACTTGTCTTTTTAAATTTCATATTAAAACGATTGCTGCAATATAATGAGAAGCATATAGCCTTGTAAGTTAGTGAAGTAAATATACTTGGATTTAGATGTTCATTTCTGGATGCCCAAGTAGCTTCCATTTTGGTTAATTGCTGAGCTTGCATTTTAACCAGGTTTCTGGTGACCTTGTATAAGGAACTTGTGTAGTTTTGCTTTTGATGTCTTCCTATTAACGTTACAGTCACAATACTCTTTTGGAGAGAAGTTGCGTTTAAGTAATATTCAGGGTTGTTGCAAAAAGGGGCAGAAATTTTACCCTGTACTTGTTCTGGGGAGTGTACCCAGCTGATGTTACCCATTGTTTCACCTCCTGTGTGGGGCCCTGATGACAGGTTCCTATGAGCTTGTTGACAGCAGTTTCCTGTTAAGGAACAGCTCCCTATACCATATGTTTATTATTGTCCAAGAACACTTCACAAGCAGTAAGTTTTAACACTCCAGGGTGCCTCTAATTATCTGAGGGTAGATGGCAAAATTTTCAATCTAGTCTGTAAAACAAGACTAGACTTATTACAAGACACAGATCCATAAATAAATAAATAAATAAAAGACACAGATACAATAATTAATTTCAAAGAAGAAAGATGTAGAGGGAGTGCTTGTTTAGAAATTTAAGAAAGAATAGCTGGCCTACTCCTAAACTTGGGAAGTAGGGCCCAAGAGGGAAAGGGGATATATTTGGATCTCAGGTCTTGGTTGACTTGGTCTCTGACCTGCCTTTTCACTTTCTAGATAGTGCTAACCTAAGCTAACCTGGCATGACCAGGAAACCAAGAGTGGTTCTGTATGTCCACTGTTAAAATTTTAGCAAGAAACTTTAATAATTTTGTTGAATGCTGATATAATGATTAGGTGTAATGTTACTTGACTAAATTCTACAAAGCAATGTAAATGACACTGAAATGTCCTTAAATTTCCCTATCTGAAAACTAGGCAATGATATGATGGTATTCTTGTTGTATTCCTTGACTCTGGGCTCACAAGCAAGCGTGCTCACTGAGATATATTATTAAGTGTACTTACAGTTTTATAAATAAGTTCTGAGATATGGATTTGATTTTTAAAAATTTATTCATTACTGTGTATTTCAAAAACTTAAAGCTTACCCTCCACCTTTATTTATGTTAGCTGATATGGCCCTGCCAATGATTTTGTATCTTTCTGTTGTCATTGTTGATTGTATTTGGGGAAAAGATGATTCTTAAGAATATGCTGAATGGAAGTATTTGTTAATTAATTATATTATTTTCTTGTGAGCTTTGTGCCTTAACATGTCTGATGCTACCTTCTGTTTCTTGAGAGGTTCTGAGAAACCCCAACCTCATAATAAAACTTGTCTCCCTAAATGCTCTCTGAAATCCCCCTATATTACTTATTTTTAAATGTCTTTTATTTTATCACTGATAGAGGCATTTAGATATCCAGGTAATGCACAAAAATTTTTCGGCTTATATCATTACTCTAGAATTGACTAGGTATTTAAGAAAACAGGACTCGAGAACTTTTAAAATCTTCTCTTGAGGGAGAAGCAAGATGGTGAAGGAGTAGGAGACCTAAATTTCATCTGGTCCCAGGAATTCAGATAGATATCAAACTATTTTGGACACCTACAAACTCAACAGGAGATCAAAGAAAAGAAAAGCAACAATTCTATGAACAGAAAAGCAACCACTTTCTAGAAGGTAGGGTGTGTGGAGAAGTGAATCCGAGGTGATATACAGGAAGACAGACCATGGGGGCTCGGGGAAGGGAGCCTCTGTCAGCTGGCTACTGGCAAGCAAAAGAAGAGTGGAGCACAAAATCAGAACTTTTAGAAGTCTGCTTCTGAGGGATGCCACTCTGGTGACTAAGTGGGCATGGGGAATAGGGGTGTGTGGAACCCTTATTGGGACAGTATGGTCTCAGGACTCTCGGTCACAAAAAGACCAGGGGTGCCTGATTGTGGCAGAGCTCCAAACTATTGGAGCAGGGAATCCAGCTGCAAGAGGGGTGAGCTCTCAGCCCAGGGTTGCCATAAACCATGATCTGAGGCACAGTCAGGCCACTACTCTTCCATCCGGGACACGACAAGCAGTGCAGGAGTGCATTGCAGGAGTCTGCTAGGTTTGGAAACTCCAAATGGGCTGTGTGCCAGACATAGAAATGTTCAGTCACAAGCTGGATGAGCACCAGGGAGACAGGAGTGATTGACTGCTTTTCTTTGAGGGCACACTGAAGAGGGGGTGCCTTGACTCTCACCTCCTCCAAGGCCAGAGATTGGGAGGCTGCCATTTTCATTCTCATCCTCCAAAGCGGTATGGAAAGCTTTCAGGGAATTAAAGCTACAGAGACCAAACCTGAGCAGATTGCTTAGCCTGGTCCCTGGCAAGGGTGGTACAATTCTGAGTCCAGCAAAGACATTTGAGAATCACAGCAACAGGCCCCTCCCCAAGAAGATTAGAAAGAACATCCGGCCAAGAGCAAGTTTACAAATCAACAAGAACTGCAGAACTCCAGCACTAGGGGAATACAGCACATAGAATTCATGGCTTTTTTCCCACGACACTTTAGTCTTTCAAAGTTAATTTTTAAAAATTTTCTTTATTTTTTTCTTTCTTTAAAATTTTCTTCTTTCCTATTTTCACCAACATCTTATCAATTCCTTTTTAAAAATCTTTTTAAATTTTCACTTTTATAGTCGTATTTTATTCCTTCATTGTATTTAACCTATTTTTCACATATATGTAAGTTTTTCTTTCTTTAAGACTTTGGGATATGGTTTTTTCTGATAGACCAAAATAGACCCTAAATCTAGTGTATGGCTTTGTTCTAGTCTCCAACCTGATCACATTCTCTCCTTTATTATTTTTTTTAAATTTTTTTCTTTCTTTTTTCAACCAACTTCTTACCTATCAACTCCTTTTTAAAAATATTTTTTAATTTTCATTTTTACATTCATATTCCATCCCTTCATCATATTTACTATTATTTTTGCATATATAGGTTTTTCTTTCTTTAAAAATTTGGGAGGCAGTTTCTTCTAACAGACCAAAATACACCCAAAATCTAGTGTGTGGCTCTGTTCTGTTCACCAGCCTGATCATATTCTTTTTTTTCCTCCTTTCCCCCCTGGCTTTCTTTTCCCCCAGGTTTCAGGTGTCTTCTGATTTGTTTAGTGTATATTTCCCTGGGGTCATTGTTACCTTTTTAGCATTTTGTTCTCTCATTCATCAGTTCTTCCAGACAAAATGATAAAACAGTAAAACTCACTTCAAAAACAAAAAACAAAAAACAAGAAACAGTACCAACTTCTGGGGACTTAATAAATATGGACTTTAGTAAGGTGTCAGAACCAGAGTACAGAATGATGATTATAAAGATACTAGCTGGGCTTGAAAAAAGCATAGAAGATACTAGAGAATCCCTTTCTGGTGAAATAAATGAACTAAAATCTAACCAAGTGGAAGTCAAAAAGGCTATTAATGAGGTGCAATAAAAAATGGAGGCTCTAACTGCTAGAATAAATTTGGCAGAAGAGAGAATTAGTGATACAGAAGACCAAATGAAGGAGAATGAAGAAGCCAAGAAAAAGAGAGATAAACAACTAATGGACCATGAGGGGAAAATTTGAGAGATAAATGATTCTGTAAGACAGAACAATATTAGAATAATTGGGATCCCAGAAGAAGAAAGAGAGAGAGGGGCAGAAGGTATATTAAACAAATTATAGCAGAGAACTTCACTAATTTGGGGATGGAAACAGGCATCAAAATCCAGGAGGCACAGAGAACCTCCCTAAAAATCTATTAAAATCAATAAAAATTGATCAGTAGAATCAATAAAATCAGTTAAAAATAGGTCAACACCCTGATATCTAATAGTAAAACTATTTTAGAAAATTCTGAAACCAGCTCAGGACAAGAGGTCTATAACCTACAATGGTAGACACATGAGATTAACAGCAGACCTGTCTACAGAGACCTGGCAGGCCAGAAAGGACTGGTATGATATATTCAGAACACTAAATGAGAAAAATATTCAGCTAAGAATACTATATCCAGCTAAGTGTCATTGAAAACAGAAGGGGAGACAAAAAACTTCCAGGACAAACAAAAGCTGAAAGAATTTGCAAATGCCAAACCAGCCCTACAGGAAGTATTGAGAGAGGTTCTCTATGCAAAGAGAGATCCTAAGAGTAACAAAGACCAGAAAAGAACAGAGACAATATATAGTAACAGTCACCTGAATTTAATAACATTAAATTCATATCTTTCAATAATACCCTGAATGTAAATGGGCTAAATGCCCCAATGAAAAGACATAGGGTATCAGAGTGGATAAAAAAAACATGGCCCATGGACATGCTGTCTGCAAAAGACTCATTTTAGATCCAAAGACACCTCCAGATTTAATGAGAGTGGGTGGAGAACCATTTACCATGCTAATGGACATCAAAAGAAAGCTGGGATGGCAATCCTTATATCAGACAAATTAGATTTTTAAACCAAAGACTATAATAAGAGATGAGGAAAGACACTATATCATATTTAAATGGTCTATCCACCAAGAAGATCTAACAATTATAAATATTTATGCCCCTAACATGGGAGCAGCCAATTATATAAGCCAATTAAAAACAATATCAAAGAAACACATTGTAATAATACAATAATAATAGGGAACTTTAACACGCCACTCACTGCAATGGACAGATCATCTAAGCAGAAGTTCAACAAGGAAACAAGGGCTTCTAATGACACACTGGGCCAGATGGACTTCATAAATGTATTCAGAACATTCAACCCTAAAGCAACAGAATAGACATTCTTCTCGAGTGCACACGGAACATTCTCCAAGATAGATTGCATCCTGGATCACAAATCAGGTTTTAACCAGTGCCAAATGATTGGGATCATTCTGTCCATATTTTCAGACCACAATGCTTTGAAATTAGAACCAATCACAAGAGGAATGTTGGAAAGAACTGAAATACATGGAAAAAAATTCCTGGAAACAAATGAAAATGAACACACGACTGTTTAAAATCTAAACCACATTTTGTTTATCCATTTACTAATTGATGCATTTTTTTCCAGCTTTAGTCTCTTAGGAATAATGCTATTATGGACATTTTAAATAAAATCTTTCTTGCCTTTTATTTTTATGGTAGCAAATTTCAGCCATATACAAAGTAGGCAAAACAGTATAATGAATCCTTATGTGTCTATTGTCCAGGCTTGAGAATTGTTAACTTATGGCCAATCTTGGTTCTCCTCTACCCCTCTCACTTTTCCCACAATTGTATTATTTTAAAGCAAATATCTGTTGTCATATCAATTCATCTATAAATATTTTAGTAAATATTTCTAAAAGATAAACCCCTCTTTTAAAAAACATAACTAAAATGCCATTAGCATACTAGAAGATAGCATTGACTCCTTCAGTTCCTATATCTAAATCGAAGTTGGATAGCCTCAGTGTTCACATTGATGATTTTCATGTATGTATCATAAATTTTGAAGTTTGAATTAGCAGATATGGTCCACACCCTGTACTTGATTAGGATAATATTCTATGTCTCTTTTAAACCTCATCTCTAGTGCTATCTTTCTCTTTTTTAGCATTCATTTGTTGAAGGAACTGGGTCATTTCTCCTGTAGTTTCCTATAGTCTGGCTTTTGCTGACTGCATTCTCATGGTACATTTTAACCTGTTTTTATGTCCCCTGTATTTCCTGCCTGTTGGTAGTTGGATTCAGAGACTTGATCAGAGAGTCAAGTTTTGTTTGTTTGTTTGTTTTCTTTTTTGCAAACACACTTTAGAGGGGGTATTTTTCTTCCTTCTGAAGGTACATAATCCATGATTTTCTCTCTTTTGGGGGATATCAACTACCTTGACTCTCATTCATTACTCCTCAGTTCATTAGGAGTTGCAAAATGATGCTATCCCAGTGTTTCAGAGCTGCTTCTACTTCAATTAAGGGAAACTCCCCTCATCTACTATTTTGGTGATCCAGTGGTGCAGTTGGAACAAGAAAGCAAGAATGAATGCTCCTTTTCTTTCCCTCTACTTACCAGTTTTCAAAAATAGTGAGATGGTTCCTTAGCACCCTCCAAGGTTGACATCTTTTAAAAAATATTATTGACATCTTTTAAAAAATAGCATTATGGATTAAAATTTGGTCACATTTGATGCAATTCCATTTTAATATCAGCTACATATATACTAATTTATATTTTTACTTCTCATCCACGTCTGCATCTTCAGCATAGTGGAGCTTCCCTTGCTGAGACAGAGAAAGAATCATGCAACAAATTGGCGATGAGGTGGAGGAGGTAGTGAGGCCGAATATCCTGATCTGTTGTCAAATCAAAACTGCTTTGGAGCACAAGAGAACATTTCAGTGGGATGGAACAATTTTATATCTTGATTGTGTCTGCATTTATAAAAGCCATAGAACTGTACTTTTAAAAAGGTGAATGCTCTGTATATGAATTATGCCTAGAAGAAAATCACAATTCTAACTTCTTTTATAAATATATTCATACTAATATATACTTTTCTTCTTTGTTTTTAAATTCTTTTTAGTGGCCTAATAAAAAGTTATTATTAGAATGCTTTAATTTGGGGGGGCACCTGGGTGGCTCAGTTGGGTAAGCATCTGCCTTTAGCTCAGGTCATGATCCCAAGGTCCTGGATCACTGCGTCAGACTCCCTGCTCAGTGGAGAGTCTGCTTCTCCTTCTTCCTTTGCTCCTCCACACCTGCCCCCATGCACTTTCTCTCATTTGCACGCTCTCATAAATAAATAAATAAATAAATAAAATCTTGCTTGAACTTGGGAAAAACTACATCCATAACTCCAAATTCATTATGGTGACTTTATAACTTCTGTTCATTTTTTCCCCAAAGATTTTATTTATTTATTTGAGAGAGAGAGAGAGAGAGATAGAGAGAGTGAGAGCATGAGCAGGGTAGAGAGGTGGAAGGAGGAGCCGACTCTCTGAGGGAAAGTGATGGGGGACTCAGTCCCATGGTCCTAGGATCATGACCCGAGCTGAAGGCAGATGTTTAACTGACTGAGCCAACCAGGTGCCCCCATCCTCACCACCATTTTTTTTTTTTTAAATAATGTGAAAATTTGAGTTAGGTAAGGTCCAGTTGCTCCCAAGCTTTGTTGCACATTAGCACTACCTGGGAACTTTTAAAATCCTGATGTCTAGAATATTCGAGAGTGGGAACCAGTCATCAGTATTTAAAATTTTCTCCCTGGTGATTCCAATGGGCAGTGAACTCTGAGAACCAATGATATGGGTGGGTCATTATTGGCTTTTAGCATGAATACATATGGAATCACTTGAGGACCTTTGAAAGAGAGTGCTGTGGTAGTGCCTCTTCCCTAGTTCTAAGTGGTCTGGGTTGTGGCCTGAGCATTAGGATTTTTTAAAGTTCCCCAGGTGATTTTATTAGGGAAAACCTCTATTTTATATAGTGTGGCCTGCTTTATAGAGAACTAGCTATTTTCCTGCCTCTTCTTTGAGACTGTTGTTTTCAAAGCATGCTCTTCAGACCAACAGCACCACTATTATCTGGAAAAGTGTTCTCAAAAACCATCCCAGATTTACTGAATATGAAATTCAGAGGATATGACCCAGAAATCTGTATGTTTCAAGTTCTCCAAATGATTGTGATACACAGTACAGTTTGTGAAGCATTGCCCAGGGAATTTTGGCAGCCATTCCTAGTTATTGGCTGTGGAGATGGACTCTCTCACTGTTAAAACCTGTAGGAAACATCTCATGGATTTGCCATTCTGAACCCCAGGTCAATAACCCCAGGTTATTTTGACAAATTTGATTGTTCCTATGCCCAAGTGGCACTATGAATGGTGTGGGGCTCTAAGAATGGCCACTCTATTCACAGAGTTATTTTAGCAAACTATGGGAAATATGAACAATAGCATCTTTTAGATGCACCCAATTACACTGCATTGCTATTAACATGGCCTAGTTTTCTGTGATTCTGTTTTAGAATTTGCAGGTTTTCCTTTGTTCGTTCAGCTTTGATTTAAAAAAAAAAAAAAAAAAAAGGAAAAAGAAGAACCACATTTATAATAGAAAGTCCAGGGACTTCAGTGATTCCTCATCACAATGTCTTCTATTTTAACATAGCTCCAATTTTTGATTTTATTGTAACAGACTTCATAGAAAGTTTAAAAAGACAATTTGCCCCAACTGCATTTTATCCTGATTTAGAAAGATCTAAACACATATACCTTAAAAAAAAACCACAGTAGTATATGGAAGAGTTTTATTCTGTGTATGGGCTGAATGGGGCATGATTCCAATCATTTTAAATCTATGATTTGGAGTGATGGTGAAAACTAGTAACCTTGAAGTGGACCTATATTATAGTTTGTCAGTGATAAGCATAAAAAGTAAAACTGACAATTTTCTTCATAAATAAATCTCTAATTGAAGATCAGAAATTTGATTATCTCCAATGTTGTATGACACTTCACCTGTTCCTCCAACAAAGAAAGATTTGTAGGTTATAAAACAGACTCACACTATTCCTCTTTCTCCACCCCCAAATATTTTAATATTTTGAGTATATAATTAACAGGATGGAGTGGTAAAACATTTCTTAAATGTAGTGCCAGCCACTTTGTTAAGTATGTGTATTATCTGTATGTTTAAACTTGATGTTTGAATTGCCCTAACACAATTTGTTTTCTTCTTCTTTTTTTAATTTTGTAAGACTGTGTATTTTTAAAATATTTTATTTATTTGTCAGAGAAAGAGTGAGCAAACAAGAAAGCATAAGCACAAGCAGAGGAAGTGGCAGGCAGAAGCAGAAGCAGGCTCCCTGCTAAGCAAGGAACCTGATGCAGAACTCAGTCTCAGGACTCTGGGATCATGACCGGAGCTGAAGGCAGACACTTAACCTACTGAGCTACCCAGGCACCCCTGTTTAAGACCTTATATTTTTAAGAGTGGTTTTGGATTCACAGCAAAATTAAGAAGAAGGTATAGAGATTTCTTATGTACCCTCTGCCCCCACACATTCACAGTTTCCCTTATTATCAATATCCATCAGAGAGTGGTGTCTACATTGACACATTATGATCACTCAAAGTCCATACTTAACATTATGGTGAACTCTTGATCATATACATTTTATGGCTTAGACAAATGTATAATGTCATGGACCCATCATTATGGTATAATACCCAGTACTTTAATTGCTAAAAATCCTCTGTAATCCTCTGTACTTTGCCTATTCATCCCCCACCCCACCCATGCCATCCTTGGCACCCTGCACTCCCACCAAAAGCAACCACTGATCTTTTTATTGTCTCCATAGTTTTGCCTTTTCCAGAATGTCATACAGTTGATGTCATATAGTGTGCAACTTTTCATATTAGTTTATTTCACTTAATAATAGGCATTTAAAGTTCCTTCATGACTTTTTTTGTTTGTTTCTTTGTTTGATCTTTTAAACTGAATAATATTCCATTGTTTGGGTGGACTTGATTTATCCATTCATCTACCGAAGGACATCTTGATTGCTTTTACATTTCAATAATTATGAATAAGCTGCTATAAACATCTGTGTGCAGGTTTTCATGCAGACATAAATTTTCAGCTCCTTTGGGTAAGTACCAAAGAGTGAGATTGATGGATCAAATGTTTAGTTTAGTAAAAAACTGCCAAGCTATCTTCCAAAGTAGTAGTACCATTTTGCATTCCTACTAGCAACATATGAGAGTTTTTGTTGCTCCACATCTTTGCAAACAGGTTTTGTCAGTTTTCCACATTTTGGCCATTGTTGTAGGTTTGTAGCGATACCCGATTGTTGCTTTATATGTATATTTTTCATTTTATTTTATTTCTTTTCAGTGTTCCAGAATTCATTGTTTATGCACCACACCCAGTGCTCCCTGCAATACGTGTTCTCCTTGATACCCACCACCAGGCTCACCACCCACACCCCTCCCCTTCCAAACCCTCAGTTTGTTTCTCAGAGTCCACAGTCTCTCATGGTTCATCTCCCCCTCCAATTTCCCCCAGCTCACTTCTCCTTTCCATCCCCCAATGTCCTCCTTGTTATTCCTTATGCTGCACAAGTAAGTGAAACCATATGATAATTGACTTTCTCTGCTTGACTTCTTTCACTCAGCATAATCTCTTCCAGTCCCATTCATGTTGATACAAAAGTTGGGTATTCATCTTTTCTGATGGAGGCATAATATTCCATTGTATATATAGAATGTATCTTCTTTATCCATTCATCTGTTGAAGGGAATCTTGGTTCTTTCCACAGTTTGGCCTGTGGCCATTGCTGCTATGAACATTGGGGTACAGATGGTCGTTCTTTTCACTACATCTGTATATTTGGGGTAAATACCAGTAGTGCAATTGCAGAGTCATAGGATAGCTCAATTTTTAATTTCTTAAGGAATCTCCACATTGTTTTCCAAAGTGGCTGCTCCAACTTGTATTCCCACGGACAGTGTAAGAGGGTTCCCCTTTCTTCAGATCCTCTCCAACACACGTTATTTACTGTCTTGTTCATTTTGGCCATTCTAACTGGTGTAAGGTGGTATCTCAATGTGGTTTTGATTTGAATCTCCCCGATGTCAAATGATGATGAACATTTTTTCATGTGTTAGCCATTTCTATATCTTCTTTGGAGAAATGTCTGTTCATGCCTTCTGCCTGTTTTCAAAGTGATTTATCTGTTTTGTATGTGTTGAGTTTGAGGAGTTCTTTATAGATCTTGGATATCAGCCCTTTGTCTGTGGTGTCATTTGTGAATATCTTCTCTCATTCAGTGGGTTGCCTCTTTGTTTTGTTGACTATTTCCTTTGCTGTGCAGAAGTTTTGATCTTGATGAAGTCCCAAAAGTTCATTTTTGCTTTTGTTTCTTTTGCCTTTGGAGACATATTTTGAAAGAAGTTGCTGTGGCCGATGTTGAAGAGGTTACTGCCTATGTTCTCCTCTAGGATTTTGATAGATTCCTACCTCATGTTGAGGTCTTTTATCCATTTCGAGTTTATCTTTGTTTATGGTGTAAGAGAAAGGTCGAGCTTCATTCCTTTACACTTAGCTGTCCAATTTTCCCAGCACCATTTATTGAGGAGACTGTCTTTTTTCCACTGTATATTTTTTTCCTGTTTTGTTTAAGATTATTTGAGCATAGAGTTGAGTGTCCATATCTGGGCTCTCAACTCTGTTCCACTGGTCTATCTGTCCTTTTTTTGTGCCAGTACCATGCTTTCTTGGTGATCACAGCTTTGTAGTAAAGCTGGAAATCAGGCAATGTGATGCCCCCAGGTTTGTTTTTCTTTTTCAACATTTCCTTAGCAATTTGGGGTCTCTTCTGGTTCCATATAAATTTTAAGATTGTTTGTTCTAGCTCTTTGAAAAATGACAGTGGCATTTTGGTTGGGATAGCATTGAAGGTATAAATGGCTCTAGGCAGTATAGACATTTTAACAATGTTTATTCTACTGATCCATGAGCATGGAATGGTCTTCCATCTTTTTGTGTTTTCTTGAGTATCTTTCATGAGTGTTCTGTAGTTCTTCAAGTATAGATCCTTTACCTCTTTGGTTAGATTTATCCCCAGGTATGTTATGGTTCTTGGTGCTATAGTAAATGGAACTGATTCTTTAATTTCACTTTCTATATTTTCATTGTTAATGTCTAAGAAAGCAATAGATTTCTGTACAGTGATTTTGTAATCTGCCACAATACTGAATTGCTGTATGAGTTCTAGCAGTTTGGGGGTGGAATCTCTGGGGTTTTCCATATAAAGTATCATGTCATCTGCAAAGAGAGAGAGTTTGACTTCTTCATTGCCAATTTGAGTACATTTTATTTCTTTTTGTTGTCTGACTGCTGTTGCTACGACTTCTAGTACTATGTTGAACAAGAGTGGTGAGACTGGGCATCCTGGTCGGGTTCCTGATGTCAAAGGGAAGGCTGTCAGCTTTTCCCCTTTGAGGAGGATATTCGCTGTGGTTTTTCATAGATAGATTTTATGATGTTGAGGAATGATCCCTCTATCTCTATACTTGGAATCGTTTTAACCAGGAACAGGAATTGTATCTTGTCAAATGCTTTTTCTACATCAATTGAGAGAAACATATGGTTCTTCTCTCTTATCAATTTGTTCTATCACATTGATTGATTTGCAAATGTTGAACCACCCTTGCATCCCATGGATAAATCCCACCTGGTCATGGTGGATGATCTTTTTAATGTACTTTTGGATCCTATTAGCTAGGATCTTGTCGAGAATCTTAGCATCCATATTCATTAGGGATATTGGTTGGGTCTTTGCCTGGTTTGGGGATCAGGGTCATGCTGGCTTTGTAAAAAGAGTCTGGAAGTTTTCCTTCTGATTCTATTTTTTGAAACAGCTTCAGAAGAACAGGTATTATTTCTTTGAATGTTTGGTAGAATTCCCCAGGGAATCTGTCAGGTCCTGGGCTCTTGTTTTTTTGGAGGTTTTTGATCACTGCTTCAATCTCGTTACTAGATATTGGTCTATTCAGGTTGTCAATTTCTTCCTGATTCAGTTTTAGAAGTTTATAGGTTTCCAGGAATGCATCCATTTTGTGTAGTTTGCTTAACTTATTGGCATATAACTGTTGATAATAATTTCTGATGATTGTTTCTATTTCCTTGGTGTTGTCATGATCTCTCACTTTTCATTCATAATTTTATTAATTTGTGTTTTCTCTCTCTCTCTCTCTTTTTTTTTTTTTTGGATTAGTTTGGCCAATGGTTTATCGATCTTATTGATTCTTTCAAAACCCTACTTCTAGTTTTGTTGATGTGTTCTACCATGTCTCTAGTTTCTATCTCATTGATCTCTGCTCTAATCTTGATTATTTCCCTTCTTGTGTGTGGGGTTGGCTTAATTTGTTGTAGATTCCTGTTCTTTTGTAAAGAGAGCTGGTGTATTCTGGTTTTTTCAATTTTTTTGAGGGAGGCTTGGATGGCTATGTATTTCCTCCTTAGGACCACCTTTGCTGTATCCGATAGTTTTTGGACCAAAGTGTCTTCATTCTCATTGGTTTCCATGAATTAAGTTCTTCTTTGATTTTCTGGTTGATCCAAACATTCTTAAGCGTGGTGGTCTTTAGCTTCCAAAGGTTTGAATTCTTTCCAAACTTTTTCTTGCTGTTGAGTTTCAGTTTCAAAGCATTGTGTTCTGAGAATATGTAGGGAATAATCTCAATCTTTTGGTATCAATTGAGCCCTGGTTTGTGACCCAATATGTGGTCTATTCTGGAGAAAGTTCCCTGTGCACTCAAAAAGAATGAGTATTCTGTTGTTTTATGGTGGAATGTTCTGTATATATCTATGAGGTCCATCTGGTCCAGTATGTCATTCAGTTCTCTAGTTTATTGATTTTCTGCTTGGATGATCTATTACTGAGAGAGGTGTGTTAAGATCCCTTAATATTAATGTATTCATACCAATATAACTCTTTATCTTGATTAACAGTTGTTTTATGTAGTTGGCTGCTCTTGTATTGGGGCATAAATATTTACAATTGTTAGATATTCTTGATGGATAGACCCTTTAAGAATGATGTAGTGTCCTTCTTTATCTCTGACTACAGTCTTTAGTTTAAAATCTAATTTATCTAATATGAGAATTGCTACCCCAGCTTTGTTTTGAGACCCACTGATATGAAAGATTCTTCTCCATCCCTTCCCTTTCAGTCTGGATATATCCTTGGGTTCAAAATGGCTCTCTTGTAGATAACATATGGACTGGTCCTGTTGTTTTATCTAATATGCAACCCTGTGCTGTTTTATGGGAGCATTTAGAATTTTTAATCACATTGAGAATGATTATTGAAAAATATGTTTTTATTTTTTTTTTATTTTTTTTTTAAAGACTTTATTTATTTATCAGAGAGAGAGAGCAGAGCAAGCAAGCACAGGCAGACAGAATGGCAGGCAGAGGCAGAGAGAGAAGCAGGCTCCCTGCCGAGCAAGGAGCCTGATGTGGGACTCGATCCCAGGACGCTGGGATCATGACCTGAGCCGAAGGCAGCTGCTTAACCAACTGAGCCACCCAGGCATCCCGAAAAATATGTTTTTATTGACATCATGTTGCCTGTGAAGTCCTTGTTTCTATAGATTGTCTTTGTATATTTCTGTTCTATGACAGTCGTGGGTTCTTTCTTCTTTTATAGACCCCCCCCCTTAATATTTCTTCTAGTGCCAGCTTGGTGGTCATATACTCTTTTAAATCTTGCTGGTCTTGGAAGCTCTTTATCTCTCTGTCCATTTTGAATGTCAGCCTTGCTGGATAAAGTATTCTTGGCTGCGTGTTCTTCTCATTTAGTGCCCTGAATATGTCTTGTCAGCCCTTTCTGGCTTGCTAGGTTTCTGTGGACAGGTCTGACATTATTCTAATGGACCTTCCTCTGTACATAAAGAATCTCTGACCCTAGCTGCTCTCAAGAGATCCTGTCTAAAATTATGATTCATCAATTTTACAATGAGGTGTGTTGAGGTCTTTCTAGATTCTATGATCTTGGGGGGTGTTATTTCTGCTTCTAGGATATGAATGCTGGTTCCATTCCCCAGATTGGGAAAATTTTCATGGAGAATTTGTTCTTCTAGTCTTCGTTCTTTCTCCTCCCCCTCAGGGATCCCAATAATTCTGACTCTAGAGGTTTCATGGCATCATTTATTTCCCTAATTCTGTTTTCATGGTTTCTAGGCTGTTCCAGGCCTCCTCCTGATCCTTTTCCTCTATCAGTTTGTCCTCTAGATCACTAATTCTATGTTCTGCCTCGGTTACCCTAGCTGTTAGAGAATTGAGATTAGATTGGATCTCATTGATAGCATTTTTAACTTCTTCCCAGGTGGCTTTCACTTCTGCCCTAATCTATTCCATGTTGTTGTTAATGGTTTTCTCCAACCTACCCATTGCCTGGATAATTGTTACCCTGAATTCCCTTTCAAAAATACTGTTTATGTGCATATCTAATAACTCTGATGGAGAGGGCACAGTTTCTTTATTTTTCCTCTATTGGGCACTCCTCCTCCTAGTCACTTTGGTGAGAGGTGGTTGAGGGGATGTGTAGCTGAATATGTCAACCGGGATCCAGGTAAGGTGCACCCTGGAATGCTTCTGAGCAATTGGAAGTCATCACCAAAAAGAAATAAAAAAGAGAGAGACAGAAAAAAGACAGATAGATAGAGAGAGAGAGAGAGAAGACCCAGCCAGAATGGGCCCCAAAGATAAGATTTATAAGGTATACAAACAAAAACAGACAAACAGAAAGACTGGCAAAAGTAAATGACAAGAAAAAAAAAAGAACCCAGCCAAAATGAACCCCAAATATAAGATTTATATAATACCAGGACAAAAACAAATACACAGAAACACTGACAGAAGAAAAAGATGGGAGGGTGGTTATAAGTCTTCAATGTGGGTGAGGAAGTTTATTTTGATTCTTACTGGGTGTATCTTGATATCTTTTCCAGAGATAAAGGGAGATTAAAACTGGTTTATATATAGGGGTAGTATTCATTAGGGAAAGAAGATTACCTTGAAGCTGTATGTATATTAAAAAAATAGAAAAGCAAAAGGAAAACCCAGGTATATGTATGAAAAAAAGTTCAAGTTAAAAGGTTATTATGGAATTTGTTGCATTGAGCCTCTCATAATTGTAAATAGGTTAAAAAATTTTTAAAAGAACGAGAATAGTGAGAATTAATTAAAAATAAAAGTTGTATCTATGAAATATACAAGTTTGGGGGCAATACCAGGAGCTTAATATCTCCTTTTCACCTGATACTGGGGTTTTACAGTTTTATGGGCACCCTGTGATGGTTGTCCTCTCTTCTTTGGCTGGCTTCCTGGGGGAGAGGACTGCTGCATTGTTTTTCAGGCAGTCTTGCTTGCTGAGTCCTCCTACTCCCTACCAAGGGGCTGAGGCTGGGTTTTTCAGGCTTTTGTTCTCTGGAGGTTTTTGTTCTTTGGTGGCTTTTTGCATCTTTTCTGAGGTTTAGTGGAAAGCAAACTGCACCCAGAACTCAGAGAGAAGCCTCAGTCTGCTCCCCTCTGGGGGCAGCCCCCCCCCCCCAAACTTCTCTGAGCTTTGCAACCTCCCACAGGCAATGCATGTCCCCAGCCACTGTCTCAGGGGTTGCTCAATGCGCTCACTTGTCTCTGCACCCCCATGCCAAAACCACAAGTGATATTGCTCCAGGGAGCCCGCTTCCAGGACTGTCTGGAGTTCAGACTGCCCCAGAGATCCCACCAGAGATAGTGCGCTGAGATTTTCAAGCCTGGGCTGGGTGTGTTCAGATTCTCAGTAGGTTTTAGAGACCACTGGCTAGCGCCCCTCTCTCAGGGGAGGGTGGGGAGCGCAGTTCAGGTCCTGATCACACAGTGCATGTGCAGAGTGCAAAAGGCTGTGGTTATAGAGAGCACCAGCTGGTGTCCACACCAGACTCTCTCACGCACGCAGCTGGTGGGAAGTGCACCTAGCAGTGTGATGCAGGAAGCAGAAAGCCTTGTGGGCTCAGGGACCATGGCCTGGAGGGTTCACTGCACTCTCTCTGGCACAGGTGGTCACCTGCGGTGGCTGTCCTGGATCTGTGGGCTTAGGCCCATGCCCGTGACCACCCAATTCCACCAGTTGCCCCTTAAGATCTTTGCTCTTTCTGAGTGCTTTTAACCAGACTCCAAGTTAATGCTGGTTCCCAATCACAGGGCACTCTCGTATTGGGGTATTATTTTACAATGGTTCACTTCTGGTGGCTCCCTCCCCCTTCTGTTTATCCTCTGATATCAGTTCAATTGTCACTCCTCTTTACCTCTCATTGGAGTCTTCTGCCCTCATAGAGATCCAAAAGTGTATAATCCTACATCCTGGCTAATTTCATGGGTGTTCAGAGTGTTCTGGTAGATAAACAACTCACTTTAGGGGACCGGTTGAAACAAGGTATCCTAATTTTCTGTCATCTTCCCCTACTCCTACTTTATATTTTTAATTTTGTTTGCTCATTTGTTTTGTGTTTTAGATTCCACATGAAAGTGAAATCCTATGTTATTTGTGTTTATCTGTCTGAATTACCTCACTTAGCATAATACCCTCTATGTCCATTCATGTTGCTGTAAATGTCAAGATCTCATCCTTTTTAATGGCTGAATAATATTCTGTTGCATATGTATACCACATCATCTTTATCAATTCATCTATCGATAGACACTGGGTTGCTTCCATAGTTTGGCTATTGTAAATAATGTTGAAGTTAGCATAGGGTTGCATATATTCTTTTGAATTTGTGTTTTCATTTTTTTTAGGTAAATACCCAGAAGTGGAATTACTGGATGATATGGGTTTCTATCTTTAATTTTTTGAGGAAACTCCATACTGTCTTCTACAGTGGCCACACTAATTTACATTTCCACCAAAGAGTGCATAAGGATTCCCTACTCTCCACATCCTCACTGACACTTGTTATTTCTTGTTTTTTTGATAGCCATTCTGACTGGTATGAGGTGGTATCTCATTGTGGTTTTGATTTGTATTTCCATGATGACTAATGATATGGAGACTATTTTGATTGGGTCTGCTGGCCATCTGTATGTCCTCTTTGGAAAACTGTCTATTCAGGTCCTCTGTGCATTTTTTTGGTGTTGAGTTGTGTAAGTTCTTTATATATTTTGGATATTAATCCCTTAACACATATAATTTGCATTCAGCAGATTGCCTTTTCATTTTGTTGATGGTTTATTTTGCTGTACAAATGCTTTTAATTTTGGTGTGATCTCAATAGTTTGCTTTTTTTGTTGTTTGTTTGTTTGTTTGTTTCCCTTGTCTGAGAAGACCTATCTAGAAAAATGTTGCTAAGGCTGATGTCCACCATGTTACTGCCTACTTTTTTTTAAGGAGTTTTATTGTTTCAGGTCTTACATTTAGGTCTTTACTCCATTTCAAATTTATTTTTGTGTGTGATGCAAGAATGTGATATTTCATTCTTTTGCATGTAGCTGTCTTTCCAGGTTTTCCAAAACCATTTATTGAAGGGATTGCTCCTCCCCCATTGTATATTCTTGCTTTCTTTGTCATAGATTAATTGACCATAGAAGTGTGGGTTTATTTCTGGGCTTCTTATCTAGTTCTATTGACCTATGTGTTTGTTTTTGTGTCAGTAACGTGATTACTGTAGATTACTGTAGCTTTGCAGTGTATCTTGAAACTTGGGATTGCAATACTTTAATTTTGTTTTTCTTTCTCAATATTGCTTTGGCTATTTGGGGTCTTTTGTAGTTCCATATAAATTTTAGCATTATTTGTTTTAGTTCTGTGAAAAATACTCTTGGTATTTTGATAGGAATTGCATTGATCCCGTAGATTGCTTTGGGTAGGGTGGACATTTTAACAGTATTAATTCTTCCAATCTATTAGTCTGGTATATCTTTCCATTTGTTTCCATTGTCTTCAATTTCTTTCATCAGTTTTTACATTTATTCAGAGTACAGCTCTTTCACCTCCTTGGTTAAATTAATTCTTAGATAGTTCTTTTTGATGCAATTATAAATGGGATTGTTTTCTTAATTTCTCCATCCACTACTTTGTTATTAGTATATAGAAAGTAACAGATTCCTGTATATTAATTTTGTATACTGTAAATTTACTAAATTCATTGATTATTCTAATAGTTTTTTGCCTTTTTTTTCCTTTTGCTGGATTCTTTAGGATTTTCTATGTATTGTATCATTTCATTTGCTGATAGTGACAGTTTTACTCCTTTCCTGCCAATCTGGATGTCTTTTATTTCTGGGAAGTTTGTATGTTTCTAGGGATTTAGCCATTTCTTCTAGGTAGTCCAATTTGTTGACCCATAATTTTTGTAGTAGTCGCTTATAATTCTTGTATTTTTGTGGTGTTACTTGTAACATCTACATTTCATTTCTGATTTTATTTTATTTCTCTCTTTTTTCTTTAGTTTAAGCTAAAGGTTTATTAGTTTTTCTTTTCTTTTCTTTTCTTTTTTTAATATTTTCAAAAAACCAGCTTTTCATTTCATTGATCTTTTTTCTCTTTTGGTCTTTTTTCTTTTTCTTAACTTTTCTTCCATTTATTTCCACTCTGTTCCTTATTTTTTCCTTCCTTCTATTAACTTTGGACTTTTTTTTTCCTATTTCCTTTAGGTGTACATTTATATTGTTTACTTGAAATTTTTCTTGTTTCTTGAGTTAGGCCTATATTTGCTTTTACTCATGAATTTTTTTTTTTTTTTTTTTTTTTTTTTTTTTACTTCTAGTTATGGTCTTCTTTTTCCACTTGAAGATGTTCTTTATAAAATGTAAGCTGCTTTAATGGCATCAAATTCCTTTACCTTTCATATATCTGGGAATCTCTTTATCTCTCTTTCAATTCTGAATGATAGCCTTGCCAAGTAGAGTATTATTGGTTATAGGATTCTTCCTTTCATCACTTTTAATATATCATAGCACTGCTTTCTGGCCTGCAAAGTTTCTATTGAAGAATCAGGTAATAGCCATATGGGCTTTCCCTGTTTGCTTTGCTTTTGCTGCTTTTAAGAGTCTCACTTTGTCTTTAAATTTTGCTAATTTAATTGTTATATATCTTGTGCACCTTCTTGGGTTCATCTTGTGTTGGGTTTCTTGCGCTTCCTGGATCTGGACATCTGTTTCCTTTTCTAAGTAAGGGAGGTTTTAGCTATTATTTCTTCATACAGGTTATCTCTCTCTTTTTCTCTCTCTTCTCCTTATGGGACTTCTATCATGGGACTGATAGTATGCTTGACATTGCTCTAGAACTCACTTAACTTATCCTCATTTTTTTATATTCTTTTTTCTTTGCTGTTCAGTTTGGCCTTCTACTGTTCTGTTCATTGCTCTGTCTTCCAGATCACTGATTTGTTGTTCCGCATTCTCTAATTGCTATTGATTCCCTTTAGTGAACTGTTCATTTCAGTTAGTATATTCTTCAGCTCTGATGGGTTCTTTTTTATATTTTCTATCTCTTTGTGGAATGTCTCACTGAGTTTATCCACTCTTCTCTCAAGCCTGGCTTGTATCTTTATGAACATTATTTTGAACTCTTTATCAGGTAGATTGTTTATCTCTGTTTTGTTGAGCTCTTTTTCTGGGGTTTGTCTTGTTCTTTCATTTGAAAAACATTCCTCTGTCTTTACATTTTGTCTCACTCTCTATGTTTGTTTCTATGTATTAGGTAGGTCTACCTTTCATACTCTTAAAAGTAGTGGCCTTATGTAGAAGATGTCTTGCGGTGCCCTGGTGCATTATTCTCTCCTGGTCACCAGAACCAGGGACTCCAGGTGTGCCCCTCTGTGGACTGTATGTGTCCTTCTGTCCTGACTAGCTTATAGCTGCTGCTGGTGTTTTTGTTGTTGGGGCTGCCTCTCAGTCTGTTTCTAAATAATCACTGGCCACAACTGCTGTGAGTGCATTGGTGGGCCCACCAGTGGTTGCCTGAGAGACCCAGCTGTATCTATAGCAGCCATGTTGGTGGATGGGGCTGATTCTCAGTTCAGCTGGCTGCAGTGAATTGCCATGACTGCCGTGGGTACACTGGTGGACAGGGCTTTTCTGTAGTATAGCTGGCTGAGAGCTTGGACTATAACAACAGAGGCTGCATTGTTGGGTGGGGCTAGTTCCTCCTTCCCCAAGGCAGGAGTTGCTCTGCAGGGACATTGGTCCTGGCAGGGGCTGTCCATTAGGTATGGTGGGGTGGGAGCAACTTGGGAGGGGTACCTGCCTAGGCAGTTGGATCCACAGGAGATTGCTGGGGTGGGGCAAATGGTGCTAACAAGTTTGATGGAGAGTTTCAGAATTGGGTTCCACAAGCATCTAGCTAGCTAGGTTGAAGGAGGGCAAAAGCGATTGGTATCTACCAGCACTTCTGTTACCAAAGAAAGTTCCTACAGATCTCTGACCATCTGGCATATGTCCTAAAATTAGTCCATAAATCTTTTTAAATATTACCTAGGTATTTCTCAAATGGCTCCTTCTGGTCTGGGTCTCAGACTGAGTGATCTAGTGCTGCCTCTTGGAAAGCACAGATTCAGTTTCTTATAGATCTCTGGCTCTTCCTAAGTGAACCCCTGCTGATTTTTAAACCTCCAGAAGTTTAGCCCAGCTGATTTTCAAAGCCAGTCATTATGGGTTTTCCAGTCAGGGATGCCTGGTGTGAGGTCTGATCCCTTCACTGTCCCGTGTGTTTGTGAGGTCCTTTCTGTGTGTGGGTAGCCCTGCTGGGGGTTTTGTTCCCAACAGTGTCTCTACACCTTTGACCCTTTCAGTGTGGCCTACTCTTTATGATTTCAGCTATTGATGATCTATTCTGCTAGCCTTCACATTTTCAGAGTGAGCTGCAATACATGCAGTCGCAACCTTGGTGTGTCCCTGGGAGGTGGTAAACTCAGGATCATCCTACTCTACCATCTTCTGAGTGATGCCCTTGTTTTGATTTTTTTGCATTTCATTTCAATCCTATCCACTTGTTTATATATTAGTAACAATAAAGTGGGAATAAAAGCTTTGAATAAGAGACTTGAGTGAATGAGCTAATGATTAAAAGGAGATTTTGAATTATTATAGTGAAAGAAAAAAAAAAGATTCTGAAATGTTGGAGAATGACATTTAAGTCCCCATGTTCCAAATAGTTTAATCTAAATTTTACCTAAAGGTAAATAAGAGAAACTAAGTGGCAATTAGAGTACTTTGTTAAAATAATTTTTGGTTTTGGGTGACAGCTGAGATTAAGAAATGAAACTGAATATTTAAAAAAAACCCTTGATTAGTAGAATGGAATTTAAGGATGGTGTCTTTGAATCAGAATGAAAATCTCTCATTCTTTATTCTATTTGTTTCTTATATTGAAAGGAAGTTTTCCAAACTAAATTTTAGGCTGTAATTTTTATTGAATTAAGTACTTCATAGCAACTTCAGAATACCTTCTCTGTGAGCAAGACTCTAAGATTTGCTGTGCCAGCTGCAAGTTTTGAAGGGCCTGTAGGAAAATTCTCTTGGGCAGCTCAGGACTCTGGCTCAGTGATGGGAATGTGACTGTGTAAATAGCAGGTACAGGATTAGCTTATCCTCCTGGGATGTGCAGAACTAAGCAACCTATTTCTGTAAACATGGAAACCAGTTTAAAAAGAACCAAAGGGTTATAGAGTCTTTTACCGGAACTAAAATAAGGTCTACTTTAAGTCTCTGCTTTTGGGGATGCAGATTTTTGCTTAAATTTAACTTTAGGCTTACTTTTCCTTCAGATATTGACTGTGACCAAGTAATTTAGATTTTTCAGCCTTCCTTTGTTGAGCTACAGAAATTTACAGTAATTGTAAAGAAGAAAAAGGTGTGTTTGTGGGGAAGGCTGTGCCAGTGAGTATGGATGTAGGTATGTGGAATATGCAATGTAGAGGATTTGAAAGGAAAGTGTAAAAAAAGAAGAGAATAATAGAGGAATTCAAAAATTATGACTTTAATTTATTTAATCTCTTGGAACTTAATATAAATTAAATTTAGCTAGGGAGATACATTTTTATGGGAAATTATGTTCATCTATTTCCCAATACTCCACCCCAGTCCTCAGGTTTTTTAATTTCAACTTTTAATCTTAATTTTTCATGAAGATAAACACTTTGCCTTGTTTAATTTGGGGAGGTATAAGTTAGTCAGATAATATTATGGCATATGAATGACTCTGCAGCCAAATGCGTAGAGCTATGCCTCTAGGAGGGAAATAGGGCTTGTTGGTAGGCTGTTTTATATCCATATTTCAAGAGGAGTCCACAATGTATTCTTCTGAACTCTCTAAACTAAGAACTGCATTTCTGCCTTCTTTGCTGGTGAGATAATAAATTACATTTACAAGATTAGGGCTAGTTCCTTTGAAACACTTCTAACATTTTTAGGCCCTAGTTTTTCATTATCAGAGTACCTGCCTTTTATTATAACAGTACTTTTGTGCCAGTAACACATCAACCAAAGCCAAAAAGCAAAAAATAACAACACCACAACCATCTGAAAATAAACTCTTGACGTGTATTGAAAAACAAAAGAGACATGTCTTTAATCGTGTTTGAGCCTCTGGAAACGCTTGGTTATCTGTTTTTGGCTATTCAAGTGGCCTATTACCCATCTCTTTGTTATCTCTTGCTGCATTACAAATTACCCTGAAACCCTCCTCTGAGATGGCCCTCAGCAACTTAAAACAATAAACACTTCTTACATTACAAGAGTGGCTTAGCTGGGTGGTTCTGACTCAGGGTCTCCCATGAAGTTACAGTCAGGATGCTGGGTGCACTGAAAGCTATTCTGGGGCTATATGATTTGCTCCCGCAGGATATCAAGTTGGTTCTGGCTCTTGGTAATTGTTCTTGCCATGAGGACTTCCACATAGGGCTAATAGAGTACCCCCATTACACAGCAGCTGACTGCCCTCAAAGTGATTGATCCAAGAAAGAGCAGGTTAGAATTCACAATGTTTATGACCTAACTTTGGAAGTCACACACTGTCACTTTCACAATATTCTCTGATTACACAGATCAGGCCTATTATAAGTGGAAGGGTATGAAAACCAGGAGATGGAGGGCATTGGGGGCCATCATGGAGACTGACAACCACAACATGCATTTCCAAAAGTCATGAAGAAAATGAGACTAGGACTGTGGATTTGGAATCTTTTAATTGACTATAACAATTGATATTCTTTAAAAAGAAAAAAAAAAAGATTTCATATATTTATTTGACAGAGAGAGAGAGATCACAAGTAGGCAGAGAGTCAGGCAGAGAGAGAGGGGTAAGCAGGCTCCCGGTTGAGCAGAGATCCCGATGTGGGCCTTGATCCCAGGATCCTGAGATCATGACCTGAGCTGAAGGTAGAGGCTTAATCCACTGAGTCACCCAGGCACCCCAACAATTGATATTCTTTATCTCAGGAACCCTATGATCCCATTACTTTAAATGTCATATTTAGAATTTTGCACTCTATCTTGGCTTTAGAAAAGAGAAGGGTATTAGGGACAGACATGCAAACTTTAGGTCAAATTACTTAACCATCAAAAGGGAACTAATAGTCAGCTACAGGTCAGGCACTTTACATGAATTCTTTCTCTCATTTATGCTTCACAACAACCCTTACATGTGAATGATGTTAGTCTCATTTGTCAGATTAAAAAATTATGGTCCAGAGAAATTCAGTAATTTGCTATAGCTATAGAGCTACTAAGTAGTTGAATATTTATTCAGATCTATTTGGTGATAAAATTTGTGAATTTCTTTTTTTTTTTTAAGATTTTATTTATTTATTTGACAGAGAGAAAGAGAGAGAGAGAGCACAAGCAGGGTGGGCAGGCAGAGGGAGAAACAGGTTCCCCACTGAGCAGGGAGCCCAATGTGGGGCTCGATCCCAGGATCCAGGATTGTGACTTGAGCTGAAGGCAGCTGCTTAATGACTCAGCCACCCAGGAACCACTGTGAACTTCTTATTGCGTTATATAGTAGGGGGCAGTCCACTCCAGCTGGGTGGACACCATTGCTTGCCATCTCCGTTGGTAAATACAGGGCAGCTTGCATGCAGATAGTAGGCAACTGATAAATTATTTTTTGAATAAGTGAAATTAACTAATACCTGTATATACTGAAATTACTACCTGAAAGATAGATTTTGATCCTCCAAGGTGAGGATCTAGTGATGGTGGTCTCAGGGATTCCCTGAACTTTTAATTGGTGTCAGGGGTGAGGGCAGTCTTGGGGACTTCTCTAACTTCAGCACCTGCTCACCTAGTTGCATGGGAACAAAACTTGAATACCGTATAATGGCCTTGGGGGTCCTAAATGGTAACCTCTGCCTATGTGTCCAATCTTATTTTGTACTACTCTCTGCCTCACGCATTATCTACAGTCACATTTTTCATCCCTTTGTTTCTCAAATATGGCCATAGCATCTTTGTATGCACTATTTTTTTCTGTTATATCATGATAACAGATACTTGCAGGGCTGATTATTTTATTAAGGTCTCACTTAAACTTGTTATCCCTTCCTAGAGGCCTTCTCTGATTATTCACACTAAAGTAAATTCATTTACCCACTACCCCAGGCATTTATCACTTTTTGCTATGATCTTATTCATTTATTTGACTATTTGCTTATCTGTTTTCTTCTGTGGAAAGAAAAACCTTGTCTATTTTGTCATTGCTGTGTTAAGTGCCTAGGATAGTAATGAGTGCATTTGGGCATTTATTAAATATTTGTTAAATAGGATCATAAGATTTATTTCCTTTAAAAAATAGAATAAGTAAGATGGAGGATCAGAATACTATTATAAACCATAGTATATTTTATATTGAAAGATATTTAAGAAACCAATATTGAAAAATATTTAGCAAACAAACAAAATTCAATATGCTTGGATCCAAGCATAGCTAGTTGAGAATTTATGACTAAATCTTTTTTCAGTTGGTGGTGTAAATTAAAGTTTTCTTTAGCATTTTAATTAACGAACTAACAAGATATGTGTATCTCTGTGTGTGTGTGTATATATATATAATTATGTATAGTTATATATTATATATATAGAATTTTCAGATTAGACAAGCTTGAGATTCAGACAACTAAAATTTGAAAAGATCAGAACAGGTAAGGAACTTGGACAGAAACTTTAAAACATGAGATTGAATTAGGAAAATTTAAATCATTGTCCTCAGTTTTAAAATAGGGTTAAGGAAAGATCTTACAAGCCCCCATTCTATAAGAAAAGCTAAGGAAACTAGAGCTATTAACCTTGAAAAAGAGATTTAAGGAGATGTGACAGTTTGTCTTCCAGTATCTAAAGAATATCATGACCAACAGGGATTAGACTTATTCTGTATAATCCTATAGCTACAAATGAAATCAGGACTTGGAACGTTCAAGCAAAGGTCGATTATGGTAAGGAAAAATATTCTAGGGGTTCCTGGGTGGCTCAGTCAGTTAAGTGTCTGCTTTGGCTCAGGTCATGATCCCGGGGTCCTGGGAGTGAGCCCCACCTTGGAGTTCCTGCTCAGCGGGGACCCTTCTTCTCCCCCTACCCTTGTGTGAGCCCCCCCTCTCTTGCAAATAAAGAAATGAAATTATTTAAAAAAAGAAAAATATTTTAGCAGAGCTGTTCACAGTGAAAATGGGCAGCTTGAGAAGTGTTGACCTACCTTGTTGCCATTTAAAGCTTAAACCTGATCCAGGTGACCATCTGCCAGGTAGTTTGATGAGAAGTGGAACTGCATACTCTTTAAAGATCTTCATGGGTCCTCAGAGCTCTCATGGTTTAGAAAATCTAGGGACTATTTTCTGGGAGCTTTGAGAATCCAAGGACCAGATTTTTAAGACAAGACGATATAGTAGGGTCAATGATGGGAAGTTCATCTAAGGGGTAGACATTGTGTCCACAAATTCTTTGACACTTCTTTCATCAAAATAGAGGCCAGCCTTTATGACTCATTTTAATGGTTACAATGCAGTAGAAATGATGCTGAATGACTTGTGAGGCTAGGTTAGAAAAGATGATACAGGTTTCAGTTGACACTCCTTTGGGATGCTCATCTTTGGGACCCAGTCTATGCTCAAGTCCAGAATTATACCTACTAAGTGACTTACCTAAAACATTTAACCCTCCCACATCTAGCAGTTACATGGCAAATCCACATGTAAACATTCCAGGCACATCTCCAGCTAAGGTCCTAACTGAAAGCCAGCATCAACTATCAGACACGTGAATGAGTAAGTGAACCTTCAGATTGTTTATCACCCAGCCTTTGAGCACCCTGGATGGTGCTGCATGGAACAGAGATGAGAGGTCCCCATTGAACCCTGCCCAGATTGCAGGATTGTTTAGTTTTTTAACCATTTTACCTTTGGTGATGCACAGTGGGGTGAAGCCAGAGGCAGATCAGGAGAGAAACCAGAGTTCTACATTTTTGTTAAACTCACAGTTCCCTGGGAGAGAACGTGACATGCTATGCAGAATTACTCAGGGAAGCTTCAGGGTTTATCATAAGTCAGAGGGAGGGGAGAGGTGTGGGAAAAAGGCAGGACAAGCAGGCTGAGGATTGGATAATACTAGCAGGTTATGGTGCATAGGGCTGTCCCTGCTTGTCTGACACCTGGACCTGAGGTGATTATGGCAGGTTCACAATGGCCCAGAGTGGGAGATCCAGATGAGGAGGTGCTTGGAGTATGGATTTAATCAGCTGTTCAAGATGGGGAACTGACCAGTCTCTAGCTAGAGCCTCAAAACTGGGTCAAGACAGAATTTATAAAACCTGTAAGCAAAATGTATGTTGACATTATTTTAATCCACTTTTTGGTGTAGTTTATTATATAAAAATAGATAACTGAACTAATTTGACAACTATCGGTAATTGCAAAAGCCCATAAAATGGAAAGTCAGTTGAGTTCTTCTGGATTCTGGGAGAGTGTAGTATCTGCCATTGGCTTCTGGGGTCCTTTATAGAATCCAGAAGGATCTCTCTGATCTAGAGTTCAGATTTACTGAGTTACTGGGTCAGAACATGGGTCACAAAACCTGGTCCCAGACTTATTTCTGTGGCTCTTGTGAAGCCTGGAAGATGTGCTTTCTACAGGTATTCTCAGAGCAGCAGTGAGAGAGGGACTCTCTGAGTCTCAGGAAGAAAGAAGGTCTATCTTGATTT
Organism: Mustela nigripes; assembly: GCF_022355385.1. NCBI lineage: Eukaryota > Metazoa > Chordata > Mammalia > Carnivora > Mustelidae > Mustela > Mustela nigripes. The sequence goes on along the minus strand of NC_081558.1, from coordinate 82,790,523 downwards.
ACTCTGTGGATGAAGATAACTGTCACAGTTTGGATTCCTCTCAATGTAAAGACTGAGACAAGAATTGGGTGCTTTATTTGGGAAGTGATCCAGAAAGCAAGAGTGAGGGAATGTGAGAGTTAGAAAAATTTAATATAAGGGGGGTTATTTCAAGGTTGTTGTAGGACACAGTGATTTTTCTGGGACCTTCTGTAAAGCATACCTCTTAAAGGTATCCTTCCATAGAATAGGAGGCAGAGATAACAACCTTTGTCATTTCCCCTTGGGTTGAGGGCTGTACTTGCACATGCGCCAAACAAACTTCTGTGACATCAGAAAAGGCCTTTTGGCAGAAAGCAGAAAGATGAATGACACATCTTGACTTGGGGCACTGTCACCCTAAGGGTAGTCTAAGTTCATGTGGATTTCAGCTGAAATTCAGCATGTCCAGGGCAATATGCTATGGAACACCAGAGATATCCGACACAAAATCAGAAGTGGAAACTACAATGGAATTGGAGTTCCAGCCCACAATGATACTAACTCCCAGCATTTAAATCCAAGCTTTAGTTTTCTCATGTAGAAGATGGAGATAATATCAAGGCATACTGTGTGGAAGATTTGAAACCAAGGGCAGTGTGCCAGTAAGAAAAGTGAACAGGCTGGAAGCCGATGGAACTCAGGAGGAATTTCTATCATCCATCGAGACTAGGGTTTTCCTTGTCCTGATAGTGGTGTCTTCCTCCAAGGCAAGCTTTGCTAACCAAATTAATGAAGACTGATGTATAAACCAGCATCGAAATTTATTGATTTGAGTGAGAAAGCTGAAGATCATGGTATTCTTTAGTTAGGGCATATTGTCTTTGTAGGCAAAATATTTTGGAAGTTTGGTCAAAGTCAAAATGTTAAGTGGGAATAGGATTCAGATAAAAGTAGAGGGTCTTATGGTTTGAATTTTGAAGCACCAGGAAAAGGGTAGTTTTATGTATCTTTTTCTGTATTAGGGATACTAATTTCTCTGACTTGTCATTATGAATGACCCAGTCATTGGCAATTATCTTCAGACTTGCCTTATGCATGTCTGGGATTCAGTTGGCTTTTATAAATCAGCATTGCCAGGGTACCTGGGTGGCTCAGTGGGTTAAAGCCTCTGTCTTTGGCTCAGATCCTGATCCCAGGGATCAAGCCCTGAATTTGGCTTTCTGCTCAGCAGGGAGCCTGCTTCCTTCTCTCTCTGCCTGCCTCTCTGCCTACTTGTGATCTCTGTCAAATAAATACATAAAGTCTTTTATTAAAAATAAATAAATAAATAACTCAGCATTGCCTATCTCCATCACTATGCATTTTATTGATTTTGCAGGGCAACTCTCAGAAGACAACTTTTTTTTTTTTCCCCAAACCAAACCCTTCGGGGGACAATTCATCCTTTACACTGCCTGACAGGGTTGTTGTACAGTTTAAATGACATTGTTAAACTGATAAACATTGTGTGTATTACTCATCACATTATTAAATCATGGAACCCAGTGGGCAGTAATGGGCTCTGGCAAGTGGAAGAAAGTGTTCAGTAATCAATGAAATAGAAAAGTACTTTCAAACATTCCTACATTGTTAGGGGGCTTAAATCATGAATAGAAGAGCTGATGCTATTTTGGCTTTTCATTAGCCAAATGCTGTACTTACACCCAGACTACTGTTGATCAAATTAAAAATTGATCTTAAAAGCATTGTGAAAATTTTTATAAGGAATTGTCAAATCTAGTAAAAGGGGAAAAGAAAATATTTGTAAGTTTGGGCTTTTTGAACATAAAATACAATTTTAAAAGCTACATTTGAAAGAAATAGTGCTAATCTGGACATGGGAAGCCTGGAGCCCTTGCCTTGTTCTGCCAAGCAAAAAGCTCAGACTTTGGCCAATTACCTCTCTCGGATTCAGAGAGAGGACCAGATTAGTTAATTCTATTTATATTTCAGCTCTAAAATGTTTCTGATACAGGTAATTATGGAGTGTTGGGAGGTGGGGCAGTAGGAGTCAGACAACTTTTAAGAGAGAATATTTTGGAGGGAATGGGGAGATGAATGCTTCAATTTTTTGTAGATGGGAAATCACTAACACTCCAGAAAGTTACAATGTAACATTTAAACTTTGCTGGCACTCAATTGTGGGGAAAATACTTTAGGAGGCGTCCAAAGGAAGTCCCTCATAATGTTGAGCAGCCACCCCAGTTTTCTTGGGAATGAATTTATCAGAAAGCAGGACTTTCATTGTTAAATAGGGGAAAGACATGTGCAATGCGGAATGAGTTGGTCTCCTTATTCCTAACATGCAATCTGTACTTGTCCTAGTTTGTCTGGTCTGCTGTAACAAAAATACTATAGACTGAGTGGTTTAAACAACAGACATTTACTTCTCATGGTTCCAGAGGCTGAGAAGTCCAAGGTCAAGGTGCCTGCAGATAATGTGTCTGGTGAGCATCTGTTCCTTAGTTAATAGATGGCTGTCTCCTGGCTGTGTCTTCACAGGATGGGTGAAGGGTGAGGAAGCTCTCTCGGGTCTCTTATAAGGATACTAATCCCAATCACAGGGGGGGTTCATCCTGATGACCTCATCATCTTCCAAAGATGGCACTTCCTCATGCCATGACACTGGGACATAGGTTTTAATTATGAAGTTTTGGTGGGGTGGGGGGGTGGGGGGGACACAAACATTCAGTCTGCAGTAGTATTATTTCAGTATAGGCTTCAGTTCTACCAGTTGCAATAGTTGACATAATATACTTCAAATCCTACAAATGGTGCTTCTAAAAGACACCACTGAGGTGATGAATACAGTTTGAAAGTCACAGACTGCGGCATGCAGAAGGGGAGACAATTTAAGAGACAAGAGGACATGGGGCACCTGGGTGACTCAGTGGGTTAAGCCTCTGCCTTCAGCTCAGGTCATGATCTCAGGGTCCTGGGATCAAGACCCGCATCAGGCTCTCCGCTCAGCAGAAAGCCTGTTTCTCCCTCTCTCTCTGCCTGCCTCTCTGCCTACTTGTGATTTCTCTCTCTCTGTTAAATAAAGAAAAAATAATAAAAAATCTTAAAAAAAAAGACATCTGTTAAAAAAAAAAAAAGAGAGAGAGAGAGAGATAAGAGGACAGAAACTCTCCCCCATTCCCCCAGTATTGTATATCCAATTATTTGTTCATTCATATTTGGTCTTACCGAGTGCCTCTTTGGTGTTACTGAGTGCCTTCTTTGAAGTATGGTTCCAGTTTCTGGGCACTGAAACAAATGAATGGAAAAACAGATAATAGAGCAGGAACACCTCTCTCATGAAATTTATTTTAATCTACCTTTTTGTTATTAAACTTGTCTTCCCATTCCTCTCCAGAGTGCTGTCCTATAAGCACCTCACTCATCTTGGTACTGAGCCCAGGGCCTACTACTTGGTAGGCACTCAAAAAATATTTGTTGAATTGAATTTCTATTATCCCCTTTGCTCTTTCTGCCTTAAAAAAAAAAGAAAAAAAACAAAAAACCAACAACAAACCTCTTTTCCCATTTTTGTCTCAAAGGAGTCCACTAATACTTTTTCTCTAGGAGTTGAAGCACTTGGCAAACATTTTCCAATATCTTTACAGCCTGTCTCTGAAATAGATAAGAAGTACCCTGATAGCAATTGTACTCATCATTGGCTATGGTCTCTCTTGGTTCTCTTATATCCTATTACTGATGGTTCATTTAAGCTTCCATAGCAGGTGAAGGCACAGTTTAATAGTTCTCATGGCTCATTTGGACTTCTGCAGGGCAGTCGTCTCAGGAAATATGTGGACTTCAAAGGTGCTTATTGGAGGCAAATTCAGATCAAAGCAAACAGCACAGTAAATTTGCCAAGTGTAGGCCTCGTGTTCCATAGCACAGGGGCCTATAAAGGTCTCCCGAGGACATCAGCCAGCGAGAGCCACCTGGAGTTGTAATTTTCCAGTCCTTCTGGAGATTTAGGTGAGGTCACTGCTGTTGATTCCATTTTGGAGTTTGGCAGCAGGAAGGGATCTTGGGATTTAACTTTGTCCGAGTGTCACTACATTGAAAATAGGACAAAATAAGAAGACGTTTATGACAAGGCTATTTGCTTTTTGCATAATGTCTGGAATTGAAGAACTAAAAATATTACTAAGCTAAAATGATCCTCAATTAATTCCTATCACATTCCAGCGAAATGGATGAGGAATATGTTAATTTTTTTCTTCATAGAAAGGACAACTAAATCCCTTAGTAATTATGAGGGTCACACATCAAATTAACAATATTCACACATAGACATCCAGTGTAACCACAAAACACTTCTTGCTCTCAACAACCAGTGCACATTTGAAACTATCTAAACTGTGGGACTTTGCTCAGATTATAGGGTCACAAAACATAGAGTAGGTTCACTGTTTTATCTAACTTACTTATCATCCATCAGTGTCACCTGGTATTTGCATTGTTAAATGATTACTCTTTAGTTCAGATTTGTCTAAATGGTTCCTCCTTTTTAAGCAGGAAATGTCCTTGGAAGAGCAGTTGGGAAATTAATGGATAACAAAGCAGTTAAGCCAGCTTGTCCTTCCTTCTGTACATGTGTCTGTGTGTGTATGCACACATCATCAGAGTGTATGTGGGCCTGTGTGTTAGTTACGAGATTTTATTATGAGTCATCAGCAACTCTTAAGAAAAAATAGAACTGCTTACAATTCTGCAGGTTCTTGAGAGGAGGAGGTAGTTAGGAAAAAATTAGCCAAGGTAGTAATCTTTTCTAGACAGTACTTCAGAGATGTGTATACTTAAAAAAAGTCTGTCTATCTTAGAGATAACATATGTATACCATTAAAAAAAATCACAAAATGTAAAAAAGTTCATAGTCATAAGCTTCCTTCCTGTTCCTTGTCCTCCATTTGCCAAAGCCCCTCAGCCATAGATAATTGCTCTTCTTAATTTCTGACATATCCAGATTTTCAGGGTTTCAAAAAATGTATATAAAAGCCAATGAAATTTTGATTTCTCTCCTCTTCCCATTTACATAAAAACCTTTCATAGCTTCTTTTCAACACCCAACAAAGAATATTGGTGGAGGAGGTAGAGACGCGCCAACCACGATTGCCACGCCGAGCCATGCGTCGGTCTGCCCATGGGGGCTCTGCATACCAGGTGCAGCTCTGAAGAATGCTGGGATAGCACTCCTTTTAACTTTTTGAGGAATCTCCATATTGTGTTCCAAAGTAGCTGCACCAACTTGCATTCCTACAAACAGTAGAAGGTGGTTCCCCTTTCTCCACATCTTCTCTAGCATTTGTTGTTTCTTGCCTCATCAATTTTTGCCATTCTAAGATGGCAAAAATTGTAAGATGGTATCTCGGTGTTGTTTTGATTTGAATTTCCCTGATGGCTAATTACGTTGAACATTTTTTTATGTGCCTGTTAGCCATTCATATGTCTTCTTTGGAGAAGTGTCTGTTCATGACTTCTGCCCCCTTTTTGACTTGGTTATTCGTTTTTTGGGTGTTGAGTTTGAGAAGTTCTTTTTAGATCTCATATACCAGACCTTTATCTGTAGTGTCATTTGCAAATATCTTCTTCCATTCCATGGGTTGCCTCTTTGTTTTGTTGACTTTGCTGTGGAGAAGATTTTGATCTTGATGAAGTTCCAAAAGTTCATTTTCGCTTTTGTTTCCCTTGCCTTTGGAGACATGTCTTGAAAGAAATTGCTGTGGCCGATGTCAAAGAGGTTACTGCCTGTCTTCTCCTCTAGGACTTTGATGGATTCCTGTCTCACACTGAGGTCTTTAATCCATTTTGAGTTTATCTTTGTGTATGGTGTAAGAGAATGGTCGAGTTTCATTCTTCTGTATATAATTGTCCAATGTTCCCAGCATCATTTTTTGAAAAGACTGTCTTCTTTCCATTGGATATTTTTTCTTGCTTTGTTGAAGATTAGTTGACCATAGAGTTGAGGGTCCATATGTGGGCTCTCTACTCTGTTCCGTTGGTCTATGTGTCTGTTTTTGTGCCAGTACCATGCTGTCTTGATGATTGCAGTTGTGTAATATAGCTTGAAATCAGGCACTGTGATGCCCCAGTTTTGTTTTTCTTTTTCAACATTTCCTTGACAGTTCGGGGTCTTTTCTGGTTCCCTACAGATTTTAGGATTGTTTATTCCAGCACTTTGAAAAAAGCCAGTCGTATTTTGATCGGGGTGATGTTGATAGTACAGATTACTCTGGGCAGCATAGACATTTTAACAGTTTATTCTTCCGATCCATGAGCATGGATCCATCTTTTTTGTGTCTTCTTTAATTTCTTTCATAAGTGTTCTATAATTTCTAGAGTATAGATCCTTTATCTCTTTGGTTAGGTTTATTCCAAGGTATCTTACGGTTTTGGGTGCTATTGTAAATAGAATCAATTCCCTAATTTCTCTTTCTACAGTTACATTGTTAGTATATAGGAAAGCAACTGATTTCTGTGCACTGATTTTGTATCTTGCCACATCACTGAATTGCTGTATGAGTTCTGGTAGTTTGGGGGTGGAGTCTTTTGGGTTTTCCACATAAAGTGTTACATCATCTGCAAAGAGAGAGAGTTTGACTTCTTCTTTGCCAATTTGAATATGTTTTATTTCTTTTTGTTGTCTGATTGCTGATGCAATAACCTGTGTTTTAGAAAAGAACCGATGGCTTTGAGCCTATGTTGGAGAGCATTTGCACCATTTCCCATGAACCAATGTGGTGTCTTTCTGAAAGCTGTGAGAAGCAATGGTCTTTCCTTGTTTTCCTGGGGCTACTCCTCTTGGAGAGGAACTGGAAGCTTTCTGGAGCCTGAGATGAAAGGTCTCCTACATGAGAACACTGAAGACACCAGCAGTGGCAACCTCACCCCTGAAATCCAGTTGTGGCTTTTGACACCCAGATGCAAGTCCTGGTGGCAAAAAGCTGACATGTGGCCTTACAGCAAATCTTACTGGGGAAACCACTGACCAGGAGGCCAAGCCCCGTGTAGGTACTGCCCTAACTGAAATGGGAAGCTTTAAGGCCCGTACAGATCCTTTCTGTTTCCTGCAGATTCTTTTCTCAGCCTTTTCCAACTCTGCATTCTCCCTGCTTCTCACAAAAAACCAGAGTGAAACCCCCAAATTCTTGTTTTCTGAATTTGGAGCAGTTTAAGCATACTCTAGGCTTATCAGGGTATTTCTCCAAATACGGTTCTCCAAGAGAAACCCGAGGACCAGCTGTCAGGACCCTAGATAACTATTCCTAGTTTAATCTCATAAATGTTTCTCCTCGAGACTCACACTCCCTTCCTCCCTGGAGCCTCGCTTGTCTCAGTCTCTGGAAGAACAAGGAATGTGAGTGAGTGGGCCACACAAGGATTCCCTCTTCTCTAGTGGCTAACTGACATCGCAGGTGAACTTTGGACATGAATTTGCATTTATTATTTTTTTTTTTTAAGTAAGCTCTGCACCCGTCATGGGGCTTGAACGCACAGTCCTGAAACCAAGAATCATTGTGTACTGACGGAGCCAGCAAGGTGCCCAGAATCTGCATTTTTAAGGTCTCCTTTTCCATCCTCCCCACCCCCATACTGCAAATTATTCTTTAGGACCTTCTCTCACACATTCACACTATGCTTTTTATTAAAACACAGCTGCTGAGACAAAGACAAGGAAAAAAAAATAAACCAAATGAAACAAACAAAAAAACAAAGGATATTGGTGATCTTCCTTTAGCAGGATATGGAGAGGCCCCTTCCAGTGGCATGGACCTCATTGTTTCGGTCAGTACTTTTCAAATTTTGACATGTGTCAGGATCACCTACAGGACTTGTTAAAATACAGATTACTGAGTTCTGTCCCCAAGCCTGATTCAAGAGGTCTGGTGTGGGATCCGATAATTTGCATTTCTGGTAAATTCCCAGAAGATACTGAGGTAGTTGTCTGGGGACCATACTTTCAAAATCAGTGTTCTAGACATACCATAATTTATATAGTCTGTGGGCAGAAAAGGATTTTCCCAACCTTTTAGTGTTGCAAACTATGCAGCAATGAATATTCTTGTTCATATATCATTTCATACCGGTGTAGGTATTTCTGTAAGATGAATTTCTAAAAGTGAATTTTCTGGGTTGAGGGTTATATAAATTTCTAATTTTGATATGTAGTGCCAAATTGGTGGTGGTTCCAATTTATGTACTAGCAGTATATGAACGTGCCTATTACACCATACCAAAAAAGTCTGTTATAAAATTTGTTTGTTTTTGCCAGTCTGATAGGTGAAAACCATTTTAACTTAGGTTTATCTTTTCAAAACACAAGGACTATATGTATTTCTTTTCTGAAATTTACTTCCTTGAGTAAATTATCTAATCATTCTATGAAGTGGGAAATTTTATGAAACTTACTTTCTTAAGTTATCTAATCATTCTATAAAGTGGGAATATTAGTATTTCTTAGGAATTACACAGCCCCAAAACTTTATTTTTGATCCTAGGTAATCAATTAAATTCCATGTTATTCCACCACCAAGTTTCATTCATTTGCCCATTTATTTATTCATGGAATAATTATTTAGCATCCACAATATGCTAAGTACAGGGCATGAAGAGGTGAAAACTTTGTCTTCAAGGAATTCACTGTATACTGGGGAAGATCAGCATGTAAAGGATTATTTTACAACCAAACAATGACTATACTGAAGGTCCTTACAAAACCGAAGAGGCACATTGTGGCAAGAAACCCTAATGGCCCTTGAGGGAATCAGGGAAAGCTTTGTGTATAAGGTGCATTGACCTGACACTTGAAGAAGAGTTTGTCAGATGGATGAGTGAGAGGGACTCCCAACAGAAGAATAGCCTATACAAAACCAAAGAAGTATGAGGATATACAGGTATTAGTGAACTATAATGTTCATGCTTAAAGAGTAAGAATGCAGGAGGGACCACTCTGATTTTCTCGTTTACCTACGTGTAAACTCACACCCTTTAAATTGGCTCATTTTTGAACACCAGACTCTCATATGAAGGTTTTCCTCATATTTCTGGTAGCCAATTTTCTATTAGTTCTCTCATCTGGTCCTCTTTTGACCATGGCATTTATGGTTTGGATTCTTCTTTGTTTCAGATGAAGATTTATCTGAGGCCTTGCTGCATGAGCTTGCCAGTTTAATGTTCCATCCATTTCCACATAATTCTTAATGAGAGAGTCAGAGGTTAATAGAAAAATAGCATAGAGGGAATATGTCTTAGGCTAAAACTTTAAGACTATATGTTCTCAAGGACTGTTTGTGGAAATGGGGAGATGCTTGAACATATTACTGAGTAAACGGAGGATGTGGAATGCCTTAAGGATATAACAAGTGTTATTTCTGTTCTTTTTTGTACATAAACTTATCCATCCATCCGTCCATCCATCCACCCATTCAGTTTATTTGGCTATGCAACTTTGTCTTTTTAAAAGGTAATGTATTCTGATATATTTCTACATCACTAAAGCTCTCCATAGACACCAGTTACAGGCTGTCGTTGGCTACCATCCATGGTACCATTGGGTGGATGGACCACAGTTTGGCTGTTTATTCTATTATTAGACATTTGGGTTTGTACATTTTTTCCCCTTATAAGCAGTGATAAAAGAAATAAACTAAATTATTACTTATTAAACTAAATTATTAATAGAGTTTATCTTGTGTATCAGTACCATGGGCAAAGATGATTTTTATATATAAAATGTTTTTTAAAAAGCCAGGTGTAAGAAAGATATTTTGGCTGCCATAGCAACAATAGTAATGGCAATAGTAAGGTGTCATATCGGTTGAGTGTCATTGGACCTGGCATTGTGTGAAGATGGAGAGTCTGGCATGTTTTGTATTTTGGGCAACTTAGTTTTCCAAAGACAATACAATGATACCTGTGTTGTTATTAACCCTCCTGGACATATACAAAGAGGTTTTATGTTTTAATAGAAAACTATAGCATACCTTTTTGGGTTATCAGATTCTGATGGTTCCTTATCTTTGAGCTATTTTGTATCTCTTTGTAAGTTGCAGATAGTTGCAAGCTCTGTCTTCTCCAGTATAGATTTAACTAACTTCTGTCACTGTTACCTACCTGTAAAGTGGACTAATATCTTGTCATTTCTCATAAAATGTCAACCCTTGCCAAATTTGTAGTTCTTCTAGTTTCCTTTGATATTTGACTACAACCCTCTAAACTGATGTTTCTCATTTCCCCCCCTCTTCTGACACATACCAAGACCTAAAACCAACTGACCAGATTCTTATCAGCTGAGTAGCCTGGCCTGTCCCCCAGGATCCAAAGAAGCCTGATGATTTGATATATACCTTGAAGGACTCATCCCTTCAGGAGACCATGCATGGTCTGCATTTCCCCCTGGATGAGCTGCTGTAGATGGCTACTAAGGAAGGGCCACTAAGGAAGTATGGTTAAACACTCAGGTCATGAACACCCTTATATGTGAGTAGCCAAGACTCTGGGCACTACTGTCAAGAGCAGTGAAATATTAACTTCAAGAAACTCAATGAGCAGTGCTATGAAATTGAAATAATTCCATGTATCACGCTCTTGGAATCCACTGGGCAAGATTCCCTCGGGTGTCAGCTCTTTACTCCAATAGAACATTTTATACTAATACTTCTCTTTTCTTTTCTAGTCATCCCTCTTTTATGATGCCTACAAGAGAATCCTGAAACAGCTGGCCTTTGCCACCACCTCATGATAGATGGCTCAACCAGTTTTGCAGGAATGATGCAAATAACAGCCTTTAGGAGGCGGATGCTTAGACCCTGCTTCATTCCACTCAAGAGGTTTATGACTGCTTTTGTGTCGTTTAGCTACAAATGATACTCATTCACCTTGAACAAAAGGGCAGACTGTCAGTGTTGAACTTTAACTGAGCCCTGTGCTCCTGGAAAATAGTGAGGCTAAGAAATCTCCCTACCATTTTGTGTTCTGGGAAATGGCTTAGTGCAAAGAAGCAGTCTTCCCCAAATTACTTAAATGAGACTCAAGGATGAACCATGTGTTTTCCCAGGCCAGGCACAGATCCTTCAAATCCTCATTCTTTCATTCTTTATCTCATGCACGATTAACTAGAATATTGTCCCCATTGACTAAATTGAAGAAAATGCCCAGTCACTTGACTTGATCCAACTTTAGTGAGGGTTCTCTCGTCTTCTAGGCTCCTGAACTCTGGCCCATCCTTGAGCACTGGAATGTGGAATAACTCTCCTTCCTTAATATACCCTCCCCCAAATCAGCTGACCTCAGGGTTATTCCATGGTTAACTGTACAATCAGGTTACCCACTCATCTTACTTTCCCACCGCCCCTTTCTTTCTTTCTTTTTTTTTTTTTTTAAAGATTTTATTTATTTATTTGACAGAGAGAGATCACAAGTAGGCAGAGAGGCAGGCAGAGAGAGAGAGAGGGAAGCAGGCTCCCTGCTGAGCAGAGAGCCCGATGTGGGACTCGATCCCAGGACCCCAAGATCATGACCTGAGCCAAAGGCAGTGGCTTAACCCACTGAGCCACCCAGGTGCCCGGTCCCACAGCCCCTTTCTTAAGCATTATTTACTCCTCTCTCTAAAAGGAAAGCCCTTTCTGCCAGACTTTTGAGATGCTTGCAGATATGACAGTCACAACACGAAAGTTTTCAGTTCCTTTGGGGAAATACCAAGGAGCAGGATTGCTAGATCATATGTTAAGGGTATGTTTGGTTTTGTAAGAAAATGCCAAAATGTTTTCCAAAGTGACCGTACCATTTTAACTTCCACTGTCGTGAATGAGAATTCCTGCTGCTCCACATCCTCAGCAGTGTTTGGTGTTGTCAGCGCTTTGGAATTTGGCCAATTTAGTATGTGTGTACTGGTATCTCATGGTTGTTTTATTTTGAATTTCCCTGAAAATGTATGATGTGGAACATCTTTTCATACACTTGTTTGCCATCTGTATATCCTCTTTGGTGAGGTGTCTGTTGAGGTGTTTGGCCCATTTTTAAAATAGGGTTGTTTGTTTTTTGTTGTTGGTTTTTAAGGGTTCCTTGTGTATTTTGGATAGCAGCTCTTTAGCAGATAGGTCTCTTGAAAATATTTTTTCTCCAGTCTGTCACTTGTCTTTTCATTCTCTTGGTGGAGTTTTTTATTTGGCAGACATTTTCAGAAAAAAATTGTGAAAGATTTAAAAAATTTTTAACCCCCATCTCTTCTAAAAAACAATTACCAAATATTCTGTTAGTGTTCTCTTCTGAGTTATCTATGTCTTTCACTGGCTTTGCATTAATTTATAATTTTGTAAACTTCAGAAAACTGATAATAATCACGATTCTTCTTCTTAGAAATGCACATAAATTATGGCCAAAATGTAACTGGTTATTGCTCCGACCTCTTGGCCTCTTTTTATAAATTTAGTTCAGCATTTCTTCTTGTTTGTGTAGGTGTAGTTCTTTAAATTTTCCTTTGGACTGGTTGTAGCATCTTACGAGTTTCCTCATTAATTAATGTATTGCATAAAATCTTTGACACATGTTCAGTTTTTATTCATTTGTATGAGAGTCTTGGTTGTACCATTTCAAAAAAAATATCCTTTTTCCCTTGTTATGCTTAGAAGCTAAGAGATAAAATAGAGAAGCAAAAGCATGTTGCCTATTGAAACCAATACCCTAATGGTTAAAGCCATTGTTTCCTATGGGGAACTCCAAATGAACAGATAAATTCATTTAGGAAGACTTGGAAAATCTACATTTTGCCTAGAATAGGTTCCACCAAAAGGCATCTCCTAGCATTTGGGAATCAGAGCAATTAGCAGAGAAATCAGGCTGCTCTGCTGGGCTTCAGGACATTTCCTAAGAAAGCCTACTCTGAGTATGAAATTTATAATTAACATTTTGAGAGAGTGGTCACATGGGGTAGTGTGCCCAAGGTGCTGTGGCTGTTGCTTTGTTTGAATGAAGTCCCTTAGTATTAACAGTTGGATATCTGCAGATTAAGTGCAGACAATACTTGGACAGACAATTGTAAAGTAATTTTTTGATGCTTTCCCCAGCTGCTGCTGAGAGATTAGCTGGGATGTTATCCAGGTTCTTTCACTGTAGCCGATAAAACTTTATGAGAGCAGCATGTGAGTTTCTACATTATTGTTGATTTAGCTGGGAAAAGAATCTGGAAACACTGTGGCACTCCTTTTATGGGTTGTGAGTCAAGTAGTCTAGCCTTTGCTTGCTGGACAGTGCTCCTTTTGGGAGGAAACATGTTACTAAAGATAGACAAATCTATACAAAACAGCCACTTTAGTCTCTCTGACATCCATTCCTATTTCCTATTTCATCCCATTTCGTGGCCATCACATCCCGGTCTGCTGTACTGTGGGCTGTGGGATAGGTAATGCCATTCACGGTTATTTGTGTTTCCTGACTACAAAAAGTGGTCAAGGTGGGAATTACTGACCTAGGCAGCAGGCGGTCTGTAGAGGATATTCCCTTGGCTAAAGTGATTGTTCAGGAATGTCCAGTTAGAGTTAAGTTTAGAGTTTTTGTTCAATTGTTGTGGAAGACTATAATCTCATACTGTGGGTATGTTTGAGAAAGAAGCCGTAGTTCCGCTTACTGCTACCAGTACTCTTACGTCCATAAGAAAAGCCATCCTGCAGATCAAGTGGATACAGAGAGGAATGCCTAAAGAATCACAGAAAAACAAAACTAAAGCCTTAATAAAATTGCACTTGACCTCTGGACTTCTCAGTGACTTGAACCTGTAAAATTCCCTAATTGTTTGAATAAATCTAATTTGGGTTTGCTGTCACTAACAATGAAGGATTCCTACCACCAAATATGGGATCTTTTTGTGGTCCCTGCTGCTTCCTGCTCTTCCCACAGCGCTGTATGAAGTGTGCAGAGGGGATTTTGGATCATGACTTTGGCTTGAGTCTCATCTTTGGTGGAGGAGCTGGGATTGCGCTCACTAACATCCTCTGGGAGCTCTAAGAATCTCTTCCACCTTGCAAGCTCTTCTTCTATCCCAGCCCTAGCAGTTAGAGGCACAATTCTTGACTGGCTTTCTGTGATCTTCTGAGGAAGGGAAAATTCTAAGGAGAGAATGCAGTTGACCCCAATTAGGAAAAGCTGTAGAACTCTGGACAGATGGTGTGTCAGGGGATTTTCTCTGGGAAACACAATTTTTATATTTGTGTATCTTTAAGACTAAAGGAATCTTAATGCCTGACTCTCCTACCAGCTCTATAAGCTTCCTAAAGAGCAGGAACCATGTTTGTTTTATACACTATCCCCGGTGCCTAACATGGTGGCTGGCCCCTAAGAAACATTTAAGAATTATTGGTTAAGTTAGAAGGACAAGCAGATGAACAGGAGTCAAGTCGTATAGAGGTTTTGGTAGGTTTCTTTTCATACTCTACCAGTAAGGGATTTTCATTTCAGAGCTCATGAATATAATTACAGTTCCAGGCTTTATCTAAAATAAGCTCCCTGGAAATTTTAGCCCCTTACCCAGTTGTTTTTAGCCTTCTTGTCTAAACTCAAAAGAAACCCATAATCTAAATTTCTCTAAGAAGAAAGTTGCATTTGTAACCTTTGAACAAGAGTTAGGTTGATGATATATCTATAGACCATGTGTAAATAAATGAATAACATGTATATACCTGAAGAACAATGTTACCTTGATTTTTTAAAATCACGAAATGACTTGTTGAGTCAAGGTCCATGTACTCAAACTGTCCTACATGCTTTTGGTATTACTACTTCAGGTACAAATAGCTAAACATGGTAAAGATAGAAAAAAAGAAGAATGCCACTGCTAGTTCCTTGTCTTTGTTAGAAGACATTAGTTGAAATATTAACCTTTTCCTTACCTAAAAGGACAGAAGCCATGAATCCAGTTCTGCTAACTTCCAAGGAAGACTAGATAAGAACAGTTCAATTACAGGTTGCTTATTTATCTAATTCTCTTGGCAGGATTTGCTTTTGGTGAAACAAATCACCTGTTGAAGGGGGGAAAAAGCCATTTAAGTGATTAAAATCTACTTCAGCTAATTTCCTCTTTAACCTATTTGTAAGCCAGCAAGAGCTGATAATTGTAATGAATAGTTCTAATGGGAAGCTTTAGTTGACATTTGGATCTCATTAGACTTTGAAAAACTTCTGCCGTCTTGTTCTTTTTGAGCTCTTTTGCTGGAAGTACAGTTTTCAAAGGTAGGTTTCATGGAGTTCAGTACATAAGCTTTGAAGCTTCAGAATTTTGGAGCCAGCTTTGCCATTACCAGTGGTGTTAATCTGGACAATTCTTGATTTTTTTGAAACTCAGTGTTTACAGTTATGAAATGATTTTTATGATAGATTGTGATGATAATTGAATGGGCTAATATAAAGCGTGGAGTTTATACGTGCAAAGTGCTTAGCAATGTCTGGCATATGGTAAGTGTGTATTAACAGGTAGGGCTCATTATTAGTAAGAAGCTCTGAAACGAGAAAGCTAATTGGATAAAGAGAGGGTGCTAGAAAAACAAAGATCAGTTTCCGCTGTATAATTAACTTATCAGTTGCTAGGAACATTAGCACACAAGTAATAGACATTTGCTCTATTATCAAGAAACTACTAGAAACAGACATCTTTCCAAGTTCTAGTACCAAACAACTTCTACATTCCATGTACCATCCCTTTGGATTTGTTCTTTTAAAGAACATCATAGGGGTCAGAGTGTGTAATATTTCTTGAATAGGAACATCTTAGTCCCAGTGGAGAATTAAAATCAGTTAATGTGAATGTCAACCTTTCCTCTTGGTGTTTCCTCTTGGTATATATCATTTAGAGGTCAGGAAAGTGTAAAATGGAGAAAGGTGACTGCAGGACTTAGTGAATATAGATGGTGGAAGAAAATGTATGAGAATGAAAAGGGAAAGAAAGATTAGGAACTTCTTGCTACAGAGCATATGTATGTATACATAAGGAGGGAATCGTATATCATGGCTATTTTGTTGGCAAGTCAACCACAATTTTTTTTGTGGTTGTAGAATAAGAATAATTTTCTTACACAAATACGTCAACTCTTGATTTTCTGTGCAGGGGAGATAGCAGGATTTTAAGCTGGCTTAGGTATGTCTTAGAAATTTGTGCTGTGTGTATGTGAGGGGAACAGTTCAAATTCTGGCCTCAAAATGTTTTGTTCTGGTTAACCTTAAAATTAATTTGCATTTTGAACATGATCACATCAATTGTTTCTGCCTCTAGGAAGACCATTTAAGGCCGATTTAGATGAATTTAAAAGTATGCAAGTAATTCGTAGTGTAGTCTATATGCAAAGAGAAGTAATAGGGAGTACCTGTTTTTATTTTTTCAGTACTATGCTTTGGTTTTAGATTTAATCTCTTGTTTATAGTGGAAAGCTGAGGAATTTTTCCCTAGTCCAGAAGTGATTTAGCCTGGAGATAAAAATAACCACATGCCACTGAAAGAACAAAGTTTGGTATCTCTGCTCGCTAAAAATGTTTCTTAATTTCCTAACAATGTGCTGATTAGACATAATAGAATCCTGTTGTAGAAAATGAAGAAACATCCTGATCAGAAGTAAAATTCGGAGCAGTTGAGGCAAGAGGTGAGGCCTCAGAACTTGACGCTTGACGCTTGTGTATTTCTCCTACTCTGTAATTTCTCTTTATATCACTTACCTTGTGCTTTAAGCTATCATTTCTGTCTCACTGGCGAACCTTGTTTTTATCAACCTTTCTTTTTCCAGGCTGTCTCAGGACTGGTTTCTAAAATAGCCTGAATGCCATCACTTTATTTCCCTGGGTGAGGTGGGATGGAGCAAGAATAGAAGAGAGTCCAAAGCCTCTTGTTTTCTTTGTTGAACTAGAGCTAAAACCGAGAAGTCATTTATTTTCACAAACCAAATTTCTGGGTCTTCAGTCCACTCAAATCGGTGTATTTCCATTTGGGAGAGTCCCCTTACCATCTTCCTCCTGGGAAATGAAATCATTTAGCTCCTGCTGAATCTATATTGTCAAAGAGTTTGCAAAATGTAGGTATATGCTGGAGGTTGTTTTTGCTTTTTGTGCAGTGTATTCTTTTTGTTCAGTGTATTCTACTGGAAGGTATCATGAGGAGTGGAGAGAGAGAGAAGGATTCGATGGTATCTGTAGTTTTCATAAACAGCTGGGGCTATGAGCAGAAATTCTTTAAATTGCACATTCAAAAGTAGCATCTGGCATAGTGGGAACAACAGAGCTCCAGGGACCCTGGAAGAAGTAAAGTAGGAGAGGTTGTCGGGTTTCTTGTAGTTTTAACTCCAGACCTTAAGAACAGAATTAACCAATGGAGAGTAATGAGATTTGCTTTAATGTCTTAGAAAACACAGCTAATAGGATTTCAGCCTGAGTGGAAAGTAGGTAGATGGTGATTGAAGAAGCAGGGGTTGGAGATGACATAAATGAGCTTGAGAGCAGTTTTTCAAAGTGTGGTCTTCAGACCATCACTATCAGAATTTCCTGGGAATTTGTTAGAAATGCAAATTCTTGGTCCCCAACCCAAACCTACTGGATTAGAAACTTGATGTGGGGCCCAGAAATCTGTGGTTCAAGGAGTCTTCCAGGTGATTCTGATGCACATTAAAATTTGAGAACCATTATTTTAGGGCACTGAGGTCACTGTGCTGAGTTAACATTAATGAGGAGGTGGCTTTCGTCAGCCACCTCCTGACTCTAGGGCTACGAACTAATAAATGTGTGGATAGCAGATCCAAAAAGTGATGATAGAACTTGGAAGGGCTTTGCATTTCATTTTTCTAAGACCTGAAGTGACCTCTTTTTAGGTGCTCCTGTTTCTTCCTAAGTCTTAACTATGTCAGTCTCTATGACTCTTGGCAGACGTCTTTGCTTGTTATTTCACTGTGGAACTGAGCTGTCCAAAATGGTAGCCACTGGTCACATATGGCTATTTCAAATAAAATGGAATAAAATTTAAAATTTAATTCCTCAGTCACAATAGCCGTATTTCAACTGTTTAGTAGCCACATGTGGCTGGGAGCTACTGTATTGGACAATATAGATATCAAACACCTTCATTTCTTTAATACTAAACTTGTAAACCTATGAGTATTTTGCCAGTTTCTGTGGTGTAAATACTATTGTCATGACTACTTTCAAGCTACCAACGTGTCACTGAACATGGAGTTAGTTGCGAAGAGATACACACAATTAAAGGGCAAGACAAAGTGAATAGGTTTCATGTCACCAGTTTATGGGAGAAATTCGTCCCTGATGGCAAAAAATGCTGATTCTCTACATTCTAATTTCATTTTACAATGAGACTGGCTTTCCAAGCACACAATATTAAGAACATACTAAAAGTGGTCAAAAACTTGGACACCTTAACTCTATTTTATGTATAAGGTGGAAATATACAATATACATCTTAACTTAAAACATCTTTTCCATGTTAATAGGGAAAACTGCTCAAAGTGGATTGGGACCAGTGTCTTATAGTGCCCATGCACTCAAAACTAAATCATACCAAAAAACCCCCCAAAAGCAAAAAACACAAAAAAATCCTAAACCATACAGGATGTTAAGGTGCATATGTACTAGTCTGAATTTTATAATGAGTCAACAGTGACGCTTCTTCATTGATTATTCTATTAAGTGGAGGTGTTTATAGTCCTATCTGGTTGTGGATAGTAAGCCTAATACTAAAGACTTGTTTGTTAATAGAAAA
Organism: Mustela nigripes; assembly: GCF_022355385.1. Classification (NCBI taxonomy): domain Eukaryota; kingdom Metazoa; phylum Chordata; class Mammalia; order Carnivora; family Mustelidae; genus Mustela; species Mustela nigripes. The sequence goes on along the minus strand of NC_081558.1, from coordinate 82,771,790 downwards.
TGGAAGGGTTGTCTTTGATCTTTGAGATCACGAATGACTTGCAGATATGCTGTTAATGTACTTACCTTTTAAAATAGTTTCCATTTTTAAAGGGCTTAGAAATTCTTTTGAAAGATGGAAAATTATTCTTTTAAATACAGGTTAAATAGAATCCAATTGATATCATACAGGGCTAGTTTTTAAGTATTGTAGACATAGTCAGATTTGGCAAAGACCTTTTTTTTAAACCAGGGAATTTTAAACCAGAGAATTACCTAATCTTTGTGTGTATCTGTGTGTGTGGTGACAGTGAAGGTTCATGGTCTTGAATGATGCTCTTGCATCACTAAGCTAGCAATTCATCCACAGATAGAAGTAGATTTTAGTCCATGGATTTCACACCCCAAATACTTGGAAATGAGAAAGCAAAATGATTCATATCCTATTTCCTTACTTGAAAAGGAAAATTCCTTAACTCTGAATGCCTCTGTTACTAAAACTGTTAATTGTGATAATCATAGTTGGTTGAGAATTATTAGCTAAACTGATAACCTCATTCAATCCATTTGTTTCTGTAGAAAGATCATACACATTTATGTTAGATTGGGCCATTTCTAGGCCTTTGGGAGTTTGCTATTCTAATGCTGGTCCAGCTAAACCTGGGTGTCCTTGAATGACACCTGCTAAAAATTCAATCAATAAGTGGTGTCCAAATGTCAGAGAGAGTGGTGCGAAGCAGGGACAGGTTGAGACAGTGTGCAGGATTTGATTCTGGGCAGTCAGAGTTTAAGTTTGACTTAGGAAAGAAATAACTCAGCATCTTTAATCCCCAAACATTATATACCATCTAGTCAGTAGACTTAGTAAAGGTCAAGCAATCAATATGGTTGGCATTAGCAGAGATAGGTTATGGGAGACAGTTTTACTCCTTGAAATTGTTTTTTACATTCCAGTATACAAAAAGGTAGGCAGACTGTCAGGTGGAGTAAAAAAGAACTTGTATGACAGTGAGATGAGCAGATCATTGGTCAAAGGGCTAAATTAAGAGATTCAGTGAAATTGGGAAGTAATGGAGAGATCCCAAATGGCTTCCTCATTTGTCTCTGTTAAGTGTTTAATATTTTGAATGTGCACCTATCCTTTGGGAAAAATTGGGCTGCCTGATATACCATCAATCCAGAGGATGGAAATACCAGGAGAAACATAGTATGGTTCATCATGTTGTTATTCTAATCTTGACTTAAACTAAAAAAAAAAAAAAAAAAAAAAAAAAAATCCAAAAAACAAGAGTAAGGTTTTGCCCTTGTTATTTGCAAGATGACTTGTAGAATAGCAAAGGAAAGATAATCGGTGAAAATATTAGATTCTCCTGTTAAATTACATTTATAGATTTGCAAACTGAGGGGAGAGGGGTCATATATTTTCCATTTATATATTCTCTTCAGACAGGTAGCCGAACAATTATGGAATGAAAAAAGATGAGTAAGAAACTGAGAAGGAAGAAAAAATGACTTGGTTAAAAACCTACTCATTTGAGAACAGAATAGTCATTATATGAACATATTCAAATAAGAGAATTCATCAAGGCCATTCAAAAGTCAAAAGCCAAGAGCCAAAAAAAAAAAAAAAAAAAAAAGAGATAGAGAGAGAGGGTTCTTAGATCCTTCTTATAAGCAAAAAAATTTTCAGGGAGTATGTGCATTTTGATTTGCCTCCAGAAAGAGTCCTATTGAGCAAGAAATTAACCAATGACACCCTAATTTTTAAAATCTTATTTCATCACACATTTCTAAAATTAAAAAAAAATTAGATGTATTTTTTTTCCTAGAGATTGTAACATAGTAGGAGACAAAATCAGAGACATTTTTCTGCTTTTTCTTAAGTTCTAGACTGCTCTAGAATGAAGTTGGGACCAGGTATCAATGAGAAATTGATGACTTTAAATGGTAATTTATGTCAGATCCAAAGGATCTGATACAATATATTCAGTTAGCTGGGGTGTTCCAGATCTCACAGGTAGAAAAGTTATCCCCAAGGTTTAGGAATTTACTTTTTATTCAATCTTACCAGGACAATCTAGAGAGCACTGTTTGTAGTTCACCCACTGAGAAGAGTATATGTGAAGAAAGAGCATGCTGGGAATGTGGAGAGTTACCCAGCAGATTTTACTGATTTTCTGGGTCTGTAATAGTTTCCGGTCATGGCTCCAAGTCTTCAACCCATCCCTGTACCTATACCTTTTCCCCTGGGACTGCATTTCTTCCAATGCAAAGAAGTCTACTTTCCTTGAATCTGGACCAGTCCTGTGAATTGCTTTGCCCAATGGAATGCAGCAAAAGTGACAACAGTGTGCTCTATCTGAGCCTGCGTCTAAAAAGGCACCATGTTTCTGCCAAGAGAAAAGTACTGGCCTAGTTGGCTGGGCGATGAGAGACACAGTCTCATCAGCCCCAGACTTATGAGAGAGCCCAGGTGATACCAACAGCAAGGCTGTTCTGGTTGACAACCCCAGATACCAGGTAATAAATGCTCAATTCTGGAGGCTGCTTATGTCTTGTGGTGGTTATGCAGTGCCATTGTGGCAAGGGATAACTAATATGGGGCAACAAATTTCCAAGTAGACTAAAACTAGGGAGTTCTGATTAATCCTTCATGGAACCCTGGATGCTTTATTAAAATCAAAAAGAAGACCTTGAAGTAACAAGATTGCTTAGCCTAATCACCTCTCCGGAGGCGATCAAGTGAGTTGATTTGACCTGGGGTCCAAGGTTTCAGCCTTCTCTCTAGTAATATTAATATGCAGATGTATATGTGTCCCTCCAAACCTGACAGTTAGACAGGTGTCTAGAAGTTCTCAAGTCAATGCTCACACAGGTCCTCCTTGCGTCAGCATTCTCAAAATTCTATCAAGGAGCTTAGAAGTGATTTAATAATGGCCACTGACTTATCTGTACTTGCCATCAAGGCAGAATGAGCAAATTTTCTAGTAGAATATAGTTTGGGAATTTAAATACATGTTCTTCTTTTTTTTTTCCTGGCATATATGGAATCAATCAGTCTGCCATCCTTTAGAGACTGCCATCCCATTGTCTTCTGGCTTTTACTTCCACTTCTTTGCCTTACTAGAGAAAACAATGGAATTTTGTGAAAACCCCAAGGGTTTCTGAAGCTCAGAGGGACAGGCTTTTACCACTGAAGAGAAGGGGAATTTGATTGAAAATAGAGGCTACTTATGATTCATTCAGAGGAATTTTTCCTCTGCATCCTCTTATTTGCCTAGTGATTTGATCCTATGTGGCTCTTCAGAGCCCACTGTGAGATGATTTGCTTCAGCTGCACTGGATCTTTTTCAAATATTTTCCAAGGACAAAACCCTCCCTACAGGTTTCCTCAGCTGCAGTGATTGTCTTGTCTGGGGATTGTATTCTGATTAATTTAACTTTAGCTTCCTTACTGCTTCAGTGGATTCCAAATTTGTCATGGTTTAAAAAAAATTCTCTAGGGAAGTTTCATAAAGGAAGTTGGTGAGAACAGGATTTAGGATTTATTCTGCTGAGCCACCTTTAGAATGTGGGGAGGGCCTGAGAGGCACAGAGAAGAAGAATGGAAAGAATGCCAGATTCTTCCTGATGCATGTTCATAGGTCAGGCATAATTCAGTTCTGCAGAGATTTCAGTGATCATTGTTCTGCATAGCGGTGCTCTCTCCCACTGAGGAGAAAGCGTGAAAACTATGCAATGTGCGACTTAAGCCAGCAGGGGGCGGGAGCGCCTCAGCCATAAGCCACAATCTCACCAGCAATTGCTTGGACCAAGTATTGCACCGCTGTTCTGGAGGCCAGCTTGTTCTGAACTCCATGCAAGCCTTTGTCTTTGTAAGATTTTTGCTTTTGCTAAGTCTTTTCTGCTGATGGTGTAGGCAGTAGAGTCAGTATGCCGGGATTTGAAACCTGGCTGCTCCACTTGTTAGCTTTGTCCTATGTACCTCAGTCTTTCTTGTCTGAAAAATGGGAAATGAACAGTTGCGGGGGTGTGAGGGATGATTGGGCTAACTTATATAATGCATTTGGAACAGTGCCTGGCTCTTATTAAGTACAAGATCAATATTAGCTAATAATAGTGGAGCCTTTCCCTTTGCTCCTCACCTTCCTTCCTCCAGGTCTGATGTAAAAGTAAATTAAATGTAGCAATAGGTTGGGGAGGCTGATTTCTCTTCATTCTTCAACACTCATCTCAAAAACACAAAATCAACGGCCAAAATTGCTTATGCTAAATCTAATAATGAGGAAAATATCAGACAAAACCAAATTGAGGGACGTTCTATTCAATAACATAAAAAATGACAAAGTCAGGAGAGACAAAGAAACTGTTCCAGACTGCGTGACGCGAAACAGATGCGACACGGAATGCAGTGCGTGAGCTAGGAATTTATTTTGCTATAAATTATATATTGGGACAGTCGTGAAATTTGAATAAGGTCTGTAGATAAGACAGCAGTATTGGATCAGCATTAATTTCCTGATTTTGCTAATTGTAGGCTATGGAAGAGACTGTCCTTGCTCTTAGGAAACACACGCTGGAGTACTTAAGAGTAAAGGGGACATAATTTCTGTAAGTTATTCTCAAATGGCTTTAAAAATGTGTATTTGTGGGACGCCTGGGTGGCTCAGTTGGTTAAGCAGCTGCCTTCGGCTCAGGTCATGATCCCAGCGTCCTGGGATCGAGTCCCACAAGGGGCTCCTTGCTCCGCAGGGAGCTTGCTTCTCCCTCTGACTCTGCCTGCCATTCTGTCTGCCTGTGCTCGCTCTTGCTCTCTCTCTCTCTCTCTCACAAATAAATAAATAAAATCTTTAAAAAAAATAAAAAAATAAAAATGTGTATTTGTATATACATGTATTATGTACATAAGACAGAACATATTTGGTGTAACATTTGGCATATCCCGATGAAGGCTCTATGAGAATACTTTGTGCCATTCCAGCAAATTTTTGGAAGCCTAAAACCACATGAAAAATACAAAAATAAGAAAAAATAAAAACCAAAAATAAAAATGAAATCCCTCATTTTAGATGTTTACTTCCCGAAGAGACTTTTCTGATGTTCCCCTGCCTTGACATGCTTAGTGGAGGTAGATGCTCTTGCCCTGTGTGCCCCAACCTGTGGCATCTCTCTGTGTCACAACAGCCATTACACTGTTAACTGCCTGTTTATAACACTCAACTGGGAGCCCCATCCAGGAAGGCGAGGACCTGGTTTTATCATTCACCTTTGTATCACCTGAGCCTCGCTAATACCCCACAGAGAGAGGAAACTCATTATGGACTTGCTGAGTAATAAGGTGGTATAACTTAGCCTTATATCCAGGGTTTGATTTTCTGGGGGCTTGTTGTGAATTTTAGGCTTGCTTTTGAGGTTTTGTAGTAGGGATGTAGCACTGGTTTGGGACTTAGCAAGTCTAGTCAGGAAGCTGAGTTCTGTCTCAGTGTGCATGAGGGAGAGTCTCTTCAGTTTATTTATACCTTAGCTGTGATTCCCTAGCTTGGAGATACAGTGAAGATAGAATTGGAACTCTTTGAAAGAAAGACAAATAATCAGTGGACTGTCTTTGTCTAGGCATTTAATTTGAGGGAATACCACTGTATATGGTCAAAGCCAAGTGTGTTTAGTATTTTTTAAAAGAGATTCTGTTTATCTATTTGACAGAGAGAGAAAGAGAGAGCAAGTAGGGGGAGCAGCAGGCAGAGGGAGAAGCAGGCTCCCTGCTGAGCAGGGAGCCCAATGTGGGACTCGATCCCAGGACCCTGAGATCTTGACCTGAACCGAAGGCAGAGGCTTAACCATCAAAGCCACCCAGGCGCCCCTAAGTGTCTTTAGTATTAAAAAACATATTTTTCTCTTAAAATGTAACCCCTAAATGCAAACCACAATTTCATGTGGTGTGCAATAAGGAAACAGAATCTCAGCTGCATGTAGAAGTGACCGTAAGGGCGTTAGTGAGAAGTGAATGTGTGTGTGTGTGTGTGTGTGCATGTGCTTGCACGTGTGTGTTTCCTACTTGTTCCCATTTTGTGGGTAATGTTTGCGGTTTTTAAAGGGTGGGTCTGTCTATATATAATGAGCTGATGTTAAAATATAATGTCATAAGGTGCACCTCACTCCTTTATTTGATTTCCGTATTAATTTACTCTCTTAAGAGTGTCATCGTGGTCACTGTTTCAGCACTATTCTTATCTAATATTAACTCTCAAGCTAGGTATTTTGCTATTCAACAAAGGTAACAGTGCAATAGATAATCAGCATTTTTATCTACACTAGAAGCCATAGAAGCCTATCTAGAATAAGTCTGAAAGCCTGCACATGATTCTAGAAAAGAAACTCAGCCAGAGAGTAAGAAATGTAAAGCCAAGCCAGATTTCATGCTGAGGTACTTTATTTATTACCTGGTGAGCTGAGGCTATAGCATGCATCATCTTTAGAAATCTCTATGAGGAAGAAAAATTAGATATAGGGGCTCTGGCCAGTATGAATCAATGAGGAAAAACTCTAACTCCGCACACTGCAAAAATAATTCCCTCCTGCATCCCACCAATTGGAGATTGATTGATAATAGGTTCGTCTAAAAACTCTGATGCAAGTTAAGGCACCTACCGCCTATACTTTAATGTGAATTGGTTTAATCAGGCATTATGATTGCCTTTCCTCTAACACCTAGCTGAGGAGATGGAATGGTTAATGGTCTCCGTTGGAGAGAACTGGAGAAAGAGGAAAGAGCAACTCTAGAGGAGGAGATATTTTGGAAAAGGTGCTGACCAGAGGAAAGTGCTGAAGTGGATGGCTTAGGAGAGCTGCAAACACTATCTTAGCTCTCGGAGTTTGGGCAACAGAGGCATGAAGAGAAGTGGTCAAGGCTCCTGAAAGAGGAGGATGAAGTAGCCAACACAGACATTGACCATGCAGGGGTGGTGGCAGGAATCCTGCTTAGCATGTTACCAAATAACATGTAAGTCATGGTTCTGTAATTGTCTGCTTTGAAGAATTACCTGGCTCCTTTCTCTTGAAGAATGAACTGCCATGCACATCAGTGTTTGTCCTAGGATGAAGTATACCCATGCTACTGACCAATGAACACTTAATTAAACGTACAGTGTTCCTAGTGCTTTTCCATGCCTATTGAAACTTATCTGGGATCTTACCACCTGAAACTTAATTTCAACAAAGTTTGCAGAGTACTTGGACAAAACTAACTTCTACTGAACTTTAAAAATAAAATGAACAAATTCCAAAAAAATGAACAAATTCCAGAGCAACCAACTGAATAATTCTGTTATATGAGCCATAACTATAAATGGCTCATTTATCTGAATGGCATTCAATCACACATGGGCATTCAGGATTTCTAAGAAAGACAGTGGCTATTTCTCTAAGTCCTAAAAATCCTATAATATAGGGGCAGAAGGTAGAAAGCTTTTATTCTTGTCAAAAATCAGTCTTGACTTCAGTGTAGCACAGTGACTGTGTGTCATTGTCACATCCTTGTCCACTCAGGCAGATGCCCTCGGTCCACTTAGTCATTGTTCTCGAACTAGGAGCCTTTATCATATAAAATCAACAGCTGAAGAGTAAAAAAGGTCAGAGCTCAAAATTAGGAAGAGGGGTATCTTGTTGGTTTAGTCATTAGAACATGTGACTCTTGATCTCAGGGTTGTGAGTTTGAGTCCCACTCTGGGTGTAGAGATGACTCAAAAATTAAAAAAAAAAAAGCAAATTAGGAAGAAAGAAGCCAAGAAATGGCTGGGAGGAACTTGAACTTGCTGAAGGATTTGTGGGGAGGGAGAGAAAGGGAGAAAATCAGTTGGGAATGAATAAGAGGGCACAGAACAGGTTACATACTCTTACAAATTTCCTAGTTCTTTGTCATCTGCTCGCAGATTTTCCCTGATAGTCTCCCAGGATAACCTGATAGAGGAAATAAACTCTTTTGGGGGGAGAAATAAAGATTTAAATAAGGCTAGTAAGTACATTTATGGGCCAGTCCAATCACCAGTGCTGTCACCTTTATTCGGGGGCACGTTGTCTTAAAATGCAAGCATTATTGTTTGACAGCCCTGCTTAAAAGCTTTTGGCGACTTTATATTTTCTGTGGGATATACCTCCAGATTTACAGCGTTAAGAAGCTTCGCATTCTATTTCTCCAACCTTATCTCTTATGACTTCCCTTTATTAATTCTAGCTTCGCAGAGTTTTTATAATTTATATCTGAGCTTTCTTATACGTGCCTGAGAAACTGCTACTCTACCTTTCAGAGGCAGAATCAGGAATTTTTTTCATCTTCGGAAGCACCCTCCTCATAGTGCCACCTCTTAACTCCAAGAAGTTGAAGTAAGTATATTCATCAATGTTGTTCCTCTACCTCGAATACACATCTAACTGCATTTTTTCCCTCCAATCTATTGCAATTGTTTTTGCACTTAACTCCCATGCTAGACTTTGATTATCTTCAAGTTTGCTATCTAATTTATTTATTTTTGTACATGTAACACATGGCACATAATAGGTGCTTCACAATTGTCTGTTGGATCAATGAATGATGTGTTCATGCTTAAATCCCAGTATTTAGTTAGTAGCTCAATAAGTGAAACCAAAGGCTGTTTGCCCAGAGTCAGCCCAGACCACGTAACCCTTCCTTTCTTCACCCACAGCAGTGGCAGCAGCTTCTGGGGTCTTACATGTCTCATAAAAGGTACGAAGTTTGCATTCATCATCTACTTCAGTGAGTTTCTGGCAGCCAGTAGCTGGGAAAGAGATATTCAGCTCCATCCTGAAGCAGCCTACCGCCTCCCAGGAGCCACAAAAAAGAACGAATGTGATCCTGTGTTTTACTGCATCAGGACTCTCCTCCCCCAAATATGAGGAACCTTCCCACTCTATGCAGCAATGCCTCAGTGATGATGAGCAATAAAGGTTCATGAATTTTCTATTTATTGGTGCTGTAGCAGCTGCTACAGTTAGAAGCTCACAGCTTGGTACCTCGCTGTATACAACTTTCTGACCCAGTGTGTAGCTCTTCTAAAAAATATTTTATAATGAAAATTGTCAAACACACAAAATAGAGAGATTTTACCCATGTATCCATGACCTAGTTTTAACAAATATCAGCATTTTGTGGTCCTTTAATGATATATTTTGAAACAAAAATCTCCTGGATGGCTCCGTGGGTTAAGCCTCTGCCTTCGGCTCTGGTCATGATCTCAGGGTCCTGGGATCAAGCCTCAGGCTCTCTGCTTGGCGGGAAGCCTGCTTCTCTCTCTCTGCCTGCCTCTCTGCCTATTTGTAATCTTTCTCTCTGTCAAATAAATAAATAAAATCTTTTAAAAATATATTTAAAAAAACCCAAATTCTAGATTCCTATTGCTTCAGACATCAGTATATCATTATACATCTTTAACTGATAAGGATATTAAAAATAATACAGCCCCCATGCCATTATCACATCCAGAGCTGTTTTTAATATGTGCAAGGGACTGGCTCCCTTCCTTTCAGCTGATTCCACTATCCCACTCCTCTGTCAGCTGTGCGTACAGTTCCCCCCTATGCCTGAGCCGTTGTCTTTTTGAGAGAAGAACCAGCCATTGTAGCCATCAGCTTGTTCCAGCCGAGTCTCCCATTTGCAAAATATCGTCTGTGAAGAATGAAGTTTCCTGGCCTTTGCCTTTGTCCAGCTCACGCCAGATACTTTAGCCAAAAGATGTATTTAATCTGTAGACTGATCTAGCACTATTTCAAGTATCACCTCTTCCTGCTATGTCAAAGGGTTCTTTACAAAAATCATATAGTCCATTTAAAGATCTTACGAGAGGAAAGAACTTGGATAGATGGTAGAGAATTTTAATTGATCAGAAATTCTGTTTTGCCAGAGTCTTAAGATTTATAATCTTAAGCCATGCCAGGATGCTTTCAGAAGTTTTATAAGTGATGTTTAGGGTAATAATAATAATCACTTTTGCAATTTATTTTTTCTTAGGAAAGCCAGTGGGAAGGAATCCCTTGGTACTTGAAACTTCCTGAAAATGTAGTATGGAATTTCTAGACTAGTCCGCAAGCTCCATCAGAGTGGATATCTAATTACCTTTTACACTGCAATGTTGATTGCACCTGGTATATAGTGAGACAAGCATAGTAAGTTGTCAGTGATTATATGCTGAATGGACAAATAGAGATAATGTGCAGTTTTTCCTCCTTTTAAGCTGTCCTGTTGGTGAGGCTGAGGTCTAGCAAGATCTATGAATTATTCCTTTCCCTCCAGCAGAAGCCACAGATGTTGACTCTTTCCTGTGCTCCTGACTCATCTCCCTGGTCTTTGGTTTGGATTGCATCTCTCTTTCACAGCTTCTTGGGGATGCTGCTGCCATCGGTTATTAGCACATGACTGCCCCAGCATCAGTTCTTTCTTACTGCATACAGAGCTGGGAGAGAAAGGCAGGGACTTTACTACTTCTGCCACACCACAGGCTTACCTCTAGGGAGCCATAACATGGGTACCAAGAGGGAGAAAGAGAATGAAGTGGGTGGGGATTTTTGAGTTGTTGTATTAAGATTAAGATTGAGATTAAGCAGTGATCACAAGTGGGAGTAATGGTTATGTGCCACAGTGTCCTTCTGAGTTTTAAGATTAGAGGGTACCATTTACTATAATATCAAAAATGAAGTGTTCCTCACATGGGGACTTCTCTTTTTTAGAGAAAAATTGCTCTCATTTGTGGGTAACATGTAGGGCAAAAATGAAGAAGTCTGTTCGTTTCAGTGATTGCATCTAGCTTACTTTCTCTTGCATTCCTAGGACTGTAGCCTTTGTTAGTAAAACCTGCAGGAAGATGTTTACCCTGGTGAGTGCCTGCCAGTTCAGATCATTTGGCTTTTTTTCTGGAGGTGTGAGAAGAGGGGTTGAGGGGTGACTGGGTAGGAATGGCTTTTAAAGTAGACTTATTAACTGTAAATTTTGGAGAAGTGAATCTTGACTCTGTTGTTTTACTTCATTTACACAAATTTACAAATAAATTACAGTTTCAGGCAAGCAGGCAAAAAAAAAGAAAGAAAGAAAGAAAGAAAGAAGAAAGAAAGAAAGAAAGAAAGAAAGAAAGAAAGAAAGAAAAGAAAAGAAAAGAAAAGAAAAGAAAAGAAAAGAAAAGAAAAGAAAAGAAAAGAAAAAAGAAAAGAAAAAAGAGGAACATGTGATTCCCAGCCTTTGCATCACACCTTTTTTGGAATCTTGACCTTTACTGATTGTAGTTACTGGTTTACTAACTTTAACAGTTACCAGTTTAAGTCTGTTAATTAGGGGGTATTCTGATTGCAATGAACCAATAGTGGTTCAAACATAACAGAAATTTATTTTTTTGTTTATGTGATAATAGTGGGGATGTGTACAAGTCCCCATCACTCAGAGACTCAGGCTAACAGAGGCTCTGTGATGTAAGGGCTTCCAAATATCCAAATACCCCCAGCTTTTCTTTTTTCTTTTTCCTTTTTAGTTAGTTTGTATAGAAACAGAGCAGATTTGTATGTATCAAGCTTGGAAGTTGGATACATAATTTATCCTTGTAGTCCATTGTTTAGAATTCAGTTACATGATCACATCTAACTTCAAAGGAGTCTAAATAAAGTAGTTGTTTAACTTAGGTTCTCAAGAAAATAGAATCTGAGGCAAGGACTAAGCTCTGATGTTTGAGAGAGAGAGACAAGTTCAGGGCAGGAAGAGTGGGAGAAAAAGGAAGTAAGGCAGAGAAGGAGAGTAAGCCTGCAAGGTAACATGTAGACTATTGCTTTATATGAAGCTGAAGAAATAGCAGGTCAATTAGCAAGTTAACTGGCTTGGCCAGGCTGCATGGTGAAATCATGCTTCAGAACATTCCATTGGAGGGAGAAAAGAAAAGGGTTTATCTGTCTGATTCTTTTCCATTTCTTACCTCTTACTGGTCAAAATTTGCCCCACAGTATGCTCCTCAGCACTTCTGGGTTTGCACCATCCAACTTCTCAGAAGCCAAAGCAAATGCTCTTTGGTGTGGCATTTCATCTGAATCTGAGTTAGAAAGAGGCAGGAGAAGACAGGGACGTGAGGGTGGCTGGTTGGCCTCACGTAGCAAAAATTCCGAGTATGTTGGTGGTGGTGGCAGCTGTCTGGAGGATAAGTGAGGCTAATACAATCTGTAAATTGCAAAAAGATATCTTACAGTCTGCCCCTTGCACCACTGTGATCCATTTATGTCCTCCAATTATATCTGGTTCACGAACTAAAATATAGGAACCCCATTTTTTTTTTGTTATTGTTGTAGAACAAGAGGACATCTTCCTGGAGAGTAGAGTTACAAGTTCAACCAGTCTGAGTCACTTTCAAGGTGCATTTTCCGGGAAGAGATAAGGTGGGATGGTCAGTGAAAAAGCCACTCCAGTCCCTGCTTCTGTAATTGGTCCTGAGACTGTAATCAAGATCTGTCATTTTCTCCTCCACCATCCATTGAAGATTTCCTCACCTCTGCAAGTACTTCCACTGGTATGCTTGCTTAGTGGGGTGTCCCAGACCTTCATTCTGAAGATTTTAAGCCCTTTGTTACTCTGTGTTACTGGATAATGGTTGTTACAACTGGCCAGTAATGGTTAGTACTGGGTGTGGAAATACTGAGATGTCTTAGTGAGTATCTGTGGTCTTAGACATCATGTAGAAGCAACCCTGAGTAGTTGTTGTTGGTGGTTTAACATATAATGTACTATTTGTTTCAGGACAGGTTTGTGAATCATCAGTCTTACATAATTCACAGCACTCACATTAGCACATACCCTCCCCACTGCTCATTACCCAGATACTCTATCCCTACCTCCCCACCCACCCAGCATCCCTCAGTTTGTTTCCTGAAATTAAGAGTGTCTTATGGTTTGTTTTCATTCCCTGTCCCATCTTGTTTCATTTTCCCTCCCTTTCCCCTACAAACCCCTGCCCTGCCTCTCAAATTCCTCATATCAGAGAGATCATGTGGTAATTGTCTTTCTCTGATTGACTTCTTTCGCTTAGCATAATAATCCTCTAGTTACATCCACGTCATTGCTAACGGCAAGATTTCACTTTTTGATGGCTGCATAGTATTCCATTACACACACACACACACACACATATACACCCCCTTTTCTTTATCTATTCATTTGTTGATGGACATCTAGCCTCTTTCTATAGTTTGGCTATTGTGGACATTGCTGCTATAAACATTCACCAACCCTAAATTCTTATAGTAATCAAGGCTCATTGCCTCAGTAAGTACAGTAACTCCTTTCTGTGACTACCATGTCATGAAGAGTTCAAATTCTACCAGCGGTAGATATAGCTTCTAGTTCAGTGGAACCACTGTGGTATCCCATGGCAAGTGTTCCTATTCCAAGAATTGGAACCTGTAACCCAACAGAGCTTCAGGTTGCAGGGCTGAAAGCACAAATGCTACAAGTAGGCTCTTGAGTGTGTTGGTAAGAGGGGACACTGCATTTCTCTTTGAAATTGGACTTTTGTATTTGAGTTATTGGAGACATAGTACCACATGTCAAGTAGCAACTACACTGCATCTTGGAAGTCACAGTGTCCAATCTTCAGTGTAGGGCAATCCTCTTGGGTGCCCTCCCTCTTCAGGAGTGTAGTACTGTCACTTTACTATTGCTCCATGATCTTGCTTTGCTCCCCCCCCCCCCCCCCCCCAAATCTTCAGTGTATGGTTTCCTGAGCTGGTACCTTAGCCAAGCTTTTAACAGATCATTCCACTATTCTTTTTCTTTTGCTTGGCTGCTTCTGAGTGATAAACTCAATTGTTAAAATGGCATGGATGATCTTAAGAATACACTCCTTTAGTCAACATCAAAATGAAAACACAAAACAGGGTGTGCAATAATTCCATAAGCCTAAGCTTTACATGAAGATTCTGAATACTGTATTCTTAGCAGAGAAACATATTTTATTTTTGGATAGACACTTTAGAGATCAACTAATGTACCTGTCCCATTTTACAAAAGAAAAATGGAGGACCAGATGGAAAGAGTGACTTAAGAGGGACAACAGCCAATTAATGGATGAAATTGTGTTGAATTCAGGTTTTCTGATTTTTAGGTCCTAAGAATTCCATTCTATAAAATTATTTTTTTGAAAATATTTTATTTATTTATTTATTTGAGAGAGAGAGAGAGAGAGAGAGAGGGGAGAGGGCAGAGGTAGAGGGAGAAGCAGACTCCCTGAGGAGCAGGGAGCCTGTCAAGGGGCTCAATCCCAGAACCCTGAGATCATGACCTGTGCCAAAGGCAGACATTTAACCAATTGAGCCACCCAGGAACCCCTAACATCATCCTTTAAACAAACAAACAAAAAAGCAAACATGGGCTCATCTTCTGAAAATTCAGAGTGGATTTTTAGATGCTAATTAGATTAGTTTCAAGATTGCAATCAGCTTTGTTTATCCTCTGCCACAATATATAGTAGAATTGTATTTTTTCTTCCTGGTAGTAGTACAATTTTCCATGGAGAAGCAAGGAAAACACTCATCTTCAGGCAATAATTACTTTCCACTCCTTCAGGGCCCTGTTCAAGCCTCACCTCCTCCAGGAAGCCTTCCCTAAATTCTTTAGTTTATGGCCAGCTTGTCTTCTCTTAATTGCACAGAGAGAATTTGCCACCTTTTTGTTATTTTTACTGCAAAACAAGTTTTACAAGATCTCAATAAAATAAATGAAAGGGAAAAAAACCTCCTAAAATCTTGTCGTTTCAACAAATTAAGCCATTTTCATTTTCAAAATTATATTCAGCATTTTAATGCATATATAAGGTGTACGACATTGGATATTTTTGTAATCATGGCATAGATATATATTTGTGATTATTTCCTCATTTGGCAAAGCACAATCACTTTTTCAAGTTGCTACATGATTTTCATAATTTTATTTTAAATAGCATTATTCATTACCTTTTGGATATTTCATAGGAATATTTCAATTAACATGTCTGAGTGTCCTCAGCTTTTCCATTCAACATCATGCAATTTTAGGCAGAAAAAGTCCTCAACATCTTCCTGTCATTGCTCTCAACTACTTCCAATCAATTGAAAAGTCTAGTTTTTCTGCTTAAATATTTCAAAATGATAAACTCTTTTCTCCTATTTCATCACTGGCTTAGGCTTCTTGAGGCTCACCAGTCCAATTGCAGTAGGCTAGAACTGGTTACTACTAGTATGTGCCCCTAGTCTTTTACAGTCAGTCCTCCTTATGGATGCACAAATGATCTTTCTAAAATAAAAATGTGATAATATTCTTCTCTGTCTAAAAACATTCAGTGATTTTCCTTTGTTAGTACTTTAAACTTGGATTATTTTGCACAAAAATGTAGATTTCTGGTGCCTCTTGGTGGGTTGGCTATCTGGCCGAGGTAGGTCTTCCTTCCAGCATGGCACCAGAGGGCTAAAGCTTACTGGAGGCTGTTTCTACAGGCAGCGCAAGTGCTGTCCAATCTGACGCGTAGGTCCCCTCAATCATCCTGGCTCTTAGGGGCTTTTGAGTGTAAGACCCTTAACTGTCCAGGCTAAAGGCTAAATTCCTTTGAATGGCACATGAAGTTCTTTAGCATAGGCCCTGCTGAGTTCTTTTATCTTAATCATTGCATTAATTGAGAAATAGAGAGTGGCTCCCAAATGTGCCTTGGAATGTCTTCTTTCTTTCCTCACCATCCTCATGTCTAGGGGAAGCTCTTTTTCTCCCTTCCAGATTTGGTTGCCTTGTTACCTTCTCTACGAAAAGACCATCCTGATTTCTAAAACTTATCAGGTGGCAGAATGATCTGGAAAGAAATTTTACATCTCATCCTATTCTACAACTAGTTTTTCCCTGCTCTGGCTAGGAGACAGTGCAGGAAACTTTCTCTTGCTGCTGCCTCCTCGCTCCTTCTCCTTCCCCTTTTTGTCTGGCTCTCTCCCCTGCTTTCTAATTCAGCAGACATTTATAGGAGAGCTGTTGAAGGCACTAGCTGCTTGAGGGGGTGAGTGAAGTTTCCTGCAATGGTAGGGCTTGCATCCCTGTGAGACACGTGAATGTGTCACGGTGGCACCATGAGCTTGTGGTTTAGGTCAGGTACAGCAACGTGCTGCAAAAGGGCAGAGCAGGGAGTGTTTGCCAGCCCTCTTTGGCAAGGGCAGTGAAAGGTGATTGCTTACATTTTAAAATATTTCTTAACAGGATGGTGGAACCATGGGTTCCTCATAACTCTGTTTTATACCTTCTTCTCATCTTTACATTCCTGTCTTTGCCTCTCTAATGTTTCATTTCATTTTATTTTTTTAAAAAGATTTTATTGATTTATTTGACAGAGACAGAGTTCATAAGTAGGCAGAAAGGCAGGCAGAGAGAGAGGGGGAAGCAGGCTCCCTGCTGAGCAGAGAGCCCAATGTGGGGTTCGATCCCAGGACTCTGAGATTATAACCTGAGCCAAAGGCAGAGGCTTAACCCATTGAGTCACTCAGACACCCTAATGTTTCATTTTAGAATGTGACAGCCAGGCTGTCTGGTTTTGAGTCTGACACCATTATTTATCTCTGTGACATTGGTCAGGACCACTTATGTTCTCCTGTCTGTTTCTTCATCTGCACATTTAGAGAAATAGTAGCACCTACCTCATAGGACTGTTTATAAAATTCAACTGTTGCGATATCCATGTAAAATATTTAGCATATTGCCTTACAAAGAATAGGCACTCCATAAAAGTTAACTATCATTAGTATAATTATTTAGTTACTCACCTGCTCCCACATCACTTTCTGGGGACTTCCAAGGATATAATTACAATAATTTTAGCTCACATTAAGAGGAAGTCCAGGGCAGTGTTTAAGTGTACATGCTCTGAAGCCAGACTACTTGGGTTCGGTTTTATCTCAGATATCCTGATTTATAAGTATTATAAGCTACTAACCTTTTCTGCCTGTGTTCTCCCATCTTTAAAGTGGAGAAAATAATATTGTCTATAATACAGGATTATTGTAAAGATTAAATGGGTATATATATCTAAGATGCTTTGAGTGGTGTCTGAGACATAGGAATTGAATAAATATCTTTTGAATTACTTATTTTTATTGAGCTGTGCTAAAAGCTTCATACATGTTATCCGTGGTATCTTGAGATCTCTTCTTAACACAGAAGTATAATAGTAAGCCTTATTGTACAGATGACGAGATGGAAGTATGGAGAATTCCAGTAGTTTACTCAAGGCACACACCGATTAAAGGAGGGAACTAGAACTTGGAGCCAGTTACTTCTGACTCCAAAGCCTGTGCCCTTACTGTCACTGTCCTAAGTGCCAAACTCACACATTTACCTTTCTAGGAGGCATCTCTCAGAGGTTGTCTCATGGGCACTTCACATCCAGCATCTCCAAAACCAACCTCATTACATTTCCCTCTGAGCCTGCTCTCTCCTCAGGCACTGCCTTTGTCAAGAGGGCCCCTACTCTTCAGCTGCACAAGCCAGAGATCTAGAGAGGACAATTAGACTAGATTATTTCTCTTCCTCCTTGCCTCTTCAATCAACCACCAATACCTGTGGCTTCATACCCAGATAGTGGCTTGTGTTCGTCCATTTCTTTCTGTTCTCACTGCTACCACTCTAGTCCAGGTTACCATCATTTCTTTCTGAGGAAATGCAATTATCTTCCGATTGAGCTATATAATTGCTTAATGAGACACAGAATATTATTTTTACCTGGTTTCCTTTTAAAGTATGCTCTATCTTCATTGGAAGAAATTATTGGAACAGAAGACCTTCCAATACACTTTTCACACTTGAATCTTATCACAGATTAGTGTATTGGGTGATACCAAGTTATGATAGGGCAAAGGAAAAGTAATATTTTTTTATGAGTATAAGGAAAGAATTTGTGGTTGAGTACCCAGTAGAGAAGAGGAGAGAGGATAGAAAGAGGAAAGAGAAGTGTGTGGGGGGGAGTAAGGGTGAGTAACAAGAAGATGATATGAAGATGAGGCCACTAAAAATTCATAGCATGGAGAGCCAACAAATATTTTTTAAATGCTATAGCTTATGTCTCTGGGGCTTAAAAAATAAAATGCAAAAAAAAAGGTAAAATATAAATAAATAAAATGCTATAGCTTAATTGTGACTCTCATTTGCTTTGCTGTAGAGTAAATCCTTCCTTTTTCTTCTTACAAAATTTTTCAGAATCTTTTAACAATTTCTGAGGGTGTATCTGTTTTGGGGCAAGCGAGCCTTGTATTATGACTAGGTTAATGTTGTATGTCACAGAGAAACCATGAGCTCAGCTCAGCAGGCAGAGCGGACCATGAGCAATAGGCCCATGGGAAGTTCCAGAAGCTGGAGCAGAACTTTGGCCTTCTGTTAGGTCATGGAATTGTTGAGAACTCAAGATAATTATTCCTAGATTTCCAAAGAGACAAGTGGTCTCCAGCTGATATCTGCTGTACATTTGCACCTACATAAAATCAGTGCTTCCTACATGACAATCTGATATTCTAAGAGAAGCATATAATCTGGTGTTTCTTTTTTTCTTTGTGGAAATACAGCCACATAATTAACTTTTAATTTCAGGACTGAACAAACCAGAAACTTTGGGAATGTCATTCCAACAAGTGGCATTTTATTTGCAGCTCTGCCTCTTAAACTGAGTTCCAAGGGACTTGCCAATGGGAGTAATTGAACTTCTCAGTGACCTCATGTTTCTCATCAGTAAAATAAGGAATTTAAGTCAATTGTTGTATTCTAAGCTTTGATCCATATATCCATGTAACAGTAGCTGTGGGAATTTCCATGTTTCTGTCCATGGGTGGAATGACTATATGTCTGATTTTATATAGGCCCAGTTTATCCCTGTTTCCTGGTATAATTATTAATAGTGCCCCATTTCACTCTCAAAGCTATCCAGATGTGGATAATAACACTATAATTAAACCCTATCAATAGGAGCTCCTTGAATAGAAAATTTTAGGTTAAATAATTTTAAACAGGTGTCTTAACTGCAAAACTTTGCAGATTCTTTAATATGCTAACATGTCTTATGATTCTTGAGAAGAGAGGGTGTATAGTTTCCAGGGTTTGGGCTTTGGAATCCTTATTTTGCTTCTTCTGGGAATAAGTTAATGAAACTTATTTTGGGAAAGAGTATTAAATCATCTTAATTCAATAAATACTTATAAACTACTATGTGCCAAGTCCTGGTAGGACACTGGAGTAATAGTGATGGATAGAACCTAACTTGGGCCCAAAATAGTTTATAGTCAGAGCCATAAATGAGGTGAATGGCAGTGGGAATTAAGATAGCACACAAAGAATTGCAATTCAAGGTCACATTCTAGTTTTAATATTTCACCATAATGCCATGTAATTAGAAACCAAGATAAAACAGGAAAAAAAAGTCCAAATCCTGAGTGAGTAGTATAATCTTTTAGCATTATGTCAAGTGAAGATTTCTTCCTCTCTTTTTAAAAAATTATTATTATTAATATTATTTTCTTGCCCTTGGGTCCATATTTATTAGAACCCAGAAGCCCACCCAGCAGCCCTCCTCCTGCTTGTAGAGGTGTGGCCCCAAGGGCCAGTAACCTCTCAAGAGCAAACAGTCCAGAAGTTCTACTTGGGTCAAAGCAAATGGAACAGTTAGAAAAGTTTTCTGTCAGGTAGATGGCTTCTCCCAAGCCTATGGATGTCAGCTCTGGTCTGAGGACACATTTTCCCTAGGGCTTCCACCACGAGCTCCTTCCAACACCACCTACTGCCTACCTACCCCTCTTCCCCCAACCAAGCCCAAGAGCTACCTTATGCTAGGCCAGGAGCTTGGCAGGGTCCTGGGGCCAGCAGAGGCTATGGGGTCAGAGGAGGAGACTGGCTCTGAATGCCTTTCCTATTGTATAGTCCCAGGAGCCTAGCTGCTGAAGTATTCCTGCTGGAACTTCTGGAAATCTTCCTCTGTGCCGCCTTCTTCTTAGTCTCGGGCATAGGTTGGTCACAGGCCTTGTGGCCAACTCAGCCACCGTGCTTCCACACTGGTCATAAACTTTGGGTCTACTCTGAGGTAGACTTGACATTCTCACTTCAGGAACTCAGCAAGTACCAGCTCAGGCACCTTTCCCTTGGTTGAGTTCCATTGTTTCTGGGCTTAGGTCACATTCTGGTGCATTTCACAGAGCCCTGCTGGGCTTGGCCTTGCCTGGTTTCCATGGCCTTGGCGGCCCTTTGCAGCTCCTTGTCCTGCTGCAGCAAGGCGAGCACCATGGCTGTGCTTAGCTCTGTCCACACGCCCCCAAATTATTATTCTTAATTCCAGTTGGTTAACCTGTGGTTATATTAGTTTCAGGTGTACCGTTGAGTGATTTAACACTTCTAAACATCAGCTGGTGGGGCGCCTGGGTGACTTCGTGGGTTAAGCTGCTGCCTTCAGCTTAGGTCATGATCTCAGGGTCCTGGGATCGAGTCCCGCATCGGGCTCTCTGCTCAGCAGGGAGCCTGCTTCCCTCTCTCTCTCTCTCTGCCTGCGTCTCTGCCTGCTTGTGATCTCTCTCTGTCAAATAAATAAATAAAATCTTAAAAAAAAACAAAACAAAATAAACATCACCTGCTGCTCCTCACAAGCGCACTCCTTTATGCCCATTCCCTAGTTAATCCACACCTCGCCCCCATCAGTTTGTTCTCCACAGTTAGGAGCCTGTTCCTTGGTTTGTCTCTCTCTCTTCTCTTTTTCCTTTGCTCATTTGTTTTGTTTCTTAAATTCCACATATGAGTGAAATCAGTGGTATTTGTCTTTCTCTGGTTTATTTTGCTTAGCATGTTGCAAATGACAATACTTCTTTTTTTATGGCTGGATAATATTCATATATTCACATATGAATATATGTGTGTATTCATACACACACACACACACATATATATATTTCACTTCTTTAATCCATTCATCTACTGATGGATACTTGGCTGCTTCCATAAGTTGGCTATTGTAAATAATGCTACAATAAATACAGGGGTGCATATAGCCCTGTGAATTAATGCTTTTGTAGTTTTGGATAAATACCCAGTAGTGGGATTATTGGATCATAAGATAGTTCTATTTTCCACTTTTTGAGGAAGCTGCATACTGTTTTCCACAGTGCCTATACCAGTCTGCATTCCCACCGACAGGGCAAGAGGGTTCCTTTTTCTCCATATCCTTGCCAAAACTTGAAGTGAAAGTTTCTTAGACTTAATACTTAATAAATATATTTGCTAAACCTTTCAGAATATTCATATAGTGGTCCAGAGAATCAGTATTTTCATGACTATGCAGACCATCTTATTTTAAGATTCAGAGTCTTAACAGTGTCCAGGAGGAGGTGATTGGTAGCATTATTTGTAAAAAGATGTTGGAAATACTACTTTATGCAAGGACCTTGTGAGTAAAGACTGTGATTAGGAACTTGCCTGGAGATTAATTTTCAATAGAATTGTTATGGCTAACAACAATAGCACTGCGTGGTAAACATTCACATATTAATTTATTTATTCCTCACAACAATCAGATTTTATTATTCTTCCCTCCTTAGAGAAGAAAAAGTGAAGCCCAGACAGGTTGAGTAACTTACCAAAGTTTGCACAGCAGACCCAGGATTTACACCCAGCCTGCTTCCTCCTTCACCACTCAGTGGCAGCAGGTATGTGTGTGGTTGACTGTGTGTGGGTTTCAGTGACCTCACCCTAGTAGCCTAAAATCAGTTATGGTGAGAGTATTTACACCACAGCAATCTGATAAATGCTACAAATTGTAGCTTCTCTCTCCAACGCCACCCTCTCCCCTCCCCACACATTGTTAAACATTTACTAGCACGCTAGTGGTTGCAGGCACATTTGGAAAGCTGGGACTAAGTTTTGCAGGGGTTCATTTGGGGAATTATGAGTGCTGTTTGAATGTTGTCTTGGTGTGTTCATCAAACGAGGATGCATTTTAGTCTGAATTGGAAGAGGATATACAAAATGAGAGTTCTCATGATCATTAACTATTAGGATCTGGGAGTTTTTTCAGAAAATCAAGTGTTCTCTGCAGGTATCTCATTTTGAGAAACTCTGGGAAGGAGGTATGGTCCAACCACAATTCTGCTTATGCTTCTGAATTTCTGAAACCCATTATTTCATATTTATCATGGTAATTACACTTTGAATTCACATTCTAGTTATTTGTGGATGTGTATTTCCTCCCTATTAGACTACAAGATTCACACTAGAATCCATGTCAGATCAGCACTATAATCCTGGAGAATGCCTAGCAATGTTTTCAAAGTGAATTAAATGTTGACTGAATTAATGACTTTTTTTTTTTTTTTTCTGTTTCAAAAAGTACTCGATGATCTCAGGTAGAATAGTAAAGGAAACAATTTGAGAAAACACCTTCTGAATCACATTTCTGAATATTTCAGAATCATAATTCTGAATCATAAAGATTTTCTCACAACAGACAATCTAGTCTATTAGTCTATTGAAATCATGGGTGCTTTCATGGTGTTTACTACTCTATCCTTGAAGATGTAACTTATTTGTAATTTAATTTTTCTTGTTACGAACAGGATTAAAAGACTGACTTTTTTGTTTGAAGACCTATACTAAAATAACTACTGGTTTGTGTTTATACATCTAGCTTTAAGCCAGGTTTTTTCTTTTTTTTCTGCTCTTTCCTCCTGTGGATTCTGATTTCACTAGTACTTTGCAAACCATTTTTCCCCTTAGGTAGCTAGCCCTTTTAAATTTATTTATTTATTTATTTTTAAAGATTTTATTTATTTATTTGTCAGAGAATGGGAGAGAGAGAGAGCACAAGAAGGGGAGCGGCATGTAGAGCGAGAAGCAGGATCCCCACAGAACAAGGAGCCCAATATGTGACTCAATCCCAGTACTCTGGGATCATGAGTTGAGCTAAAGGCAGATGCTTAACTGACTGAGCCACCCAGGCATCCCAGCCCTTTTAAATTAGATTACAGATTCTATTTTTAAAGTTTCTTTTTTTGACATCTTGATGACTTATATTTATTAAAAAATATTTAGACTCAAAAAAGTTGTTTTAGTTTTTAAAAAGTCCCTTTGATGGGGTACCTGGGTGGCTCAATCAGTTGTATGCCATGCTTGATTTTGGCTCAGGTCATGATCTCTGGGTCTTGAGATTGAGCCCTGCTTTGGATCCCCAGTGAGCTTGGAGCCTGCTCAAGATTCTCTCTCTCCCTCTCCTTCTGCCCCACCTCACCCCCCCCAAATTCCTTTGATAATTAAATGTATTTGGAATATTGTCTAAAATGCATATTCTTTAGAATGGATGAAGGGGCAGATTTTGTCTTTTCCCCTTGCCAATAATCAGTCAGCTTGCTCCTCAGCTGTGTACCAACAACTTCAGTATAACCTGGGTGTTCCATAGAAATGCAATGTCTTGGGCCCCACCCCAGACCTACCGAATCATAATCTGCATTTTAACAACATCCCCAAGGATTTGTATGCACATTAATATTTGAGAAAAGCCAATCAATTGGATCTTTTTCTGAAATTCACCCTGCTGCAAAAGCAGCTGACTATAATGTATTCTTCAATGCAAACCACATTTTGGAATTCTGATTTATTTGATGGCTTAATGTTTATTGACTGCACCTGGTGTGCTAGATGCTGCAAAGAAAATTTGAACCACCCAGCCATTGTAATATAGTTACTTTACTCTAAAATATGAAGATACAGGCAATTTACTGTTATTTTTTATTTTGTGCTTTAAAAAAAAAAAAAACATTTGAAAAAAGGAGTTAGGTGGAGGAAACAGATTAAAGCCCCTCTACAGGGGGTGTGGTCCATTGTTAAAAAAGAGTAGATGAGGGATGTTCATATTACACAAATAGAAATGAAAGGAATTCTGTCACTCTTCTATGTTTGGTTGGGGGAAAACAAACATCTGGATAGCTGAATTTTGTGTAGACGAGGTATCTGGATAATTGCTTGTATTTTCCACTTCTCCAGATGTTTGAGCATTGTGTTGATGTAGCTCAAGCCCGTTGCTTTCAGACATTTCATGAATTTTTAGTAGAAAAAATTCTGAAAGCATTGATTTTATGTCTGTATTCTATTCTTTATGAAAACTGAAATATTTTAAACCTAATCTTTGGTCAGGTTTTGCCCCCTTATGTAAAATGACCAC
This sequence comes from Mustela nigripes, assembly GCF_022355385.1. NCBI lineage: Eukaryota > Metazoa > Chordata > Mammalia > Carnivora > Mustelidae > Mustela > Mustela nigripes. The sequence continues at coordinate 82,747,594 of NC_081558.1, read as the reverse complement.
TTTATATAGTGGATATAGGAGACATTCTTAGTCACTGTCATTAAGTTATGTTGAAATAAAAACAAGAATTTTGAAGGAACCCAGAATATGTCACCCCCAAAGACACCACTTTGGCATTTAAGGATTATTTTGAACTGAAGGCAATTGAAAATCAAGAGATCAGAAAGATTTTTTTTTTTCCTTCTGCTGATCTGCCTAAAAGCAGGGCATGAATTACTCGGTGAAGTTGTCTCCCTCCCCTGCACCCGGAAGAAGAGAACAACTCTCAACAGCAGTCACATTGAGATGAGTCTGCACAAACCTTACTAAGATAACCCTTCCACTCCTTTAGTTTTCCTCAGACATTTCTTAGTCACTTTCCTACAATTTATTGTTCCTCAACCTAACCCCCTTTCCTTTGTTAAAATGATATACAAATCCCATCGTCTAACTGCTTGAGTTTCACTTTTTTTCTGTGAACTCCTAGGAGGCAAAATACAAATAAGTTTGTGTTCTTTTTCCTGTTGATGGGTCTTTTGTCAGTTAAATTTGCATGTCCTCAGTGAGCGAATCTAAGAGGGTACAGGAAAAGTTTTTCTGCATAAGAATTTTAATTCTACTAAATCGTCCTTTTCAAAACTTTTAAAAAATCATTTTAGAAGAGAAGAGGAGGAAATAAGGAAGGAAGGATAGAAAGGTAGGACGCATGTGGAAAAGCTGAGACACCAATAGAAAAGGAAAGAGAGTTTTTAGGAATCAGCTATTTAATCACGTGTTTCATCTAGTCGTTACTCAGGCTGTCAAAGACTGCAGACCCACTGTATGGAGAGATTATTATTGTCCTATCCTAAACCTGCAGTGAGGTCAGCGGGTAGATCAATAACAACTCTGCTCCCTCAGATAACGAATCTAAATGAGAATTGCCACTGTTAATCAGGTATCTTGAAACCCTTGAAACCCGGCACTGTGATAAATGATTGCTGACTATTCTCCCTTTAACCTCAGTGGACTTTGCTCACCCATATTTTTAATTAACTAATTTAGCTCAGGACATTTAAGATGCTGAAATCCTTTCAAAATTCTCCCCAGGGAGGTTATTCCAAGAGTAGACATCAGTAAGAATGTCCTTCCTTTCTTTGTAGAGATATATTTGGCATATTTTAATTTTTTCTCAGAGACATACAATTCCAAGGAAGACTATGGTTTCACATTTCACTTAGCACTTAGCTCTCTACCTCCCAGAATGGTAGCATTTTAAACTTCAGCAAAAATATGTTCTTTACAGTGTATTAAACGAAAGTCAAAGCTATGGAAAATTACAACCTTTGTTGCAAAAGGAGATATCTTCTGCTTTTTTGAAGGTTAATTAGTAATGAAACATCTTTTAGAAAAAAATGTTGAGTTAAATTGGGGTTATGAGGAAGTCTTAACAAAAGATATTTCGTACATTAAAAAAGACTAAGATTTTGGCAGTTATAAATATTATTTAATTTTATATTTTTGTAGTCTTGATCTTTTAACATGGATTAAGATCCGAAATTTCAAACTTAAGTTTGCATCCTCTCTACAACATTGAGAAAAGCCCATGAGATTATTTCTGTTAACTAATTTTGTAACATTAGGGTTGATATATTTAACAGAAAGAAGTCCATTCATCTGCAGTTTTGCTTTCTAATTTATTTCTCCCATATCTAGAGAGAATGAGACTGAAAAGACAGGACAATAAAAACAATTGTGTGTGTGTGTGTGTGTGTGTATATATATATATATAATATGATATAATTATATATATATCATATATATGTTTTATATATAACATATATATGTTTTGTGGTGTTTTTCTTGTGGGGGGGGGGCTTCTCTCTGACTTGACTGGTAAGTTAGCAAGTACAGTTAAACCGCTGTGAGTTGTGCAGTGCCTTGCCCACCTGTGACTCCCTAGTCTAGGCCGGGAGGCCCAGATGGGGGAACCCAGGGCTGGGGTCCCTCTGGACGATGACAGTGGCTGGAAGGAAGTGAGGAGGGCACAGTAGACAATGAGGGGCTTGGGGAAGATGGGGGCACAGACACAGAACTTGTGTGGAGTGTGGACGTTAAGCAGAGCTTCCAGAGGACCTTGGCCATCTGTCAAGTTGCTGGCAGAAAATGATCCTGTCTGAAGGAGGCAGGGTGCATGGTCGGAATGAACTGATTGCTTGCTACATCAAGCTGAGAACAGGGAAGACCCAAACTTGCAAACAGGTCTCTAGTCACACTCAGGTTCTGGCCCAAAGAAAATCAAGGGAAAACCAGTCCAAGCACACACAAGGCCTTGAACATAGACCAGTTTTCCAATGGCAAGGGTTTCCAAGGATGAGGCAGCACCACATTTAGTGCCTGGTCAGGGATTGAAAGGGGACCTCAAAAGTGGCTCACCCCCGAGATGCCCTCCTCCCAGGAAGGACCTCTAGCTATCTTCATTTGTGGAGGGGGCTGCTCCCTGTTAGAGGGGACCTTAAAAGCTGGGTAGTGAGTTGAAGAGGTGGATCCTGATTTGGGGACCTCACAGTGGTATCTGAAAAGACAGATCACCCCAGAGCATCAGGGACTAGGATAAGAGTGGGACAATCTTGGGGTATAGCACTAGTTTCTCAGTTTCTAACAGGTACCCTCCCCCAAATTGCTTCTAGATTTTCTGGAGGGCCTTAGATATGTTGATTTGTCCCTCTTTTTTTTTTTCCACATCCACCTCCCTTTCCCAATCTGCTTCTCGTTACCACCCGACCCTGAGACCATAAGACAAATACTGAAGGTTAATGCAAGAACAGAGCCAGATGGGCCCTGGGAATATTTTTGTTTTAATATTACAAGAGATGTTTATAATTGGGGATTGGGATTTTTTTTCTCAGCTGGGCAAGCAGTGGGGAGAGGCTTTTAAATCTCATATTTTCTTCTATAAAGAGCAGGCTATATATACTACGTGGCTTTCCTTACCCCAGCACTGTGTTGATTTACGTTTTGACACAGAATAAAACTGTTTTTACCAAAACAAACAAACAAACAAAACCCCACTATGAGTTGTCCCAGAATCTCACGGAAAACTTTTCTCAGTATTGAGTCTAGCTGTCCATGTCCAGAAACCTTTTCCTCTGTTCAGATGAGCTCTGTGTCACTTCCAGAGTAGAAAAAGCACATTCATCTCTTTCGGTTATCTTAATGCCAGATATTTTAATTGTTACCATTGATAGCATTTATGAACCACCATATCCAGTTTTTTAGTGTAGCAAAACAAAGTATCCTAAAATGTGGTAGTGTAAAATAACAATGGTGAGTCAGAAATTCAGAATACATGATGGAGATGGTTTGCCTATGCTGTATAATGTCTGGGGCCTCAGCTGGAAAGATTTACATGGCTGAGCAATGGCTCAGATGAATGGGGCTGGAATTATTTGGAAACTTCTCACTCACATGTCTGATATGTAGGCCAGGACAATGTAAGGGCTGGGCTCAGCTGGCGTTGTTGACAGGAGCATATACCTGGGGCCTCTCCATGTGGATTGCACATCTCACGGCAAGGTGGCTGAGTTTGGATTGGGGACATCCCAGAAGGGAGCATCACGAGAGTGAGTTCAGAGACCCAGGTAGAGCTGCATGTCCTTTTGTGAAGTGACCTTGGAAATCACAAAATGTCACTTCTACTCTTTTTGATCAAAGCTGTCACAGGTCTACCATATTTAAAAGGAGGTAATAGAGATTGAACAGTATCAAATAATTTGTGATCATTTTTAAAACTACCACAACACCCAATTTGTAGGGTTTCTTTTCCCCTAAGAGATTTCCCGCTACTAATTATCTTAAAAAGCAGTAGAAGATATCTGGCACTTTATGGGGGAAACCAGAGGTCAGTACTGTTTGATGATAAAGCACCGGAATCTTATCAATGAGTTCATTTCTCTCTCCCAATATCACCCAATTTATCCGTCTACACACTGGGGTCCAGAAACATGTTGGGGGGGGGAATTAATTGCTAAGAGAATTTTATGTGAATTATGTTTCTTCCTCATCCCCTCACAATCTGTCAGGCTAGTGCATTAGTGTTCTCTCTGATGTAGCTGTCAGTAACTATAGCTCTATTAGCTGTTCATTTGTGGCATACAATAGACCCAAAACAAAGGATTGCTTTTGAACTGAGCCATTGTTTCATGAATATTAGAACACAAATCAATGCATATTGACTAGGGTTGTGTAGATGAACGTGATAGCATTGCCTTCAACAAAATATCAAAAAGATGCATAAAGCTAGAACAAAAATAAGAAGCACTTAAGTTTTTCAAGATATTGAATTTTAGGTACTGAGCTAATAAGTTCATTTCTTCAGATGCTTGAAGCTGTCTGAACAGATACTAAACTTTCTAAAGTATTTGCTTCTGTGTGGATGGTGGTGGGCAAGAGGCCAGAGAAGGGTCATATGACTAATATAACTATAGGTAACTTTTCTACGACACTTTAACAAGTATATGTCATTGTTATTGACATTCAAAACAAGCACGTTAGGTAAGTTTTAACATCCCAGATTTGCAGATGGGAAAATTGATGTCAGGGATTTTCTGCAGCATGTCTAAGGTCACTTGTTTCAGTGGTGAAAAGATTTAAAATCCTCAGACATAATCGCTTCTGGAAAGTCATACCTGATCCTCCTTAACCAAATTAAAGTACTCCTCCTCTTTTTTCTTTAATACCTTGAAACCACTCCATATCCACCACTTTGTGTTATAATTATCTTCTGTGTTTGTTTCTCCTCACTTGACTTGAAGGGAAGGACCTTGTCTCATCTATCGGTACCCACTAAGGTTTTGAGCTAAAGTGACCAGTGAATGTTTGTAGAATGAATGTGTTGAGGGTCTTTTAACATTAAAATTCTCTACCAACCCATGATGCCTTTCAAGGAAGAAGAGTTCTGTTAGAGAATGGTGAAGAAAAGCTGGTGTTTGTGGGTAGGATAGAAGGAAGCCGTAGACATAAAGACCTGTGGGCCATTGGTGGCATTATTTTAGCTCATTCTCTGGAATACACCAGGAGTAGGAAGGGGGCCTGTATACCTGAACAGACTGACTTAGGTGGAAATATTAGGAATATTAGGAAGTGAAGCTGTTGAGTGATCCTTTTAAAACCTATGATGAGTGTATGGAGTGGGGCTGGACGAGTAGAAGCAGGGAGACATTTCGTGACTGACTCCCTGTAGTGACCGAGAGGCTATGGTTGCTTGGACAGAAGTGAGAAATAGTTGGATTTGGGTATATTCTGAAAGTAGAGCCAACAGGATTCGTCAGAAGGAAAGAAAGAGGAGTAAAGATGAAGCCAAGCTTTGGGCTGGAACAACTAAAACGATGAAATCATCATCCGTTAAGACGAGGAAATGTATAGATGATACAGGTGTAGGAGTGCTGACAACACTGACTCCATCTTTCGCCCTTCCTCTTGTTCATACCGGTGCGTTAACTACCCTCGGGCCCTGTGGCGGTTAGTGTGTGCCCCGACCAGAATGTGAGATAGCTTGTTCTGATCTTCCCTAAAGAGAAGTACAGCAGGCCCTACTGCAGGTAACTAGTGGAGATGATGCACAGAAGGCCCCATCTTAGGTAACTACACTGTGACATCACCACCATGCCTCTCACTCTATAAAAGCTGGGGATTGAAGTCTAGACTTGGCAGAGAATAGTTGTATTTTGCCAGGATTGTTTGTCTGCCCAACTCTTCCCCTGCCCCCACCTCGAATAAAATGGTTTGTGAATGATGTGGAGAGACTTGCTTCATTTTACAGTCTTAAAGTGCCTTCTCAGTCTGGAGGATACATTACTGACTCCCCTCCATCTTCTAAACATAGGTTTTGAGAAGGAAGATTAAGAGTTTAGTTGTGGACCATGTAAGGCCTGAGGTGAATAGTAGACACATAAATGGATAATTTAAGTAAGCAGTATGTTTGGAGTTTATGATTAAGTTGAGAGAGATGATTCTCAAGTTTAGGAGAGAGAGGTCATGTGGGACAAATAGAGATGGTAGTAAAAGCCAGGGGATAGAATGATATCACCAAGGAAGTATGTGCATTCAATAAGAAGAGACCCAAAGATTGTGGCTTGAAGCATTCCAGGTAACAAGTCCAGGAAAGATAAAGAGTCTGAAAAAGAGACTAATGACGAACTACCGGTGAGAGAGGAATATGATGTTTGAGCACAAGAGAAGCAAGAGCATCAAGGAGAAGGTGTGGTCAGACATCAGTGCTCCATCACGGGTGCTGTGGACTGAGACTTGATCATTGTTTTAGCGATGTGGAGGATATTGTGACTATATTAAGGATAGTTTGGGTGGCATGTTGGGGTATAAAAGTCTCACTATAAGTAGTTGAGGGGAAGATTAGAAGGGAGGAATTGACACGAGCAATTATATATGATGTTTTAAGTTTTGTTACCAAAAAAAGATCAGAGAACAAAGTGCAAGGTGAATTTCAGAAAAAGTAGGTTTTGGAGTTTTTTTGTTTTGTTTTGTTTTCAAGAGTAACCCATGGGCAGTAGATGACAAACAATGAAGGGTAGAGGGCAATTTACTGTGATAACAAAATTCAAAGGCAAGAATATTTTAAGGGAAGTATGAGAAAGAACGGTCCAGGAATGACGATGAGGAATAAGAGGACACCTTTTAACCTCTGGGTGCAGTGAAATGGGCTATAAGAAAGCTATTTCATTAGGGGAGAGGCAAGTTTCTGAAACAATTTTCTAGCCATTTGATTACAAGATGCTTTGGTATAGGTTTCTTCATATTACTTGTACTTGGAGATTTTTGAGCTTGAATTTGTGGGCTTATCATTTTCATTGAATTTGGAAAATTTGGGGCCAAATATTTTTTCTGTCTCTACCCCTTCCACTCCTTTCGGAACTCCAGTGACATATATTAGGCCTTTGGAAAGTTTCCTAGTGCTCATTGATGCTCCATTCATTTTTATTATTATTATTTTGGATAGTTTCTATTGCTCTAACTTCAAGTGTACTGACTTTCTTCTTCCGTAATATGCAATCTTCTATTGATCCCAACCAGCTTATCTTTCATCATGTGCAGTTTCATCTCTAGAATTTTGATTTGAATCTTTTATTTTTTTTAATCTTTGGAATCTCTTCTACCACATGTTCTAGCTCCCTGAATATGTGGCCTACCATTGTCATAACTGTTTTAGTGTCCTTGCCTACTTATTCTATCATCTGTGTCATTTCTGAGTCATTTTGGATTGACTGACCTTCCTTTTCATTAGGTGTCCTATTTATTTGATCTGAAAAAAATTTATTTATTTATTTGAGAGGGAGAGAGAGACAATGAAAGAGAGAGAGCACAAGAGGAGAGAGGTCAGCGGGAGAAGCAGACTCCCTGCTGAGCAGAGCGCCCGATGTGGGACTCGATCCCAGGACTCCAGGATCATGACCCGAGCTGAAGGCAGTTGCTTAACCAACTGAGCCACTGAGGTGCCCCTAATTATCTGATTTTTGCACACCTGGTAAGTTTTGATCATATACCAGACATTGAATTTTACCTTGTCGAGTGCCAGGTATTTCTCTGTTCCTATAAATATTCTTGAGTTTTGTTCTGGAACATGGTTATGTTACTTTTAAACAGGTTGATCTTATTGGGTCTTGCTTTTAAGGTCTGTTAGGTGGGAACAGATGGTATTTAGCACGTTATTAATTCCTTCTGAATACTCTACAAAATGCCTGGTCAGTTAGGAGGTTTTCTAGTCTGGCTGAAGGAGATGGGTGAAGGGATGGGGCACTCATCCTGGCACTGAATACAGGGCACATTTACTTTTTATCCCTTTGGGTAGTTTTTTTCCTGTCTTTGGATGGTTTCCTCACATGCATATGCTGATTGAGTACTCAGCTAATGATGAGGAGGAACCATTTGCAGAGTTCCATAGTTCTGTGTGTCATTTTTTTCTTCTCTGATGTCTGTCTGTAACTCTAGCTACCTTGGTCTCCCTGGACCCACAACTCAGTTTCTCCAGCTCAGGAAGACTGGTGTGTTCTACCTGGAGTCTTCTTCCCTGGACCAAGGCCTAGAAAATTATTGCAGGCAGCAAACTGCGGCTGTTACAGGACACACTTCACTTGTTTTCCATTTTTCAGGGATAACTGTATTTTGTTGCCCCATGACCACTGTCTTTTTATTTTTTTTTAAAGATTTTATTTACTTATTTGACAGAGAGAAAGAGAGAGATCACAAGTAGGCAGAGAAGCAGGCAGAGGAAAAGGGGGATGCAGGCTCCCCACTGAGCAGAGAGCCCGATGCGGGGCTTGATCCCAGGACCCTGAGATCATGACTTAAGCCAAAGGCAGAGGCTTTAACCCACTGAGCCACCCAGGCACCCTGATCACTGTCTTAAAACCTAGTTTTGTGTATTTTATCTGTTTTTGTTTTTTTAAATTGTTTCAAGCAGGAGAATAAATCCAGTCCCTGATAACTCCATCTCAGCCAGGGTAGAAGCCCAAGTAAGGCTGTTATGGGTCACCTAGTGGTGGTGGTGGTGGTGGTGAAATAAGTATGTTAACATGATATCGATTAGCTGATGGGCTTATCTGAGAGCAAGCAGGGCTTTGAGGGACCAGGACTTGGAAGAGTATTTCTGGGGAGGAGACTGAGGCTAAGACTGAGGGAGTCTGTAGCTTAGGTCAGTGCAGGAGCATCAGCAGTTAGGAGAGGGCTAAAATTACCAATCTCTACACTGATAAGGCAGCCTGAAGAAGAGCATTTACTTCTAAATCTTTAATCATTTGAAACGATGAAATTATTATTGTAGTAAATGAAGTTGTTTCTTTTAAGATGTTCATGTGTCTTTTCTTTGCCCACCTCAAATCTGGACAAAGATGAATCACTTTCATTTTGTTTTAGTAGTAGTCTCTCTGCAGTAGGGTGAAGAGAAAGCCTTGCAATCATTATAATACTTTCATGGTCTATGTCCATCTGCAAGAAGCAATTTTCATAACATGAAATAAATGAATTAAAAGAGTAACAGGAGGTTAGATTTGTAGAGGTAGACTCTTAGTATCTTAAGAGAAATATAATTACTGGTAGAAGTTCTTATGAAGGAAAACTCAATGACAAATTTACATTAAGCGTTTCTAATTAATTGTCTGTGTTGGGATAAAGACCCCCCCCCCTCGGTATAAGCCCCATCCTTATACAGCTCTTGTTACTACCAAACAATGACCTTAGGAAGATTAAATCAATTATAAAAACACATAAAGTAGCTAGATTTTCTTTGCAAACCTGAGTATTGCACAAAAGGATTTGGGATCCTGTTATATTTACATAACCAGAAGGCTACCTACTCAGGGACTATAGGATGTGCATTCTCTTGATTCTTCCCTGCCCACATTCCCTAAAAAACAAAGCATCTGACTCGCATGTTATGGTTCATAAGTGAGAGCTAGGAACTGGTATCTTCCTTCTGTGACATAATGAGCTATTCAATTTACCTTTTTAGTAGAGAAATAGGAGAAGGAAACAGAAACTAGGAAATGGAATTGAGTATAACAGAATTTTATCCATGCATTGGTAAGTTAAAAATAAAAGTAAAAAAGTGAAGTTAAAAATTTAAGCAGGTTTCCTAGCTCATGGTCTCCATCTTGTAGGGTCCGAAGTACTTGGGCCAGGCAGGTTGCCCACTGCAAGTGGGCTGAACTGATGGGTGTCGCTGAATAGCACCCACCCCTACTCAGCAATGTAGGTCTCATTGAAGTATGCAAAACTCTTGATGAAGCCAGACACCTCCTTTAAATCTGGGGCTATAGTAGCCAGGGGTGCTACTGAAACAAACAAATGAACGAACTTGCTAGGGGGATTTTCCAATGCAGGGTCTGTATAACTAATATCCTCCACAACATAATATAGTATCCTCCACTGTGCACATCAGTTGGGCACAGTGAGGGCTCCATCTCTATTCATATACAGCCTATGAGGCGGCATTCCATGAAACAGAAGGCTGGGTTTGAGCATTATAAAAGTTGTGTGCTATGGCCTTTCTGGCCTACCATTGACATTATTCATTTCATCTTCATAAGAGGAGTAAAGTTTCAAGCGTGAAATCCTTGTACTTGTTAGGGACTTGAGTTCTAAGCTGACCTGCTGGCTAGTATTATTATAATACCACACAGACAGTGGCTGTAGTGGTATGAACTCCTTTGCCAAGGTCTGTATATTTTGACACTCTTTGCAGGGAGGGAAAGTCAGGCACGAAAAGCTGAAGCATGTAGGAGTAAGCAACATGACTAATGTTTCCTTCCCTATGAGTGTATCAAATGTACCTGATGAAAATTCTTGATTCTGATGAAATATTTCTTATGTTTGTAATAAATGCTCACAGAAGTTCTATGAGAAATAGAACTTGGATAGACTTCAAATATCTAATTATTCTGAAAAATTGCTCAGGATATACTTTTAGTAGCATATCATACTCACATCCACCACACCCCCCCCCACACACACATACACACATACACACACATGCATTCATGTATATAAATATATATATAGATTTTCATTTAGCCACTCATTCAGTGGTTATTTATTGAGCTTCTGTTTTTGTATGATCCTAAATACCTGGAATGAAAAGATGAATAAGATACTCTCTGACTTTAAGGTTCTTATATATGGTAAGATATGATTGGAGTGTAATTTTTATTAGTTGTATGGATTTTGAAATTACATTAGCTGCCTTGATCAGAGTCATATAAAAGAAAAGTTGAGAGTATGAATTATGAAGTGAGCTTCAGACTGTCTTTGGAGGACCAATACTAACATAGATGTGAGAAAAGGGTTAGAAGTCATCTGTTTTTTTAAGAAATTGAATTCTGACTTACTTTGTGCCTTCAGGGGCACAAGTAATTTACTTTCCAGGAGTGGGAACAGGTCCATGTTCTACTCTCCTGATTTTTTTTCCAGGCAGTTCCACTCGTTTTAAAGTTATAGCTGATGCATTAGCTCTACCTTCATATCCCTGATGCCACCGGAGATTACACCTTCCCTACGAGAGAGGCTGGGTCAGTAGTGGTTTTATTTCCAAGTTACAGATTGATATCCAAGCCGAGGAAGCCACTCAGTCCAAGGTCACACAGCTACCAACTGTTGGAGCTAGACTAGTTGGCTTCTGTGCCCAAAGTCCACTAACCATATTAAACAAGCTGAAGTCTGTTCAGGTAGACAATTTCCCAGAGTTGCCTTTGCCAATTTTAAAAGCCTCAAATAAGTGTTCCTCCTACAAAAACTTGCCACCTTCTTTCCCCTCTACAGAAGGCTGAGGACGAGCAGGATGTACAACAGAGAATGTGTAGGACATACCAAGGATTCTTGGTTCTTCCTTCAGAATTTTGGTTTTGAAATTCTGAAAATTCAAAATTCCCTGAGCTATAGATACCATCGAGGTCCCTGTCCCCATCAGCTGACAACAGAGAGGTAGTTCTCCGCCTACCACTGAGGAAACAGAGTCTCAGAGGCTTGAAATTACGGGCTCATAGTTACAGAGTTTGTAATCGCTCATGTTTATTCAGGTCACTTTGGCCTTCCACTGTTCTTTATCCTCAGATACTCCAGACCCTTAAGCAAGAGTGTAGAAGGAAAAAAAAGGGGGGGGGATAGCTAAGTTGTCAAAGGAAGTGAGAAGAGCTGGGTGAACTAGCAGTGATCTAGGACAGCAGGAGGGTTGCAGGAGGTGGAGATGAGGGAGAGAAGTGGGCTTGTGCACAGTATCTTTGATGTGTGTGACTATTTAAGACCCTGGCTTCTCCTTCATGTAGAGCAATTTTCTCTTTATGCTCTTCCTTCACCTTAGAGGGTATATAATTCTGTCTGTGGTCTTTCCGTGGGTATAATTACAGGAAACCTCTTAAAAATACAATTTACTTGAAGAGAAATTATTTTAAATTGTGTATTTATGAAACATATTATCTTAGTGTTTTAAGTCCTAAAATTAAAATTCCAGGAAAGGCTTTTTATTCACAATTATGGCAGGGCTTTTCACACTGCTGATAATGTTTTGGACCCATATAGTATCTTTTTAATAAGAGCTCAAATTATTCTAGTGGGTGGCTGCTTGGCGCAGAGGTTAGGAGCAGACAGATTGCTTTTGAATCCTGGCGCTAGCACAGCTGTGTGACCTTGGGCAAGGTTCTTAACCTCTTTTAACTCATGTACTTGTCTACAAAATGGGGGTAATTTCTGCCACGTCGGGATGTCGTGAAGATTCAATGACACATGTAATATGGGGTCTAATGCAGGGCCATGTGTAAAAGAAGAGGTCAGAAACTTAGTTTTCTTCCTCTTTCCTCCCCACAGGATGGAGGATTGACTTCTATCTTGTTTGCCTCATTGTACAGAGGGAGAAATGGAGACAGAAGTGAAGGATTTACCAAATTTCCCAGCAGAATCCAGTCCTATTAACTTTCAATTTGGAGTTCTAGCTACTGACTGTTAAACTTGGATCTATAGTCAGGGAGGAAACCCTGTAGGAGGGAATAATCCTATTTGGGGGTTGTTAAAAGATGCTGATTCTAGGTCAGTTTGACACTTTCTGAGGTTCTGTGAGAAAAGCAATAGCTGGGCATCTAGCTCTCTCCCTGAGAAGTGTGGTCAAGTCATTTGACCACTGCAGGCTTGTATGCTTTTATGACAGTACAACTTCATCCCTCTTTGGGGATTTACATTTTTTTCCTTCTACTTTGGTTACATATGTGCTTGTACTTCTACTTTGGTTACATATGTTACATATGTACTTCTACTTGGTTAGGTATGTACATATGTACATAAGTACTTATGTACTTAGACACTAAGTGTGTGGAGGACAGAGATAATATCCTGCTTCCCTGGTATTTCACACTGTGTCTCTTGCAGTACCTGATATAGTGCTAATCAGAAAAGCTGGAGTAGATTTTGTATGAGATGGTGTGATGGTGTCGCAACTCACAGCAAAGTAATGAATCTATTATAATAACTGAATACACACGTGCATGTACGTGCACTTACATCCACATACCCGCTCAAAATACATCCATTCAAAGAGCATAGTATGATCAGTATGGTTGACTATGTCCTTCAGAAATAAGCTTTAAGGTGAAATCTTCCACATTTCCTTTGCTGAGCATATTGAAAATGCCCTTGTCAAATTTATTCATTTGCTTGTTCATTACTTGTTTATCTTTCCTGCTGGCACATGAGTACCACGTGAATGAGAACCTGTTTGTCTTGTTCTTCACTGCATCCACTGCACTAGAATAGTGCCTACAATGATAAGACTTCAACTTATGCTCGTTGAATGAGTTATAGTGAATAAAGAAAAAGCCATCACTTCTTCAGACTGTTTGCCTACAGGGCAAGAATACCAGGAAGATGACCAGATCCTAGCCATGGTTACAACCAGATCACTTGTACAGGGAAGTTACTAGATGCCTATGAGGAGAGGAGTTTGTTGGGACTGTTATAAGTATTGGGATTTACAATACTACAATACTTAAATACTACGAACCTAGCAGTTGATAGAAATAGGAAATTGTAATAACTCTAAATGAGGATGGCAGGAGTTACACTTAATAGCTCTAAACCAAGTTTATAGAAGCAGGTAATAAAGTTTTATTTTTCTTTTAATTTTGTTTTCAGTTTATCTCCCACCCTGCTTGAGCCTAGATGTTGCCTTCCTCCTGTCCTAAGATCTTCTAGCCTCACACTATTGTCACTCATGTCATCTCTCTTATCTTTTCTTTTACTTTTTACTCATTGGTCCAATATTTTTTTTTTCTTTTCACCCCAGGCCACATTCCTTGCTCTTCTATTCATCCTGTGGATAGGAGGGGCCTGACATCTAGGATGATGCCTTTTTCTACCCCCAACTGTGTAAGCTCAGCTGGCACACACTAAGTCTGCAGGATAAACTCCTTCCCTATTTCCTCTGCCTAAGGCCTTGGGTATTTTGTGTAAGTTTCTCCTGCTTGGCATTTAATTTCATATTACTGATAAAATCATTTATTTCAAAGACTACAAGTTCCAGATGAAAGCAAGTCCACAGAAGAGCCAAGACAACAAGTCTACAACTGCTATCCTGGAAGATTTCACCCACTGTGCAAAAGAATGTTTGCAGTTCTCCTGACTTTCTCCCATTTTTCTTTTTTCTTCCTCACTTGCAAAGTAGCTCCCACATTCCTTATAGCTTCTAGAAATAAATCAGTTTAAGCACATATGTATGTCAAAGGGGTGACTGTAGCCGTCATGTAATTTGACCTGCTCTGGTGAGAGATGTTTTCAAATAATTCACTCTTGTCTCACAGGACACTCGATTTTGCATCTTTTGGGATTCATGACTTTGAAATTTTTAAGAAGTTCCTATTTAATTAAAAACTTTGGGGGAGAAGTAATAATTAAGATATTAAACAATGGGGCATAAAACAATATTTATGCTTTCATGCTTCTATAAATAAACTTTACCTGTAATTTTTACTCCCATTGTTTTGCTTAAGATTGTAATATAAACATCTTCCATGCTGTTACAGAGAAATTCATAATGATCATTTTTAGGGTCTAGAGGTTGCCCTTGGCTCAGGTCATGATTCCAGGGTCCTGGGATGGAGTGCTGCATCAGGCTCCCTGCTCATGCTCTCTCTTGCTCACTCTCTCCCAAATAAATAAAAAAAAATCTTTAAAAAAAGAAATTAATAATATAATTTTAAAAAAGATTTTTATTTACTTATTTATTTGACAGACAGAGATCGCAAGTAGGCAGAGAGGCAGGCAGAGAGAGGGGAGGAAGCAGGCTCCCTGTGGAGCAGAGAGCCCAATGCGGGGCTTGATCCCAGGACCCTGGTATCATGACCTGAGCCGAAGAAAGAGGCTTGAACCCACTGAGCCACTCAGGCACCCCAATAATGATCATTTGTAATGGGTGCATAATACTCCATTGATTGGATATACCATTGTTGATTTAACTGTTGATTCCCTTGTTATTGATTGCCTTCAACCTTTCCTTAATCACTATTTTGATTATCTTTATGAGTGTGCTCTTCTTTTTTTTTCTCAATGATAAATATTAATTAGGAAAGGAACAAGCAATGTTGAAAAGAAAGACAAGAGCAAAAATACCCCTTCCAAATTTCACTATCCTCAAAGAGCAATAACTAATATTAAGTGAATATAATTCTAGATATATTTCTATGCTAATATGGAGATTAATGGAGATTCTATTTTATAAATATTAGATGTCTACTTATCCTCTTGAAATGTGTTTCCATGTTGCTCTCTACCTCTAGATCCAGGAGGCTTCTGTCTCAGCGAAAGAAGGCCCGTGCTTAATCAGTGTCAACTGTGGCCCCATGTTGGAATCACCTCTTGAAGTTAAAAAAAGAGACAAAAACAGATTCTGAAGCACCTTTCTCAGAAATTTTTAAAGGTTTCAAGATAAATCCTTCATTGTTGAGTTTCAATGCTGATATTTCTTTTAAAACCTCCATAGCAAAATAATAGTTTTGAAAGCTAGATGGTATTGAGAAAGGAGTTTTATAACATGTCAAAATCCAGGCCTAATGGACTTGATTATTTGGGTGGATTATGGGAAGAGAAACAGTGGGTGAGTGAGAATAAAAAAGTAAGTGTATTTGTCATCTTTGATGTAATTCTTTGAGATTGGATCTCAACATGACAGGGTAGTTTTAGAAACATCCAGAGAAGCAGTGAACTTCTGAGGACATAAGATCTAGTGTGCCAGTTTCTTGGGAAAAGTCAGAGGAAGCTATCTTCTTCTGTGAGAACTTTAGCCTTCCACTCACTGTTACTTGTCGTGAGACTGGGGAGCAATGGTACAGAGGCAGAAGGCAGAAAAATGGATGAGTTTGGATAGACCTCCCTGTTCCCCATGTTAGATGCTTGAAGGCAGAGAACCATGAATATTCCTGAATACCCTGGGGATGGGTTGCAACAAAAGCAAGAGAGCTAAGGGTCTTTCAGGGGTAGGAGGCTGCAAGACTAGAGAGAGAAATGGTGAGAACCATGGACTCCATTCAGGATGTATGCCTGTGTATTAGCTCATCCCCTGTCCAAAGCCCAGTTGCAACTGGCGTGGTGTTACTGCAGGGAAAGACAGAGATCAACTCTTTATAGGTAGAGTCTTCAGAGATGCTGGAAATTTGAGGACTTCATTTTCCTTCCCTTACACTGCCGCAAGGCCATATAAGCTATACTTCTTATATACCCAGGTGCCATCTTGGAGAACAACAAGGGAGAATACATTCTTAAATATTTGAGCATTTAGCTGGATCATTCAAGCTGGGACTAGGTATAGACTAGCACTACTTTCATTACGGAATCTCACTGAGTAGTCTGGGTTTTGACAATCGAACTTTCGGAGACACCTGTCCGCTAACCCACAGGCTCGTAAACTCCTTGCACATGAAGAATGTTTGTTCTGTCCCATAGCAATCATTTTAACCATCAGCAAGATGACTTCTGGGGCTAGCTTCAAATCAGTATATGTAAAGGTCAAAGATTTTTATAAATGATAATACTGTGACTCTTTCCTTGGGCCAATCTGTTGCTGTTTATTTATAACCTTTTTAATGTTTAAAAATGTCTAAAATATTTACTAGAGATGAGAAGAATAGATGTTTTTGGCATTTGACCTCTGTAAAAGCCACAATTTTCCTTAAAATCTTTCTCTATGCCTAAATCTGTCACTTTGGGGTCCAGTTTCTGATGTGCTAATCCTTCAAGTGGTTTTATTTTTTAAAAAACACCAACCACAGAACTGTCAAAATATATTAACTTTATGTCTAAACGGCTCTTTTGTTTTGCTATAACTATTTTAACTATTGAGAGTGAGGGTTATTGTCTCAGCTACTCTGGGAAATTTCAAAGATTGAAAGAGCTTGGACTTTGGAGAAATTCTTTCTCTTCTTAATCCTTCACTGGTTACAAATGTCTGTGGGCCATATAGTTGTTTCTTGACAATGTCTGGTAGATCAATATGATGCTTTTGTGCCCTTTAGATTAGAAATTTCTGGCCTTAAATCCCCTAACCCACCCTTTAGGATTAGCGCTAAACTTTAACGCTCAGTCCGTGACCATTCAGTGCTGGGTCACACTTCACAGGTCACGCCGGTGATTACTCAGGTGCAGTAGGAACCTGGCAACCTTAAAGGGTAAGCCACGGGACCTCCCCATTATTTCAGTGGTGTCTGCCTTCCCTCCCTCACCGAATCACATATAAAGTGTTGGTGTAACAGTGGCATGGCAGACAAAAGGCTATCAGGGAGGCATTAAATTTAAACTTTCAGGGTGAATGGAGGAGAGCAGTGCCTTGACAGCCAAAACTGTGATGTTCTTTTCTTGCAAGATTCTGTTTGGGTGTAAAAGAGTACAGGCCGGCTACGTATGAATCATCCCATCTGGTGCAGAGCTGAGTGTGAACTGTGGCTACTTGTGTGATTATTGCTTTTGGTCTCCTATGGTAAAACTATCCAAGAACCTTTTGTGGTAAAGTTCCTTTTGTGATGAAGTTAATGAGTCTGTGGATTGCAGAAGGGGACAATTTGTCAACATGTTCATCAGAGAAAAGACAGGAAGGCTGAGCAACTAGACCTTGAGATGACTGTATTTCCTGGTCATATACTTAGAATATTGGACCCTGGGTTATCGTTGCTTTGTTTTATCGTAACACATTTTAGAACATGCTGGCCACATTATTCTTTAGAGTTTTAAAAACTCAAATCTCTAAAAGATATTTTTTGATGGGGTCATGATGAACTCAGGATTTGTATTTATAGATAGAGCATGTGTGTTTCAAGACACAGAGGCAAGACAGTTAGCTTAGCCATGAGTTTCCTACCTAATGTACTTTGCCACCTAGATATGTTTCCTAATATTTTCCATTATATTATTTTAATATGTTGAATGGCACATTTGGATATTCCAAAATTTTCTTTATATTAGTAATCTCGATGTGACCTATTTTTCAAAGATGGCTGTACAAGTATATATGTACATATATATATATATGTCCCATGCCACATGTTATTTTTATAATATGACTAATATTCCTATGCCAAAAAGGGAAACTGTGTTACCCTTGAATCTGGGCAGGGAGCTTATGACTGCTCTGACAAATTATGTGTGCCAGAGGTGATGCTCTGTGACTGCCAAAGCTAGGGGATTAAAAAGAATATAACATCTGTCTGACTCTGTCCTGGTGGGATGTTTGCCGAGGGATACCCAGCTGCCATGCTGGAAGCCCAAACCATCCCAGGCAGAGTGATCACATAGTGAGGTCTGCATGGAGTGGAAGCAATGACCCCAACTAACACTGAGCAGCAACAGCTGCATGTGAATGAATGACCCTTCACATGAGTCCACCCACAGCTTTTCGGTCTTCCAACTGAGACCCCAGACAGACATTTGGGAGCAAAGACAAGCCTTTCTTGACCCACAGAAACCATGAAAGAATAAAATCATTATTTATTTAAACCAGTGTGTTTTAGGGTGATCTGTTATACAGTATAGTAATTGGAACACTGCACCTTTTTTGAGAGTTTTGTTTATTTGCTCTTATTTGTTTGTTGCTCATTTTTTGGTATGCTATCTGGAGAACTGTGGGATACTCCTGACATCTGATTTGCATAACTATCCCTGTTCATATGGGGTAAATATATTGATAAGTCCTCTGGCCATCTGCCTTCCTACATGCCCAAGAGGTAAATTCTTTTTCATGCTTCTACATTGTTCACAGAGAGGGCCTTTCCCAAAAAGCTTTCCTTAAAACTCCTGGGTTGATTTAGATATTTTTCTGGGATCCCTTAATGGGCTGTCAATGGTGATCACACTGTGCTGTAATGACCAGTTTACTGCCTTTTCTTCCTGTTAGACCCTAAGTCCCAGACAGTGAGGGTTCTTTGTCCCCATTTTTGTCTTGATAACACTTAATACCATTTTTCTGGCACATGGTAGGTGCTTAATAAATTCTCCCTATAGAATTATGTAGTTAGGACTTAGTTTGTCTAGGTCTTGACTCAGAGAGTGATGGAAGAGAGATAAAAGAGTTTCCAGAAGTGGGATACTGTGAGATATTTCTAAGTGGAATTATAGAAGGGAGATTTTTAATAATGTCTCAAAGAGAAGTTTTCCTTCTTAGAAAATGTGCAATCTCTATGCAGCTGCCTCCAGAGAACAAATGTGTCATGTTTATGAGTTGGTATCTAGAGGGAAAGTGATCTGTTCAACTCTTGGCTGTTTCAGAAACATCAGATATCTTATAAGATAGCATCACTGCAAGCAAGAGATGGAAGATAGGTTAAAGTCCCTTTTCGAGAGATTAGAGTCCTTCTCTTTCTTTCTTGAGTCTGGGGTCAAATGTAGGGAAAGCCTCTAGTCTTCATTTATTCATTTCAATAGTCCATGAACTCATTATCCCTCAGTATCCCTCAGATCCTGCAGATCTTGTCCTGAGTGCATTTCCCAGATGCCAGGTGGAGAACTCAGAGGCATCAGATCTTGGTTGAGCATGGAAGGTGCATTTGTAATAAGTTTATCAGTTGAATTCAGATACTAAAGTATGAGGACCATACTTTGAAAAAAAATTCCCCCCAAACAACATGGTAAACTGAAGAATAAAATTTTCTTTCAGATACTTGTGGGAACTGGGGCTCAAAAACTCTGGAAGCTACTAGCAACAATTATGGAAACCATATACAGAAAATTGATCCTTGAATTTCTAACTGGGAGTATGTCAAAGATTATCCTAGAAATTACTATAAATAAGTAACATTTCTGGGTTGAGTTTAGGATTTAGTTTTATGTCTTGATCATGTGTGCCATATTAAGGTTTGCAGTGAGAAAAAAGATGGATCCTGAGCACGTTTCCTCTCTCGAGTGCTGAGTATTGATCTCCCAGCTCTCCTTTTGCATCCCTCTAACCCTGTGTAACTATTTCTCTATTATCTCATGACCTCCCACCCCTGCCAGCTGCACCTTCCGTTTCCTCCCAACCTTATGTTCCCTTTATGTATTACGTCCAACCTGCCAATTTCCAAGGCAAATTTATCACCAGAAAGATGTCACTGTGGTTTCCAGGATTTCAACCCCATTCCAGGGTACGTAAATAGATTCCTGAGGTAAAGGACTATGACATTTACCACAGCTGCTTTTATAACATTTGGCTTTTAACCTCAAACACTGAAAGTATAGTTAAAAAAAAAAAAAGCAACTCATCCAAGTCAACTGTAATTAAATCATACTTTAGCTCTGTTTTGTAACTTCCACGGAACTGGCCTTTTGCTTTGATGGTCAATGTACTCATCAAATGTCACAGTTTCAAATGGCTTGATTCCTAAGTGGCTGCATTCCCCTCAATATGGTTTCTTGTTTTTATTTAATGTAATGAGTGATTTTTCCCCCCCAGGCTTATCTGACAAATGTTTTGGAAGCAGCATCTGTCCCATCTGTCTGTCCTGGCTCTACTACACTACCTGCCTTGACCAGCCTGTCCACCAGCAGGAGATCATATTATTACATCGAAGGGGTCTGGAACCCACATTTAACTCTTTGCATTTACCTAAGATTCCTGTACATGAAAGATGTAGAGATGTTTCTCCCCTAAAAAAAACACAAAAAACCAAAACAAAACAAAAAACAAAAACAAAGAGAAAGGTGAAGAGAAAAAGAAAAAAAATGAATTTGTTTCTAAATGCAGAACAGTCTGAGGGTGTGTAGATGTGTGGAGATAAGCCAGAAAGACTGGTTCTTCCCTGGACCCTGGGAAAAGCTGGTGTGCAGTCATCTGATGGATGGGGGAGAGCTGGGGAAGCAATAACAGGCAGGGCAATGAGACTATACAAGACCAGCCAACAGGTGAGAGTTTGTCTTTGCATTCATATCAAGGTATTTTAGAATGGGTACAATATCATAAAAATGCAACTTTGTTTTTGTTCCCCACTCTCTTAGTTAGGGGTCTCTTAAAAGCAGAGCCTGCATTGTGGATTCCTGTGCAAGTGACACACTGAGGTAGTATTGCTAGAAGGAGAGTGAAAGAAGCCAGGTGGGGCAGGGGAATGAAACTCAGGAAGGTCGTCTTGACTGAAGTTTGCCTGAAGCCTTCTTTGTGGGGATCTGTGGTACACAGATTGTACCATGGAATCAAGCCCGCTTTGATGTCCTACCTTTTGTACTCCTGAATCTGTCATTGGCCACCATCTATCTGAGGGTGGTGGGACACTTGATGTAATCTGGGTGAGGAGGCTTCTATTCTGGTGAAGGCGGTTCTCCAGAGCAGGAGATTGTGATGAGCCATGAAGAGCCGACCCTCACAGCAGAGTGTGTGCAGAGACCTGGTGAAGGGGATCTGGGTGGGACACGAAAGGCATCCAGTATACGTCTTGTCATTTAAAATTTATTTAGTGTGGGACTCTTCCCCCGCCATCATGATCTGTAGTTTTCCTGGTCACTCCTGGACAACTGATAGTTCTACAGTTACTGGTTTTGGCTGATATGAATAAAGTGAAGCCTCTGTCTTGGTTTGAGATGAAGAGGGGAGCTGGTTTGCCTGCTCTCTACTGTTGGAAGGATAAATTGGGCATGAGCATTGCAGTAAGGGAACAGTTCTCTCCAAAGAAATTTGTTTACCAATCCTCTCTCTATAACCTCTAATACTCTTCTTGATCCTTTTAAGTTTTCATTGACGCTCTCTCATTAGATTAGTTTATGTTGTCTACTTTGAAAAACAGTGTTCTGTTTGACAGCATATTTTGGTATCTGATACCTATGGTATCTTGATGCCTGAGTAAAACTTCCAGTATAGCAAACTGTGGGCACTCATATTCTTTGAGTTTCAGCAGAGAGAGGAGCTGTTTTGGTGGAGAGTGACTAATGAGGCTTTATAAGCTGAATAGTTCAGAGAAGTTGAAGGGGAGGAATTTTCTCACAAATGGCTAGTGGCTGTCAAGTAGTGCTCCAGGCATGAGTTTCTCACACAACATCAAATAACGAAGCCAACTGCGAGGCTGCTCTTATTCCTAATGTCTTGCTGAAGGAGGCTCCTGAACTTCTGGCATTTTGAGGTTGTTGATGAAAATGACCAGTCACCAGTCACTACTAGTGAAGATAGCCAAGAGCACAAGGTAATGGTTTTCATGACCAGCTTTGGCCTTGTGACAGACATGGCATTGGTGTGGCATGTCTTTGTGGCACCTTGCATTGTTACTAGCAACACTGCTACTGTAGAGATGAAAATCCACAGAGGCACAAGAGGAAGCATCCCTCAGTGGTGAGCCACACTGCTGTGACCATGCTGTGAGAAAGAGTAGTTCTCCAAGTTATTGTCTCATTTTAGGTAAGAACAAGCAATAAATTAATGAGAATCTTGAAGTAAAGTTGATTCTGCTTTCTTTTAGCATATCAATTTTCAAAGAATCTCAGTTAACCTTGTAAATTTGGTTCACTAATCCCCAAATATTAGGATTGTTAGCAAAAGTCTATTGGATCTAGAGAAATGCAGGAGAACATTCATATTTACATATGCAACAAAACGTAGAGATGGAGAAAACTAAAAGACAGCTAATAAAATTATACCTCTTCTGTGAGAGGATGTAGACAATGGAATGAGACTCCAGGCCTCTTGAAGATGAGAAAGGGGATTTAAGTCTTATAAATATTCAATACAATCTTGTTATTGATCAAGAGGAGCATGGTTCTCTTTAATGCCCAGTTAGTATCAAGGAAATAACTCAGTAATATCCCCGTATCTTATTCCCAAATTTAATCTTGAGGACGGTTTATCAAAGCTTGACTTAATGTTCCCCAGTCACTGTGGAATAAGATGGAACAGTTTATTTTTACAAATATATCATTAAATCAAAGTATACTTAATTTATTGGGAAAGTAATGGCTCTTACTATCTTTTGTTTCTTTCTTTTTTTTTTTTTCTTTTTAAGATTTTATTTATTTATTTGAGAGAGAGAGAGGGAAAGAGAGCATAAGCAGGGAAGGGGCAGAGGGAGAAGCAGATGCCCCATGGAGCAGGGAACCTGGCATGGAGCTTGATCCCCAGACCCCAGGATCATGACCTGAGCTGAAGGCAGACACTTAACCAACTGAACCCCCCAGAAGCTCCTGAGCTTTTGTTTCTTTTAGGGATAAACAATAATAAGTTTCTAAATATTCCCAGAGTAATCTCTTATCATCTTGAAACACTTTGGAGAATTTCTCATCCATTCTTGCTATTGATGGATGTTTGCCTGGACTTAAATGAAGTATTCAGATCCCAGTCAGGTATTTGGGTTATAGGACATCATAGAAAGGGTTTTATGGGGCTCAGTGGGTTAAGCCTCTGCTTTCAGCTCAGGTCATGATCTCAGGGTCCAGGGCTCGAGCCCCACATAGGGCACTCTGCTCAGCAGGGAGCATGCTTCCCCCCTCTCTCTCTGCCTACTTGTGATCTCTCTCTTTCTCTCTTTCTCTCTCTCTGTGTCAAATAAATAAATAAATAAATAAATAAATAAATAAAATCTTAAAAAAAAAAAAAAAGAAAGGTATCATGGTGCCCAAGGAAATGCTATATAAATAGTAGATGCTCAATAACTGAATTGAATTATTTTTAATAGTATCACCCTTCCCCCCAAAGGGGATTGTTATAATGCTGTGCAACACTTGAAAGTAACTAATCAAGGAAAACACAACACCAAAAATAAACATATAAACAGAGGTAAAGATAAAAAGTAAAAATAGGTAAAAGGTGAAGGTAAAAACAGAAGTGCAAAAAAGGTAAAGCTGGGGGTAAAATTAAAATGCAGGACATGGGGGGCATGTACATGGCTCAGTGGGTTAAGCCTCTGTCTTTGGCTCAGGTCATAATCTTGGGGTCCTGGGATTGAGCCCCGCATCAGGCTCCCTGCTTGGTGGGGGGCCTGCTTCCCCCTTCCCCTCCCCCTACCTCTCTGCCTACTTGTGATCTCTCTCTCTGTGTCAAATAAATACATAAATAAAATCTTTAAGAATATTCAGGACATGTAGTGTAAAATCCTAGGAGAATGGTCTCAGTATTTGCCTCTGAACTTTCTGGCAATCAACAAAAGAGGAAAGCAATCAAGAAACACAGTTTACACATCTGTAAGATTAAACAAACCACTTGTACAAAGGAAACAATTCTATTAATTGTTGAGAGAAATTTTTATCTGTAGTGCATTCCTATGATGACACAGGGTATGAGTAATGTTCTCAACAATATTCCTATAGTAACATTCTTCAGTGTGTGGGGATGGTATAATACCATGTGATTTAGTAGAAGTAGTTTTAAATTTTTCCTTAGGGAAAGAAGCGCAGAGAAGGTGCTGCATTTATATATAGCTATGTAGTGGTATGGTTCAATCTGAGAATAAATGGTCTGAATGTTAGAGGAGTGGATAGACTACTTGTTCTTTAAGGCAATTTTCTAGAAATATTATTTCCCTTGACCAAAATTTTGGTAAGTCCTGAGTGTCAGTGAATTTGAGGTTATACTTTCTGACAATCACTTTTACTGGAAGTATTCTCTCATACTTATTATGCCTGTAGTGTTTTGCTGTTTTTTGAATAATGTTGACATCCTCTCACAAAATTCAAGAAGCTTGAGAAAACC
The DNA here is from genome assembly GCF_022355385.1 of Mustela nigripes. Taxonomy (NCBI): domain Eukaryota; kingdom Metazoa; phylum Chordata; class Mammalia; order Carnivora; family Mustelidae; genus Mustela; species Mustela nigripes. Next base: position 82,722,966 of record NC_081558.1, on the reverse strand, counting down.
TTACTTTATCAGGAAGATGAGTTGAGAAGAAACCCAAGGGCAGTGACATGATTTTCCTTGGAAAGGAAAATGGAATTTGTTCCAAATCATGAACAAGTGGTCACCAGGGACCTTTTAATTTGACATCACAAAGCATAGCCCTTGTAATTTTAATCTGGATAATATTTCCAAAAGCCTACTTCAGCCATAGAGGAGTCTCTGAAAGTTCTCATAAAATATTTAAATTTTAACAGCAAATGTCTCAGTTGAATTCTTCAAGATCAAGTAATCTGCGAAAGTTAGTAACAGAATGGGTTGATTTGCTGTTTGGAATTACTAGCTTTCATTGTCAGGGATGATTACCTTGTTTTTTAAAAAGCTTTGGAGAAGTTAACAACATGACCTTTTTCACAACAGCTATTATAAACCAGGCATGAGGTCTATAAAAGTCATGCCTACTACTAGATGTTTACCCAAAGGATACAGAAATAATAATTTGAAGGATACATGTACCCCAATGTTTACAGAAGCATTATCAATAGTAACCAAATTATGAAATTTCTACTGACTGATGAATGGATAAAAGAGAAGTGGTATGTACACAGTGGAATATTACTCAGCCATAAAGAAGAATGAAATCTTGCCATTTGCAATGACATGGATGGAGCTAGAGAGTATTATGCTAAGTGAAATAAGTTCATCAGAGAAAGACAAATACTATATGATTTCACTCATATGTGGAATTTAAGAAACAACACAAATGAACATGGATGTGGGGAAAGGAAAACTAAGAAACAGACTCTTTAAACTATAGAGAATAAACTGATGGTTACCAGAAAGGAAGTGGGTGGGGGGACGGATGAAATAGGTGGTAGGGATTAATGAGTGCACTTGCTCTGATGAGCACTGAGTGTTGTATGGAAGTGCTGAATCACTAAATTGTACACCTGAAACTAATATTACACTGTATATTAATGAAATGGAATTTAAATAAAAACTGAAAAAAGAAAAACAAACTTGGAGTGTAATTGGAAAATGTTATATTTAGATTGGGACTTGACTTGTATATATTCAAAAATTTTCCACTAAAGAAAACATTTATATTTTCTTTGATATAACAAGATAGCAGGTAAGGTATGTTTGTTACAGATGGATCTGCTGAGGGTGAAATTTTAAAAGGTGCCTTTCTCTGAGACGAGACAGACATATTCACATTTACAGCAAGTCCTTCTGATTAGCCTTAATCTTGCTACAGGACTGAAAAACATTCAGAGTAATTAGCCAGTTAAAAATAATCAATCAGCTAACTAGTTCTGCATATCTTGGTTTCACTCTTCAGTGGTTTCCATATATATGATATATGGGCAATCCTGCTACTATTCTTTTTAAATGAAGTTAAATGCAGAAAAATGGTATTAGACTCCTATTTTACATCACTCACAAAAATTAATTTGAAATGAATCAAAGACTTAAACATAAGACCTGAAACCATAAAACTCGTAGAAGAAAATATAGAGAAAAGTTCCTTGACATTGGTCCTGGCAATGATTTTTTGGCTATGACACCAAAAATGCAAGAAACAAAAGTAAAAAATCAACTAGTGGGATTACATCAAAGCTTTTGCACAGCAGAAGAAATCAAGAGCAGAATGAAAAGGCAACCAACTGAAAGGGAGAAGGTATTTGCAACTGATATATCCAAAAAGGGGTTAATACCCAGAATGTACAAAGAACTCGTACAACTCAATAACAGAAAAACCCAGAGTCAGATTAAAAATGGGCTGAGGTCGGGGCGCTTGGGTGGCTCAGTGGGTTGGGCCTCTGCCTTCGGCTCAGGTTGTGATCTCAGGGTCCTGGGATTGAGCCCTACATGGGGCTCTCTGCTCGGCGGGGAACCTGCTTCTCTCTCTTCCTGCCTCTCTGCCTACTTGTGATCGCTTTCTGTCGAATAAATAAATAAAATCTTTAAAAAAAAAAAGGGCTAAGGAGCTGAATAGACATTTTTCCAAGACAGACAGATGGCCAACAGACACATGAAAAGATGTTCAATATCACTAATCATCAGGGAAATACAAATCAAAACCACAATGAGACATCACCTCACACCTGTCAGAATGACTAGTGTCAAAAACAAAACAAAACAAAGCAAAACAAAAAAACAATAATAAATGTTGGTAAGAATGTAGAGAAAAGGCAATGCAACCTTCATGCACTGTTGGTGGGAATGTGAATTAGTTCAGCCACTACAGAAAAGAGCATGGAAGTTCTTCAAAAAACTAAAAATAGAACTACTTACCACATGATCTAGTAATTCCACTTCTGGGATTATATACAAAGGAAATGAAAACAGGATATTGCTAAACAGAGCAGAAAGAAGTAAAGAAAAGAAAGAAAGAAAGAAAGAAAGAAAGAAAGAAAGAAAGAAAGAAAGAGAGAAAGAAAGAAAGGAGTGATGATATTGCAAAGATACCTGAGGGTGTCTTGGGTGGCTCAGTGGGTTAAGCCTCTGCCTTCAGCTCAGGTCGTGATCTCAGGGTTCTGGGATTGAGCCCCGCATCGGGCTCTCTGCTCAGCAGGGAGCCTGCTTCCCCCTCTCTCTCTGCCTGCCTCTCTGTCTACTTGTTATCTCTCTCTGTCAGATAAATAAATAAAATCTTAAAAAAAAGATACCTGTACTTTCATGATTACTGTAGCATTATTTATAAACAACCTGAGTACCAGGAGATGAATAGAGAAAGAATGTGTGTCTGTATGTTTGTGTGTGTGTGTGTATGTGTGTGTGTGTGTGTGTGTGTGTGTTTAGTGTATATACATATAATTACTCAGCTAGGAGAAAGAAGGAAATCCTGTCATTAGTGATAACATGGATGGACCTTGAGGGCATTATGCTAAGGGAGGAAGGCAGATAGAGAAAGACAAATACTGCATAAAATCACTTCTATGTGGAATCTAAAAAAGCTAAACTCATAGGAACAAATTGCAGAGTGCTGGTTACCAGGGGCTTAGGAGTAGGGAAATTGGGGAGATGTTGTAATTGGAAGATGAATAGGTTCCGGGGATCTAATGCACAGTATTGTGATTATAGTTAACAATACTGTATTATGTACTTGAAAGTTGCTAGGAGACTAGAACTCAAATGTTCTCACCAGAAAAAAGAAATGATAATTATGTGATGTGATGGAGGTGTTAGGTACTATGTGGTAGTAATTGTATTGCAATATGTAAGTGCATGAAACCAACACATTGTATACCTTAAACTTACAAATGTTTGATACCAGTTATATCTCAATAATAAAAGAAATTAAAGTTTATTTGTGAAGCATATCTATTTTATCCTATCTTCACTTGACAACTCTACCAGCTTCTATTTATTGATATAAATTGGTATAACAAGGATTGATGTTAAAGAAAACCCAAAATGTTTTCTTCAATTTTCTTACTCTCTTCTCAAATGAGTCAGGCATTAGTCTAGCCTCTTAGCCAACTTGGGTCTGTAACCAAGAAAATTTTAGCCTAGAAAGAATTTCATAACATCTCAATGGATGGGTTGGTTGGAAATAGTTATTTTTCCTTGCCCTATGCTCAAGTGATGCTGCTACATGGTACTAAAAGAATGAGTTGGCTGAAAGATCAGCTGAGACTTGCCGTGATGAGGATATCAACCTCCTGTCAAAAGCCAACTGACTTGGACTGGCTATGTCTACTTCCCTTGGGTCCTTTCATCCTTCTGGTCCTGTATTCAGCCTTCTTTGCTCCAGATGAAAGGCCAAGCTTATAGTAGTGCTCTGCACCTGCCCATCTAACAGTCTGCCTCTATCCTGGTTTGATAGAGTCCCCTTTAGGACTGGACTTCTGTCAGATGGGAAGACCTGGTGTCAAGAAGTTATAGCAGTGTGCTTTGAACGGGAAACACATACATTCACGTGTATATGTGTATTTACCAAAATAAAGTCCACAAAGATGTGGTAGCCAGGGAAATAGGAATCTTCTATGTAGACATCGATAGTTATTGGTAGACAATTAACTCTCAAAAAATAGGATCTCTGATATTCTTAGATAACAGAAGCTAAAGATAAATCAGTCAAAAAGCAAATTCTACCCATGGGGCACCTGGGTGGTTCAGCTGGTTAGGTGTCTGATTTTTTACCTGGCTCAGGTTTTGATGTCACTGTTGAGAGTTTGAGCCCTGATTTGGACTCCAGGCTTAGTGTGAAGCCTACTTAAAAAAAAAAAAAAAAGCAAATTACACACTGGAGTTGAATATCATATCTCTCTTTTGTTGCTGTATGTTGGTGTGAAACCCATCCCACTGCTTTCTATCCAGGAGCAGAAGTTAATATTGGAAAAATAATCTGGGACCTAAAGTCCTCACTGCACTCCTGAAAATTTCCATGACCCAGAGGAGACTGGAACTTGTTAACTTCTCAGGGAAGAATTAGCAGTTGGGAAAGGTTGGAAACAAGCATTTCAGAGGGGAAGACAGGAAGATAGAAGCTACTCGTTAAGGAGCTGCAGGCATCTGTGTGGACGTGCTTCTGTAGCCTTCCACGATGAGTTCTGTACAGTGAGACATTGAACCTTTCTCCAGGGCACAAGTACCCATGAGCCGCACCAGGGCTCGCATTGCCTCGTTTTTCACTTCCCCCAAACTTCCCTGCTTGAAATTTTGTCCCATAGATCCACCTAGGGAGAACACCCAGCAAGAGAAACAAATACGTGTATTTGGTAGGACTGTCACCCGACCTCCAAAATAAAAGAAACTCAGTAACTCTCCCTTGAGAAAAAGGGCAGAGTGCCAGACCATCTAAACCCTGGGACATGGCAAGGATCATTCCCACCCTGCTATCTGCATTCCCCATCAATAGCTGTTATTGAAAGTGTTTTTTCCACTAATGCTGATTTACGAAATAGGCTTGACTTTAAGTCAATCTCCAAATGAACAGTCACTCTGCAATAATAGGACTTCTAGTAGTCAGGCATCCCTGGGCATTTCATCTCTTTTACCTGGCTCTGCCATCTATCACTGTAATACCTGTGTCACCGAGTTTTGAACCATAATACTTAGACCTCATCAGCTTCCAAATGGTTCCATGATCTGTCAGCAGTGATCAAGGCAGTGCAACAAGACATGACAGGGAATTTCCAAGTAAATTTTAAGGAGGCCCGAGAAGGAAAAAGTTGAAGCCTGGAGACATTTGAGTCATTCCACTTTGAGTTGTTTCTGCAAGGTCTCCAAAGTTCTTGACATGTTTTGTGTGTGTGTGTGTGTGTGTGTGTGTGTGTGTGTGTTTTGGTTTTTGTTTTCAAATATCCTGAAGCAAAAGTTCATATATCTGACTTTAACTTGGCCTGATAGGCAGATAGAAGCAAACTGCTGTACTTCCCATACAGCTAGGGGGTTGTCTGTGTCATCAGACAAAGGAAAACAAAGTGGCATGTGAGGGGGGGATGGAAGTGTCATATGTGTCTGTGAGGAGGAGGGGCTAGGGAGGTAGTTCACCTTGAATGGCAGAAAACTTCACAGGTGTGGGTAGAGGAAGGTCACTAATATTGATTTACTTAGAATGTGCTTTCTTCTAGGCATTGGTCTATGCTCACATACACATTGTCTTATTTAACCATTAAAAGAGCTCCATAGAATTGAGCAGCAGGGGGTCCAGTAGCAGGATCTGTATTGGTTTTTAAAACGGATGAAGACATAATTATAGACAAAAAAATTGAACCTTGATCAAGGTCCTGCGTGCAATCAGTGTATCAGTGATATGAACTTAAGCAACTTAAGACCTGTCAGATTCTAGATTATCATTTATTTCCATAATGAATGTGGGGTGTGGGCATCAAGATTTTTCAACTGTCTCTTTGAACCCCCTTATCCACCAGAACAGTTTTGGGATGGCTCCAATTCTCAGAAACTATTATCTAAATCTCTCCAGCAAGATCTTTTCCAGCCTTATTTCCTATCATTTGAAAAACATTTATTCTCTCTTTACCACTGTGGCAGTCTGCCTGGAAATAGGTGCAATGTATCATTTTCCACAATAATGGAAGGTGGGCTAGGAATTACCTATAATTTGTTTCTCCATCCAGGCACGTCAAACTAACTTATGATGAAAGTGGAGCGGCAGCTTGGATCACCCACCATTTTATAACTGATGTGATTGTTTTTATGAAGGCTGTAACGTTTTTAATGTTATCGTTGTGATGATCCTGATTCCTGTCTCAGCAGAACAATATCACAAGAGTTGAGTCAATTCTGATTGCAGAGGATGGGAGTATGGTTTCCTAGTGATAAAGCTGGAGAGAAAATTGCACAAGGCCTGTTATGGTTGCCCCCCACAGACAAACTATGCAAGAACCTTTGTCCACCATTCTGCTGCATCCATGAATTATTCAGTTTTCTGTTTGGCAGGGGAGAAATGAGTTGTAACCATGTCATTCTCAGATAACTAAGAATTTAAGATGAAATTTTCTCTAGACCATGTTATTCAAAGAGAAGATATGGGTCAAGGATGTTAGTGAACCAGTCTCATGTTTTGGGGAAATCTTGGAACAAGGTACTTATCTGTTTTCCCTTCACCAAATATGTATGGTGGAAGGAAGAGGCATCTGGGGAAGTATGGAATAGCACTAGCATTCCAGTCATGGTCCTTGGGATCCAATTTTATTGAACACATTTTTATAGAACATCCACTATTGGCCATACTTATGCTAGATTCCATGAGGAAAATAAAGATGATGTCATCATCCCCATTGAAACTGACGGATCCTGACCCTTAACATTTTTAATCCATCTTGATAAGTGCTATAATAATGTTATGAAAACACTAATGATGAGACTTCTAGGAGAAATAATCAAGGAAGATGATGAAGAGGTGGTATCATTTGAATAGAGAGGATACTCTGAGCGTAAAAGCCAGCCTGATGATAGGCATAGAAACATGGCATGAGGTAGGGGAGACAAACATGGCATGTGGTGGCAGGTGTTTATGCAAGAAACATGGCTAGAAATTAGGCCTGACATGTTTAACCTGAATAGTACTGTGAAGGGCTGGGAAAGCCACAATAAAAAATCTAGATTTGATATTGTAGGTTGTAGGTCACAGACTTAATTGTCTACAGAGGCCAGGAATGTAATATAAATGAGTGATACTGACCAGTTAGTCCTCTGGTAAGTCAGGCAGTAAGGCCCCTTCGAAGGAAGGCAGCTGAGATTCCATTCTTAACAATAATGATTTTTCTAGTGTATGAAACCTGTATTGCTGATCCCCAATTTTCTAAGAGAAGCCTGAAATCACATTTTTTTAAAAAAGATTTTATTTATTTATTTGACAGACAGAGATCACAAGCAGGCAGAGAGAGAAGAGAAAGCAGACTCCCCTCGGAGCAGAGAGCTCGATGTGGGGCTCGATCCCAGGACCCTGGGATCATGACCTAAGCCGAAGGCAGAGGTTTTAACCCACTGAGCCACCCAGGCGCCCCTGAAATCATATTTTTTAATGTGAGTTCTCATGATACCTAAATGCTGAGAGCTAATAATTTTCATTTTTGAAACATTTGGGAACCCAGCAAAGCCAATCTTAAAGATTTGTGTCTGTCCTATGCCAGTGGCTTGTGAGCTGGAGACAAATGGAAACCCATGAATATTTATACTCAAAGAGCTGACTCAGTCATATGGAAGATGGCGCTTGAGGCAAGGAGACAGTTGGACAGCTGGAGTCTGAGAGATGATAAAGGCTTGACTTCAGGCAGTTGTTGAAGGGGGCGGGGGTCAGGAGGGGAGGGAAGAATGGAGACAAGGGCCTTGAAATACCTGGTGACTACTGGCTGTGGGAATGAGGATGTGATGCTTTCATAGATGACACCTGAGAGGTTATGAGGCTGTTAATGGAATTGAGGAGTCTGTAACAGGAGCTACTGCCATGTGCCTACAGGGTAATGATTCTGTTTTGCTTTTTACAATATACTTTATACCTGCACTTGTCCACCTACTCTACATTTCTGGAATGCATTATTTGCAGTAAAGAGAATAGATTTTTTTTTTCCTTAAACCAAATACATTATCCTTTTCCCTTTTCCCCATTAGTACTCCAAGATGAACCATTGGCATTAGCTGCTAGATTTCAGACTCTTTCCCTGTATAGCATTAAATACATGGATGTGGTTGAAGCAATGAGCTGCAAGTATTTAAATTCTGGATTGGTAGCAGAAGAAGAGGGATTTATGAGTCCAATTCTTTTCAGGTTTGAAGATAATGATTTTTGCCTTTTCTGCCTCTGCTTTTTTCTTCTGCATTTTATATTTTGCAACAGTGAGTAAGACACTATTCTATTATTCTATTCAGCAGCCTTGACATTCACAGCAAATTTGCATGAATGAAGAAAGGGTTGCTTCTTTATCATTTCTTTCATTCTAAGTGGTATTTTATTGCAATGGAGATTTTAGGTGGTCTCTCCATTAGAACTTCTCATTTATAGGAACCTTCTATATTGTCTGTTGATTTGCTTATAGGACTATTGGAATAGAAGAGAGCCTGGTTTCTTGGATGGTGAGTGTGACACAGGTGAAGTCATTAATTTAACACTGTTCAGTTATGCAGAAGCTGAATCTACCATAGAATCCCACCTAACATGTTGAATTTACTGGAGAAGCTTCTCACATGTCTCCTGTGCAGAATGCCTTTTTGTTATCTACCAAAGTTAAGACCCCTGCCTATACCTGACAGTGTCCAAAGTCATGCCTATTTTTCTTTTCCTATTGCTCCACTCTCGGGCTTTTATTACTGCTCCAAGCAAACTGAGTAAATTCTCATTAGATTGGACATATCTTTTTGGGCTAAGAAGTGGTGAACTTAGTAGAGTTTGTAGTTAACTTGCAACACCATGTGCAAGTAGAGACTTCAGTCATCTTCAGATTTTCTTAGATGGTCTCCAAGAGGCAAAGATTGTGTTCCATCTTGATTTTTCTGAAGCAGTCTACCAGGGATCCATGGGATATGAAGGAATCTCCATAATCTGTCCCAGAACTCTCCTCCTTGTACCTTAGTAGTTATACAGGAACTGTGTGCTTAGAATTTAATAGGGTGTGCACTCACCCAAAAAGATTATAAACTAGCAGGTGCTTTCGTGACTGAGTGGCTGACCTGTTGGCCAAGAACTGGTAGCAGAGTCTTTCTTCTCTCTCGTGAGACTGCATGTTCATCCTTTCATTTTTTTTAACTTAAAAAATATGTCAAAATTAAGATTTTTTGATAAGGTAATATCTACACATGATAAAAAAATTCAAATAGCATAAATTATTCTTTAGTATTTCTTAAATAGAAAAGAAGAACAAAAGGGAAATTTTACTTCCGGCTCTGCAACTGACTTCATTGGTAGCACTGGGTCAATGATACTTTATGTGTCTCAGTTTCTTCACCTGAAACTGAAACCTAGGAGTGGCAGTCTTTGTCTAATACTAATAATTCTTTAGGATTGTCCTGAGACCTTAATAAATCTGCTGTGTGCATGGTTTCAGTGCATAGGCACTAAAGGATTTTGTTATGGTTTCCTCTTGTCTCAGTTGAGTATCCAGCCGGTATCTACTGTGCGCTTCGTATAAGCTGGGTGATGTGGTAGAGCTCTAAATTATTAACGCAGGCCCCAAAATAGTTCTATCAGTTGAGTCCTATTATTATCTCAATTTTACAGCAGGAAAATGGAGGCACAGAGAAGCTAAATAACTTGTCAATGTTCACATAGCCAGCAATTAGTACAAAGTTGGATTTAAAGCTAGTCTCTTTTTCCCTTGTCCTCTCTCCCTCACTTGCCCTTTTTCTTTATATATACATATATACCACATATGCATATGTTTATATTTATATAAATTTATCTAATCTATTCCTGATGTAGCCACTGGCTCTTTCACTTAATGGTTTTATTTTTTTTGATGAACACTACGTTTATGTCATTAAATATTACTTTAAAACACATTTTCTGGTGATTTCAAAATACATCATATGTCTGCAGAACAGTTACTCAACCAATTTGTACCTGCTAGGCACCTTCCTTCTTTATTCCCTTCCTTCCTTGTCATTATGCATAAGGTATATTTCCTGGTTCACAAATGTGTGGGCATCTGTGATTATTTCCTTAGTGGGGGAAAAACAGATGGAATTGCTGTATCAAAGAGTATGGGCATTTTTAAAGACACTTGATATATATTGCCAAGTTGCCCTCCGGAAAGGTTGTGTCAATTTATTCTTCCTCCAGAACTCTATATTCCATTTTCGTGAGGATGACAGAGCAATTATCGGAGGCTAGATTAGGACAAGACCTTACAGAACAGCACCTGAATCCGTGTGTGCTCTTGGCCACATATCCTGTAGACAAGGAAACAGAAGGTGGATGCCTTGTCCAAGGGCACAAGGCAAATTAATAATTGAATCCGAGTGGTACCAGTTAATGATAAGCAGTAGATAAGGTGGGCAATGCCTACGTGGGAGTGAGAATATTATCTTTCAGTCATTTTACAGTCTCATTGCCAAATGTCACCCTTCCATTTTCTGGTTGCTTTATTTGGATGACCTCAGAAGCTACCCATTTTTTTTTTTTCCCAATTGTGTTATGTTAGTCACCATATAGTGCATCATTAGTTTCTGATGTAGCATTCCCTGATTCATTGTTTGTATATAACACCCAGTGCTCCATGCAATCCATGCCCTCCTTAATACCCATCACCAGTTTTTAGAATAAAATCTATCTTGTACCAAGCAGCAATTTCCAGTGGTGATGGGAAACCTGGGAGGAGGGAAATGGAGAGGGAGCTCAGCTGCATTGGCAAAGCTCCTTGCAACTGTTTTGGGGCTGCATATCCACAGGGTGAACACTAGCTGTTTACAAATGAAAAATCGTTACACAAACCTAATAAGAGCATGAAAGAAAATAAAAATTAAAAAAAATTTTTAAAAAATATTTATTTATTTTATTTTAGAGAGAGAAAGAGACAGAGACAGAGACCGATTGAGAGCTGGCGGGGGAGAGGCAGAGGGAGAGAATCTTAAGTAGACTCCAGGCAGTGTGCGGAGCTGGACATGGGCTCGATCTCATGACCCTGAGATCATGACCTGAGATGAAACCAAGAGTTGGATATTCAACCAACTAAACCACCCAGGTGCCCACCCAGGTACCCCACCCCCAATTTTTTTTTTAACTTGAAAAAAGCAAAGTTATTACTCACAGGTCTTGGAGGGTACATGGCATACCTGCCCAATGGCTATTCTGGGAGGTCTTGGGGAGAGAGATGTTGAGAGGGAGAGAGAGAGTGCTGCTGAGGGTTCTGCCTTTATTAGGGTCCATGGGCAGAGTGACTAGGGGTTTGCTGGTTCACTTTTTATTGGCAAATTTAAAATATAGAGTAGAGTTTGGTGGTACAAAATAGGCAAAGGCAGTGGAAGACCTAAGCTTCCAATTATGGAAAGAATAAGTCTTGGGAATAAAAGACTCAGCATAGGGAAAATAGTCAATGATCTTGAAATAGCATTGTGGCAGATGGTAGCTACACTTTTAGTGAATGGAACATAATTCATAGAGAAGTTGAATCACCATGGTACAACTGAAACCAAGGCAACACTTTGTATCAACTCTACTCAAAAAAAATTAAAAGAAAATAATAAAGTATTTTCCTGTAGTTCTTAAAAATAGCAACAACAAAAACCACACATAAAGCATAGTAATGAAATTTGGACTTAGAAAGGGAAGAGCAGGGCTATTCATGGTCAATTATCTAGATTACCCAGGGCTTTCTAAAGGGATATTTCATGGTTGGGGCTGACCTGGTGTCATACAACTAACATTATGTTTATTTGAATGGTGGTCTTTTTTTTTTTTTTTAATCTTATTACAAATTCTTATTTTATTCTATTTTAATCTCCATATACTTAACATACAGTGTCACATTAGTTTCAGGTGTACAAAACAGTGATGTAATAACTCCATATATCACCCATGCTCACTACAAGTCTCTTTAAACCCCATTGCCCCCTTCACCTGTCTTCCACCCACCTCCCCTCTGATAACCATCAGTTTGTTCTCTATAGTTAAGAGTCTGTTTCTTGGTTTCTGTCTCTTTTTTTTCTTTGCTCATTTGTTTCATTTCTTCCATTCCACATATGAGTGAAATCATATGGTATTTGTCTTTCTCTGATTAACTTATTTTGCTTAGCATAATACTCTCTAGCTCTATCCATGTCCTTGCAAATGGCAAGACTTCATTCTTTTTTATTACTGAATAATATTCCATTGTGTATGTGTGTGTGTACATATATATATATATATGTGTGTGTGTGTGTGTATGTGTACACACACACATACACACACACATACACACACACCACATTTTCTTTGTCCATTCATTTATTGATGAACAGTTGGGCTGCTTCCATAATTTGGCTATTGTAAATAATGCTTCTATAAACATACCCAGTAGTGTGATTACTGGATTGTAGGGTAGTTCTATTTTTAGCTTTTTGAGGAAACATCCTATTGTTTTCCACAGTAGCTGCACCAGTTTCATTCCCTCCAACAATGCAAGAGGTCTCCTTTTTTTCTACATCCTCACTAATATTGTTGTTTCTTGTGTTTTTGATTTTAGCCATTCAGACAGGTGTGAGGTGATATCTCATTGGAGTTTTGATTTACATTTCCTGATGATGGTTGGTGTTGAGTGTCTCTTCATGTGTCTGTTGGCCATCTGTATGTCTTCTTTGGAGAAATGTCTGTTCATGTCTTCTGCCCATTTTTAAATTGTCATTTTCAAATATCTCCTCTCACTCAGGGGGTTGCCTTTTAGTTAAAAATTAAATAAAAAAAAACCCTACAATTCTGCCACTAAAAGATGTTTTTCATACTTTTCATATGAAGTATACTTTTTATGTAGTTTTAATCATGTCATAGTTATAATTTTGTATTTTCCTTTTTCACCTCTCAAATCATATTTTAAAAAAAACATTTTGCTAACTCTGCCTGTGCAGTGATGATAATTATTTTAAAAAATAGCTTCCCAGCCAATATTTTGTATTACTTAAGTAATTCCCCATTTGTTAGCTGTCTAAGTTATTTCCTAATCCTTAGTATCATTAACTGATGTGGCCAAGATGCCTAAATGGTATCTATGTATTCTCCTTTTTAGTTACATCATTTGTAACTTCTTAGAAGGAGTTTAACTAGCTTAAAAAATCTGAACGTTTTTATGGGTTTTAATACATGCTGCAAAATGCTTTCCAGAAAGGTTGGGTAACTAGATTATGTCAATACACAGTACAAAGCATTTTTAGATTCAATGCAGTATTCACTGATTTGCTTAAAATTTTTTTAATTTATACAAGCCAACTCTTGTTTCTGCCTTGGGACCTATGGCTGCCAGCCTCATAGATGGTTTGCTTGTAACATTCTTGATCAGGTGACTTTGTTAGTTTGGCCTGGCTTGGGAGAGAACGCTACAAGATGAATGGTTGTTTAACTGATTCCTTTCTAAATCTGGCTGTCTGTTAGCTGACCGCTGTAGGCTTTCTTTCTTTCTTTTTTTTTTTTTTTTTTTTACTTTTTTTTTTCTTTTTCTTTTATTTTTTTTCTTTTAGTTTATTTCTTTTCAGTGTTCCAGCATTCATTGTTTATGCACCACACCCAGTGCTCCATGCAATACGTGCCCTCCGTAATACCCACCACCAGGCTCACCTAACCTCCACTCCCCTCCCCTCCAAACCCTCAGTTTGTTTCTCAGAGTCCACAGTCTCTCATGCTCTCTGTACATTTTGGCCTAGGCTTGTATTGCCGGGGGCTTCCTGATTTGTAGAGGTTGGGGGCAGAACTGCTCAGTTTATACACTTATTCATCCTTCCTCATTCTGGGCATAGTTTGAAGTCCCCTGTTTGAGCTGGAATTAGTTCTGTGTTTTCTAGAGCCATCCTGAATTCAATAAACAGCCAACAACCAGCTCACTGGCTAGAGCACCATTCCAAATATTTCCCTCATAATAGTTGAGTAGTTTTGTTGAGACCCTTTCTTTATGATAAAAGGACACAATAGTTTCCCAGGCATACTTCATTGGGTAAATACTACTAACAGAAATTGGGATGTAGGGAGATTTTGGAGAGAAAATGAGCGCAATTTTGTTATTCAATTTGAGTGCTTTGGACATCTAATGGAGATGCTGAGTGTGTAAAAACTTGGGCAAGCTTGATACCCTAGAAAACTGTGGTAGGAGAAAAAGAGATTTGAAATTCAAATCTTAGTAAAAGAGTTTTGATACTTGAAAAGAGTGGGGCAAAAAGGCATTATAGGATAGAGGTTAAGTATGTGAAGTGTGATAGACTTGGTTTAAAATTGATTCTGTTTCTTACTTTCTGTCTTTGCGCATGTTATTTAATCTTCAGGGATCAGCTTCCATATCTACATAATGGGGTAAAAACACCTACCTCATAGAGAGGATGTGAGGACTGAATAAGATAATAGAGTTTTAAAAAGTCAGTGACTATTAGTTATTATTATTGTTACGACTGATGGCAGGGCATGTGTAGGTTGTCACAGGAGAAGTCAGTAGAAGACAAAGAATAAGTGGTCAGAAAGAAAAAGAAAATCAGTACTGTTTGGGAAGCCAGGAAAGGAGAGAAGCTGAGGAAAGAAGAAATGAGCAACTGAGTTAAATATGAGACAGATGCCAACAAATTCAAGATCAGGAAAGGCTTTTGAATTTAGGGATCACTAGGTCTCCTATGACTTCCAAGAGAATGGTTTTGGTAGAAAAATTGGGCAGAAAGCACATAGTAGGATATTAGCCAACAGTATGGAATGTTTCCTAGGACCTACTGAACTAAAAACAGGTAAGGTGTATTTCCCAAGATAGATGAAATTTATTAGCTGTGAATGTCATTGGATTATCCATGGACTTCGATTTTACATATGCTGCCTTGTTCTAGGTACATCCAAAGAGAGTGACTTCCATGGTCACATGAAAATGAAATACGCTACGGTTGCAAACTTCCTTGCAGCCTCACTTATATGTCAGCTTCTGATTTAGCAGCAGATACATTTTCTGCCTTTGGCCACATTTCAGCTGCTTATGGGAAAATGTAATGAAATTAGCAGGCATAAGTTTGGGTTCAGCACATTTACAAAAAACTGATGGCATTTCGCTGTTAGATGCCTACCACATAACCCTTCTCTTCAAGTCAGTTCACCTGTGATTAAAAGATGGAATGTTAAGTTAGATCTACCCAATCCCTGCATTCTGTGGACCTGTTATAAAAGTTATTGTTAGGAGTAGCTTTTTGCCTTTCATTTCATATCTTCTCTGTCAGTCGCAAAGATGAATGTCTTTCTGCCATTTTGCTGAAAATTCTTGTAGGATGGACTTATTCAAGTGTAAGTAGAAATGAAAACTGAAAGGAAACTGCAGGTTTTCCCAGTGACACAGGACTTTCGCATACGTACCATCTTTATAATTTCAGAGAGCTCGATCTCACCACAAACAAATAAGAAACTAACCAGAAACATTTCAGTTTTGGAAAAACAATTGATATCAATCTCTTTCTCTCTTTCTCTTTTCTTCCTCCCTTCTCTTTTTGTCTCTCTCTATTTTTTTCTCTCACCTTTGTCTTCATTATTGCAACCTCTTTCTGGGTTCAAAATATTTCAGACTTTGAGCACTTGTTTGTGCTAATATCTGATATGTCCCTACCCTTAGGTTCCTCCTAAAGCTGGTTCATCATTTTGCTGCTAGTAACTTGAGACATCTCAGAAACTTCAGTGAAGTGGTTTGATACTAATTGAAGATATCATTAGACATCTATCCTTGGGAAAGGATGATGTCTACATGTTCTTCACCAGCTGATTGGCATTTGGGATGGAAGTTGTAGTTCCTTTAAAATACAAGAAAGAGAATTGAGGTGTCTTGAGCACAGCCTTCTCCCTGTTGCTGACAAAAGGTATGCAGTTGTAGGCTGAGTTCTACTATTTATTAGTCTAATGATAAGCTACCCTGCTAATTTTCTAGTCACATGGAGAACTCTAATCTCAAAGCAGCTATCATAGAATAATTTACTGGAGAGCCTACAATTCTCTTTCCAGAGAGAGAGACTTAAATGGTTACAGTAGACATTTATTAAAGAATGACTCTTTTAAAGGTTGATTGGAAAGGTATTGTAATAGCTCAAAGAAGGAACTAAACATATGTATATAGAATCTACTTTATGTGCCAGGTACTGTTTGATATCTTGTGAAGAGATCTCTCTTGTTTCTCATTAGAACTAGGAATGTAGGCATTGTTTGAAATTCGTAACAGGAACCATTTCAATAGTCATGATTTCGGCAGTTTCACTTAGTGAAAGAAGCAATTATACTTGCAGCATGTGAGAAATTAATTCCCCTCACAGTGCACACAGACATCCCCTCAAACCCAGCTCAGGGAAATAATCCTTCACAACAATTGATATCAAAGGTTGGAACAAACAATGTTAGGCTGAATCTGGTTTGCTGACACAAGTATTTGGTTTTCATACCATTCTAAAAGTCATTTTAGATATCTGCCAGCATTTTGAAAACTTGGAGACTTTGCATATCAATTTTGATTTGTGGCTCTTTAAAAAATTGGATAATCTGACATCAGGCTTAAATCCCTTAGGTCACTAATAATGGGAGTTGAATAGCAGCTGTTCCCATCAGATGGCACGAATGCCTTCCACATAGCATTAGTGTTGGAAATCCTTATTCATGTATAACAAATCTCTTCTTGTATATTCCCTCCTAATTCATCTTCCAATAGTCATGTTATGTCATATCTCATAACAATGGGAACCACTAGTAAGAGGGGGAAAAGGGTAAATAATCTAGTTATTGTTTTTAGAGTTTCTTTCAGAATCTTATCTTCAGGGCCTTGAGAGAATTGCATATTTGCCTTTCCTATCTGCACATTAAGTAATTTCCTCTTTGGATCATGGTCCTCCTTTTATCCTTGCTCCAGGGCTAATACTCAGTGCAGTAGTGTCTTCTCTAACATTAAGCATCAATATGTCAAAGATAAAGGTAATGTAAAATCACATTGATCCTACAGACCCAGTACTAGGATGACAAACCATATCCTAAGCATGAAAGTCCATAAAACATCCTGAGATAGTATGGGATGTAGGGTGTCACACAGTGTGCAGACCAAACTTGTGGGCCAGGTTTCAGGTAGCCAAGGGAGCCAAGGTAGTTTGCTATGATTAAACTCCAAATATCTTCATTTTAAGCCCTCTTAATATCATCATTACCATAGTTCCATTGTACAGACTTGGAAGTTTAGGAAGTGCATGTAATCTGACCTTGAAACTGATAGTTGGATTTAAACCCTGACAATGTATATCTATGTCTAGCTCTGTATTTATATCAGTCCATGTATATCTATATAATGTATGTATTCTCTATATAATATATACACACATAGAGCTTTATCAATTTAAAATTACATTCATTGTTAGTGTTAGACTTAAAAGTAATATTATCTCTAGCAACATTTTCACTTACTGAAGTAGCTGTAGTCTCCTATAGGACATCGTGAGAGTAGATGAATTTGATGCCTGAGTGACAGCCCAAAGAAGAAAACTTGAACAAGTTGCCAGAAATGAGCCAGAAAATGGGGCTCTCCCTCCATCCCCTTCACTGCATAAGAATTATTAACAGATATATCACTGGGCCATCTCATGAGGCCTTGACATCTGCTGGCCCATCAACATTTTAAAATCCCATCTGGAGTCAGGGTTTCTGTTCAGATTCTCCCATGTCTATAGACTAATAGGCAAGATAAATAATTCCAGCTTTGTTTACTATATCCTAAAGTTAAAAAGAATCTAAGATAAAAGGGATACAGGGTCCAAGGATAATCAGACAACCATCTAGGGTAATTAAGGGAATTAATTGGTGTATACCCTTAGTCCTCAAGCTAGATGTCCAATAGATCTTACTTTAATTGTTAGAATAGCTTTTGAAAATAAGCCTTCACAATACCTAGGACATCAGACTCTGTGTGCAAAGAGGACTATTTTTGTTAAAGGATGGATTCTGAGTATTAATATTGCCTCTATTATTAATATAACTTTGGGCCATTGCTTTAGCTTCTTTTATACTGAGTTTTCTTATCTACAAGAAGAGGGTAATAATGACCCTGTAAGATATATAATTATAGTCCCTCCTTGATAGGGTTATTGACAGATTTAAATAAGGCACAAAGCTTGTAAAGCAATTAGTACTGTGCTTTTCACTTGCTAAGAATTCATTAAATCTAGTTGATATCATTTTTATTACCTTAAGGATAGGAGAAAAGGACTGAACCCTAGATATAGCACCCCAGGGCTGTCATTACTGACTTTTACATCTTCCTTTTCTCAGAGAACTCTAGTGTCTCCTTATAATAGCAGCCATCAGGTGGGACACCTACATGGTCAGTCTGTGGTCTGGAAGGAGACATCATCATTGTATGGGCCACTATTCATATCTGTCACCTTGAAGGATGCTGCACCTTGAAGGATTCACCTTAGCTTCTTTGGGTCCAGGGGCAGAATATGTGCCCTTCTTCATCCCAAGTGCCTCAAGTAAATTTGCTTCTGCTTTAGAAGTTTGGGTGTGAGTAATTAATTTGACTTTGTGGGAGAGAAAGAGAGGAGAGTGAATGAGTCAGGTCCACTACTGTGACAGATTGTTCTTCATAAAGCCTGGTTTCCTGTTCAAGACTTTTAAGTTCTGGAACCCAATACCATAGTACCTTAAACTTGCTTAAAAACAGGTGACTCTTGGGATTATACTATTGGTGTATAGGAACATTTATTCTGAAACAAGAATATAGAAAATTTGGCCAAAAGAAAAACGTCCAGAATGTCCCATGTATCAGGGTGGTTTCTGGGGAGGTGGACTCTACCATCCAGTGCTTGAATGAATTTCTCATTCTATGAGCTTGGGATTTCTTCTCTTGTTTGTCTAGTTGGAATACTTGATATTACATAAATAAAAAGAGATAACACAATGAAATCTATGTGATAATACCAGTGAGGTGGAAGGGAGAGGGGATAGAAAAGTGGGTCAAATAATAGATTATTGAAATCTGTTATTAAGTCTTTGAATATTAGACCTCAAATATCTGTAGGTCAACCCTTCAGTTTAATGATGATGGTACCAAGGCATGGAGAGATTTTGTGCATAGCTCAAGGTTATTTCATGAATTAGTCTTTAACATAGATTTATTACCTTGTTTCTGCAATAATGGACTCCCTTTATGATTTCATAGCCTTCTGTTGGTAGAGACTCCGTCCATTTCACAAAAGTTAGATAGACAAAAATGAGAAAATGAATATGAAAGTATGTTTTGTATCATCTGGGTTCATAGTAGGTCATTACAAAATGGCCCTCCATCCTTTTTCCTTCCCTCCTTCCAGCTAGTTAGGAAGGCACTAGATGTTAAGTGTTAAGTTAATCAGGCTCTTCAGTCTCTGGCAGTTACTGGAAATTGGAGTGTCTCATTTCTGCAAACTTCAATAGGTTTTAGCAATATTAGTAAGATATTTTTATTTTGTGTTTAAGGAGCTTTGAGAAACTTCCTAGTCCACTGATTTCCTTTGCTCTTTCTCCATTTCAGTCAGCTCAGGAATTTTATCCACTGGTCTCCTAACATTTCCTGAATATGGAAGAGAAGGGGTAATATATTTGGACTTATACAGTCTGAGATGTTCTCTAAGTAATTGAGTCTGTTTTCCCTTGAATACTGAGGAATAAAGACACTTTCTCATGGACCTACTGCAAATATCTTAAAAAATGTTTTATGGATGGGTAAGAATTCTAAGCCTTTGAAAGAAAAATGGACCTGACCGCTTCTTGCTTCTAAATGGTTTCTAGAGGGTTGGGTATCAGTTTATTAAGAGAAATCACTGGTTTACTTCATCAAGATCATTGATGGACCTGTTTCCCAGCAGGGTTCAGAGACATTTCCTCCCTCTCTATCCCTTTCCTTTTTATTTATAGTGAAGCTTTGATCTATTTAGGGAACACAGGAACAAAAGAAAGACATCTGGTAATGTCATTTTCCAGCAAAGATTGAGAATTTTATCCAAGAAATCTTACTAGTCTAGTTTTGAACTGCTTGTATCTTTTCCAGGGTGATGGAGCCAGAACATCTTTGAACACGTTGGTCCATATTTTATTCCTCCATGGGATCTCCTTTTATCCTAAATCCAGGCTCAATTTAAGAATTTCTTGCACACAGCATAAGCCAATAAGGTGAATGAACAAGACTACAAATCCTCACTTGTGCCCTGCTCATGTAAGATTCTATAATTCTGTTGAAAAACTAGCTCTAAAGTACTATATTATTTGTTGGGAAACTATCATTTCTTATTCAAACCTAATTTCTTAGGAATTGGATTAATATGTCAATTGATGAAAATAAACTTCTTTGAGGGGCTGGAAAGGAGGGACTTAGGAGGGTAATAGAGGAAGAATATGAGACTAAGAAAGCAAGATGGACATTTTCATTTGGGGCTTAAAATATGCCCCATGTTTGGTTGTAAGCCCCATTGTTGTATGAAGGATATAGAAAAGATAATTAGAGTGGATTCATTGGTTGTGCTTATAAAGGAGATAAGAACATGGGTCCTTATCAAATATCATTTAGAAAAAAATATGTCATGAATGTCAAAAGGTTGGTCTCTGAAAGGTCTGAAATTAGGCAGACTCAAAACAGCAAAGTGCAAAACAGCACTTTACTAAGAAAAACTTAGTAGGTATAGGAAATATGTATGCTGGATATGAGTATTTTCTTTTTTTTTAAATTATGTTCAATTGGATATGAGTATTTTCTTTTTTTAGGTTATAGTACTTTCTGTTATGAGCTACAACAGAGCTATTCTCTGGGAAACTATTTGGTAAATTGTTCATGATCGTGACTGTGATTTTGTGTGCTATATTCTCAGTCCTACTGCTTATTCCAGGCATTGCCAGGTGACCAGGTCCAAGTAGAATCTGACTGGTTCCATGTCAGAAGCAAGTCAGGATCTTGCTTTGCACCCACGCTATATACCTCTTGTTTCCTCCCCTATAAGATCTGCTCTCAGCATTCATTTAGGTAGAACATGGAGTGTGGCTCAATTAATGCCCATAGGGTTACCCATGAACAGTGAGGGGCAGAAATCCATGGATAAATGCTTCTCCTTTATACTCCCACTGGGGCAGATTGGAATATATTTCATAAATGTTCTCAGAAGTTTCCAGAGAATTGAGCATCAATTAGCTATAGTGGTAACTCAATAACACATTCTTACATTTGTTTTCTTTGGATTCTGAGGGTGTTAGTCTGTAACCCCATGGGTTCTATGACAGAAGCTAGTATAGAATATAATCAAGAATGAGAAGCAGAGTGGTCATTAGTTGAAGAATCCTGGAGGGGTGGATGGAAGCCCTGCCCATCTATGCTCTTGTTTATAGAAATATTTAATTTGTAGTATCGCATTATAAGATCTCTGAATACAGGAACTATATTTTATGCCTATTTTAACTTTACCTAACAGGGTCTTAGGCAGGAGGTGGGTTGTTCAAATCAATCAAAATCAGGTGGCTTGTCAGTCCGCATTAAGAAGGAATCTACTCAATTGGTGGACACCAGGAAAAGAGACTAGGAATGTCAATATGAGTCATTTGGTTCAATTTTTAAAATATAGAAAAATGAGACTGATATTACAAATACTGTCCAGATAATTATTTTTAATGAACACTTGTAGTTCTCTAAAATTCAGCCATAATATGACAGTGAAAAAAATTAGCTAAGAAGAACTGAGTCCATTGAAATAAAGTGCATATTTTTAAAATAAGAATAATGTAAATATGACCAATTCAGTCATCCATACTATCCACTTTCATTTCAGAAGGTATATGAATGCATTATAAAGCGTTCATGAACCAGAATGCCCAGTGTAGAGTGTTCTTACTAGGTTATGGATGAAAAGCTGACAGGTGGCTCATGAAATATCTGGGTGGAACCGTTTTCATCTTGATGATTTAACATCCCTTAGTCTTACGTTTCATACTTACACTCTCTGCTCTTTATTGAATGATTTTTTTTTTTTTCCTGTCAAACCTGTTAGACTATTGCAGTGCATCCTGGTCTGTTTTTATGCAGCCACACTAAGTTTGTAATTAAAGTTCAGCAATGCGGTGTCTGGGTGGCCCAGTTGGTTAAGCTTCTGCCTTCCACTCAGGTAATGATCACAGGGTCCTGGGACTGAATCCCACATCTGCTTCCCTGCTCAGCCGGGAGTCTGCTTCTCCTTCTCCCTCTGAGACTCCCCCACTGCTCATGTGCACTGTCTCTCATGCTCTCGCAAATATAGAAAATCTTAAGAAAAAAAAAAAAAGTTCACTGATGGGTCTTACTTTTACTACATGGAGCTAACCAATGGATATCCTTAGTTGTTGCTTTTTTCCCTATTTTTATCCCTTTTGATTATGATACAGAATTGTCTAATGTAGACTTGAGACTTCTTGAATGGAAATAATTTGTAACTTGTGATTGCCTTCTACAAAATACCTTCTGCAGTAATAGGCATGGGCTTATAGATTCCTGAATGCCTTAACTCTCCCTGTTTCCCAAAGTTAGGCAGAGGAAATGTGCTCTCTGGGATGAATGCAGCCTGGAACACATTTTCCCATTGCTCAACTGTTTCTTCTCCTCTAGTTCTTTCTTGCCTTCCTCAATTAAGAATTCTTCCTCAATTGCTAAAGCAGAGTTTAGAAACTTTCCACTTCTGAGAGTTTGCTCATATTACTGTTTCAAACCTATTGCATGTTGGGGACTGTATTCCTTCCAAGTCTGTACTTAACTATGTTTTCACTTAAGCGAACTGAATTAAATAAAATAAAGCATGAGAAAGTCACTTGCAAAAAATTGCTATGCAAATACAAATAGTAGTTTTAATGGCAGTAGTAATCACTGATGTACAATGGGATTTAGTATATATTTAAAAATCACTTTTTGATTTTCAGTCAGCCCACTCTTCAGGTAGTATTTTTGGTATTTACATTCCAAAGTCTCAAATGTTTCAGTGTTAATAGAACAAGTAAAAATAATGGGTATTATTATCATCATGATAGGTTAATGAATATCCACAGGATGCATAACAGAGCCTTTCACAATTACAAAGGTGGTAATTTGAAGCCAGAAATATCAGTGTTGACAGCTCTGTCTCTTTAACAACACACAGAACTTGTATAACAGTTGTTTATTTATCCTCTTTTGAACTGACAGGTTTAGAGATGATGATATATAAATATCCCTGCTCTTGTCTTATTTTGAAGACTTTAACAGAATATCAAAAACAGCTGACATGGAGAAATGAGGAATCAAAGGGAAGCAGAGGAGGCAATAGAAGTGAAAGCAACTTCTTTAACCACATGTGGATGACTTCTGGTGATTCCCAGCTAGGTTTCCAGGGCGAACAGACCCCACTTGCGCCAGGTCAGAGAAGTGGAGACCTATCCTTGTATTTCTATGTAACTATAGAAGTAGAGGGTTTGGGCAAAAAGAATAAAGATTTTGCAGTCAGACACCGTGCGCTGAAATCCTGACTCCACCAGCAACTACTAGTTTTCTAAATCCCTCATTCTTGAGCCACTGGAATCTCTAGCTCTTCTAGCCCCTCTCTCTTCTTCAAGTTTATTATCACTTTCAGGGTTGCTGTTGTTTTTCTTTCATTTGCAGTGTGCTCAGGACCTCTTGGTTGGTCACTTCAGCCACTCTTAACCCCCTTAGCATCTGTACCTACTTGACCTTCTGTGTTTACCCTGCAAGCGTAGGCCCATCCAAACAACCACTTTCTCCTTCCTGGAACTCTCATTGCACCCGGCGGGGGAGGGGGCGGTGGTGGTGTGGGGAGAACCCCTGGGCACCACACTGTCACAGAGGTAGTTGTTTTCTCTTCTCTGCTCCCTGCCTTCAGTGGGGCCCCTAGGATCACTTGGAAAAAAAAAAAATTCTCCTTTCTGCTTCAGTGATTTCCTGCTCCCATCACCCACAGTGGGTTGCTATCTGAAATGTTCACCACTCACCAGAATTTCCCACTAGTGCTGCTTCCCTTTCAGTAGTTGATCTTGCTTCTTAATGCATAGATAGTATGGAGTTCAGGCACAAGCCTTTAGCCTTCTGTGTAAGCTGGAAAATTATATCTGAACCACCTTGCCCCCCCCACTCCCCGATTCTGCCCCAGGGGAAGAAGTAGACTAAGCCTTTTGCCCTCCTTATATGATCTCCTTTTTTCTTCCAGAATTGTGCTCCTTATGCCTCCCTCCCACGATTCTACCCTGTCTCTGTAGACACTTCCTTCATAGCTTAAAACATATTCAGAGGAAGAATTCCTTTACAGCTCTATACTCCACTTTAGCCGTTGTCTTACTTTTACTGTTCAGTCCTTGCTCAGTTTCTTTAGAGCAGAGTTGCTTCCGAGGGTCACAGTTTCAAATGTCTGTTGGAAACCCATGAGGCAGTAATGACAATGAGCAAAGAGGGCAGAACATAACGTAATTGTGGGCTCACCTTTGTCTGAAACTGACACTATTCTGCCCTTTGCTGCCCTGTGGGAGTAGGGGTCCAGTTTGGCTAAAGCATCTGATTTTATTTCCCAAGAAAAACAGGAAATCTGGATTTCCACTTGAAATACCTCAATGTTTAAAACACTGTACAGTCCTAACAAAGTACACATGTGGGCTGAATTTGGATTATGTATCCCAGTTTTTAATACTTGGCCTGTGCTATCTTAATTTCTTATTTAATCAAACTACTGCAATCTGTTTTCTGCTCTAACACTCCTCAGAAATTGCTTTATACTAGCACTTCTCAAAGGTTTATGTGACCAAGAATCTTCTGGAGATTCTGTTGAAATGTAAGAATGACTTCTGGTTCAGTAGATCTGTGGTAAGGCCTGAGTTTTGCATTTCCAGCAAGCTCCGACATGATGTTGCTGGTCTGTAGAGCAAATTGAATAGCAAGCATTGAGAGGACTCGCTCATTTTTAGAGATTTATCTCAAGATCATTGGGGCACCTGGGTGGCTCAGTGGGTTAAAGCCTCCACCTTCAGCTCAGGTCCTGGGATCGAGCCAGGGTCCTGGGATCAAGCCACACATCGGGCTCTCTGCACAGCAGGGAGCCTGCTTCCCCCTCTCTCTCTGCCTACTTGTGATCTCTCTTTGTCAAATAAATAAATAAGGTCTTAAAAAAAAAAGGATCAAGCATTTAAGCCTCCTCCCTCCCCTAATCACTAGTAGAACTGACCTTTCTTTTTCTGTGTACCTGCTGTATTGTGATCTAATATCTATAAAGATGCCATAATTCTTCATTTCATTTACAGGTTTACCTGCCTGCCTTCTGGTGTATAAGCTCCTCTATGACATGGACCATGTCTTACCTTTTTGCCTCCAAGAAGTACTGCAGTGGTAGGAAAGTAGTTAATACAAAACAACTTTGTCCATCTGCTCTCACTTCACATCAGGCAGTCTCCAGGCGCATGTGTGCATGTGTTTCTTCTCTGAGGAGTTAGGCTGAAATGTGGAGGGTTCATTATGTTGAAGGGTAGAGTCTTTTTTCACAAAAACTTCTGGCTTATCATGGTTTTCCAAAGAAGGACGCAGTGCATATTTTGATAGAGTTTTCTGTTCCGTGTTCAAATTGGTCTCAGAAAGTCATCTTTTCAATCTGTGTTGCCAATTTGGGAGAAATGCTAAATTCCTTTAGTTTTTATCTTTTGAGTGTTTTCAACACTTCCGTTTGCCAATACAAGGGACATCTGGAAGTTGTGTGTTATCTCTTATTATGGCTTGGTAAATATCATCCAGGGTTTTCTGTTTCAGAGGCAGCATGCCAGGTACTTCAAGAGATCTAATCATGTTTAGAAGAAGGAAAGCCGAGAGTGGAGGATAGCAGTTTAGGCATGGTGTGTGAATTTGACTGCATTCACAGGCATTTTCTTTCAGTGGCAATAGGCTTCTAAGCATTGTGCTTCTCACTCAAATGCTTTATAGTGTGGTGAAGTTCAAAGGACTGGGTTCTTTAACCCTGCCTCACTCTAACTTAGCACACCCATCAATCGATCAATCATGGGGGGATTTATAAGTAGCCTAACATGTGTCCAATACTGTGGCAAAGACCAAAAATGGTAAGATATGTCCTTACATGACTTCCTGCCTTTTAAGCATAGATATAGTATCTGAAAGAAACCAGCACTGATCTAAGGAAAGGGGATTAATATTTGTTGAGCATTTACTATTTGCTATTTAAGGAAATGGACATTATATTATTTAATGTAGACTTTATATTATTTAATTCACGCTCTAAAACACTGACACAAGGTATCTCTAGCCTTATTCTATAGCTGAAGGAATTGAAATATGAAGAAGTTAAGTAATTTGTTCAAGATGCCGAATTAGTAAGTAGTACAACCAGAATTTCAACAGTTCTAGCTCCAGAATCCGAAGACTTTCAGTCACAACCCTCAGCAGGGATCCTAATAAAATCTGACAAGGGAAATTCAGTGAAGTCTTTCTTGCCTTTCCACTTCTTTCCGTGTTTGGTTTCTAGGGTAATCTGGGCGTAATGGGAACTGGGACTCTGCTGTTGAGAGTTCCATAGTTCACTCTGGTGGTACAGATGGAAGTAGAAAAACATTGTTAAAAGTAAAATGAAGTGGAGGAGCCCCTGAGTGGCTCACTTGGTTAAGTGTTGGATTCCTGATTTCGGCTTAGGTCATGACCTCGGGTCGTGAGATCAAGCTGCATATGGGCTCAGTGCTGGACGCAGAGCCTGCTTGAGACTCTCTTTCTTCCTTTTGCTCTGCCCCTCCCAAACATACACACACTCTCTCTCTTTCAAAATGAAGCCGAGAGATTTTGATTTTTGAAGACTGCACAGTATTCTAACCTAGGGCTTCACTTTTGTCTATGTTAGAATCACCCAGAGGGCTTATTGAAGTAGTTTTCTTGGACCCCGGAGTTATGAATTAATAGGTCTGGGCTGGGAACCCCAAATGTGCATTTTTAACAAGTTCCAGAGTGACACTGGTGTTGCCAGTCTGTGGACCTCAGTTTGAATAATACTGGTTTTGAAAATGAACATTCACTTATATATTTCATTAGTTAACAAATATTTCTTTTTTGTTTTTGCAATATGCCAGATATTGTGCTGGAGAGTCAGCTATAGTGCCTACCCTGCACAATCAACTCTTGTTGGTGATGTGTCATTTCCCAGGGATCTAGCAATGATATAGTCAAAACTTGCAGAGATCACACATCAACATTTTTATCCATGCCTGCAATTTTTTTAACCTATGTTTGGGTAAGCTTCTAGATATGAAATTGCTTTATAATAGGATAAAACATTTGTAAGAATGTTGCTTTGAAGTTACCAAATTATTTTTAAGAATAATTTTGCTAATTTACTATCCAAAGTGATGTGTGAAAATTTCTGTTTTAATAAACCCGCAATGCTGCAGGGCATTATGACTTCTGTTTAGGTGTTTGTCTCTTCCTTATTGATTTGTAAGAGTTCTTATCTTTTAAGGGCGTGGACTTTTAAAAAAGTCAAATCTTTGAAAATTATATCTAACTTGGTGCTAAGTGACCTTGAAAAAATTGCTCTGTGACTTCCTGGATCACAAAGCAAAGAGAGTCTCAGCAGAACTAATTTGCCTTCTTTGATAAATAAGTCACTACATCATTTCTAAAACATGAATTCCTCGTGAATGGACTAACCAATACTAAATAGCCTTCAATGGGAGTTCTGATAGTTAGGTGCTTCCTTTGTATCTGCGGTGCTTTGAATGGAAGATGTAAAACACCTTTACACAGGGCAGAATGAAATACCAGTGGGATCTCACTGACAAATCTAAACATGAGAAGGGCTCTTTTCTGCTTATATTCAGTAATGCAAGCAAACTGAAAGAGACAGCAAGCAATGACACTAATACATCATTGAACTGTTTTGTATTCATAACTTTTCAGTGATAGCACCTTTCTTTAATGCAGTATTGATTCAGCCAAGAAATGTTACTCTATTATTTTCTTGAGCCATTAAATTAGGTTAAAGGACACTGTTATGGTTTTTAACTGGAGGTTGAGAATTTTTATAAACTAGTATCCCTTCAAATTGTCCAAAGGTCACTGGCAAGAAAGTTGATTATTAGGTTTCTGACAAACTGGGGGGATGACTTAGTTATAAGGTACACTGTATTTTAGGAGGCAGGGAGGAGAAATCCTTGGGAAGCAGGGAGCCTGTTGGTCTCTGAAATGAAAGAAGACCTGTGTCAATTCTGTTCATTCAGAAGTTTGTCTTATTTTCTCATAGTCATGACAAGTATTGGACAAGGGTAGACCATAGAACTCAACATCCAACAGGAGGGAATTATGACTTCTCCTTTTTCCTCTAGGTTTACTTTTCTGGAGGTGTCAGAGATGAAAGAAAAGTCTACATTAATATGATAATGGATGCTCAAAGGAAAATTGTACTGGTGTGGGCAAATGCAAATTCACAAAATGATAGCAAATATTTATACAGAGTTTTATATATATAGTCAATGTAGTTATTAAATGCAATTTTTGATGGCTAAACCATACTTTTGGATACTTCCTTTTGCTAACTAACAAAATTATGGATCTGACCGAACACTACCCTTTTTAGGGGAGGCCTCCTCCTCAACCCAAAGATTGTTTTCATTTATTTACTCTTAAAAAGCAAGAATTATCCCCCCCCCCTTTTATTTTCTTTTTCTTTTAGAAAGCAATATCCAAAGACTCGGGAAGCTTGTTGTGCAATGATTCAATGCCATACTTCATTGTTACCATAATAACTTGTGAGGTTTGTAAGTTATTTTCACAGCTTGACCCACCAGCATTCCCTGTGGGCTGCAAAGCATATTCTCTTTCCTCTCAATTTCTCTAGCATTACTTTGTCTCCTATATTGATAGGACAATAGAGTGTAAATATATTTCTGGAGTAATTTTCCACAAATGTGGATGGTCATGAATAGAAGGCCCCCCATGTGCCTGTGTTTTCAGACTCTTCAGGAAAATGTTTCTTTACCAAAACATGTCTTGTTGATATTTTCATTTAGAGTATCGTTCCTCTGTTTTAAATCTTGAAATCACGTAACTCAGAATGAAATTTTTTATCAAAATGTTTTTAGGCATTTGTACCTTAGCAAAAATCAGTTTTCAGGGCTTTGGAAGGGTGAGAAAAGACTTTAAGACATTGTGATGTGGGGTGAGGAGGAAGGAGCTGGGGTGATGGTGTTAATGGTGGAGGGAATTAGGAGGAACGAGAAAGTGGTAAAACTTGGGCACAAACTTCACAAACTTTAATTCTGACTGAGACAATTCCTGGAGGAAATGGCACAGATTAATAGAAATGTGCAAGGTCATTGTTTAACAGTCTTGATGTTTGCTTCTTGCTCTATTGTCCATGAGGCTTGAAGCATGTCACTGAAACTCTATCAGTTCACTCAGTTGAAAAATTGAGTGATTTGTACATGACTAGCCCTTCTGCCTGCCTCAAGTGCTCCCTTTTCTACTTGCTTGCTGTTTCCAGATGGAGTGTTCTAGAACTGCTTCAGCTATGGAATTTTTCCTCACTAAAACCTTCAGTAGGTTTCACAGTGAGATACTACCTCACACTTGTCAGAATAGCTAAAATTTCCTAACCACTCAGGAAAGGACTGATGTTGGTATGGATGTGGAGAAAGGGGTACCTTTCACTTTGGTGGGACACTTACACTTTTTGTGGGAATGCAGTCTAGTGCAGCCTACTCTGGAAAACAGTATGGAGGTTCCTTAAAAAGTTAAAAATAGAACTACCTTAGTTAGGACCCAGCAATTGCACTACTAGGTGTTTACCCCAAAGATACTAATGTAGTGATCTGAAGGGGTACCTATACCCTAATGTTTAGAGCAGCAATGCCAAACTATGGAAAGAGACCAGATGTCCACTGACAGCTGAATCAATAAAGAAGATGTGCTATATATATACAATGGAATACTACTCAACCATCAAAAATGGAATCTTGCCATTTGTAATGAAATGGGTGGAATTAGATGGTATTAGGCTAAGTGAAATAAGTCAGTCAAAGAAAGAGAATTATTATATGATCTTACTCATATGTGGAATTTAAGAAACAAAACAGAGGCTCTTGGGGGAAGGCAGGGAAAAATAAAACAAGACAAAATCGAGAGGGAGAAAAACCGTAAGATCTTCTTAATCATAGGAAACAAGCTGAGATGTGCTGGAGGGGAGGGGGAGATAGGTTAACTGGGTGATAGACATTAAGGAGGGTATATGATGTAATGAGCACTGGGTATTATATAAGACTGATGGATCACTGACTTTACCTCTGAAACTAATAATATACTACATGCTAATTAATTAAATTTAAATTAAAAACCTTTTAGTAGATTTCTTTTGCTTAGAGGCCAGAGTCTAGATATTTAAAGAAACATTTAGAATTTCTCACTCACTGCTGAGCCTATTGCCAAATTTGCCTCAATTTGCTTTTCCAGACAAATCTCCCACTACTAGCACAGAAACCTGAAATCCAAGCCCTAGTTAAATGGATCTGCTCTGTGTCTCATCAATAAACTTATGTTTTCTACCTTTCACATTGTTCTCCCTATACTACCCTGACTCACAATGCCGCCTCCCTATCTACAGTACTTTTACTTCAGGGTCTCATCACTTCCCCCTCTTATCTGAGTACTCTAACTTGAAATGATCTTTATCCACTCCAACTCTAAATGCATTCCAACATCATATATTTGATACCCTGACTTAGTGACCTATGTGGAGAGTTCTTCTGTTGTGGCTTGGTCTTAACATGTCATCTAGGCTCTAGGTTCCTCAGACAAGGGAGACATTCTCTATTTCAGTATAACTCTTTCTTATCTAGCAATTGACAGATGATTACACTGTAGGTCCCTAATGTTAGGAGGATGCTATTTTTGAAAATATTAAACCAACATATATTTATACTTCCCAAATCATGGTATAAAGGAAGATTCCTTCTCACATGAATAAGGAACATCCATATGGCTGCTAGGGATGAGGCTAAAGTGGAAAAAAGTAGACCCTGAGTGAACGAGACTCCAGTGAGGATGCTAAAGGAAGAAGGAATGAGGTCCCGTCTCCTTCCTTTTGAGATTCCACGTGCTTGGAACAATCTGATCTATCAAGGTAATTTTCTCTGGGTCTGAAGGCAGGAAAAGAATATCATCATGCTAACAATTTCTCTTGAATTGCCACTTTTGCTTCATCCAATAGCTATTGAGAAGTAGTGCTATCATTATCAAATTGCAAAGATTCCTAACTTCTAAAGCGATTTTCTTTTTAGCTCACAAAAATTCATTCTCTATTCTGTTCCATTGATCAATGTGTCTGTTTTTGTGCCAGCACCATACTGTTTTGATTACTACAGCTTTGTAGTACATCTTAAAATTAAATTGTGATACCTCTAGTTTTTGTTTTTCTTTTTCAAGATTACTTTGGATATTTGGGGTCTTCCATGTTTCCATACAAATTTTAGGATAAGTCTAATTCTGTGAAAAATGTTGGTATTTTGATAGGGATAGCATCAAATCTGTAGATTGCTTTGGGTAGTTTGGACATTTTAAGAGTATTTGTTTTTCCACTCCATGGGTATGAAATATCTTCACACAATTTGTGTGTTGTCTTCAATTTTTTTCATCAGTGTTTTGTACTTTTCAGAGTCTTGGTAGAGTCTTTTGGATGTATATGTCATCTGCAAGAAGTGACTATTCTATTTCTTTCTTACCAATTTGGATGCTTTTTTGTTGTTGTTGTCTGATTGCTGTGTCTAGGACTTGCAGCACTATGTTGAATAAAAGTGGTGAGAATGGACATCTTTGCTGGTTCCTGATCTTAGAGGAAAAGTTCTCAGTTTTTCACCACTGAATATGATGTCAGCTGTAAGTTTTTCATATAAGACTTTTATTATGTTGAGGTATGTTTCCTCAAAACCTACTTTGTTGAGGGTTTGAACCATGAACAGATGTTGTACTTTGCTATATGCTTTTCCCACATCTATTGAAATGATCATCTGGTTTTTATCCTTTTTCTTGTTGATGTATCATGTTGATTAATTTGTGAATATTGAAACACCCTTGCATCACAAGAATAAATCCTATTTAATTGTGTTGAATGATTTTTTAAGTGTATTATGGTTTGCTAATATTTTGTTGAGAATTTTTCCATCTATGTTCATCAGAGCATTGGCCTATAGTTCTCACTCTCTCTCTCTCTCTTCTTTCTTTTTTGTAGTGTCTTTATCTTGTTGGGTCCCCTAAAAATTGGGTACCCCAATAATGGGTCCGTGATTAAAGGAGCGAGACTGATACAAAGCGAAGGTCAAACAAAGCTTTATTTGCGCCAAGCATCAGGAATCAGACTGACGGTCAAACAGACTGATCGGGGCTGCCCCTACAGAGAGGACGACCCCTCCCTACTTTCCAGACTAACTTTTATAGAGCAAAGGCCATGTGGTTGGGCCTGGCCTCACACAGGTGGCCAATGAGATTGTAACACACACAGGAAACTCCACAGTGATGCTAGGTGACCAATTGAATTACAATTTACCCTAGTAGACATTTGAACCAGCCTATCACCTAGTTCAGAATTGGCACCCAAAAGATGCCCAAAGGGCGGGGCCCATTCTCCTTGGTAGCTAGGAGACAGTATGCGCCCCCCACTGATTGAATACCTCCACCTGGCCTGACCCACCCTTGTATTTGGACTTTGTTACCTGGGACTGGTTTCCCGGACTTGCTTTTAAGTAAGTTCCCCAGGAGTGGGGGGGTGGGGGGTCAATTTAAGTTTTACAATAAAATGGCAGTTCAACCAGGGTGGGGCCACTCTGGCTGAATAGGCCCTTACAATCTGATTTTGGTATCAGGGCAATGCTGGCCTCATAGAATGAATTTGGTAGCTTTCCTTCCTCTTTTTTTCCCCTTCTTTTAAGAGGAATAGACATTAACTCTTCTTTAAATGTTTGGTCGAATTCACCTGTGAAGCCATCTGGTCCTGAACTTTTATTTGAGTTGTTTGACTACTGATTGAGTTTCATTACTGTTAATCAGTCAGTTCAAATTTTCTATTTCTTCTTTATTTGGTTTTGGTAGGTTATATGTTTTTAGGAGTTTATCCATTTCTTCTAGGTTGTTCAGTTTATTTGCTATGTTTTTATAATTTCTTATAAGCCTTTGTGTTTCTGTAGTGTTAGTTGTTATTTATCCTCTTTCATTTCTGTTTTTGTTTGAGTCTTCTCTCTCTTTTTTCTTTTTGATCAGGCTGGCTAAAGTTTTATCAATTTTGTTAATCTTTTCAAGACTAGTTCCTGGTTTCATCTGTTCTATTGCTTTTTTAGTTTCTACTTCATTTATTTCTGCTCTAATCTTTATTGTTTCCTTCCTTCTACTGATTTTGGGTTTTTTGGTCCTCTTTTTCTAGCTCCTTTAAGTAAGTGTAAGTTTAGGTTATTCATTTGAGATTTTTCTTGTTTCTTGAACTAGGCTTATATTGCTATAAACATCCCCCTCAGAGAAGCCTTTGCTGCACCCCAAAGGTTTTGAACTTTTTTTTTACATTTTCATTTGTTTCCATGTATTTTTTGATCTTCTCTTCAGTTTCTTGGATGACTCATTCATTGTTCAGTAGCATGTTATTTAACCTCCATATACTGTGTTCTTTCCAGATTTTTTTGTTGTGGTTGATTTTATAGTTTCATAGTGTTTTGGTCAGAAAAGATACATGGTATGACTTAAGTCTTTTTGAATTTGTTGAAACTTGTTTTATGGCCTAATAAGTAGTCCATTTTAGAGAATGTTCCATGTGCACTTGAAAAGAATGTGTTCATTACCATTTTAGGATGGAATGTTCAGAATATATCTGTTAAATCCTTCTGGTCCAATGTGTCATTCAAAGCCATAGTTTCCTTATTGATTTTCTGTTTGGACGACCTATCCATTTATGAAAATGGGGTGTTAAATTCCCCTACTATTATTGTATCACTGCTGGGTACTTCCTTTATGTTTGTTATTAGTTGCTTTATGTATTTGGGTGTGTGCATGTTGAGTGCTTAAGTATTTGTAATTGTTTTATCTTTTAACTGGATTCTTCCCTTTATGATTATATAGTGTCCTCCTTTGTTTCTCATTACAGTCTTTTACTTAAATTCTGCTTTGCCCAACATAAGTATTGTTATCCCAGCTTTCTTTTCCCTTCCATTTGCATGATAAATGCTCTCTCTTCACTTTCAATCTTCGTGTGTCTTTAGATCTGATATGACACCCTTTTTTTTTTTTTTTAGATTTATTTGTTTATTTGACAGACAGAGATCACAAATAGGCAGAGAGGCAGGCAGAGAGAAAGAGGAGGAAGCAGGCTCTCTGCCGAGCAGAGAACCCGACACTGGATGTGATCCCAGGACACTGAGACCATGACCTAAGCCAAAGGCAGAGGCTTTAACCCACTGAGCCACCCAGGTGCCCTGATATGACACTCTTGTAGGCAGTATATCGATGTCTCTTGCTTTTTTATCCACTCTGTCACCCTTTGTCTTTTGATTAGGTATTTAGTTCATTTACATTCAGAGTAATTATTGATAAGTGTGTACTTACTGCCATTTTATTTCCTATTTTATGGTTTTTTGTAGTTCTTCTCTGGTCCTTCCTTCTCTTGTTCTCTTCTCTCATGGCTTGTTGGCTTTCTTTAGCAATATACTTAGATTCTTTTCTCTATATTTTTTTGCATCTCTATTGCTGGTTTTTAATTTGTAGTTACCATTAGGTTTATATATAACATTGTGTTGCTACTTGAATTTCTACCAGTGGTCATACTGGATTTTTTACAGATCAGTCACCAAGGCTTTTAACTTGTATTTGAACTTGTTGATGGCTTTAAAAATTGTCTTTCTAAGCTATATTATCTATTAATGCTATGTTCTTGGAGTAAAATGTTTGTATAACATGTACATGTTCTTTCATCTTTTTTTTAAATTTTTTTTTATTTTTTATAAACATATATTTTTATCCCCAGGGGTACAGTCTGTGAATCGCCAGGTGTACACACTTCACAGCACTCACCAAAGCACATACCCTCCCCAATGTCCATAACCCCACCCCCATGTTCTTTCATCTTGAGCAGAATCTACCACTATCTAATTCAAACGTGTTTGCTTGGTAGTGCTTGGAGAACAGTAAAAAGGCAAAATAGCAAATCTAAGACATATTAAAAAGGAGGCCAAATTCATTTCTCAGTTTCCTCCTCGAAGAACTTGAATGTGAACTGGGGGGTCATTCCATTGAAAAGATAATGTGAATGGCCTGATTTGCTAGTGCTTAAGTGGATCATCTCACTGACAGGGAGAGTTTTTCTTTCTCTCCTTTTCATTCAGACTTTGTTTCTCTGTACTGCTGCTTTTAGCTATTTAAGGCTAGACTTGACCATTTTGAATAATCAGTACCACCATATTAATGGAATTTTCTACTTTGGTTACAATGAAAGTAATCAAGGGTAAGTCTTGAAGATCTCACATAATTAATCACCTCTTTATTGTTATCTCTTTTTAAAAGTGTTTTGTAAAATAATCATCTACGTTAATGGGACATCTTTCAAAAGAGAGGAAATGAAAGACTATCAATTTATATTCTAATACTAAGTATCAAGAAACATTTCACTATCTTATTCAGAGGACCCTCTGAAACTATTGAAATTTATCTTTCAGTTCACACTTTTTGGGAGGTTGTTATCTGTCGCCACACATAATAACAGAAATGTACTCATCCTAACAGCTACTGACTTCCATTTCAGCATCAGCAAATTTGACAGCAATCCCAGTGAAGGATTGTAATAAGAACACAGTTTGACCTTGCTTTATGAATTACATGTGCTCTGTATAATGAGGTGTAAAATGAATATTTGTATATTTAATCATGACGTTAATTTTATTATAACTTCAGAGATGTGTGCCTAAAAAATTGGCTCCAATGCTAATAAAACTCTACACATAAGAATCTGAATAATCAGGTCAAGGAGCAAGTTACATTTGACAAAGTATTGCCCAAGACCATTTATTTCTCCTTTCAACACCTATAAGAAACTAGTCAGATGAATAATTAGGCCATATAATCTTGCACATTTGCTTATTTAAGAAGACACCTTAGTTAAAGTTCTTTTCTGTTGGGAGTTTTTAGAGGCTAATGGGACTTGGAAGTTTAAGCTTTACCCTGGTAAAATCTTTGATTTTAGGCAAACATTTTTGAAGGACTTTAAACCAACAAAGCAAAGCAAAAGAGCTGCTAATTCTCAAATTAAAATAATCCTGTAATTATTAAGAGTTTATAACCTCAGAAACTGAAAATCATGCCTAACAAAGACAACTTCTCCCCATAGTTAATTTCAAAAGCTCAGAGAACTGTTCAGGTTGGTGACTGAGGACACATCTAAAAATAGTTCTGTGCTTCCTCCAGGGTATGTGTTTAACTTCTGGTCAGAGACCGTGCAGAGGAGAGAAAGAGAGCAAAGAGATTTGTCCTTCTCTAATTTTTTTTTTTAAGTTATGTACTAGATTTAGCTGAAATATATAAAGGACCAGGAAAACATTACCTTTTTCAAGTCACCTTAATTTTCTATATTTTCTGTGTGTGTGTGTTTTATGAGGAGGAATTAGTAGAAGGAGAACCCTGGATAGAGGTTGGAGTTAACTACCTCAAATCCTGGATTGAGACTTTATCTCAATTCATTATCTTATACTTAATTAATTGCTGTAATAGAGAAGTAGCTGGTTGGCTTTGGGATAATACCAGTAGCACAAGACAAAATCACTGGCTTCAGGCAAAACTAATCTCTTAAACTGGAGTGGAGTAATTATGAAGAACTTGGGGATGGGTAGTGAGGAAAAGGACCTACCGTGATCTTACAACACATAGAATATTGTTTTCTCTGTCCCCTATATTTAAGATCAATTATACATGTGTACTGGGGCTTGGATTTCTTCAGTATTGGTCCCACCTATAAGACATTATGGGAATAAGAATTGGAACATGAACAATGCTTAGAGAATCAACACTAGTAAGAAAGTTATCATTTGGGGGCATTGGTCAGTTCCCGCCTGTAACTTTCATTTTCTGTGTCCAGTCTTTACTGACTTGACTATTTCTCTAGTTCTCTGTTCTTCTTCCCTATGTTTAGCTCCTTAGATCTATGTTTCTCCTTACATTTTTCTGATACTGAGCTTGATCTTGGACTAAAGTTATTCTTTACTCAGTCTTTTCTGGGTGTATTCAGCATACTCTTGCCCTCACTTCTTTTTCCCCACATTTCATGTCCATCTTTGACTTTTGAATCAGCATTAGCAATACTTACTGACACATAGAAATACATAGAAAAATGATATGATGTCTTAATGAGTTCTAAGTAATGACTCTATCAATTACTGCCTTGTAAGTTACATGGTCTGGGTGGACCTTATTTTTTAGGATCAAAATTTTGATACCCAGTATGAGTAATATCATCTAAATGGTGCAAGGCTTTACAGAATTGTCCAAGCAAGGCTTATACCATTTTTGTTGCTGTGTGTTACAAATGGAATTCTTCTTTCTGGAGATATTTGAGCAGAAATTTGGCCTTTCATTGGGGATGCTATAGAGAAGACTTTAGCATAAATGAATATTTGGGTTAGATCACCTGTCACTGAACCATCTACAAACCATGTTCCCTTTTTATCTTTGGCTTAGACTGCTATCTTTGAAACTATAGAGATCTATAATTAATTCATTTTATGCTTAGTTAATAGAATACAACTATGGTGTTCTTTGTTGCTATTCCAAACCCTCCTACCCTAGAAGTTTTCTCTTTTAAGCCACTTAAATCTCATACTGAGACTACTGTTCTAGCCTCAAACTGTGCTCCCTGCCTCTGTTACTTTCATCCAGTCCCCCCATAGAAGGTAGAATGATCTTTGAAATAGATAAATCACCACTGTTCTCCAGCTGAAACCTTTAATGCCTTCTTCTATATTTGGATTAAAATAGAAAACTCCTTACCATGGTCTAGAATAGGAGGCAACAAACTCTTAATGTAAAGATCCAGAAGGTAGTAAATATTTTAGGCGTTGAGAGTCATGAGGATATTATATAGAAATGTATGTAACTATTTAAAATGTAATCCTTTAAAAATGTATGAGAAAATTGGGGCACCTGGATGGCTTAGTTAGTTAAGTGTCTGACTCTTGATTTTGGCTCAGGTCATGATCTCGGGGTCATGGGAGCCAGCCCCTCTTTGTTCTGGGTGTAGAGCATGCTTAAGATACTCTTTTTCCCTTTCCTACTACCCACCCCTAAAAAAAAAATTGTTAAAAAAGCATTCTTAACCACTGGGTCTACAAAACAGATAGCACTCCAGATTTGGGCTGTGGGCAGTAGTTTTCTGGCCATTGATTAGAAGATTTTTACCTCTCAGACTTGATCTAATGTTTCCATCTTACTTACCATCTCGGCATATGCTAGAATTTTTTGTCTTACTCTCAAACACTCCAAGCTCATTCTCACCTCAGGACTTTGGCACCTACTGATGTTTATGCCAAGGATACCCTTCCTTGATTCTCCCATGTATGCCTCTTTCTCACTGGTTTGTTAACTGTGAGATGTCACCTCATGAGAGCCCTTTCTGATCTTGCTCACTCTCCCACCCCATTCCCAATTACTTTCTACCACATCATCCTGAGTTATAGACATACATACTTTATTACACTTATCACTCTCAGAAATGATCTTGTTTACTAATATATTTAGTAGTTTTTATCTTTTCTTACACTAGGATATGACCAACATGAAAATATAGGCCTTATTTCCCTTATTCTCTACTGGGACTTTATTGAATTTGTGGTTTTCAGCAATGGCTGCTAGAATATATTATCTCCTTAGGAAAACAAGGTAGTCTACAATTTAAAATTTTGGATAGTATAGTTTTTGGTTTGGGAGTATTAATTTGAAATGGTATCTTCAAGGCTTAATCTTTATCATATTTTATATAATACCCTAATTGTTACTGTTTATATTTTGGATTGCCATCCATCTGCCCTTTAGTTCTTAAATATGTTTTTCTGCTTTTCCTGAATCTAATGTGTGTGTGTGTGTGTGTGTGTGTGTGTGTCTGTTTGTCTGTGTGTCTGTATGTTCAATATAAAGCTCTAGCTGGGGGATAATTGGACAGCCACATGCAGAAAAATGAAATTGGACCATTTCCTTACACCACACACGAAAATAGACTCAAAATGGATGAAGGACCTCAATGTGCGAAAGGAATCCATCAAAATCCTTGAGGAGAACACAGGCAGCAACCTCTTCGACCTCAGCCGCAGCAACATCTTCCTAGGAACAACGCCAAAGGCAAGGGAAGCAAGGGCAAAAATGAACTATTGGGATTTCATCAAGATCAAAAGCTTTTGCACAGCAAAGGAAACAGTTAACAAAATCAAAAGACAACTGACAGAATGGGAGAAGATATTTGCAAATGACATATCAGATAAAGGACTAGTGTCCAGAATCTATAAAGAACTTAGCAAACTCAACACCCAAAGAACAAATAATCCAATCAAGAAATGGGCAGAGGACATGAGCAGACATTTCTGCAAAGAAGACATCCAGATGGCCAACAGACACATGAAAAAGTGCTCCATATCACTCGGCATCAGGGAAATACAAATCAAAACCACAATGCAATATCACCTCACACCAGTCAGAATGGCTAAAATAAACAAGTCAGGAAATGACAGATGCGGAGAAAGGGGAACCCTCCTACACTGTTGGTGGGAATGCAAGCTGGTGCAGCCACTCTGGAAAACAGCCTGGAGGTTCCTCAAAATGTTGAAAATAGAACTGCCCTATGACCCAGCAATTGCACTACTGGGTATTTACCCTAAAGATACAAACGTAGTGATCCAAAGGGGCACGTGCACCCGAATGTTTATAGCAGCAATGTCCACAATAGCCAAACTATGGAAAGAACCTAGATGTCCATCAACAGATGAATGGATCAAGAAGATGTGGTATATATACACAATGGAATACTATGCAGCCATCAAAAGAAATGAAATCTTGCCATTT
Source organism: Mustela nigripes (assembly GCF_022355385.1). Classification (NCBI taxonomy): domain Eukaryota; kingdom Metazoa; phylum Chordata; class Mammalia; order Carnivora; family Mustelidae; genus Mustela; species Mustela nigripes. The sequence continues at coordinate 82,682,794 of NC_081558.1, read as the reverse complement.
GCGACAACATGGATGGAACTAGAGCGTATCATGCTTAGCGAAATAAGTCAGGCGGAGAAATACAACTATCATATGATCTCCCTGATATGAGGAAGTGGTGTTGCAACATGAGGGCTTAAGTGGGTACGAGAAGAATAAATGAAAGAAGATGGGATTGGGAGGGAGACAAACCACAAGTGACTCTTAATCTCACAAAACAAACTGAGGGTTGCTGGGGGGAGGGGGTTTGGGAGAAGGGGGTGGTATTATGGACATTGGGGAGGGTATGTGCTTTGGTGAGTGCTGTGAAGTGTGTAAACCTGGTGATTCACAGACCTGTACCCCTGGGGATAAAAATATATGTTTATAAAAAATAAAAAATTATATTAAAAAAAATAAAAAAATAAAAAGCTCTAGCTGGGGTTTCTAAGAATTTATCCAAGTAGAGTTGTCAAATAAAAACTTGGAAAACAGTGAAGGAGATTATAGAAATATTGCCCTCTTCAATATTAGTGAGACACATATTTCATGTTTATTTCAAAAGTGAAGACATACAGAAGACAGAGAAATGTGCATAAGGATGTTTGTGGAAGCATTGGTTATGGTAGCAACAATTTCTAAAAAATCTCAAATGTATATCATTAAGGGATTTGTTATATAATTATGGCATGGATATTTAATATGATACAGTGAAATGATGATGTTGATGTATGTTATTACTGTTGAAAACTATCCGCTACATATTATTAAGGGAATAGACAAATTACACATAGTCTATCTACTATGATCCTGTTTTTATGAAAAAAAATTATATAAACACAAAGGCTTATATACACATAAGAGGAAAAATGTCTTAAGGATTATATTCCTGGGGAAGGTAGATGGTGGAAAAGTAGGGGGCCTCAGTTTTATCTGGTTCCAGAAATTCAGCCAGATAGCTATCAAATGATTCTGAATACCTGTGAGCTCAACCGGAGTGAGCAAGAAAAGAATTGCTGCAAGTCTACAAATAGAAAAGTCACCGCTTTTTGCAAGATAGAGGTACAGAGAAATGAATCTGAATGGATATCTTGGAAGATAAACTGCAGGGGTAGGGAGCCTCTTTAAGCCAGCTACAGAAAGTGATATAGCCCTAGAGTGTGAAATTGGAACTTTTAGAAGTCTGTTCCCATGAAGGGTATCCTTGCCTGAAAGTTAGTCAGGTAGTGAAGCACAGCAGAATCCTAGGTAGGACTGTGATTCTAGGATATCCAGGGTCACAAAAAGAACAGGGGTGCCTGAGTGTGGCAGAGCTCCCAGGCTTTGGAGTGGGGAAGCTGGTTGCAGTCAGTGACTCCAGAAGTGGGCTTTAAGCTTAGTGTCACCATAAACCATGAAAAACTGCATAGTCAGGCAACCACTCTCCAAGCAGGGGCCAGCAAGCATCCAAACACTGGCAAGATCCCCACTCCTTCCTGGGAGGAGTGGTGTGGGTAGGCACCGCAGAAGTCTGCAGGGTTTGGAGACTTGAAATGACCCTGAAAGCAGCTCAGGACAAGAGGTCCTTAACCTACAAGTGTAAAAAAAAAAAAGGCTGGCAGCAGACCTATCCACAGAGACCTGGCAGACCAGAAGGGACTGATATGATATACTCAGGGTGATAAATGAGAAAAATATGCAGCCAGGAATAATTTATCCAGTAAGGCTGTCATTCATAGTAGAAGGAGAGATAAAGAGCTTCTGGGATGAACTGAAACTAAAAGAATTTATAATCACTAAATGAGCATTTCAAGAAATATTAAAGGGGATCCTTTAAGGAAGAAAGAGCCCAAGTAACAAAGATCAGAAAGGAACGGAGAAAATATACAGATACAGTGACTTTATAGGTAATATAATGTCACTAAATTAATATCTTTCAATAGTAACTCTGAATGTAAATGGGCTAAATGCTCCAATCAAAAGACACACAGTATCAGATTAGATAAAAAAGCAAGACCCAGGGGCGCCTGGGTGGCTCAGTGGGTTAAGCCGCTGCCTTCGGCTCAGGTCATGATCTCAGGGTCCTGGGATCGAGTCCCGCATCGGGCTCTCTGCTCGGCAGGGAGCCTCCTTCCCTCTCTTTCTCTCTCTGCCTGCCTCTCCATCTACTTGTGATTTCTCTCTGTCAAATAAATAAATAAAATCTTAAAAAAAAAAAAAAAAAGCAAGACCCATCAGTATGGATATACAATATGGGTATACAGCAATATGCTGTCTACAAAAGACTCATTTTTTTTTAAAGATTTTATTAAAGAAACACATTGATAATGAAACAATAATAGTAGGGGACTTTAGTACCCCACTCATAGCAGTGGACACATCATCTAAGCAGAAGATCAGCAGGGAAACAAAGGCATTGAATGACACACTGAATCAGATGGACATCACAGACATATTCAGAGCATCCTAAAGCAACAGAATACACATTCTTTTCAAATGCACATGGAACATTCTCCAGAATAGATCACATATTGGGTCACAAATTAGGTCTCAACTGATAGTAAAAGATGGGGATCTTTCCCTGCGTATTTTCAGACCACAATGTTTTAAAACTTGAACTCAATCATAATGGGAAATTTAGAAGGAACACAAATACATGGAAGTTGAAGAGCATCCTACTAAAAGAATTAATGGGCCAACCAGAAAATTAAAGAAGAATTTAAAAATTTCACGGAAACAAATGAAAATGAAAATACAACTGTTCAAAGTATTTGGGGTGCAGCAAAAGTGGTCCTAAGAGGGAAATATATAGCAATACAAGCCTTTCTCAAGAAACAAGAAAGTTCTCAAAAAGGCAGGCTAACCTTACACCTAAAGGAGTTGGAGAAAAAAGAGGAAATAAAGCCTAAACTTAGCAGGAGAAAAGAATTAATAAAGATTAGGGCAGAAGTCAATGAAATAGAAACCAAAAGAACAGTAGGACAGATCAATGAAACTAGGAGCTGATTCTTTGAAAGAATTAATAAGATTGATAAACTCTTGTCCAAACTTACCAAAAAGAAGAGAGAAAGGACCCAGATAAATGAGATCATGAATGAAACACAAGATAACAACCAACACCGAAGAAATACAAACAATTATAAGAACATATTATGAGCAACTATATGCCAACAAATTGGAATCTGGAAGAAATGGATGCATTTCTAGAAACTACAAAAACTGAAACAGGAAGAAATAGAAAACCTGAACAGACTCATAACCAGCAAGGAAATTGAAGCAGCAATAAAAAATCTTCCAAAAAATAAGAGCCCGGGGCCAGATGGCTTCTCAGGGGAATTCTACCAAACATTTAAAGAAGAATTAGTACCCTTTCTTCTGAAGCGGTTTCAAAAAATAGAAATAGAAGGAAAATTTCCAAACTCTTTCTTTGAGGCCAGCATACCTTACCTTAATTCCAAAACCAGACAAGGATCCTACCTGAAAGGAGAATTATAGTCTAATATCCTGATGAATATGGATGCCAAAATTCTCACCAAGATACTAGCCAGTGGGAGCCAACATTATATTAAAAGGATTATTCATGACCAAGTAGTTTTTATTCCTGGGCTGCAAAGTTTGTTCAACATACACAAGTCAAACAATGTGATACACTACATTAATAAAAGAAAGGAAAAGAGCTATATGATCTTCTCTGTAGATACAGAAAAAAAACATTTGACAAAGTACAATATCCTTTCTTGATTAAAATTCTTCACAATGTAGGGATAAAGGGTACATACCTCAATATCATAAAAGCCATCTATGAAAAATCCACAGAAAATATCATTCTCAATGGGGAAAAACTGAGAGCTTTTCCCCTATAATCAGGAACATAGCAGAGATGACCACTGTCACCACTGCTATTCAACATAGTACTAGATGTCCTAGCTTTAGCAATCAGACAACAAAAGGAAATGAAAGGCATCCAAATTGGCAAAGAAGAATTCAAACTCTCACTTTTTGAAGATGGTATGATACTTTATGTGGAAAACCCAAAAGACTCCACCCCAAAACTTCTAGAACTGATATAGGAATTCAGTAAAGTGACAGGATATAAAATCAATGCACAGAAATCAGTTGCATTTCTGTACAACAACAAGAAGACAGAAGAAAGAGAAATTAAGAGTTGATCCCATTTACAAGTGCACTCAAAACCATAAGATACCTAAGAATAAACCTAACCAAAGAGGCAAAGAATCTGTACTTAGAATACTATAGAACACTTATGAAAGGAATTGAAGAATACCAAAGGAATGGAAAAATGTTCCATGCTTAGTATTGGAAGAACAAATATTGTTAAAATGTCTATGCTACCTAGAGCAATCTACACATTTAATGCAATCGCTATCAAAATACCATCAACTTTTTTCAAAGAAATGGAACAAATAATCCTAAAATTTGCATGGAGCCGGAAAAGACCCCAAATAGCCCAAATAGCCAGAGGAATGTTAAGAAAAAAAAAAGAATAGAAGAAAGAAAGAAAGAAAGAAAGAAAACCAAAGCTGGTGGCATCACACTGCCAGACTTCACGCTCTATTACAAAGATGTAATCATCAAGACAGTATGGTCCTGGCACAAAAACAGACACATAGATCAATGGAACAGAATAGAAAGCCCATAAATGGACCATCAACTCTATGGTCAACTAATCTTTGGCAAAGCATGAAAGAATGTCCAATGGAAAAAAGACATTCTATTCAACAAATGGTGCTGGAAAAATTGGACAGCCACATGCAGAAGAATGAAACTGGACCATTTTATTACACCACACACAGAAATAGACTCAAAATGGATGAAAGACTTCAATGTGAGACAGGAATCCATCAAAATCTTTGAGGAGAACACAGGCAGCAACCTCTTTGACCTCAGCCGCAGCAACATCTTCCTAGACATGTAGCTAAAGGCAAGGGAAGCAAGGGCAAAAATGAACTGTTGGGACTTCATCAAGATCAAAAGCTTTTGCATAGCAAAGAAAAAAGTCCGCAAAACCAAAAGACAACAGACAGAATTGGAGAAGATATTTGTAAATGACATATCAGATAAAGGGCTAGTATCTAAAATCTATAAAGAACTTGTCAAACTCAACACCCAAAGAACAAATAATCCAATCAAGAAATAGGAAGAAGACATGAACAGATATTTCTGCAAAGAAGACTTCCAAATGGCCAACAGACACATGAAAAAGTGCTCCATATCACTCAGCATCAGGGAAATACAAATCAAAACCAGTGAGATACCACCTCACACCAGTCAGAATGGCTAAAATTAACAAGTCAGGGAACAATAGGTGTTGATGAGGAGGAAGAGAAAGGGGACCCCTCCTACACTGTTGGTGGGAATGCAAACTGGGGCAACCACTCTGGTAAACAGAATGGAGTTTCCTTAAAAAGTTAAAAATCGTGCTACCTATGTTAGAAATAGGGCTACCGTGTGGTCCAGCAATTGAACTATTAGATATATACCCCAAAGATACAAGTATAGTGATTCAAAGGGGCACCTGCACCCTAATGTTTAGAGCAGCAATGTCTATAATAGCCAAACTATGGAAAAAGCCTAGATGTCCATTGACAGATCAATGGATAAAGATGTGGTGCACACACACACACACACACACACACACACACACCACACTCACATACACACGAAGACTACTAAGCCATTAACAAAAATGAAATCTTACCATTTGCAATGATATGGATGGAGCTAGAGAGTATTACACTAACCAAAATAAGGCAATCAGAGAAAGGCAATTATCATATGATCTCACTCATATGGAAATTAAGAAACAAAACAGAGGATCATAGGAGAAGGGAGGGAAGAATAAAACTAGACAAAATCAGAGAGGGAGACAAACCATAAGAGAATCTTAATCAAAGGAAACAAGCTAAGGGTTGCTGGGCAGGCGGTGTTGTAACTGGGTGACAGGCATTAAGGAGGGCACAGGATATAAGGAGCAGTGGTTATTATATAGAACTGATGAATCACTGAACTCTACCTCTGAAACTAATAATGTACTCTGTGTTAAGTAATTGAATGTAAATAAAATAAAACTAAATTAAAAAAAGTTTAGGATACCATGAATACTAAAAAAAGTTTATATTCTTAATCTAGGATGTTTATACTTATATTACTGGGCTTAGTGGTATGACTGGTTATCTTTAATATTTTTATAATGACCACTTCTTACTTTTATTAACAGAAATAGAAATGTAGAAATATATAACATAAATACATATATTTATATGAATATAAAAAGGAAATATTCTGTGAGTTAAGTAAATATTTCTGTTACTTGCTAGACCCCCAATTTTATTCTCTTTCCGTTTGGAAGCTGCATGATTGCCCTGCGGTTTGAGAAAGGATAAATTGAGGGAGTATATCTAGCCCATTTTACTAAACCCAATACTTAACATAAGTAGGAAAGAAAATTCATGTATTTTTTTAAAATTATGCTTGGCCCAGGGAAATACTCTAGTGCCTAAATGGAATTTCATTACTTATTTCTCCTAAACTATAGCCTCTGTGTGCTTAAAGAGTTATTCAGACTGTGGTTTTGTTCTATGTATTCCTTAGTATCATGTTGATTCACATCCACAAAAGTAGGTTACTGGATGAAGGTTTTCTTTTTGTCACCATAATTCACTCTTTCTTGAGCCTAACGACAATACCTTTCCAATACAGTATATTGAATCGTGTCTCAGGAGAGGAATCTCTCTCTGATTTATACACGCATCCACTTTTGTTGTCACTCAAATGCTGAAATATCTATTGCTCCATTTCTGGCTTTATTAATCTTTTTTAAAAACTCCATTTCAGTGGAATTCTCTGCTACAGGCGCATATAAATGGTATTGGATGTTTTATATTCCCAGGAAGCATCTTCAACAAGGTTATAAACCCTGATGGGGATGAAGGAAAGAAGTAGTCAAATAGAAAAGAGGGAAAAGAGACAAAATTTGTGGTGACATGCTATATTTTTTCCTGACTCATTATTATAGTACATTATATTACATTACATTATACTCCACCATATTATTTTATGATATTTTATATTTTCTACTTTCATGGACTTGTAAGACTTTTACTCACCTTTCTTCACTATGTATTTCTATATAGATATTACATCTTGATGTGGCAGTTTCATTTATGTTTTAGTTGAAAATCCCCTTTTTGGTTTCATCACTGTAGCAAAATTTTTAAATGAAATTACCCTATCAGATATTAGAACACTCTTTTCTTTCATTAAAAAAAAATTTGAAAAAAAATAAATTTGAGTTTATTGATTTCCTTTTATGATCTTAATGAGCAAAGTTAGTGAGTGCTGCTTATTTCTACAAGAATAAAGTTTATACCTTTCTAAAAATATCTTGAGCAACTAAAAATGGGTAGTTGCTTTTTAAGTTAAAAGACTGGTTTTGTTGAGGAAAAAAGAGAGAGAAGGAGCAAGCCATGGGAGAGAATATGCACATATCTAAGGAAGAGAAGAGGGAGAGGAAGAAGGAGAGTGCACAGCATAGGTTAAAACGTGTTTTCTGTTAGAGACCAAGGTTGGTCTTAACTTCTTAAGAAGCCGAATTAATCTCTTCTGAGCCATCATTGGGTGGCTGTTAATTAAATGATACCACATCTTCTTATCTTCAGACTTTCATAGCTCTACAGCTAAGTGCTGAACTTGCTTTTTCAATAGATAAGATTTTCCTTTGGCAGTTACCTGTAACTTTCGATGAAAGCTTAAAGCTTCAACTGCTTCAAAGTTCTCTTTTTATTCACTTGCCAAGCAAATAAAAGTTGCTTAATTTTGCTGACTAAAATTAGTTAAGCAGTAATAGAAAAGATTAGGAGCTATCTTCCTACTCTCTAATTTTTCCAGATTTAAAGGAGTAAGATATTACAAGTTATATATTATTCTGCAGGAATTTCAAAGCCAGAGCCCCTTGACACACTTTCTTGATGATTAGACTTTCCCCCCCCCCCCCCCCATTTCTATCTGATTGGCTTTTTATTTAATTTTACCTTCTTTCCTACTTCTTCTCCTGTACTGGAACTGAGAATCATGAATTTAGAGAATGTGGTACTTTACAATATTTATGTGTAATTCACTAATAAGTCATTTGGTCACTTATGGACTTTAATTTGTCCAAGGCTAAGCCGTACTGCTCTACGTAAGCTCCGCTGGTTTCCTCTATGTGTCTACAATCCTATCGGGGGACCCCAGCAGGCATGACAGGCATTTAGTCACTTAGGAGAAGAAGGGAAGGGGAATGCAAAATGGGGGCATTTGCTTCCTTTCTGGTTAGTTGAGAAATTGGAATCCATACTCAGGAATGAGAAACGTGTAGTTCCAAAATATAATGACCTTGAAGGATCTATGGTATGTCCTTGTAGTTGTCTCTGGATCTTCTTGGCTGAGGAACTGGTAGGACACTGCACAAGGTTCTAATCAGCCTGGATTCTCTGCTGGATTCATATCCTGCCCTGGGGAGTTTTATTTTGATTTCTTTTTCTTGTTTTTGTTTTATTTTGTTTTGTTTTGTTTCCACATTCTCTAAAATTGTCTTTGTGGTTTTCCACCTGAATTTTTGTCTGTTTCCTCATGCTATTGTCTTGCCAGTTGCTTCAGTAAATTCCTCAGGCAGGATGCTTTTAGTTTAAGATATTTTGTTTCAAGGGGTCAGTTTAAGTCTAGCAGCTTTGTTGGACCCTACATACATACTAATGCAACTCCTTCCTGTTGTTCCGTGTCCTCTTTGAAATCAAAGCACACACACACACACACACACACACACACACGTGTGTGTGTGCATGCATGTGCACCCACATGCACACACATCACTGTAATAAAGGCCCAATTGAAGTTAAAGATATTCTAGGTATAATCTTGGGGCAAGGGACATTAGTTCAGACTGGGGAGAAGAAGAAAATCCACCAACTAATACTTTTTTTAGACTTTTATTCTAGGTAAGGTATTGGTGTTAAATATGAAGAAACACGACATAGGTTTCCTCTTTTAAGGAGGTTATATTATAGGACACAGACACAGAAACCATCACAAATCATGGTAGGAAATGGCAAAGTCAAATTAATGGTGGAGGCAGGAAGGAATGGAAGATTTGGGGGTGGGTATAAGTCAAGAAAACTTCCATATGAGATTTGGGCTTTTGTGGGGGGGGAGGACAGGGGATGATTTAAACAAAGGTGAAAAGCATATGCATTACTATGGATTGGTGAATAAATCAGTGAGAACAGAATATAACTTTACCCTGATTTAAAATTCCCTTAGACAAAATACAGGAGGAGTCTAAAAAAGCTTGCTTATGTTTCCAAAATGAAAAGCATGTGAGAAATGTGTCTTTTATGTCCCTTTTTGGGCTCCTTACCTGGGACTCTTTGTAAGAGAGTGGAGTCAGCTCAAATTCTGCACAAGAGAACAATCTAATTTACTTGCTAACTCTGGTCTACGGTGTGAAGAACTCTTTTGCTGAGAGGCAGAAGGTATTTTCTGTGTGGATTTGCTTTTTAGATTATAGCTTTTTGTCATGTAACTCCTAGTTCTTCTGAGGTTTGCCTCCCATATAGTTTGCAATAGTAAACCAATGGCATTCCATCTTACTGTCTGGGTCACACTGAGCAGCAGTGGAAGAAAAGAATGGAGTGTGTGTTTTTGTAGGGTATCCACCATTTATATGGCAGCACTGTGTGATTTACCAAGAGAGATTGTGTAGAAGAAATGGAGTAGCTCAGGTTAGGAAATAAAAGACCAAATGTATATTCTAACATGGGAAAGAGTAAAAGAGCAAGAACACAGAAAGGAAATGTAGTTGGTAGAGACCTGACCACCTGGTACCAAATAAGAGAAAGGAAGTTTATCCTTTAGGGGATAATATCTATCACCGAACCTGACTTAGCCTAATTCATAATCATTGCCACAGGGCACAAATTAACTTCTAAGACACCAACCATCCTGTATTACAGTACACTGTTACATTGCTAAAAACACATTTGTTCAATCCCCTGAGGCATGGTAAACCATAAGCAAGGGGAAATACAAAGGGAGGAGAAACCAGTTTGCCATAAAAACCAAATATTCAGCCCAGGAAAGAGATGCTGAGTAAAGTGGAGTGCTAGCTCCATCATGGGAAGCAGCTATGGACTGTAGTAGGATAACATGCGTATGTGTTTGGCTTAACATCTGCATTGCACCTGTACCAGCTCTGATTTTCAACCATAATCCATGATGTTAGTAAAGGCTTGAGGTTTATTCAAGAGATTAGATTGTTTCTTATTTTACCTAAAAGGAAGCTTTGGGAAATATTTAGGTAAAAGGTAACCAATCCACCAGTCTCTAAGTGTTGAATTCCCATGTCATAAGTTAAATTTTTTTTTTTTTTAATTGAGCAAGCTCTCTGTTCCTAGCTGCTGTGAGTGTTAAGGGTCAGATCATACCATAGGTGGGAAGACAAGGTAAATATTGACCACAAGGCAAAAGCAGTGAAGAGAAAATGCCAAGACACGCGTTATAGAAAGTCCTTGCCAGGGAGTTAGTTATAAGGTGAGGAAAGGACCCCTCTAGGACAAACTCAACACAGAAGACTTTGAACGTGTTTTATATATACAAACAAAAGTATAGAAGGAGGAGAGAATGGCAGAAGATACCCAAGTGAGCTTTGCAAGATGAGAGGATTTACTGTCTTGAGTAAGCACAGAGTTTGCTCTGAGAGGTAACTGGAGACATAAGTGAAATCCACATTGCAAAGGATTTTGCATACGGGGCTAAGGAGTGAGGACTTCTTTTTTCACTCCGAGTCTGTGGGACACCAACCAATTCTGAAGTGATGTGTTTCTAGAAGGTTTTTCTGATGTAGGATGGAATGTACCAAAGTTACATAGAGCTCCAGCATCTATTCTAAAGTTCTTGCAGGAATTGAGACATGATGTGATAGGATGTTGAAAGAAAGAAACAGATTTAAAGTAACAGTGAGGATGACTTCACAGAACTTTTTGAATGTAGTGCAAAGTGAGTGAAAAGAAAGTCCAAGAAGATGCTTGTGAGCTAAGTAAAATTAAGTCAGACACAAAAGGAAAAATGTCGATTCCATTCATCTGAGGTTCCTAGAATAGTCAAATTCATAGAGACAAAAGTAGAATAGTGTTTATCAGAAGTTGGAGGAGGAGGGAATGGGGAATTAGTGTTTAATAGATATAGGATTTCGGTTTGGAATGATGGAAAATTTCTGGAGATGGATAATGGTGATAGTTATACCACAATATAAATATATTTAATGCCACTGAATAGGCAAAAAATGGTGAATTTTTTTAAGTAGGTAAAATGATGAATTTTGTGTTATGTATATTTTACCACAATAAGAAAAAAAATTCTAAAAAAAAAAAAGAGGAAGATCTTGTGGTTTGGGCACAAACCCCTAAAGGGGGCCTTGGAATTAACTTCTGGGTTGATTCAGGAGATTCAATCTTGGGCTTCCCAATAACTGGATTCTGAATGGCTGGCCAGGTGCTTGGTGGTCATAGAAAGAGGTATCAGGAAAACATATGATTGACAATTCGTGAAGTTTTATAATTTTGTTAATGTTTTGAAAGGTATCTCTTCTTTATAAAATATACTAGACATTTTGGCAATGAACTACCTTTGTTAATTGCTTTGTGTAAGTTCTTAAAGCATGTTGTTTTAAAATATATATAATTTGCATCACATGCATATTTGAATTTAAGCAATAAATATTTCTAGTCACTAGGAACCCAATGAACATACTATTCTATCCCTGTGAGACACATTCATTTTCAACTAAACTTTTTTTTACTCATCTATATCTTTATCTTATTATTTTATTTTTGAATTGTTTTAATTTAAATTCAATTAGCCAACATGCAGTACATCATTAATTTCAGGTGTAGTGCTCAATGATTCATCATTTGCATAAAACTCAATTGAACTTTAAATATATTTGGTGAGTTTCTTTATTTTGTTTAATATCTGTATTTTCACAATTTCATAGTTATTACTTTTATATACAGGGACTTAAAACTTTAAGATTCAAAGGAATTATTTAAAAAAATAAGACCTTCTGCTAGTTGCAGCTATAGGCAATATTTAAAACTCTTACCAACCATACATTGCAGATGAATACCTTAAGGCTTTCAGTTTAAATAACTTCCGCAATGTTAGATAGTTCTAAATGGCAAATTCAAACACTGGCCCCTTACTTGAGCCCAGTGTTTTACCTGGTATGCGTTTTTTTCTTTTGATGAAATTAATAATAGAGGAACTTGTAGAGTCATTTACGTCTTTGTTGATGTGAAGGAAAGGTGGGAAACATGAGTCATGAGCTATAACTGACCCTTAACTATGTTTTATTGATTCACACTATTTCATTAAAATTAATTATAAATGTTTAAAATCTATGCACATACATAGCAATCTAGAGTTTGAAATTCTCCAAAGGTCAAAATAGCTGACAATACTTGCACACATCTTTGTATGGTGATGTTTGATTGGAATTAAGGAGTGTCTCCATCTCTGGTTTACTGGATTCTCCAGTACTTAACCATCCACGCTACTTCATATATTTTTGTGACCTCTTTTTTCCCATGAAAGCATCTTAATTTATGATCCTTGACATTAATAGTATAGAAATTAAAAATTACGGAGTACTAGCTAAAGCATGGCCTCAGCATTTAGAAAAGAGGTTAAGACGTTCTTAACCCAAGTTGAACTCTATTCTATTTTCAATGGTAAAATGGATTGATGGCTCTCATGGCTTTGATTACTAGAATCATTTCTCCCTGAGAAGAGAATGGGATTAAATGATTCACAGAGCTTTTATTTTATTTTGCTGTGTCTTTAGAGCCAAACTGGAAAATTTGCAGGTGCTTTTGGGATGCACTAACAGTTAGTCCAGGAAATTCAGGCCAAAAGCTCATAGTTGGGTTTCATGTAGTTTATCACAGTGGCCTTCCACTAACAGTAGTCCATTTAAGTGAGGTCCATGGGCTGTCTACACTGTGCTCCCTGAATGAGTTAGATCTATTACAGAGGGCATTTCTGGATAAAAAGAGCAGTGATGCTTTAGGGGCACATCAGGAAATGTCCTCTGAAGCCAATAAATAGAAAAGGCCATAGGACCAACTTGTTTTCCATGCGGGCACTGATCGTTTGTGATAAATTAATGTTTCATCTATCATACAGTTTGGTCCAACCCTTTTGAAATCTGGAAATACTTTTTTTAGAGAAAGAAGTAAAGAAGAAATGTGGAGGCTGGAAACATACAACTATTTGATTTGTTTAGACACTTTTATCCCGAAAGGACAGTAAACATGCTCACCTTATTTTATGGCCAGAGTCTTTTTATGTTTGTGCAAATCCATTCTCCAGATCCCCCTTCACACCTAATTCCATCCATCCCACAGGAGCCAGATAGTGCTGCTGGGAATGATGTTGCTGCTTCAAACATGATGATTTGGCCGCTGCATTTGTATCATTGTCAGATGTTTTGCCCTCCAGAGGAGGGGATTATATGGAATCAGGCACCACTCCAACATTTTATCTGTCTTTGTATTTGGAAATATATCTCAAAATTTGGATCTCCATTTGAATGTGGGACAGAAACCTAAGTGAACACTTTTCTTTGACAGTTTCCTTCTGACTGATTAGACTTGCCAGGCTGCATTCTTTTATTTTATGGACTTCTTTGTGCCCCAGAAATTTCCCCAAGAAGCCATAACCTGAAAAGAAACAATAAAACGAGGCATCACAGTTAGGCCTCAAAGCAAAAGATTATCGGATTATTTACATACCATCCATCCAATTATGTTAGCACTCTACATTGGTTTGGAATTGAAAATATATTCTCAGTGTCACCTACATTGCCTGTGCATTTTTTTAAAAGATGTTTTTATTTATTTTAGAGAGAGTGAGAGACAGAACATGGAGCAGAGGGAGAGGAAGAGGTAGAGAACCTCAAGCAGACTCCACACGCTGAGTGTAGAGCCAGATGTGAGGCTCGATCTCATGACCCTGAGGTCACAACCTAAGTGGAAACCAAGAATCCAGTGGTTAACCGACAGCATCATCCAAGTGCCTCAGCCTTTGCATTTTAATTTAAGCGTGATCTGTCCAAACTCTTTCAGAGCTCTGCCAAATGTCAGTCATCCCTTATACCATGACTGGAATTTTCATCATCTGGTATAGATAATAATGTCTTGGGTAGCTAGCATCTTTCCTCTGTATTTGGTTCCCATGCAACATAGGGAAAAATGTACCCTTTAGGGTGGTCCGTTCCCCTCTATTTGTAGGTACTTTTAATCTATGAAATAAGATAAATTGTTAGAATCTAGAATTCACAAATAATATATTTTCAGGTTTCATAAAGCTGTTGATGGACCCACACTTTCCCAGTTGCATGCATGTTAACATGGATTATTCTTGGTCTCCAGAATGAGGGCAGGGGAGTTTATGGTGCCACTTCTTACCTTCCATTTCTCCTTAAAACAGATCTATTACCATACCCTACCACTGCATCATCAGATTTCCTCTTGGGTTTGAAGTCCTCTTTGTAAGAACTTTTTAGGGATTTCTCCTTCATTTGATCTTTTAGTTTACTAGGAATCAGCCAATTATGGCTGGTGGGTCAGATCTGATCAACCACCTTTTGTAAATAAAGTTTTATTGAAACATGGTCGCATTTGTTTATGTATTGACAATGGCTGCTTTTGTTCTGCCATGTCAGAGTTCAGTAGACTTGAGTAGACTACAGCAGAATTTTTAGAAGATTAATGTCTCATGAAGCCTAAAATTTACTTTTTGGTCCTTTGCAGAGCATGTTTGCTAACTGTTGAACTATGCATTCGTTTAAAACACATTTATTGAGTATGTAATATTTTATTGTGTGCTGAATGCTATAGATCTAAGTATAAAGGATGTAATCCTTTCTCTTGAAGAGCTATCATGGGAAAGACAGACACATCAGCAACTGTTTAATCACAAAACATAATAAATACTCTAAAAGTGAATTTAGTAGACACTTGATGAGTTTAGAGTACAGAACGTGTAACTTCTGGGAAGGCAAGAAGAGGTAGTGTAGAAGAGGGCTTTATGAAGAGGCCATCTTTGAGTTTTTGACTTGTAAGACAAAGAGATTATCCAGGGAGCAGATGAGAACTCTAGGCCACATTCTTTCAGAAGGAAAAATGTGAGCAAAGTCACAGATTGAGGAGAAAACAGGACTTCTTTGGAAATAGAAAATAGTTCAGTTTTGCTGAAGCCAAAAGTGCTAAAGGGCAATCACCAGCTAAAAACCTTGTACTATGTGGAGTTATTGGAATTTGTAAACTTGTGTAGTGGAGAACAGAGGCAAGGGGAGTAAGACTAGAAGCTGGTTTATCTTATAAACTTACAGTCCTTATAGGACTTCTCTATATACCACCTTTCTGTTCTCTAGCTTGCCTATCCTCTTACTTGCTTGGGAAGCTCTTTTCAGAGAAAGCAGAAGAAGAAAGATTTCCATTCAGGTGAAATCACTATCATCTCATTTCAACTTGTTATTTTGGAGGAGTGGTTTTTGGAGGAGGTGGAAGGATTGTTGGATTTTCTTTGCTCACTCTTTGTTGCAAGGAGAGGACATATTCATCTTGCATTTACCCCAGGATAGACCAGTGCATTGTAGAGAATCCTAACAATTCACCGTGATTATTACAAGACAGAAGGAGACTATTCACTGGAAGTATTAAGTCAAGAGGTGAGACTGCTTACATACATTGCCTGTTTTCTTAGGGTCTGTTGGGCCTTTCTGATACTTGAAATAAATTGCTCTTCACATTGCAGTGGGAATTAAGCAAGCAAAATGAAAAGAACAGGTTTCTCTTTGCTGTGTGAAAACAATTCCGACTCTGCTTAATTAAAATATATTATTAATTAGTAGATAACACTAATGGAGATTAACACAGTCAGTCAATTATTTTCCCTTCCAACAGAAAAAATGTTTTTAAACTTCTTACTGTGGCATTTATCTTTGTTCAATTTTAAATCCCTCTCATCCCTCTTTGAAGTCTTAAAGAAAAGTGTTGCTATCATACATCAGAGTTCAGAAATATTCTTCAAAATCCCTGATCAATTGGGTTATCCAAAGGGTAACAATAACTAGCATTAACACGGAACTTTTAGCGTAGAAAGTGCCTTAAACATGGATTACTTCATTTACCTTAAAAAACTTGTGAGGTTTGTCTCGTACCCCTGGGGATAAAAATATATGTTTATAAAAAATAAAAAATTAAAAAAAAAAAAAAAACTTGTGAGGTTGATGCTATCCTTACATCGCAAAAGCTGGAAATGAAGGTTTTGTGAAGTTAACTATTTCCCTCAAGATCTTATATTAAGTAAGTGCAGAGTTCAGAATCAAAATGCTGACTTCAGAGACTGTGTTGTTTAAATTCTCCTAGATAGAAGTTTTTTTCTTTTCTGAGGTAATGCCCAGATGTAACCAGCAGTGCAGAGCAATGGCTCCTTGCCATCAGAACCAAAGAGGAAGAATAGGCTTCTCAGGCAAAGCGATGTGGACCACCTGTGCTCACTCAAGCAGAAGACTCTCTGTCGAGATTTTACTCCTTTCTGGCTATAGTCAACTTTCACAGGCCAAGCGCAGTCCACAGCAGAGAGCACATAGTTCTAAACCAAGGTCAACATTCAAACTCACATAGGTCTTTTCCCCTCTCTCTTTTTGGTTGCTGGGCCCTACCTCTATACCTAGAAGGTCCTGGATCCCCTTGTTTCCTTATTTAAATGAGCTCTGTAGGCATGCCTCATCAATTTGACAATTGTAATTAATACAAGTATTATTTTTGGAGCAGTTACGATAAACTAAAAACTGCAAAGTGTCCCAGATAGAGAATTATATAAAAGAATAGGCTTATAATAGACTCTTGCTATTCAGAAAATTTTCATTTGGCTGCCATTTTTGGTCCTTGATTCTTCTGGGCAAGACTTTCGTCTTTTGTAGCCCACGTTCCTATGTAATGATGTTCATGATACACTTGGAAAGACTTGGTGCAGGTTTGGTGCTGACAGTTGCCATCAAAACAAGGATTTTCAGATGGTTTATGGGTCAAATGTCTGTAAGAGTCTTGGAAATTACCTTCAAAGTCTAATAAGCATCCTTTGGGTTTGAAGAAGGAGGACAAGATTGTACAGAAGAGCTACAAATGAAAATGATCTCTCTCTTTCTGTCTTTCCTCTTTGGTCCTTCTGACCTGACTTGCTAGCTCGAGGTGCTTCCAGGAGCTGCAGACCAATGTTGATCTGTGATCACATTTTCCAAGTTTTGACAAAATAAGGAAAATGCATTGATAAATTTTAGAAAATGGTAATAGTGATTAACAACAGTTTGAAAAGAAAAGAATTGCTTGACAAAATAAAGTTTTTCAATTTTTTTATAGGTTTGTTACAACTTTTGGGGCACTTTTTCTGACCCATTAAATACAACTATCTAGGCACCACTGCTCTTACTTGCCAGGTTTTGGACTTACTGAGTCAGACAGTTGTCTCTGCCCGAGCCAGATGCTAATGGCCATTTTCCAGCCTTGCAAACTTGAGCCCATTACTTTCAGACAGCATAATTATTGTCAGGGATACCATGAACAGCAGCACATGTTGTAGATTGTAACTCCAGGTGGTGCCAGATACCTGATATTCTTAGTGTGTATAAATAATGTCCCTGGAGTTGTGCAGTGCCCAGCTTTCTCAACCGTATGTGGTAGTCTTGACACTATCTGTGGTCATTGTGACCATAATGTGACTTCTGTCTTTCCCCTGACTAGCTGATAACTTGCCCTAGACTCAGCTTGTTCCCTTTTCATACTTTTTTTTTTATAATTTTTTTAATTTTCATACTTTTTGATGCCTTCTACAGCCACTTGATTCCTATGGCTCATTTGTTCTCCATTAGGCTTTAAGAAGAGGAGATATTGGACTGCAGTTTTAGATGTGATAATCACAGTTTATTTTCTAAGTGTTTAAAGGAGGCAGTGTAAAGTTTGATAACAACTTGGTCTGAGGATCGCTAACTGTGTGACCTTGGACCAGATGCTTAATTTATCTAGTTTTAATTTACTTATATATAGAATGAGGTAATAGTATGTATTTTATAATTACTTTTCTTTGGTAAAGATTAAATGAGATAATGGATGTAGAGTGTTTGAAACAGGGTCCTGGACATATTAGCATAGCATATTTTACTTGCTCAAAAAAATATAAGTTATCTTTTTCCCTTCATTGGTTTTCATTATGCTCTTAAAGGTCTGTTATTTTGATACATTAAGGATTGTTGTCTCTTCTTGGTAGATTAACTCTTTTATCATTATGTTGTGTCTTTTTTTTTTTTTAAGATTTTATTTATTTATTTGACAGATAGAGATCACAAGTAGGCAGAGAGGGAGGCAGAGAGAGAGGGAAGCAGGCTCCCTGCTGAGCAGAGAGCCTGATGCGGGGCTTGATCCCAAGATCCTGGGATCATGACCTGAGCTGAAGGCAGAGGCTTTAATCCACTGAGCCACCCAGGCGCCCCTGTTCCTTTTCTATATTTAATAGTTTTCTTTTCTCTGAAGTTCACTTTGTCTCATAGTAGTAGAGCCATGTAGTTTTCTTTCTCTCTTTCTTTCTTTCTTCTTCTTTTTTTTTTTTTTGGATTAGTGTTTTCATGATTTTTTTTTCCATCTCTTTGCTTTTAATCTGTATTAGTATATTTTAAACGAGTTTGTTGTAGAAATGATATAGTTCAGTCATTTAAAGAATCTATTTAAATAATTTCTATTTTACTTGGTGTATTTAGCCATTTGCATTAATGTAATTTTTGATACGTTAGGATCTAAGTCTGTCACTTTTCTATTCGTTTTATTTATTCTCTTTGCTTTTTATTTCTCTCTTTCCCTTTTCCTTCCTTACCAGAGGGTTGCTTGAATATTTTTGGCATCACATTTGCCTTATCTGTAGTGCTTTTGCATATATGTTTGTACATATATTTTTGAAAATCATTTTCTCAGTGGTTGCTCTAGAGATTACCTTACATTCCCCTTTAAAGACATACTAATTTATATTCCTGAAGGTCAAGCAGGCATACTCCAGATCAGCTTTATATTCCCCTAACCTCCCATTGGGTTCTAGAGAGAAAGAGTACCCAGTCAGTGATAGTCATAAATCTTCTCCTCAAGTAAATGTGTAAATTATATACTTGAGTGTGCATTTTAAATCATAAAAAAAATGTTGTAAGAAAGTTGGACTTTCTTACCACTACTTGCCATTTATTTCTTTGTTTTTTAAAATATTAATGGCACTTACTTAGGTCTCCCTAAATGAAACAAACCCGTTTGCCTGATTTTTGAACTTTACATAAATGGAAACTTATATTTATATTCTCTGGTATCCTGCTTTTCCTTAATATTATAGTTGTGAAACTCATTCATGTGGCTTGAGGTAGATATAAATCAACAGGAAAAATAAACAAAATCCATTCAAAAAAATTGGAAAGACTTGAACAGAGACTTCAAAAGAGGGAATTTAAATGGGCCAAATTATATTAAAAATGTCAACCTCATTAGTAAGCAGGCACGTGCAAATTAAAATCATTAAACAAAACCATGATACCCCTGCCAGATTGGAAAAGAATTAAGTGTGACAACACTATGTGTTGGTGAGAATGAAGAACAGTAAGAATTTTTAGACACAACAGGTAGGAGCAAAATTTGGTACAACGATTTTGGAGAATGCTGTGACACAATGCTAGGCAATATAGTAGCAATTCCTCTCTTAGCTTTGTAATATCGAAGCACTGTAGCACATATGAATCGGGATTCTTGTAAGGAATATTTATAGAAAGATGATTCACATTTCTCTAAACTGGAAGTAACCAAATAAATCCATTGTAGTAGATTCATAAAATGGAGCACTATATGCAGCAACAAAAATGAGCACGGTGACATTCACTTTATATTTCAGTGAGTCAACTTTGTATTTTTCTTATCCATTTCAGCAGTTTTTGACTATGCTTACTGATATTTTGGGAGTTTCCTTGAACTAACATAACCTATAGAAATGTTTGATTTTGCATGTCGCAGATCTGACAGTTCACCATATTCAAGCTTACTTCTTATTCAAATATAATCTAAATGGTGTGTGGCTTTTTTTTTTTTTTTTTTTTTTTTGCCCAGCACAAAGAACAGAACAAAGTAGAAAAGTGTGGTGTTCTCAACAGGTCAGCCCAGTGTAATCCTAATTGTCAGGGACTATGACCCCTAAGTTTTAAAAAAGGTCATTTGGGAATTCCAGAAAACAAAATGCAGCAGAGATCAAGCTAGCAGAAGGAATTCAACTAGAAGGGAAAATATCATTTGATGTTTACTTTGAGCGTCTATGTCTAGGAACATTTGAAAATAAATGGTTTTTCAAAAAATTGTGATCGTGCATAAAAGCTGGTGAATGGGTTTTGAATGTTAGAATTTTGTCTTGTTTTGTTTTAACCCATGAAGGATTAAGGAGAAATGGGGCAAAGGTAGGGTTCCATCCTGAGCCCCTCAAAGTTCTGGTAGAGCGCGAAGCATTCTTCTACAGCCGCCTTAGACTTAGGAGATCTCATTCAAAGCCTATGGAAAGTAACCTGATGTTGTACCACAGTTCACTTTAGCATCAGTCTGTAACTGCTAGACAGCAGTATGTCTTTTCCGGGATGATTTTATGTAACTAGGCACTGCAGGTCTGGCAAAGCCCTGACACCATGCCTCCTCAAGTCAATTCTAACCTATCAGCAGTGGGATAGCAATAGCAGACATTTGCTCACCTGCTTTTGATAGCATTTGCTAAGTTTTCCAGGCATACGTGCCAGACTTAAATGGCAGCATACCAGGATTATAGGTACATTGGAGACTCTTAATTATATTTCCAAGGGAGAATTTGGCTTTCAACCCAAGCCTCCTTTTACATTCAGGTATAAAACTGTTACACTGCAAAGTGTCTTCTGAAGGGGAGGAAACACAGACTATGAAAGGAAGATTCATAGAAGTTGTCTGGTGGGAGACACCCCAAAGACTGTCTGCCTGGTCTCATCCCCTCTGCTTTGGTTGATCCAAGATCCACCCAACAGTCTGCTGTACTGAGGCGTCTGTAGCTAATCTGGCTTCACTTAGTGCTCTCCCTGTGGAGTAGAGAGTTTAACTTCAAAATTTGCTGAGTCTGATCCTGATCCCTGTGGATAAGCCTCTTGCCATCTGGACCAAGGTTCTACAGATCCTGAATGCTTGGCCAATATTGCATTTGTAGCCACTGTGCCCTGGTGAGCTGCTGGGTCTTCAGTTTTCTGTTCTATAAAATGAAGGAATTAGAATAGATAGCTCTTACATCTAGATTGATTAACTTTGGCCTGAGCTTGTCTTTGGACATGATGTCCTTCATCTTTTTCCTTGCCAAGACAAATTCTTGCATTCAGTCTGGAATCTGTTAGCTTAGCAAAATATCCTGAAGAGCAAACTACCCTAATATTCTGCCTAATCTTGGCTAGACATCGTCATTTCCTGAGGATCCAGCAAGCCCTGTACTAAAGTCTCTTCTGAATATTGATTGACAGAGACAGCTAACATGGACAACAGTTTAAAATGTTATTTTAGGGGTGCCTGAGTGGCTCAGTCATTAAGCGTCTGCCTTCGGCTCAGGTCATGATCCCATGGTCCTAGGATCAGGCTCGACATGGGACTCCCTGCTCAGTGGGAAGCCTGCTTCCCCCTCTCTCACTCCCCTTTCTTGTATCCCCTCTCTCACTATCTCTGTCTGTGTCAAATAAATAAAATCTTTAAAAATATAAAATAAAATGTTATTTTATAATATTTTTAAGATCAATAGTTCATAAATTTAGGCCCACAGACTCTAGAAATATGTGTGTGTGTGTGTATGCATACACATGCATCATTTACTTTATGAAAAAGGGGGTCCAATGCTTTGATCAGTTTCTTCACTCAGAGACTTGAGAACCTCTGATTTGAGGTGTGAGTTAAGAAACTCATATTATGAGTTATGCATATTAGAAAAGCATACATTTAGCAAATTTTCTAAATGTAGTCAATGCACTATACATCGAGCATATGGATGTATATGTTAAACAAGCAACTTCCCATTTCTTTCTTCTGAAACTTCAATATCTGAATTTTAATGCAGGGCATCACAAGCAGGTATCTCTGTGATTGCATTTATTTCGCATCTGTATTCCTTCTAACTCTACTCCTTTCCTGTGCCCTACCTTCCTCACATCTTTCTTTCCCTTCTTCACTGTTTCTTTTGTCTTTTTCCCCCACTTCCCCCACTTTCTTCTCTTTTCTCCCTCTCCAGTTTTCTTCTCTATCTCTTTATCATGAAAGAACTTTAAAGTGGAAAGGATACCTTCTTCACCATTGTATTCTCAGCCCCCAGAACAGTTCCTGTCATATGGTAGTTACTAAAAAGAAGATTCACTTAATGAACATATAAATGAAGTATCCAGAACTGATATTGTTCTTATTCTATCAACTATGAGGCAGTCAGGTTGGATCTAGCAAATTGTGGAAGGTGCTCTTCTGTGCTTCAGAAAAGTAAGATTTACTAAAAGTGACTTATCTTCTAAATATGAGCAAGTCCCTGGATTTCGAGGTGGTTGTATTGGTAGCCAGATTCCAAGATGGTCTCTAATGATCCCTGCCTGGTATTCATGCCCATTTGTAGTCTTCTCATTCTCCTGGAGTTGGGTTGTGTGACCAATAGCACTTATTAGAAATGGTGGTATGTCCCTTGCAAGATTAACTTATAAAACAGGGGTGTCTGGGTTACTTAGTTGATTGAGCGTCCATCTCTTTATTTCAACTGAGGTCATGATCTTAGGGTCATGGAATCAAGCCCCATATCCAGCCCCACATCAAGCTTAGTGTTCAGTAAGAAGTCTGCCTGGGATTCTGTCTCTCTCTGCCCCCCTCATTCAATGTGCATGCACACACTGTCTCTCTAGAATAATAGATAAATACATCTTTTCTACAAAGATTAAGTTATTAACAAGGCACCTTCTACATTGGGGTCTCTCTCTCTTTCTCTTTCTCTGTGTTGGATCACTGATTGCTCTTCACCCCTGGGGTGCTCTGGGGAAGTCCATGCCATGAGCAACTCTGTAGAGATATACATGTCGAGGAACTGATAGGATCCTTCAGACCCAGTCAAGACTTCTGTGAGGTAGCCCCAGTTGATCCTGGTTTGCAAACTCCTCAAGGGCAGGAATGTCTTATGTAGTCCTATAGCTCCTCTTCTAGTATAGTAATTGATATATGTGCAATTTGATAATTACATGCTGAAAACCAGAATAGCAGGAAAAAAGGAATATCTTCTTTAATGTGTATTGCATCCATGACACAGACTCTTAATCTTTCCCCCCCTGATTTCGCTGATATTTTTGACAGGAAGAATCATCCTACTTAGAATAAGATAGAGAATAGAGCTTAGAAGAGAAGGGAAATTGGAATTGGGTTGATCGTACCCTTTGTGAGTTTGATTTTTTAACTTATTTATGTCTATATCTGTACCTGAGTCTATGTCTATATATGGAAATCTAGTCTATTTTTAGGTATCTCCATCTATTTTTATGATATAATTACTACAATTGTGGGAAATTTTTTTCCAATTCTTATTAGGCAATCTTTGTTACATGGATATCTGTTCATTTGCTACATTTTAGGACACCTCACCAAAGTGAAGCTTCCATCCACTAGTTACAGATAAACAAATAAAAATGAACATCGCAAGCAACATCATTTTTTTAAACTTGATAAATCTTATCAATAAATGATATTGTTGTCATAGAATGTGTGCAGTGTGGATGCGTTTTCTGCCAACTATACATTAGACTTTCACAAGGGCAAGGGAAATTGAAACTGTCTTTCTAATGGATCATAAATCTTGGAAATGATTTGAATTCATGGATTAAATGTCAGCTTTGAAAGCATTTGCTGATTTATCTTGGATCTTAAAAGAAAGAGCATTTCTATGACAAATCAAATTAGTATATTTTCATATATATCCTGCATTGTAGTTTTCCAGAATAATATTGCTCATAGAAATCATATGGTAGGCAGATAATTTTTTTCCTATTAGAATATCATCATCATCATCATCTTTATTATTAAACTTCTCTCTGCTAATTAGAAAACTCCTGGAGATGAAGAATAGGAAGATAAGTGTTGTATTAGAATGTAGAAATTATAATTGAAAAGAGCGGGTTGCCCCTCAGATCTACCAAATTGAATCATTTAGTAAGTGGCTAACTGTATCAGTGTGACAGTCCAACCAAGTTCCTATATAATTTCCTTCATACGCCTCCCCGCTATTTACTACTCCTGAGAAGGAAATTGCGACTGTTTTCCTGACTTGGAATAACTTTGGCAGATTTAACATGTCTCTCCTTGCCTAAATTCAAATTAAAAGCATTCTGTGAAAACAAGCAGGTGGAGTAGAGGGGGTTGGGGGGATGGAGTGCCTGGGGGATGGACATTGGGGAAGGTATGTGCTATGGTGCGTGCTATGAGTTGTGTAAGACTGATGAATCATAGACCTGTAACCCTGAAGCAAATAATACATTATATGTTAATAAAAGAAAATAATAACCCCCCCCCCCCCAAAAAAAACTAAGCAGCTTTCCTTTTGGTCCAGAGACTTGCTCCAGGCACTGCTTTCCATCTTTTAATTAGAAATCTTTAAGTCTCTCTGAGTCCCTAGCTGCTTTTCTGTTGCTTCACAGATTCCATCTTTTCCCTGAGTCTCTGCAGACTGACAACACTTTCAGGTGTGCTCATTAAGCTTTCTTTTTCCTAAGGATCTTCCTTAGATTTCACTCTCCTTGACTCCCACCTTGTGGTCTGAGGAAACATGATGCCCTGTCCATTCCTGGCCCCCAGACACTTTTGTCTGAGCCACAGCCCACTGCTCCTCTTTCAGGCTTACATGAGGGGACAGATTGAGCTATTGGGGTTTGTTCTATGGCTTGATGACCATGTGCCATTTTTAGGAAGACTTGGGGCATGATACACATTTCCTCTTGTAGTTGAAATTTTAGTGGCAGTTCAAGTCTTTGTGATTACATATTGTCAGGTTGTTAGTTTTTATAGCATGGTCTTAGGCTCATGAAGTTAGATGCTCTGTAGGGTTTTAAAGCAAAGAGGTGGGTTGCATCTAAAATTGGTTGTAAAATACCACGTTGAGCTGTGTGATACTTGGCCCTTTGTTCAGGCTTTCGTGGCTTATAGGGGAATAATAAGCTGTCTGTTCTTCAGTAGAATTCTCCAGCTCTGATGCTCCCAGAGGGAGTGATTTCTGTTACTTATTCAGTAACACTGTCTTAATTTGTCCAGTGCATTTTGATCCCTTGATTTTGTATTTCTACCTGTCTCCATATACAGGGGCATGATATTGATCTCCATTTTCATCAATCCAAAATGGCACAACTAGGTCAGGCTTATAATTGTTGGCTCTCATCTTTTCAATGGGGGTGGGAGAGGATTGGGTTATATAGATAGACTTTATCATCCTTGATTCCTGAGTTCATTCCCTGATGTTTAGAAAATAGTGCACATCATCTCATTGGCCCACTTGAAGATTAGACCATCATGACTAAATTTCCTTGTGTGCCTACATTGTTACAATTTGATATTTTTTCAAGATTCTTTATTGACTACCATTTATCCTCCACTGTGGTACAAAACCAATTTTCAAATCAAATTTCCTGCATCTGGCTTCTCTTTCCCACTATCTCTCTACCTCTATCACTACTGCTTTCATTCATTCAAGACTACTTTTTGAGCACCTACTCTACCCCATGCACTGTTCTAGGTTCTGAAATTACAGTAGTTAACAAAATGGATGACGTCACCTGCCATCATGGAGCTCACATTTCAGTGGCATCCGTGACTCCTTAAGCCCCTTCATTGTAACACCTGCTTCTGCTTTCTCTTTTCTGTCTTGCTCCCCGTGTTTCAATCTTGTGAGATTCTCTTTCATTGACCTGGCTTCCACAGAGTAATTAAGTTCAGGCTCCTGTATCTGTCACCAGAATGCAGAAGACATATTCCTGGTGTCTCATTTTCTTGATGGAAGCATAATAATATGAAGATGAGAGCGAAGGTTTTTAGTATTATTAGTACTTTTTTAACTACATTATGGGTTAAAATTTTTATGTGGGATGCCCTGGGGCCCTAAGCACTATCTATTACAAAGGTATCTCTGGTTTCCAATCAGAAATTTAACAAGCAGTTTGTTGGAACCCAAGGTTGTCAGTTGGAAGTTTCTTGTGCAATGATTCCAGTTTATGATGACCTCAAATCTCTCTAAGATGCAGGAATGGCCTCTGAATTAACCAAGAATGATTACCTTTTCTTTAATCTATTTTTAGATTTATTTTTCCATATTCTATTTCTTTGAAGAGTAGTAATCTACTACAGGGTAGATATAATAACTCAATTCATCTCTCCACTCCCCAATAAAACCTCTATCATTTGGCCAGATGAGATAACAAAAAGTTTACTATACTCAAGAGCCTCCTTTGGTAAAATAGAAACCTATGATTCTAGGTTATCTTTGAAGCCTGGGAAAAGTAACAGAGATGAATTGTTTCATCTCTCTGACCGAACAGCCTCTCAAGAAGAAAACACTTTTTGAAAAATGAGATAAAATGGTGTCTGGTGAGTCATGATTTCAGGTTAGTGCAAGCCCAAAGCACCCAGGAGGGTCTACTTTGTGTGTCTCAATTAGCAGTACCTATTCATGGGACTCCTTTAGTTCCCTGAGTGTGCCCCAATTATCTGTTACCTAATCTATCCCGTGCCCTCGTGGGGCCACATGGAGATGAAAGAGGGTACGGGAGGTTATGCAGGAGGTACAATCAGATTAAGAGAAGCATCCTGGGCATTATGGAAAGCTCCTACTTCCTGAACTCAAAGCCATACATGTTTTCCCTCTGGCTTCCCATTTCTTTCTATGTTTAGATTATGGGAATGTGTGCAGAGAATATTCTTTAGGGGATCACGGACTGGATGAATGAATACAGGTTGAACTTCAGGAGCTTCTCTGTATTTGCTAAGCTTTTCTTGGCAAAGGCTCTGAAGAGGGAGGGGCTAGAAATCTCTTCCATTCAGATTATTGCTTGTTGTGTTTCAATGCAGGTGGCAGTAGGGTATAATCTGAAACAGAATCTTGTATCTTCCATTAGGGGGTCTTGGCGTTAGGTTAGGACTATAGGAGCTGTGTTTCTCGTGCAGAAGCATTAGATCTGGAGTTGGGTTCTGAGCAATTTCATTACTAAAAATTTACCTAAAGAAATAATGCTGATGAAAGTTAAGACTTATCTGAGGAAATAAATCTGTGGAAAGACTGTCAGGGGCAGAAATAGAATGCAATGATGAGGTGTTTGCTCAGGCTCGAACCAGAATGTCCAAGCTCAAATCCTAGGGCTGCTATTTACTGGATATGTGACCTTGAGAAAATTATTTAACTTATTTTTGTCAGAGTTTCCTCAGTTTCTAAAGGGAGGGTTGTCATTGCACCTGTTTTGTAGAACTGTTGTAAACACTAAATTAGTTAAGAGTTATAGATTGATTAGCTATTCTGCTATTATTATTATTAGGTGGTTTATCACAGCATTGTTTATAATAATGAATAATTGGAATGATATAAATATCCATTGGTAAGAAACTTAATTTAAATGAACCATTATGGTTCAATAAACTCTGAAACTATACAGCCATTAAAGATGATGTTTCAAAAGACTCACTAATGACATGGGAAGACATCGCTCAATGTTAAAAACAAGTTACAAATATCATGCACAGGGCAATTCCCTCCAGTAAGTATATTGTATGGATATATACAGAGAGAGAAGATAGGAATTGACACACACTGTCGGCCGTAGGGTCTCAGATGATTTTCCTTTTTGCCCTTAGCTGTATATTCTATCTTGAGCAAGTGTTACCTTTGCAATCAGAGAAAAGCATGTGTGTTTTGTTAAAGCAACAACAGTTTGGTTTCAGTAATTTAATCATTGTGTTTATAAAAGGGCAGTCAAAGTAAGACCCACATCAAAAGACTGTTGCCATTAGGTTTTTAGCACATGACCTCTTCCTCACCCTGGCCTGCCCAGACCACATGACAGAATTGACTCAATAGTCCTATTTTCTAGTGCATCCACCTGCCTATTTGTTTCATACCATTTATGGCCCTCTGAAATTAGCTTGTTTATTTATTTGTAGTTTTTCTTCTTTTTACCTTTCCTTTCTGGAATGAAAAATCTCTATCTGGGGATATTGCTGGTTTTCTTTGCAGCTTAGAATGTTGCCCGGCATCTCAGGTATTCAGGAAATAATTGTTGAATGAATAATGACTATCAATACATTTTGCAAAGTAAATGTTGACTATTACTAGAGGCAGAGATGTAATTTCACTCCAAATGCCTGAAAAGTAAATTAAATCAAAAGACTTGTCTCCAGTCAATAAACATGTAAAATGTCATATCAAGAGCTAGCACTTCGATGGGTTTACTAAATGCCTGGTCTCAGTGTTCAGGGTTAATTAAAATAGCTATCTAGCTAACTAGTTACCTTGTTTTCTTGTTTAATTTTCAAGCAATACTGTGAGGCTCATTACTTCCTTGTTTCACAAATTATTCTGGGATTTTGCAGATGAGGTAAATAAGGCCCAGAGGTTAAATAATTGCTCAAGTTCACACAACTAATAGGGCACAAACATGGGGATTGACACCAAGAGTCTGCTTCTGCTTCTCCAGGCTGTGCTTATAACCTCTCCATGATGAAACTGATGCTAAGGAATCTGAAAATTACCTGTAAAAGGAATTGTGTATACATTTGTGTATGTAGAATAGATACTCAAGCGATTAGTGTTTAGATTAGAATTCAGTGTTAGGTAGACTTATTCAATCATATCAAAAGAGAAACAGGAATTGCACAAATCCAAAATCTGAGAAACTAAAAAATAATAAAGCATACAATTCTCTAGCATTTTATCCTTAAAAGCAACTTTCACATTCGTTATCTCATATCGTTGACCCCAAATATCTTGAATCTGAAACTAATCTTGGCAGTATTTTATCTTCAAAGGTTAATAGCCTAACTTACATAAAAGAAACTTAAGAATCAATAGAAACATTATGACATCAATACATTAATATTATTATATAATTTATGTTACTACATAAATATATTAATACTCTAAATAGAAAAATAAAATGGGCATAAAAATTCAAAACAAAAAATGAGAAATGCAAATGATTTTTTAAAAAATTTTATTTTTTTATAAACATATAATGTATTTTTAGCCCCAGGGGTACAGGTCTGTGAATCGCCAGGTTTACACATTTCACAGTACTCACCATAGCACATACCCTTTCCAATGTCCATAACCCCACCCCCCTCTCCCGAACCCCCACAAATGACTTTTAAATACATGAAGAAATGTTATGTTTATGATTAGTCAAACAATTAAAGCAAATTAGTACAACACTACAATGCCATTTTTGTCAAACAAATTGCTTACCATTATAAAAGGTATAAATCTTCAGGTTGACAAGGAGTAAGGAAATGGTACTCTCGTAAATGTGTAGTAGTATGAATTAGGGTACCCTTTATAGCAACTAATTTGTTTGTTATTTTAAGAATCCTGAAACATCGATCTTTTGCTTCATTAGTTCTTCTAGGAAACAATCAGAGATGCAGAAAGTATTTCTGCTCATTCTAGTGTTATTTATAACCATAAAAAAGAGAATTTTCAACCTATAAAATAATAGGAAAATGATTAAATAAATAAATATATACATTTTAAGGATATTTTTAATCTTCTAGACTGGTGCTCATGAATAAATGTGGCATGGAGAAAAATGCAGGGTCCTAAATACTAAAATCATATTAAAATGCATATGTATGCCTGAAAAAAAGTCTGCATCGATGTTTGGCAAAGTGACCACCTTAGTTTTTCTGAATATGAGATTGAGTACTTTTATTTTTCTTCTTTACTTTTTCTCAGTCTCCTATAGATTTTTTTTTTAATTTTTAATTTTTAAATTTTTTATTAACATATAATGTATTATTAGCCCCAGGAGTACAGGTCTGTGAGTCACCAGGTTTACACACTTTACAGCACTCACCATAGCACATACCCTCCCCAAAGTCCATAACACAACTACCCTCTCCCTACCAACCCCCACCCCACAACCCTCACTTTGTTTTGTGAGATTAAGAGTGTCTTATGGTTTGTTTCCCTCCCAATCCCCTCTTGAACAAAAATCAGGAAAAAACAAACAAACAAAAAAAAACAACCCACAGCATTCCTAGAAATAAACAGCCCCAGAAGAGAGTGTAAACTGATTTGCTTCATCACAAAGACTGTGTTGAAAGTATCACCGTGTCAAACAGTGGAACTTTTGCAGATAGAAATCTGAAGACATCAGACCTTGAGATGCCCTTCAATTAAAACTTAGTAATTCAGGCCTTAAAAATAGCAGTTAAATTCAAGTCTTCCAATGAACTCTGAATTCTGTGTAAGTATTATAGGAGAAATAAATGACCATGAACAACAACAACAAAATAAAGTCCTTCTGGCATCTGCAGAGAGTTTTATCCTGCAGTCCTGTTAGATACCAGATAGCCCCTGTATTGGGGGGAAAAATGCTTTCCAGGCTATTATTAAATCTTTTTTCTGCCTCATTGCCTTTCTTTTTGAAGCTTCGTTGCTTTTATGCTGATAGTTTTAACCACTATTGTTACCTCTTTTCTGCCAAAAATGAATGTCCCATTTATACGTGATTTTATCCTACGGCCTGCCATTCTTTTCAACTGTGCAGCTCACACGTGCTAGCACACTGCAGCCCAAATGCCTACACGGGTTTCCGCCCATCACCTCTTTCTTTCTGCTTTCTGAGTGTGGACTGCCCAGTCCTGCTTCCAAGGTACTGGCTTTTGATTTTCTCTTTTTCCCTTTTAAATCATTTGTGTTCATCCCTTCTTTTACTAGTTATTACCATGCTGAAAACAATTTGGTGGTCAGGGTAGGGAGAACACAATCTCAATTTCTCCATTATCCTACCTGTTAGGGTAGGTTAGGTTATACTGGGATAACATCCACCAAATCTCAGTGGCTTGAAGCAGCAAAGCTTCATTCTCACTGATGTCTCATGTCTCTTTTAGACTAGCAAAGGCTTCTGTTTACACCATCTTTAACCCCAGGTTCAGAGTGATAGAGCAGCCACCATCTGGGGTATTGTGGCTTGTTCTGGCAGGAGGAATAAAGTCCCGGATTATTTCACATAGCAACTAAATGCTCTCATCTTGAAGTGACACTCACTTCCCACTTCTGCTCATGCCTTATGGAACAGAACTAGTTCTATGTCTCCAATCCACCACTGGGGAGTACGCCAGGAAGAAACCAGCAGATAAGTAGCAGGGATTCGCTGGGAAGCAAAACCAATAGCTACTATAATTCTCCGAAAAGAAATATTTTGGGGGCTTTGTTTTTGGTGGTTCTCGAGAGCCAGTTGTCCCTGTATAAATAAGCCTGTGCATATCAGTTTAACTAACCCAACATTTCTGATCATCCTCTGGGTGTCAGATACTGTGCTAGGTATGGGAGATGCACAAAGGAACATTTTGGGGGTCTCAGCTTCAAGGAGCAACCAGCCTAGTGGGGTAGAGGAAGCTAAGTAGTTATAAACTCGTATATGTCAAGTGCTCTAAGAGATAAGAACCAGATGGTATGGAAGCACAAAGTGCTGTGGAACCCATATGTACCCCATTCAGTCAGGCATCATTTTTTTTTTTCAGTCAGGCATTATTATCAATCAAAAGATGGATACATCAGTGATTAAAACCCTTTGCCCACCACATTCGCATCAGTTCCACCATCCTACAAATGTTGCACACACATCTACAGGTCACCTGCCGATCAACTGGCATCCCCTTGAGAAGTAGGTAAGTTCGGCTCAAACCACAATTCTATGTCTAGTGGAAAGCCAAACCTCACTATGCAATTGCTGAGATTTTCCTGGAGGAAAATCTAGTCATATTTCTGTGGGTTTTTTCTTTCCCACAGTGTTTACCCCCAAACACCATCTAGGTCCCATCGGATTTCCACAAAAGAAACAACTCACAGCAAATCTTGTTTTGCAAAATCTTGTTTTGTTTGTAATAGGCTTCACAGAAGATTTGGTGAGAAGAATAGGGGAGAAGGAAGGGGACTGTATGTTGCAGCAACATGAGGAACTTCAGATAGAATGCTAAACCAATCTGGAAATGCCCAGAAACCAAAACACCAGAGAAGTACTAGGAGCTTTTCATCCCACATGATCTCTGCTTCTCCCCATCTTGGGTTTTTGGTTTTTTTTTTTTTTTTTAATTTTTTCTCCTTTCTCTTCTTCTTTCTTATTTCTTTAAATCAGTTAAGATAAGCTAGATTATGCTGTGGTAACAAGCAATTCCCTGAATCTCACTGAACCAAAACAATGAAGAGTTATCTCTTGCTCATGCTAGAGATCTACTGCAGATCACTGGGGGCTCAGTTTCCAACCAGATATCTCAGGAACAAACCAAATTTTTCTACGTACATGGTATAATTTAGTGCTCGTCTTTTGATGCTGGGGGTTAATAAACCTTGATCTTTATGGACTTACTTGATTCTGACTCTACGCTCATAGTATTTTTCCAACCAAAGACAGTTAATCTCTGAGAGAACCTCTTCTTACATAAAATATTTTTTTCTGTAGCAACTATCAATTTACAATATATACATACTTGTTAATAGGCTAGTACAGTTCTCTCCTCTAGAAGTCTGGGAGGGAGATTTAAACTCTTTTAGCAAGTTTAGCAGGTTAGATCATGAAACATGCAGAGAGGGGCGCCTGGGTGGCTCAATGGGGTAAAGCCTCTATCTTCGGCTCCGGTCATGATCCCAAGGTCCTGGGATGGAGCCTGGCATTGGGCTCTCTGCCCAGCAGGGGGCCTGCTTCCCTTCCTCTCTCTCTGCCTGCCTCTCTTCCTACTTGTGATTTCTGTTGGTCAAATAAATAAGTAAAATCTTAAAAAAAAAAAAAAAAAGAAAATATGCAGACAGATCTATCCAAGTATATGTCTTCTCAAGTGTAAGGCCTTTTCTCTTGGAATGCCCTTCAACTTCATTGTTAATGAACTTTATTTTGGTAGTAATTTCACAATTTATACATATATCAAATCATCACTTTGTACCCATTAAACTTACACAATGTTGTTTGTCAATTATAACTCAATAAGGTTGGAAAAACCTTGATTGTTCCTGTGATTGGCTGTTTCTTATCATTGAATTCAGCCTCACCTCAAATTTTCCTTGGATAGAGGAGATTTTCCTGACTCCCATGTCTAAAAAAAAAAAAAGCCAAAAACAAAACAAACAAACAAACCCCCAAACCTCTTCCCTATACATATAATATTTCTATATTATTTTCATTAAGGCACTTCTTTCCTTTTTTTTTAAGTTTTTTTTTTTTAAAGATTTTATTTATTTATTTGACAGACAGAGATCACAAGTAGGAGAGATGCAGGCAGAGAGAGAGAGAGGAGGAAGCAGGCTCCCCACCGAAGCAGAGAGCCTGATCGATGCGGGACTCGATCCCAGGACCCTGGGATCATGACCCGAGCCGAAAGGAGAGGCTTTAACCCACTGAGCCACCCAGGTGCTCCTTTTTTAAAGTTTTTATTTAAATTCCAGTTAGTTGCTATATGGTGTAATATTAGTTTCAGGAGCACAATGTAGTGATTCAACACTTCCTTGCATTACTCAGTGCTCATCACAATCAGTGCACTGCTAAATCCCTGTCACCTGTTTAAACCATTTCCCCCCTCAACAGCCCCACCTCCTCTGGTAACCATCAGTTTGTGGCTCTATAGTTTAGAGTCTATTTCTTGGTTTGTTTCTCTCTTTTTTCTACCTTTACTCTTTTTTAAAAATTTTTTTAATTCCACATGAAGTGAAATCATACAGTATTTGTCTTTCTCTGATTGATGTATTTCACTTAGTATAATACTCTCTAGCTCCATTCATGTCATTGCAAATGACCAGATCTCATTCTTTTTGGTAGCTGAGTAATATTCCTTTGCACATCTTCTTTACTCATTCATCAATTGATTGGCGCTTGGGCTGTTTCCATAATTTGGCTATTGTAGATAATGCTACTATAAACATTGGGGTGCATGTATCCCTTTGAATTTCTTTCTCTTTTTAAAAATTTTTTAAAAAGTTTTTATTTATTTCTTTGATAGAGAGTGAGAGAGAGAATGACAGGGGAGAAGGTCAGAGGGAGAAGCAAACTCCTCATGGAGCTGGGAGCCTGATGCGGGACTCGATCCCCGGATTCCAGGATAATGACCTGAGCTGAAGGCAGTCGCTTAACCAACTGAGCCACCCAGGCATCCCTGAATTTATTTTTATCTGAAATTGTCTTGTTTATTCATGTTTCACATATTAACTATTTGTTTTTCCTACTAACATAAACTCCATGAGGATAAGAATCTTGTTTTACATACTCCTGTATCCTTAGCACTTTGAACAGTTCCTGGCACATAGTAGACACACAATAAAATTTGTTGCATAAATCAGTGAGTTTGTAGACTCCTTTTGATAGTCTTGCCATCAAATGCTTGTGTCATGACCTATTGTTGCTGTTTTAAAACAAAGGATTTTCTGAGTTTAGGTGTATCTGTGAATTTACAGGAAACATTAAAATGCTTAGAAGACGAATTATAATCTGTGAGGGCTAAGCTACTCCATTCACTTCACAAAACCAAATCCCCAAAGTAAAGAAATCAGAGTAAAAATCTTTAAGAAAGTTTTATACAAGACCAGCTTTAAGACAAATCTCATCATGCCTTCGAGCTGGACTGTCTGCGCTAGAATTACCCCTTCCTTCCCTCCTACCTTCCATTCTTCCTTGTTGTCTTCATTTATTTCTCTCTGTGTCTCTGTCTTCCTTCTTCCCTCTATCCTTTCCTCTTTCTCCCTTCTTTATCTACTTATCTATCATCTATCTCTTCTGAAACCAAGTAATTTTTTTTTAATCTAGGGAGAAAGAATTGGCTCCTTGTCATTACTAGAAAATTGATTCAAGGGAAGAACTATGATGTTGAAGATACCCTGTTGGACTGGGACCTGGGGGCAAATCACTCTCCGGGCCTCAATTTCCTCTTCTATCAAAGGATGAAAGGCCTTCAAGGTCTTCTTTCTTTATAAATCTGTAAGTCTGTGAATATTTTAACAATGAAATGATTAATTTTTAGATTTCTGACTTCAGTATTTTAAAACATTTCACCTATATATGGTTCCAGTAGGATGCTGTTTTGTGTTTTCTTTCTAAAATATGTAGAAGATGGGGTGCCTGGGTGGCTCAGTGGGTTAAAGCCTCTGCCTTCGGCTCAGGTCATGATCCCAGGGTTCTGGGATCGAGCCCCCCATTGGGCTCTCTGCTCGGCAGGGAGCCTGCTTCCTCCTCTCTCTCTGCCTGCCTTTCTGCCTACTTGTGACTTCTGTCTGTCAAATAAATAAATAAAATCTTTAAAAAAATAAAATATGTAGAAGATGACACAATGACACACCAGTATGGAGTCTGCAACACCCACATGGAATCAGTCTTTGTACAGTGTAATCTCCCCTCTAGAATCTTTCTACTCAGGAAAAACAGATGCTGGCCTTATTCTCACTGAAGATTTGAGCCTGCAAGCTTTTCAGTGAGGTGGTGTGAGAAAGTCATTGATGGTTTAGAATAACCAAAAATCTGTTTTTTTGAAAAAGACATTGGACTTTCCTAGTTATTTGAAATAGTCTTAGCAACAGAGATGATTTTGGTCATGGGAAAAATAAAATACAATGAAATTGCCACTGAGAACCATTCCACAGCAAACAGCAGTGAATATAAGTGGGCTACTGTTTTGAAAGTAAAACACTTTTACTAAAAATCCCAACACCAGTCAGATACGCTTTCATGTGCATGAAAAGAGGAGCAGGGCAAATAGAGAGATGGAAGAACAAGCAAGTCAACAGTAGCATTAGTGTGGAAACAAACAGATTTCTGGCAGTTATATAAGAAAGATGATCATTTTTCCTGGTAGGAACAAGTAAAGAGAATTCAATGTTATCAGAGTGTTTTACAAAGGAAAACTCTCTTTTCGTTTTTAATATTCATATCTTTATGTCTAAACTTGGAGCCCATGACTTCGTAACAATGGAAATGAAATGTCCTCTGTCAGGTAATTTGGATCCCCATGGACTGGACCATATTCCCCAGGGGATGATTATACAGCTCTGCCTTCCTACTGACACTCCAACCATCTCTCTAACCCAGGCAGTTTCTAGTCCTGCAGCAATATATATTTTCCTGATAAACCTCCAAATTAAAGTTTTCCTACCTGAGGATAAAAGTGCACATGCATTTTAAGGACAGAGTAAAAAAAAATCTCGAAAAGCATATTATGAAATGATGGTAGGAAAATTTAAAACTAAGGGGTAATATTATTTAACTAGAATAACTTTGAGATTGCCCAGAAAATCTTCAACACAAGCTTTCTTTTTTTGAGGCAAAGTATTAGACAGATCATTTTTATGTTATAAAAAATTTTATATAGTTAGAGTGATTATTTCCTACTGTTTTTTCAGCAAGAAAACAATGTAACAACAAAAAAAAAGAAAGAAATTTGGTTTGTATACATATTTTTAGAAAAATACATATTATGTCCATATTGCATTGCCTTATAATCATTTTTAGATTATAAATTTGTTTCATTTTAATTGTTATAATATAAAATTTTATGTATTTAACAGTTTATGCCTCCCCAAAGAATGGAGGAAGGGAATCTCAGGGGTCTGTTAAACTGTTTCACATAAATGAAGTATAAGATCTATCTTCATCTGAAGCAATTTTATTTTTCAAATTTATTTATTTATTTATTTATTTGGAAGAGGGAGTAGGAAGGGTCAGAAGGAGAGGGAGAGAGAGAATCTTAAGCAGGCTCCATGCCTAGCATTGAGTTCAATGCAGGGCTCGATCTCAAAACCCTGAGAATATGACCTGAGCCGAAATAGAGAATGGGCCACTTAACAGACTGAGCCATCCAGGTAACCCCATCTAATGCAATTAAAAAACCCCATTATATTTGTGTCTGTAAAATTTTTCTGATATTACAAATATTTTTACAATGTAAATATCCCAAGTTTTTCATTAGCCATTAGGGAGATTCAAATCAAAACCACATTGAGATAACACCTTACACCTGTTAGAATGGCCAAAATCAACAAGACAGGAAACAACATGTGTTGGAGAGGATCTGGAGAAAAGGGAACCCTCTTACACTGTTGGTGGGAATGCAAGCTGGTGCAGCCACTTTGGAAAATAGTGTGGAGATTCCTTAAGAAATTGAAAATAGAGCTTCCCTATGACCCTGCAATTGCACTACTGAGTATTTACCCCGAAGATATAGATGTAGTGAAAAGAAGGGCCATCTGTACCCCAGTGTTCATAGCAGCAATGGCCACAGTCGCCAAACTGTGGAAAGAGCCAAGACACTCTTCAACAGACGAATGGATAAAGAAGATATGGTCCATATATACAATGGAGTATTATGCCTCCATCAGAAAGGATGAATACCCAACTTTTGTATAGCAACATGGACAGGAATGGAAGAGATTATGCTGAGTGAAATAAGTCAAGCAGAGAGAGTCAATTATCATATGGTTTCAATTACTTGTGGAGCATAAGAAATAACACGGAGGACATTGGGAGAAGGAGAGAAGTGAATTGGGGGAAGTCAGAGGGGAAGACAAAGCAAGAGAGACTGTGAACTCTTGAGAAACAAACTGAGGGTTTTGGAGGGGAGGGCAGTGGGAGGTTGGGTGAACCTGGTGGTGGGTATTAAGGAGGACACGCATTGCATAGACTACTGGGTGTGGTGTATAAACAATGACTCTTGGAACACTGAAAAAAATAAAATAAAATTTAAAAAATAAAATAAAATTTTACTTATTTGTTGTTGGTATAAATGAATGCTTCTGATGATCGAAATTGTGTGTATGCCTGTGTGTTTGTGTGTACGCATGTGTGTGACGTTTTCATTTGTGGTAGTTTTAAAACATAGTTGTAAATTCTTTGACACTCCTGCCATTGAGAGGTAGTGGCTGGACAGGCCAAATGCCTTAACTAACAGAGTAACCTGGAAGTAAAGTCTTGTGATTTCTAAGGCTAGATAATAACAAGCCTTGCAGCTTCTCCTTGTTTGCTGGAACACTTAGAGCTCTGAGATACCATCTAAGAACCACAACTACCCCAGGTCTCTGCATGCTGAAGAAGTCCAAGCCACATGGAAAGTGTACTCTCGGCTAACACCATTGTTCGCTGAATCCTGCCTTCTGTTTATCTCTTGCTCAGGCACCAGATGTATGCGTAAAGAAGCCTACCTATTATTTTAGCTCCGAGTCATTCTTGTCCTTCTCAGACAGTGAGCTCTTCCCAGGGGAGGCATCAGATGATGTGGAGCAGAGACAAGTCATCCATGCTGTGCCTTAGCCTAAATTCTTGCACAACAAAATTCTTGAGTATAATGAAATGATTGCTATTTTATGCCACTAGGTTTGGGTTGGTTCTTATTGCATCAAAATTTACTGTAATTTTTCTCATGCTGTGTACTTCCTCTTTCTTTCTTTATAGCATGTACTTCTAAAATTCTCAGACCAGCAAGTAAATTAAACACATACTCTAATTTGAAATAGCAGAGTGCTGCTAATTATGCAATATAAGCCATCTCCAAATCTACTTTCCCCTGTAGGTTTCTTAAAATATGTATTCCTAATATATTCAAGGTATAAAAAAATTTCGTTAAAAACGTATCTCTCTAAATGTTTACATTAGGGATTTGGAAGAGCGTGTAAGGTACATGGATAAGTGAACAATGGATGGAAAAGAATGTTCAAATTCAGTGGCACATATTTGTGAAATGGTATAAAAATACAAAGTAACTGCTTGGGCTCATCATCAGTTCCATCCTTATACTTATATTGACTTTTGTGATAATCACATCCATTATTTTATGAACTTAGCCTTCAAGATAGAATAATGAATGGATCATTGACTGAACTGGTCAATAGGCTATTATAATTTCCCTTAATACAGCAATATTGAAGAATCCCAGTTTGTTTTGAAAGCTTACAGTTGCTGAATAACCATGAAAAATGATATGTATAATAATGAAGACACCGAGGAAATAAAAAAATTGGACGGAAAAGATAGTAAAAGGTCATGAAACCAGAGAACTATTTTTGCGGTTAAGTTATTTCAGAATTTGGCTAACTTCGTGCTACATAATTTTGAGGTATGAATTAGATTTTTAATTCAGCCAACCTTTATTTCATGTTTAATGTAGGCCAGATAGATTGGATGTTTTCTCTCATATTATTTAACCTTTGCAGACTTGGATACTTATAATCTCTCTTACCAGAAATCACTTGAATTGGGAAGATATATATATATTTTTAGAGAGAGGAAGAGAGAGAGCCAGTCAGGGGATGGGCAGAGGGAGAGGGCGAAGAAGAATCTCAAGGGACTCCATACTTAGCACGAAGCCCAAAGTGGGGCTCAATCTCATGACCCTGATCATGACCTAGCTGAAATCCAGAGTCAGATGCTTAACTGACTGAGCCACCCAGGAGCCCCCTATTGGGAAGATACTTTAAAATAAATGAAGTGAGAAGGATATAGTACATCTTAACAAAATCATGATGTAAGACAAGGGTCTGAAAACTGTGTCCCACTCATTTGTACATTTTTATAAATAGTTTATTGTAACAGTTCATTTGTGTACACATTGTCTTGCTTTCTGCTGCAACAGTAGAGCTGAACAGCAACAACACAGACTCTATAGCCTACAAAGCCTAAAGTATTTGCCACCTGGCCTTTATGTTGACCTCTGATTTAAGGGTTTACTAAACCTATCTTTTTAATTTCACTCAGATTTTCAAGAAGTTGGAGCAGAATCTTTTTTTTTTTTTTTTAATTTATTTGACAGAGATAACAAGTAGGCTGAGAGGCAGGTGGTGGCAGTGGGGTGGGGAGCAGAGAGCCCGATGTGGGGCTGGATCTCAGGACCCTGAGATCATGACCAGAGCTGAAGACAGAGGCTTAACCCACTGAGCCACCCAGGTGCCCTCAACAGCATCTTCTTAAAGAGTGTCATTTCACAAGTCAAGTGGCTCAAGTCATTTGTAAAGGATATTAATACCTTTCATCTGGAAGGCGTTGCTTAAAACTTATCACTGACTAGGTGTTATCAACACCGTCAAGCAAATTAGTACCTCATACTTGGAACAAATCAGGAAAAACTTGGAAAGAAAAGAAACTGTGGGATTATGAAATGGTTAATTTGCACTTTCTCCTCTCTGGGAGAACATCTTTGGTTTTTTCTCTTCTCATATGAAGTTCTTAGCTTGTGTTTCCTGGCCCATGAGGCCATGTGTGCCGGAGGTGAAAAACTCAGCATCGGTGTGATGAATCGCCAGCACATAGAACACGTGGGCTGGCCTGGAGTGGTTTAAACAAGTGCAATTTGGACTGTGTGTCAAGGTGAGTATCAGAGCAGTAGGGTCCTTCCTTGAATCATAAGATACATATTTACATAATGGAGGCAATATTAGAATCCAGGAGCAGAGAAAATAAGGGGAATCTTAAGAAATGGAGTGAGTGCATGGATAGATGAAATGAAACATCCAGATGACCACGAACAGGGGCCCTGGTGGTTGTCCCCAGGGTGCATGGCAGAATGTCTTTGCTGTTTTGTTCTTTTGCCATTTTGTGTTCTTCCAAGTTGGGAAATCAGCCAGCCTTCCTTAGTTGTTGGTAATGGGGCTGTGCTGAAAGCAGATCACAATTAAATGCCTGTACAACCCACCATCCCCATTGTTTCCTATCATAGATCATGGTGATGAAGGAAGAAGCCCTCCCAGCTAATGCCTGGAACACAGCAGCTACTAAAAGTATGTTCACTAAATAAACACAAAAAATTTAATGTCAGATAATCCATGTGAGGATAATTTAATCAGGTTTTTCACCAGTTATTGTTACAAAAAAATAGAATCATATAAATGTAAAATAAAAATACATGCAAACAAAATGTCCATCTAGATTTTCACCTCCTACATTATTATTCCAGTTCAGGAATATTTAATTTCAGGCTGCTTTTATATCCTGGGGATGGTCAAATTATATGTTTTTTCTGAAAAGGAAATTTACTGTAGCATTGGGATAACGGTAAAGTTTAATACTCTTTAAAAATCCAGTCCTTGCTGGGCACCTAGGTGGCTCAGTAGGTTAAGTGATTTTGGCTGAGGTCATGACCTCATGGGTCTTGAGACAGAGCACCCTGCTCAGCAGGGTGTCTGCTTCTCTCCCCCTCTTTCTCCCTCTACCCCTCCCCCAGCTTGTGCATGTGCTTTCTCTCTCTAAAATAAAAAAATAAATCTTTAAAACAAAACAACAGTCCTTGCCTTACTTTCTACTCCTTCTTGTTAGTCCATTTCCAACACATAGAGCCATGTCTATTGCAAAGAAAACAAAAGTTTTTCTGACCGATATTTCTGTCTCATAAGAATTTCTCTGATCTAAGTGGACTATGTTTAGTCCTTTGCAGGGAAGACATGGAGAA
This sequence comes from Mustela nigripes, assembly GCF_022355385.1. Classification (NCBI taxonomy): domain Eukaryota; kingdom Metazoa; phylum Chordata; class Mammalia; order Carnivora; family Mustelidae; genus Mustela; species Mustela nigripes. The sequence goes on along the minus strand of NC_081558.1, from coordinate 82,641,062 downwards.
CTTCAAAGAGGCAGAAACTGCCCTGTGGTCCCTGGGGTGTGAAAACAGTCCACTCGGATTCTTCTAGCTCTCATTCTGCTAGCCTGACAGCAAACACAGGCTTCACCTATCACTGAGCGGAATTTCTTTCTTTCTTTTTTTCATTTTCAGCATTTGTTTATTTAGTTATCCAACACACGTTTGTTGGGCACCTGCTGTGTGTTGTCTGATGTGCTACGTGCTATTTTTTGTGTGTGTGCTATTTTTTTTTTAAGCGTTCCAAGGTTGATTGTTTATGTGCCCCACCCAGTGCTCCATGCAATATGTGCCCTCCTTACTACCTATCTTTTAAGGCACAAAACACCTCCTAAGGAGAGGGAAGATCTTCCTTTCTCAAGACCAAAGCGGCTTAATCTCAGACCATGGAATTTACAGTCAGGAAACCCTACCTTGAAATTATTTCTGAATCATCTCCTTCTTTCTATCTTATTTACAGACATAGCCTTTAAGCAATGTATTTAAAATTCCACTAATCAGGGAGGAAAAGAATTATTTCAGGAGGCAGAGGTTAGTTTTGTCACTGATTGCTGAATAACTCTTAGGAAAACACTGCTGTTTTAAGTGAGTGGGTTTTAAAATTACAAAGATTAGTAAAGGGAAGGTGGCAGAGGACCTGGCAATTTTAAAATATGTCATGGACTATATATGGGATTTGTATCCCACTCTTTCATATTAATATTGTATAAATGTCGTTTGTTCTGAACTATGCTATTCCAAGTTTTAGAAGTTAGGTGTGATTATTATTATAAATGAATAGCTAATAATATGAAGTACTATAATTCTTTTAAATATTTCCTTATTGTATGTTTAAATCAATTCCAATTTTTTCCTGTTATAAATAATGGAATGATGAACATCGTTCCACATTAATCTTTAATCGAATTTCTGTAGTTAGTCAAGATAAATTCCTAGAAGTAGAATTATACTGAGTCAAATGATATGAACGTTTAAGAGGGTCCTAATAATTTTACTGTGATGCCACCAGTATTGAATAGTATTATTTTTTAAATGATATATTACTTTTGTTTTGGTATTTCCTTGGTCATGTTGAAATCCTTTCATACATTTACTGGTTTATTTTTTCTCTCTTAGCATAATATTTGTTGTTCCTTTTTTTTTAACTTCTTTTACATTTACAACAAATCTCAGTCCATATTCAAATCACACTACACTACTTTACAGGTAGTGAATACCTTTAAAAACAAAATAATCCTAATTCCTTCCTCTTGTTGATTGTGTCTTTGCTGTCATTCATTTCATTAATATATAAGCAGACATAAGCATATATAACTATACATAAAATACACTCATAAGCATACATAATTGTAGGCATCGTTGCTATAATTATTTTGAAAAAACTGTTGTCTGTTAGATCAATTAAGAATAAGAAAAATAAAAGTTTTATTTTACAGTCACTTATTCTTTCTTTGATGTTCTTCATTTCTTCCTTTATGTGGATCTGAGTTTCTGACTTACATTATTTCCTTCTCTCTAGAGAACTTCTTTCAACATTTCTTGCAAGGCAGGTCTATTGGCAACAAATTCCCTCAATTTCTGTTTGACAAAGTCTTTATTTCTCCTTCACTTTGGAAGGATAATTTCACAGAGTACTGAATGCTAAATTGGTATTCTTTTCAGTAAGTACCTTAAATATTTCCCTCCACTCTCTTCTTGTTTGCTTTGTTTCCTAGAAGTTGGATGTAATTTTTATCTTTGTTTGTCTAAAGGTAAGGTGGTTTTCTCCTCTGGCTTCTTTCAGGATTTTTAAATTTTTTATTTTTTATTTTCTGTATTTTGAAGAAGATATGTATAGGTGTAGTTTGTTTTGTTTTGGCATTCATCCTCCTTGGTGTTCTCTGAGTTTCTTAGATATATGTTGTGGCTTCTAACATCAATTTTGGGGAAACACAGTCATTATTGTTTCAAATATTTCTTCTGTTCCCTCTTCTCTTTCTTCTCCTTATGGGATTCCCATTACTCATATATGTTCTGAGTTGTCCATGGTCTTTGGATATTGTTCTATATTTTTCAGTCTTTGTTTTCTTTGCTTTTGGTTTTTTGAGGATTCTATCGATCCTAGTCTCTAGCTAAGAAACTCTGTTTTCAGCTGCGTTCAGTCTACTAATAAGCCCATCAAAAGCATTCTTGGTTTCTGTTATTTTTTGTCTTCAATTTAGTTGTTTTTCCTTACGATTTCCATCTCTATGCTTACATTGCCCATTTGTTGTTGCATGTTGCCTGCTTTATCCATTAGAGCCCTTAGGATATTAATCATGGTTGTCTTAAATTCCTGGGATGATAATTCCGATATCTCTGCCATGTCTGGTTCTGATGCTTTGCACTGTCTCTTCCAACTGTGTTTTTTGTCTTTTGGTATGTTTTGTTATGTTTTGTAATTTTTTCTAGATATCCAGACATGGCTACTGGGTGAAAGAACGGCTGGAAAGAGGCCTTTAATAATGGGAATAATGTGGTGAGGTGTTGGGGGGAAAGGGAAGCCTTCTATAGTACCATGATTAGGTTTCAGGCTGTTAGTGGGTCTGTGCCTCTGGGCTGTGATTTCATGAATGTTTCACGGTTTTTTTGTTTTGTTTTGTTTTTAAGATTTTATTTATTTGACAGAGAGATCACACATAGGCAGAGAGGCAGGCAGATAGAGATGGGGAAGCAGGCTCCCCACTGAGCAGAGAACCCAACGTGGGGCTCGATCCCTGAGATCATGACTTGAGCTGAAGGCAGAGGCTTAACCCTCTGAGCCACCCAGGTGCCCCAATGTTTCACAGTTTTGTTCTTTTTGTTTTTGTGTTTTTTCCCCTTCTCCTTTCCTGGGTCTAAAGACCAGAGTAGGCTGGAATTGTCTATTTCCTTCCCCCAGGTCAGTTGGACTCATCCAGCAGGTGAGGATCTGGGTAACTAGTTTCCGGTGAGGGCAGTCCTTGTTAAGAAGAAAGGGTTCTAGCATATATAAAAAGAGCTCTTTGCCCCTCCCCCTGTCGGAAGCTGGGGAAGCTCTCCTTTTTAGTGCTGGGGAGCCTGGTAGAGTTCCTGGAGGTAAATCAATCTTGAAAGGGCCCCCCCCCCCCCCCCCCCCCCCCCCCCCGAAGGCTTGAACTCTGAGCATTGTCCACAGGGCATATCCAGCAACTCGTCAGTGACCGTGCAGGTCGCCGCCCACGCACTGATTCCTGACTTGGTTTCTGCTCCTGTAGGTAAGTCCTGAGAATTTGCTTTTATCTCCAACTTTGAAGGCAGCTTTGCCTCGAAGCTGCGAGCTGTTGCCCTGTGCGCGCGCCTCTGCTATGGACTTAAGGAGAGTTGTTGATTTTTTTCGATTTGCTCAGTGGTTTGCTTGTTAGAACTGCGTGGCAACTCCTAAGTTTCCCATGTGTGAAACCAGACACCTTTCTTCTTCTTCCTCTTCCTCTTCCTTTTTTTTCTTTCTTTTTAAAAATCTTTTCCCTTCCTATTTTAAATAACTTCAGAGTGGAGGCAAAGTTTGCTTAAACAGAACAAGGAAAACCTGTATAACTTCACTCACATGACCCGCATACTAACATGCACTCTCTTCTGTATTAGTATGCCTTTTAGGAATGTTTAAAAAAAGGCACAATGATACAGAAGTTTGCTGAAATAGGCTTGGCTTCCAGAGGATAGGTCAAATGTAGCTCCTTCATTTGGCCTGTATTCATACTTCCTTTTTCTCTTTCTGCTTAGTGACTTTTCCAGTTGGCTACTGCCTTTTGGATAATGTGTGTGCAACCTTCTGACCTCCAAAAATCTCGTGTGCATTCTGTTTTACGTCCTCTTTTTTGAGGGTGCTATTACTTGGGTCAAAGAGGCAGTGTTTTACCTTCCCCAACTCTAGCAGGAGTATAGTGTGACACCCATTATGTAAATCTGGGCTGTGGTGATAGGGAGAAGAGATGAGGAAACTAACTTCATGGAAAGACCCAGGCAGTTATATTTGGATGGATATAACTTTCTTATGGATCTGTCTTCTCACTATTACACTGAAAAATGCCCGAGTTAGATAGTGGCTTTTCTCATTTGTGCTATAAAAAAATTTAACTTTGATATGCAGAGAACATGTATGGTTTTGAGTAAATATCACTGATGCCAGAAATCTGGAGGCTCAGACCTAGGTGGTAGTCTTCCTAATCTTGATTGCCTGGAACATTCCAAGTCTACAAGGCCACCCACGGTGGGGAAACATCCAAGGAAATACTTCTGACCGGGGAGAAAAATCACCTTTTGGGACTTGTTTACTCTGTCTTCTTACAGTGGCAATTAGTGTTTATTACAGGACAGATGTTGCTATGGTGATGGGAGAGGCGTAACAGGAGGGAACTGGGGAAAACGTTGCAACTTTAGAAGGATTTACTTTTTATAAAATGACAGTTGACTCTTTTGAGCGACATTTCCATGTATCTTGTTGCCTTCCCCCCTTGTCTACACATCACAAAACAAAAACATTTTGATGTCCTTCCCTGTTTCCATTATTTATTGTAATGACTCATCGTAGGAGGCTTCAGCGGGCTACCAGAAGGAGTGTGTGCAGAAGGGAGGGGTGCTGCCCGGAGGAGGCCCTGGATGTTGCTTTCCTGTTTTGTGGATTTCGGTTTTCCTCATTCAGGCCCGCAGGTCTTTGGTCTCTACATTAACATTTTAAAGGAATCAGCTTTTTGAATTCATCAATTCTGTTACGTGCTCTCAGATGAATTTCTAGTTTTCTTACGCTTTTATTAATGACACCTATAATTCCAGTAGTTTCATCTCTCGACTTACTGTGATGCGAGGAAAGGTAAACCCTGTGCTGAAGCCTGCTTTGTTGCTCACACTCAAATGCTGTCACTAATTGATACACCTGGAGATTTTTGTTTGTTTTTGATACATCTGGAGTTTAATGAAAGTATCTTTTATTTCATTAACTTTTTTTTTAGATGTATTTATTTACTTGAGAGAGAGAGGGCGGGAGAGCCCATGCACGCCCTTGTTTGGGAGCTAGCAGGGGGAGGGGCAGAGGGAGGGAATCTCCAAGCCGACTCCCCGCCAAGCATGCAGCCTGAGCCGGACCCTGAGATCATAATCTGAGCTGAAACCAAGAGTCTGGTGCTTATCTACCCAGACCAGGTGCCCCTATTTTATTAACTCTATCACTAATTTCAGGCTCCAATGCACAGGTGTCAGCCTTTTAGTAATTAAAAACTCAGTTTTTGGATATTGCTTGACAGTAAATCTTAATTTCTGCAAGATTTGTTTATTGTCCCTTAATTACTATTTTACCATGTATTTATAAAATCTGCATTAGGAAGTATTATCTAGATATCACTTAAAAATCCCAAGATGTCCTAATTGAATTTTTTTGTCTTCTACATTTATTTCTAAATTTTTATGGATAATTGGATGTCAGAGTATTAGGCTTCCAAACTGCCTTATCTTTAAGGTGATTTGAACTGTTTTTTAGTATTTCATTAATAACTTAATGGTAAATTTCAACTAAATAAAAAGTTTTGGAGGAAACAGGATACCTCATGATACCTTGGACCTCTGTAGAATTAACATTAAACTCCTTGAATTATATACTCTTAAAAATAGGTGATTTAGCAAGCCACAAATCACTTACTTTGTGTGTACTTGCTTGTTGAGAAATTGTTGGCAATCTTAGCATACCAGGACATAGTCTTCTCTTGTTTTTCCTGTCTCTTGATGATCCCTTGGATTTGGAGCTTGGCCAGACTGTCTCTAGTCGGTGCATATCTTCACTTAGACTTGCCATTTGTAGTCCATGAGGACTTCAGACTTTCCAACCAAAAGGCTGAAAATGTTTACTGCCGCTACTCTTCTGACTCAGCTGCTAATAACTAGGAGAAAATTTGGCACAGAACCCCCTAGGTGATTGGCCAGTTCAGTGGTTCTCCAAATGTAGTTCTTGGACCAGCGCATGAGAATTACCTGTGAATTTATTAGAAAAACAGAATCTCAGGCCACACCTCAGACCCAATAGATAAGAATCTGGGGATGGGGCCCAGCTGTTTCTTTTCTTTTTTTCTTAACAAGCTCTCCAGGTGATTCTGATACACCACGCTCAAGGTTGAGAGCATCTGACTTTCAACATTAGGATCAGGAGAGGAATAAGCTGTAATTAGCCCAGAAGTGTTAGGTTCAGTGGGAAAGAGAGAAAAGAGAAGGGTGTTTTTCTTCATTCAGCAAGGACAGCTGCTGCTGGCAAAGAAAATCCATCGATAAACTAGCATTGGCTGCACAATGTGAAAAAAGATGTCTGATGCCATCCCTCCTTTATTTTTTACCAATCTATTAATAGGCATTGAGCTATATTTTGAGAAAGGCACAAGGGTGTTTAAGACCCTCAAAGAATTAATATTCTTGTGTGGTGGCCGTGGGGGAGAAGGGAGAAGTGGAGTGGGAAGAAGTAACAAAGCAAAACACAACAAGCACTTTCAAGAGGCACAGATGATAGGCTTCAGAAGCATACAGAAAAGAGCTATGTTGGAGAGGATGTGGAGAAAGGGGAACCCTCCTACACTGTTGGTGGATATGCAAGTTGGTGCAGCTACTTTGGAAAAGAGTGTGGAGATTCCTCAAAAAACTTAAAAATAGAGCTACCTTATGACCCTGCAATGGCACTTCTGGGTATTTACCCCGAAGATACAGATGTAGTGAAAGGAAGGGCCATTTGTACCCCAGTGTTCATAGCAACAATAGCCACAGTCACCAAACTGTGAAAAGAGCCAAGATGCCCTTCAGTGGACAAATGGATAAAGAAGATATGGCCCATATTTGCAGTGGAGTATTGTGTCTCCATCAGAAAGGATGAACACCCAACTTTTGTATCAACATGGACGGAACTGGAAGAGATTATGCTGAGTGAAATAAGTCAAGCAGAGAGAGTCAATTATCCTATGGTTTCATTTACTTGTGGCACATAAGGAATAACATGGAGCACATTGGGAGAAGGAGAGTAGAAGTGAGTTGGGGGAAGATGAAGCGTGAGAGATTGTGGACTCTGAGAAACAAACTGAGGGTTTGGGGTGGGCTTGGGGGGAGTGAGCCTGGTGGTCGGTACTAGGGAGGGCACGTATTGCATGGAGCACTAGGTGTGGTGCATAAACAATAAATTTTGGAACACTGAAAAGAAATAAAATTTAAAATTATTAAAAATGAAAAGACAGAACTTCACTTAGTAGAAATGAAGGGACAGAGTTTGGTGCTGTAATTCCTCAGGTGACACTTTCCATCTGTGTGCTGTTTTGTGAGAGACCTGGGGAAAAGAACAGAGGTCTGGAGGCTCATGAATGGTGATCCCGTAGATTGTTTCCGTAATAATTTATGCTCCAGGGAAGCTGCGGTGAAAAAAACATGAACACAAAAATAATCAAAATACTCAGCGACAGTCTTTTCATCTTCTGAGGAGTGTACACTTCAGCAGGGAAAACAATCCACTTACAGGAGAAACAGAGCAACGGGAGGAAGAAAGCTCTGTGACCCCCACAAGCGAAATTGAAGGGCACAGCAAGAGCCACATCTTGGGAAACCCAATGAGATCTAGCCCGTATGGGTTTTGACCCACTATTTCCACCTGATCAAATGCAGCTCACTGCATCCTAATTGTTAAAAGGAAGAATTGACTGAGGAGAAAAATCAACTCCCACTATTGTTCCAGAGACATTTTCCAGCCAGGAAAGAATTCAATCTCTGAAGATCTGGCGGAGGCTGCGGTGAGGAACTGCTTACAAAGCTCTCTCTGTGATTTAAAAGCATGAAATAACCTCATTTCAAAGTGGAGAGTCTTAAAAAAAAAAAAAAAAAAAAAAAAAAAAAAACAGAAGGAAAAGAAAAACCAAACCCACACACACTCTTATCTGCCCTCACAGCCTGAATTTTGAATCAGGCTTGGGATAAAGTAGAGGAGTCTGTGTGTGCCCTCAAATATCTATTATCAAAAGCCTGATCATTCTTCTCAAAATTCATGGCAAATACTACTTTTTCCTGGTACTATATTACCATCCAAAATAAGTCTCGAAGGGCATTCAAGTTTTACAGCAATTTCTGAAGGGAAACAAACTCACAGGAAATCCATTTGTACCTTATGGATTGAGTCCTGGTGTAGTCAAGTCAGACTGTGGCAGGAGGAATTGTTCTTAAACAGTAGCTATCGATATTGCAAGATCATAGTGTGGAATCCTGGAAGATCATTTCATCTCTGTTCTGTTTGTTCTTGTTCCTCCTATGCATCATACTACTTTGTCTTTTTTATTTGAGGCAATAGGGCATTTTTGGGTCTTTGGGTGTCAGTAACTTTTGGCTCTCTGGATAACTTGTATGCCTGCTTTCTAGAAGGAAGTTCATAAAACTCCAAATAAAACCTCTTTACACATCATGTAACTGTGCTGTGCTTGAGACTTGCCTCCTGTGAAGTAAATAAAGCCATATTGATTTCTCCTGGGCCACACAATCTATTTTGTGGAATTTTCTCTCATCCAGCTCAAATCCCTGCATGGATTTTCAGGCTAGCTGTTTTTCAGCATGGCTGAGAAGTAGACTGGCTGGCTGGAAATGCAGGTAGCTACCAGGCAGATAAACCCCAGCACTGAGCTTATTTTTTTATATTTAGGTATAGAGTCAAAGAAAAACCTGTGTTATCCATAGCACTTGTCATTATTGCTATTAAAGCAAAAGCTTTCAGGTTCCAAGGTTAAGGAAAATGTAGAAGGAGTAGAAATCAGTGTCTCAATTATCCACACACATTCTAGGTGATGAATTTTCTTAGGAGGGCCTCAGGCTAGCAATAGCACTTAAAAGGTTCTCCCAACCATTGCTTCTACCCAGGGTCACACACTATATACCCTTTGATCCCAAGAACTGTGTTAGCAAAGGAATAATTACATTAAAAATAGAAGTGAGATTTTTGTGCTAATGTCCATGTGTGTCTTCACCTATTAATTCCTTTAACTACTGGCAGCTTATAATGTCTCTGGTGTTTTATGGAATTATAGACATGAGTAAGACATAGCCCTTCTTATCAAGAATCTCAAAATATAGTAGGAAAGCTATGGTCAGACACCAGCATTATTGCACAGGTCACACCATCATAGGTAGATGGATAAAGATTGGATGATAATATAGAGGATAGACAGGTAGATGGATGGATAGATGCCCACGTGGGATAATTAGGTAAGTAGACACCAGTGAGTTTGATGTTTTAAATTTCTGAGTTAAAACAGACCTCAAGGCCTACCTGGTCTAGCTTCCTACTATCCTCTGATACCGTATTCTCCTGTCATTTCCCTTTTTTTTTTTTTTTGACCTAAAGAAACTGCATAATCTATACAATTGATGAGCTTGAAGATAAGTATTAAATCATGAAATTATCACAATCTATGTCACATGTTTATATATTTACCTTTGAAAGTTTCTTTCCACCTTATCTATGCTTCTCTAATGATAAGAGCACTTAAGATCTACCCTCTTAGGGGCCCCTCGGTGGCTCAGTGGGTTAAGTGTTCACCTCGATTCCCCTCAGGTCAGGGTGTCAGGGTTGGGATATCGAGATTCACCTCCTCCGGCTCTGTGCTGGGTGTGGAGCTTGCTTCACACTCTCTGAAGGATGCAAACCGTAAGAGACTCTTAATCATAGGAAATAAACAGGGTTGTTGGAGGAATAACTGGGTGATAGACATTAAGGAGGGCATGTGATGTAATGAGCATTGGGGGTCATATACAACTGATGAATCACTGGACTCTACCTCTGAAACTAATAATACATTATATGTTAATTACATTTAAATTAAAAAAAAATTCTCTTCCTCTCCTTCTGCCCTTCCCCTACCTTCTTTCTCCACTCTGAAAACAAAATAATACCAAACAAAAAAACCCAAAACACAAAAAACTACCCTCTTAGCAAATTAAATCTATAATACAGTGTTAACTATAGTCATCAAGCTGTACAATAGATCTTTGAGACTTACACATCTTTTATGACTGCAACTTTGTATTCTTTGACTATTATCTCTGTTCCCTCCCCCCACTTCCCCTGACCCTGGAAACCACCAGCTCAGTCTCTGTGTCTGTGAATTTGACTATTTTAGCTTCATCGTGAGTACCTGTAATTCTGTTTTTGGCTTATTTCACCTGGTGTAATGTCCCAGATGTTCATCCATGTTGTCACAAATGTTAAGATTTCCCTTTTAAGGATGGAACAATATCTCAATGTATGTATGTATGTACGTATGTATATATATATATATATATATATATATATATATATATAGCGCACACTTTCTTTATTCACTCATCAGGAGACATTTAGATTACTTCCTTGTCTTGGCCACTGTGAATGATGCTGTGACAAACATATCACAGATAACTGTGACATACAGTTATCTCCTTGAGATTTTTATTTCAATTTCTTTGGATATATATACACCCAGAAAGTGGTATTGCCAAATAATATGGGATCGATCTTTAGTGTTTTGAAACTCCATAGTGTTTATAAAATAGCTGCATCAATTTACATTCCCACCAACAGTGTACAATAGTTCTCTTTTCTCCATATCCTTAACAAAATTTATTATCTTTTTTTTTTTTTTTTTAGTATTAGTCATCCTAAGAAGTATGAGGGTATATAACTCGTTATGGTTTTTATTTGCATTTCTCTGATTACAGGTGCTGAGCTTCTTTTCACATACCTCTTGGCCATTTGTATAACTTCTTTGGAGAAATGCCTACCCAGAGACACCTGGGTGGCTCAGTCGGCTAAGTGGCTGCCTTCGGCTGGGGTCATGATCCCAGGGTGCTGGGATTGAGTCCCACATGGGGCTCCTTGCTCCGTGGGGAGCCTGCTTCTCCTGCTGCCTCTGCCTGTGTTCTGTCTTTCTGACAGATAAAATCTTAAAAATGTCTACCCAATCCCTTTACTCATTAATTTTTTTTTCTTTTTCTTTTCTTTTTTTTTTTTTTTTTTTTTTTTTTTTTTTTTTTTTTTTGCTATTGTATGAATTCTTTGTTTGGGATATTAACCCTTTATTAGATACATGAGCAGGTATTTTTCTCCCATTCTGCAGATTGCCTCTATATTTTGTTGTGTTGGTGATTATTTCTTTGAGTGTGGAAGAGCTTTTTAGTTGGACTTATTCCCACTTGTCTATTTTTTATTTTGGTGTCCTAACCAGGAAATTTTTGCCAAAGCCAATGTCCAAGAAGCCTTTTTCCTTTTTTTTCTTGGAGGATGTTTAGTCTTATGTTTACATGACTGTACATTTATATTACAGTCTTACGCCTTTAGTCCATTTGGAGTTGTGGGGATTCTGTGTGTGTAGAGAGAGAAGGTTTGAATGTCAGTATTTTATATGTGGCTGTGCAGTTTTCCTAACACTAATAATTGCAGAGATTGTTTTTGCCCCACTGTGGATTCTTAGTACCCTTGTCACGTATTAGTTTATCATATATGTAGGAGTGTATTTCTGGGTTCTCTGTTTCATTTTATGCCAGTACCATACTGTCTTGATTACTGTGGCTTTGTAATATATTTTAAAATTGGGAAGTCTGATGCCTCCAGCTTTGTTCAAGATTTATTTGGCAATTCAGGGTCATTTGTGGTTCCATATGAACTTTAGGGTTGTTTTTCTATTTCTGTAAAACATGCAGTTGGGATTTTTATAGAGATCACTTTGGGTAGTATGGACATTTTAATGGTATTTTGCCATTCTGTATTCGTGAATGTTTTTTCACTTTTTAATGTCTGCTTTAATTTCTTTCATCAGTGTGTTTTAGTGTTCAGGGTACACATATTTCATGTCCCTGGTTAAGTTTATTCCCTAAGCAATTCCTTTTGATGCCATTGTGAATGGGATTGCTTTCTTAATTTCCATTTTGGGTAATTCCCTATTAGTGCTCAGAAAAGCAGCTGATTTATGTACACTGAGTTTTGTATATTGCAGCTTTGGTGACTTTGGTTTTTTCCTAAGTCTGTGTGTGTGCGCGCGCGCGCGCGCGCGTGTGGGGTCCAAGTAAGATTCCTATGTAAACTAATAAAATACAAATCAGAAAGAAAAAATTATTTCTTAAATGCTCTGAGTAGGACTTGCAGTACTAGATTAAATTAAAAAAACAGTGATTATGGATATCCTTGACTTGTTTCAGATTTTAGAGGAAAAGTTTTCAAGTTTTTCACCATTGAGTATGATATTGTAGAATTTCATGTCATCTAATAAAGACAATAAGACAAAGACAATAAGTGTTGAGGTGAATTCATTCACTCCCTAATTTGTTGAGACTTCTTGTTATATATGGAGGTTGAATTTTGTCAAATGTTTTTTCTGCATCCATTGAGATGAAGATTTTTATTCTGTTAATGTGACATAACATTTATTTATTTTTGTATGTGTTGAAGCATCCTTGCATCCCAGGAATAAATGCCACTTTCATGGTGTATGATTCTTTTATGTGCTCTTGAGTTTGATTTGCTAATATTTGTTGAAGAGTTCTGCATCCATGTTCATTAAGGAGATTGGTCTGTGAGTCTCATGTCTTAATTGTGTTTTGGTATCAAGATGATGTTGGCTTCAGAATTTGAGTCTTTTTTTTTTTTTTTTGGAAATATTTTGATTACTGATTCAGTTTCATTTGTTGAGTCTTATCAGGTTTTCTATTTCTTGATTCAGGTTCCTAGGTTTCTAGGAATTATCCATTTCTTGAAGGTTTTCCATTATCTTGTGTAATTGGTCCTAATAGTCTCTAATGATCTTTATCCTGTGTCGTCATTTGTAATAATTCCTCTTCCCTTTCTGATTTAGTGTCTTCTTTTTTTTCTTAATCTGGCTAAAGTGTCATCAATCTTGTATAGAAAAATTAACAAGTTGTTTTTTTTTTTTTTTTTTTTTTTTTTTTTTTTTTAATTTTCTGATGTATTTCTGCATTAGTCTTACTTCCTTTCTGCTAACTTTGGGCTTAGCTTGTTCTTTCTCTAGTTCCTTGAGGTCTGATATTAGGTTGTTTGTGATTAGTTGTTAACTAATGTAGGTGTTTATTAACTTTCTTTTTAAGGATTTATTTATCTTAGAGAATACAGGCATGTGTTCTTGAGGGGGTGGAGGACTGGTGAAGACAAAGAGAGAAGCTGACTCCATGCAGAGCACCAGAGCCTGTGGTAGAGCTCGATCTCATGACCCTAAGATCATGATCTGGGCAGAAACAAAGAGCTGGATGCTTATATGACTATGTCACCTAGGCACCCCTTCACTTCCTTTTAGTACTGTTTTTCCTTTATTCTGTTTATTTTAATAAATTGTGTTGTCTTCATTTGTCTTTGGATATATTCTAATTTTTCTCAATTTTCTTTGACTCAGAGGTTGTTAAGAGTATGCTCAGTTTTTTTTTTTTTTTAAACATTTTATTTATTCATTTGACAGAGAGAGGGGGAACACAAGTAGGAGAAGTGGGAGAGGGAGAAGCAGGCTTCCTGCCAAGCAGGGAGCCCGATGTGGGGCTGGATCCCAGGCCCCTGGGATCATGACCCGAGCTGAAGGTAGCCGCCTAATGACTGAGCCACGCAGGTGATGAGGGAACAAGGAGGCTGACTGAGGACGAAGCAAAAGCTGGCACCTTGTACCTCCTCTCCACCCACTCTGCTTGGTAATATGTATGACATTCCTCAGCCACTCCTGGCTGCCCTAAAAGAGAAGCAAATACTTAACTTGCAGAGATCACAATCCTGCAAGACAGGAAGATAGGAGTCTCCCTTGGTTTACAAATGTCCTAGAGATTTACAACAAAGAAGCTATCTTAACAATAGCACAATTTCCAGAGGCAAATGACTCCGTTCCTCAATCCCTAAAGTTAAATTTCTTCTAAACCCAAATATCACTAAAAAAGACGCTTGACAGCAGAAATGTGAATGGCAGGCCAAAAGACAACATTGATCAAGCAGCAAGACCTCCAGTATCCCTGCACCTTGTAGGCCCTCTTTAGCATATGAAAGCTCCGTTGAAACCTCCCTTCCCCTCACCTTCCCCCAACAGCAGGGTACATAACCTGCCATCCCTCACAACCGGGGGCAGCAGCTCTTCCTGTCCACGGGTCCTGTCTTCATGCTTTAATAAACCACCATTTTGCACCAAAGATGTCTCAACAATTCTTTCCTGGTCATCAGCTCTGGACCTTACCCCACCGAACCTCACTTAGGTTCAGAACTTCATCACAGGCCCCCCAAGAGTATGCTCAGTTTTTGTGTTGGTGAATTAATTTCTTTCTTCTCATGTTTCAAGTTTTACTCCATTGTGTCTGGGAAAGATCTTGAAATGACTTCAAATTTTTAAATATGTTCAGACTTGTTTTGTGACCTAGCATGTGATCTAACCTGGAAAATGTACCATGTGTACGAGAAGAACGTGAATTCTGCTGTTAAGTAGGATATTCATTATGTATCTATTAGGTCTATTTGTCTATAGTATAGTTTAAGTCTGCTTTTACCTTATTGATCTTTTATCCAGACACTCTGTCCATTATTGTAATTGGGGTATTGAAGCCTACTACTATTGAATTGCTGTCTCTTTCTCCCTTCAGATCTAAAGGTGCTCTCTGATGCTGGGTGCATCTGTATTTTTCATATCGATCTGTTGAAGAGATCATTTTGTCACGATGTAATGAACTTCTTTGTTTCTCGTGATAATCTTAACTTTGTTTTTTTCCTGATAAAAGTATAGCTGTTCCTACTTTTTTTTGTTGTCCACTCACATGGACTATCATCCTATCCCTTCCTATCCCTTCATCCCTATCCTATCCCTTCATTTTCAGCCAGTGTAGGTCATTAAATCAAAAGTAGATCTATTGTAGATATCATATTAGTTGGAATTTGGGTTTTATCCATTCATCCATTCTGTCTCTTGATTGGCAAGATCAATCTAATTACATTTAAGTAACTATTGATAATTATATTGATAACTATATTATATAGTTCTATTGATAACTATTGATAGTTATTGGTTAGTAATTGATTTATTGTTAATTTCTGTTTTGTAGTCTTGTTTCCCTTTACTGTATTCCTTTTGTGATTTTTTTTGTTTGTTTTTGTACTTTGATTTGCTTTGATTCTTACTGTGTTTCAAAATACCAGTCTGTGTGTGCTCTTGTTGAAATACATTTAGTATGTTCTCCCCAGGGTTCTTGTATTTTCTGTTCCTTTTGACTGCTGGAATTCTCTTGAGATAAACACATCTCTTGCACCTTCTTTTAATTCTGATGCCTCTTCAAATGTCCTCTTATTAAAGAAGTATTCCTGATCACCCTATTACCACCACCAATCTCTTTTATCTTTGTTCTTCAACCCTGCCTGTCATGTTATGTTTATTGCTTTCTCTGTCTTTTAGAGAGTAAGCTCTATAATACTGTGAACTTCTGTTAATCACTGTATTTCCAGTGCCCGAATAGTAGCTGACATGTGGTAGTTACTACAATGAATGAATGAATGAATGGCTAAATTGATGTAAAGGCAACTTGTCTGAGACCATGGAGGATTTTGGATTCTGTGTTAAGGAATGTAGGCTTTATTTATTAGCTCTGGGTCAGCTACTGCCACAAAAATACAACGTCACAGAAGAACTATAAGCTTCTATTTCTTTTCCATCTGCAGATCCATGGCTGATGCTTAACTGGTTCAGGCTGTGTTCAGGGGATGATTATTCTCACTTTCACACACCTGTAGTCAGGTAGGTCTATAGCTGATCTTGGCCTGCACCCAGCATGGGTCGGCCCTGTTTTGCTCTTAATTTTTCTCCTGGGACCAGCAGACCAGTCTGGGAATTTCCGACTCAGGTTGATGACAGATCCAAAAGAGCAAGATCACCTGTCATAACAGTTCTTAAACCTCTGTGTTTCATGGCTGCTGACGTTCCAGTGGCCAAAACAAATTACATGACTAAGCCTGCAAGAGAAAGGCTAAGATTTAAATCACATCTCCCGTAGAGGGTAGTGTTACTTTATGATTTTCAGTAATTTAACCCTCCTTTACAGATTACTACACAACATTTAAAATTTTTTCTACTACTGAGATATCATCTGGAACCAACATTGAATTAATGACAGGTAACCATTGTGTAGTCTATCAGTAAAATAGTTTTTTTTTAAGGTTTTATTTATTTGACAGAGAGAGAGAGTGATCACAAGTAGGCAGAGGCAGGCAGAGAGAGAGGGGGAAGTAGGCTCCCGGCTTAGCAGAGAGCCCAATGTAGGGCTCGATCCCAGGACCCTGAGATCACGACCTGAGCTGAAGGCAGAGGCTCACCCACTGAGCCACCCAGGTGCCCCTAAAATAGTTTTTTTTTCCTAAAATAGTTTTTACATGCTTATGTTGTTATGTGTATGTCCTAATCACAATACCCAATAAATAGGTCAATAACTTAGACTGTGCAGAGATAGTTTGTCTTCTACACAATTTATTTTTCATCTTTTATTCTAGAAACAACAAAGTGCTCCCTCTGCTCCCGTTCAATTTCCCTTTTGTAGGAATTTAATTTATGAGACTGCTGACTTTAATTACAGATGGAAGCATGAAACTGTTCTATCAAAAAGTAATTGACTGTCATAATAGTATAGCTTTGAGATTTTCTTATTTTCCTCTCCCATCTAAAAAGAATAGGCTCTAGAGATTAGAGTTAATGATGCTGATGGTGTACTGATTGCTGGATTATTTGTTTTCTTTCTTCTTGCATTTGGGACTAACCTGATTATTTTAAGGACACCTGTAATTCTTTAGCAAATGTTTAATTCCAGTCAGGGAAATCTACCATCATGTGCGGGTACTGTAATATTACAATGTGTTTCCAAAGATGACAAGATGACAATTTCATATGTTTAATAGAAGGATCGGCAGGGAATAATTTCAATACTGGGCAAATATCTGGGAGTTAGCAGGATTGGGTTAAACAGAATTCCCAGGTTGTATTTCCTAGAAAAACTGAAGTCACATCTCCTACATCCAAGAGGTAAAAGGGATAGGGAAATTTGTATTTTTAGAGGTCATTTGCTTATAAATATGGCCAACCAATTACCACTTCAACAGTGCCCAAGAAGGGTTCTGTGCTTCATATGTTAAATGGAACAGACTTACTTGCTTGTCATTTTTTTTTAAACTGTTTTAAATGTCATTCTCTCCTCAACATCTGCCCCCAATTCTTCACTTTGCCAACTTTCTGCAAATGATCTGCTAATTTTCTAATTGGTTTTATTTTAAACACAGGATGAAAGTAATTAAATGGTGAGCAAGTCAATACAAGCGCAATCCCACAAGGATACCCAAAGATGGGTACAGTGAAGCAAGTATATTTTCTTAGTATTTCATGAAAACAACTTTGAAAATAGTCTCTATTAAAAAAGCTTAATAAAATAACTAGCAAGTACATCTGAACCATTTGCTGGAGTAAACACGGATTTAACCTCTAGATAATCTCAGCCAGATTATGATGGAATAATGACAAATTTCAGAATATTCTTCACTGGGCAGTTTTGTATAAATTTTGAGATGAAAATAGGTGTATGTTGGAGATACTATCACCCCATATCTGTGACATTTCACATAATGACTCTGTAAAGATATACTCTGACACATTCTCATTAGCAAGTTATATAGGTTGCTTATTAAAGTAGTGGGAATTACTTTGAATGAACTCTGTAAAACTGGGTAAATGACTATGTGAGAATGAGTTAATCAGCTGTCTTTGTTAAATGTTTTTCTAAGTGTGGGAGGCCTTGGCAGGTAATTTGGCTTTCTCTGATTTGCAGCTGCTGTCATCATTGCTATGTGTGATTGATATGTCTGCCTGGACAGATTTGCAACCTGACACTAATGCTGATGAATGGTTTAAAGATACTGAATTATTGATAATTTCAGAAGTGCCCCTGGAATTGGATCTAAGAGGCTGGTTTCCAAGTTACAACTCCATTTCATGGTGATACTGTCGAGGCAGCATTTCTTTGTGAGGAGTTTTGAGTTAAGCTTCATATCCTATCATGTGTAGCGAAAATGTAACTAATTATGCTATGAATTTTCTCTAGTAGAACAAATTCCACTCTCTGCTTTGGTATCATGTAGAGATTCTTACACGAAATGCATTTCTTTATGGTTATCATGTCACACGTTTACCTGCAACTACTTTATAAAGGGAAGTAACCATTTTTTCTTAATAGCTGTGGTGTGTTTTGCCAGAGATGTGAAATATTAGACTTAAATGGAACACCCAGCCCACTGTTTCTCAGAACCTCTCCAATGTCAGAGGAAGGTGAATGTCATGCACCTGGGAGTCTGGAGGGAGGGGTAGAGCATAAAACAAATTATTTGAGGTCTTAAGATTTTTCAGTCTTCATCCATAATATATCCCATGTCCACTGAACCAAGATTTCAGCTGAGCTGAGCTACCTTGTTTGCATGAATTAGCTAGGAAGCCTCATTCCCAGTCCTGTAGGAATTCTAATGCTTTTCTCTAGATGTCTGGAAATTTCCTAAAGACTTGTGTTCTCTGGAACCTGTCTCTACGATTTCCAATTTCACTTCAGTCTTGCTAAAGTTTTCATCTTGGGCTACTCTCACTGACCCTTGGTAGTAGAACACCTTACTTACTTACTTCCTTTCCCCACAGTGCAACTCCTACAGGGTGCATGTAGGAATACCACACCTCAGTAAAAGTCTTTGAGAGGCAAAGGCCTACGTCCCAACTTTGTGCATGTTAAAAGTAAACATTGGTCATCGTTTTTCTTCCTTCGGCCATCTCTGTTGCCCCTGCTGCCAGCATCCTCTCACTAGCTCATAAAGTGGGCTCCTTTCCTGCCATCATGTGGCTCATTCTATTACTTCGGCACTTTTTCTCCCCTCTCTTCCACCCCCCAGGTTCCATTCTTTTCGGAGTTTACCTATAAATTTTTGCTAACTTCCTATCCAGAGTGGTTTGACTCTCTTTGTCTAGCGTGGGCAAATTAAGGCTATTCCACTTGGCCCTTCTTGGTAATTAAACATTTCCATCAAGGTGGTTCCTTGAATAAGATTATTTTATTCAATAGAGAAATGCTATAAAGGGTCTCCTTTTTTTCTTCCATGTTCTATTAATACTAAGAGTTTGTTCCCCTTAAACCTTCAGTATATTTTCTGCTTCAACAACCTACCCCCATTCTTTGATAATTTTGTGTTTACCACTAAAAACACCAACAACCCGGTTTGAGAAGAATGGGTCTATTTCCGGCTCTCCTCTGTTACAAATGAGTAGTGAAGGCCAGGGACGTGAAGTTACCTTCTCCGGGTCCCTAGAATGAGAACATTTAACAGGGAATACAAAATTCCTCTGTCCCATCATTCAAGATAGACTAAGTTCCTTATTTTTAGTGAAATTATGTTACATATGTACATCTTTACTTTTCAATAGGGGTTTCTTGACAGTGTGCTCATTTTTAAAGGAAAATGCTGTATTCTAATAAAAATCCATGTAAAATCCATGCTAGTGTAAAAAAAAAAAAAATCATGTAAAAGCTTCAATGACATAGATTCTCTTTCCATTTATTCCTGCATTGACTGGTTGGTGATAGCTTTTGGAATATTACCTCCAGAAAATTTCAGAGTTATTATAAATATGTACCATTATCTGGGAAGGTTAATGTATTTGCTGGATTCTGTCCTGGTATATTTGTTTTCCTTCGCCCTGATGGTGAGTCACTTGATTATCAAAGAGCAGCAAGACCTTGAAGAACTGCTGTCTCAGAACTGAGACAAAGTTTCTATTTTGGTTCTCCCCCATGGGTTTTTTTTTTTTTTCCTCACATGCTTTGGGTTTTATTAGTTTGCAGGATTGTCTACACATATTCTTGTGGGTACAGCTACTCGTCAAACACGTATTTTCTGAATTCTTTGTCCTCTGAACTAGCAAATATTAATTGGGGATTAAATACACACACACACACACACACACACACACACACACACACACATATATATAGGTATATATATGTATATATACCTACTTACCTACCAACCATGGGTCCTTATTCTCAAATTTTTATAACTCATTTGGGGAGAAGAAACCTAGGTAAATGAAAATAATGCAAGATTTAATGTTTTGAGGAAATAGAAGAAATATAAAGCTGAATATGATACATTGGGAAATGGAAGGTATATAGTCAAACATGGTTTGTGCTCCTTTTAGTCTGTCAAAAGCTCTGAACTCTAAGGGAAGGCACCTAGGCATCCACTGAAATTTCCTTGCTATTTTCCAGGATTGAGGGATTTAGGGAAGCCTACTCATGAAGGATATGGACCTCAGGTGAAGAAATGCTAGGACAAACTGGAAGTACCAGTGGAGAGGCATGGAGGATTCCAGATAGACTGAGAAGAAAGGGAATTGCAGATGGGTCTAGAAAGATGAGCAGAAGAGCGGGACAAGGCTGAGGTAGGGGATGGCATTCCAGGCTGAGAAAATCTGGAGCAAAATGCCAAAGTCAAGATATTAAAGAACATAACTTGGCAACTATTAAACAAGATTAGAGTAAAAGAAATAGTAGGACCATAGGGGTAAATCTGGAAAGGTTGGTTCCTGTTGGACTCTAAATAACGATACAAAGTGTTTTCATCTATTTATTGCAAAAGTAATACATGTTTATTTTAAGAAATTCAAATCCTATGAAAGTATAAAAATAGAAAATAAAAATTTCAAATGTATAAAGTTGAGTTTATGCAGTGCCTGGGTGGCTCAGTGTGTTAAGCCTCTACCTTTGGTTTGGATCATGATCAGGGTGCTGGGATCCAGCCCCACATTGGGCTCTCTGCTCAACGGGGAGCCTGCATCCTCCTCTCTCTCTGCCTGCCTCTCTGCCTGCTTGTGATCTCTGTCAAATAAATAAAAATCTTTAAAGAAAAAATTGAGTTTGCGTTAAATAGGGTTATAACCTGCTTTTCCATATAACATGTGCATTACTGCTAACTTTCCATGTCCACACACAAATATCATTCTTGCTGTTTTAATTCTCTCAATTTGATCTTTT
Source organism: Mustela nigripes (assembly GCF_022355385.1). Classification (NCBI taxonomy): domain Eukaryota; kingdom Metazoa; phylum Chordata; class Mammalia; order Carnivora; family Mustelidae; genus Mustela; species Mustela nigripes. The sequence continues at coordinate 82,619,990 of NC_081558.1, read as the reverse complement.
ATAGATGTACCATAATTTGTTTAACCTAATTCTCTATTGAATAGGTTTTCTTGATTTCACTGGTATACAAATTTTCATAATACATGTCCTATTCATATTTTGGGGTACTGCTCTGATTATAACTTGATGAATTCCTAAAATTGCTAGACCAAGGGGCATTGTTATGGACTGAGTATGTCTACCTACCCCCTTTCCCCTCATTTGTATGTTGAAATCCTAAATCACATTTAGGAGGTAGGGCCTTTTGGGAGGTGATCAGGTTATAAGTGTGGAGTCCTTGTGAATGGGACTAGTGCCTTTATAAGGAGACCCCAGAGAGCTCCCTTGCCCCTTTAACCAGATGAGGACAGTAAGAAATCTATGAACCAGGAAAAGGTCTCCCACCAGACATGAATCTGCTATTGCTTTGATCTTGGACTTCCCAGCATTCAGAACTGTGAGAAACCAGTATGTTGTGTAAACTGTCCAGTCTATGGTATTTTTTACTGTAGCAGCCAGAGATTAAAACATACACTTATTAAAATTTTTTAGAATTTTTTAAAAAAAGATTTTATTTAACAGATCACAAGTAGGTAGAGAGGCAGGCAGAGAGAGAGGGGGAAGCAGGCTCCCTGCTGAGCAGAGAGCCCAATGTGGGGCTCGATTACATTTTGATCCATGTTGCTAGATTGCTTATCAGAAGTTCCATCACCATCAAGGGTTGGGGTTGGGGGTACAGGGAGAAGGAAAGAGAAGGCATTAGTGCTTATTTCCCTTTCGTTTCCCAGAGATGTAGATGGCCTGAAGAGGGACTATCACAGGTTCTGTAGCAGTGGTGAAGCTGATAGTAACGATGTAACGATAGTAATGATGAAGAGTCTGTGGAGAAGAAGCGGGCAAGAGCCTGCTATGAGGGTATTAACACTGGTTTAGTGGCAAGTAGATGAGAACTGCCATGAGAGCAGTTTGTAAAGAAGTAGAAGGATGAATTAGAGAAGTGGAAAAAGGATCGAGGAACTGGGTGTATAGATCTGTGAGAGAAACACATTGTGGCCAGTTGGTATGCTAATGGTGTGCAGACATGATGGGAGGCAGTGATCCCAGGATCATCCAATAAGGCTGGCCGTGGTCTGGCTGCAGTGTGAGGGATGCCTGCCTCATGGCAGAGCTTAAGTGTGTCCACCCAAACAGCAGCACTCGAAGATGCTGGATGGCTTAGTTGGTTAAGTGTCCAACTCTTGATTTTGGCTCAGATCATGAGCTCAGGGTCCTGAGATTGAGCCCCACATGGGGCTCTGCATTGAGCATGGAGCCTACCTGAGATTCTTTCTCTCACTCTTCCTCTACTCCTCCCCCGATTGCACTTTCTCTCTCACCCTCTCTCTCTCTCTCTCTCTCAAAATAGTAATGCTAATAATATTACTACTAATGATAATAATAAACAACAACAAAAAAATATTCAAGGACCCTGCTTTCTTGATATGGGGCAAAGATGATTGAGAGCACTTGGCTTTAGAAGATCTACCAGTTGCCCCTTGGCCCATCCTAGATTCTGTATGGGTAGCAAAACTTTTCCTCTCTACCCTTAGATTTAAAAATATAAACTGAGAAGCAAATTTAATAGAGTTTAGTATCTCTTAGAGTGTTTGGCTTTTATTCTTACTGATTTCCCTCGAGTCTACAAATGAGGACAAGCCCTGGTTGGCTCTTTGAGAGGTGTGACATGAGGCATTACTTGCATAATGGGGCGTCTTACTTTCATTAGTTTCCTTTTCTGCCTTTTCCCTACTCCTTGCCAGCTGAGCCTGTTGTGATGTTTGCCAGCTAACTCTGCTTTTCATTGTTGATATCCCCTCTGTGATCTCAGTGCCTTTGTTACTTCCCTCTTCCATCATTATGATTCAGGAAAGACCATTGTGTTAGTACCTTGTGGTAACACGTAATCCATTTCCTGTTTCCCAGGGTTATCTGCAATGTAAACCTCATCAAATGCTGTGCTCTCAGACTGGGGTCAGTGAACCTCTTCTCTAAAAGGCCAGGTGGGAAGTACTTCAGACTTTGGGAACCACGGACAGTCTCTGTGGCACGCCTTTTGTGTTTTGTTTGAATTTCTTTTTTTAACGATCCTGTTGAGACCTAAAAACCATTCTTGGCTCACAGGTCATATTAAAAAGGGCTGTAGGTTTGGTCCACAGCCATATATTCCTGACTCCTGGTCTAGGAGGCGACATTGTGAGAATGAAATTTTTTTGCTTACAGCAGCACTTATCTGGGAGACTGCAAAGCTGAACACTGTTTCATTAACCAGCTAAAGATGTTAGAGTCATGAAGTTTGCATGACCTCAGTACACCAGACCCTTACTGGGTCTCATTTGAAAACCTATTTTTGGCCAATGAACAATGGAATTTGCTTTAACCAATTATGTGCAGACTTGAGGATTCATTCTTTGCTCTCTCTAGAGTATGAGTTTTCAAACCAACTTTCTTTGTAACTCCTAAATTCCCTACCCGCACTCCCAAGGTGAACTACTCAGTGAATTTTGACATTGTTGTATGTTCCTCCTGCCTGTCAAGTTAATAAATTTAGGGTTCCTCCCCACCCCGGTGGTTTTTGTTGTAGTCTTAGCAATTCCCTATGTGAAAAATTCAGATGTAAGTCAGCTAGTAGGAAATTTCTTTTGGATGTTAGGTAAGGAGGAGTTTTCTTACCGTTTCTGAAACTATGTTTAGAGTAAGAATGGCAGTTTAATCAGCTTGGGAATAATAGGGGAGTGAACAGATAAAGCCATCTTATTTGTATGCAAAGGGTGGGGAGATCCTGCTTCTTTAACAAAATGGAGCAAAGATCTTGTCCTTGAAATTGGCAAAATGATTAGTTTACCCATAAATTATAGAAAATTGATAATGATGCAAATGTTGCTTTTTCATAAAAATGCAAACGAATTGTGTCCAGACAAATGCAATAGTTACTTACAGATATTTACTAATTTTGCATCTGTTTGTCTGTTCATGTAGACATTCCTGATTGCCCCTTTAGACTCATTCTTTGGATACTCCTTTGGACCAGTTGTAATATCTTTCTGGTTTTTTCAGTGACTTAAACAAAATATTTGCCATGTGATCATCATATATATGACCTCATGATTATGAAAATTACCTTTTAACAATCTTAATATCCTACAATCTTTTTCATTATAATACACACATATATTTGTGTCATATATACATACAGTTATATAGAGTATGTTTTTTATCAGTGTTTCTCTTGTAAAATACACATATAAGCAAATTATTTGATAATTATCTAATTCAAACCCAGTGAGATTGGATTCTACTTGTCTGGGCATTTTGTATATAATAGTCCTTCTTAAAAGGTCTGATCACAATAATTCTATTTCCTTTAACCCATATTTCTGTCTGTCTGTGATATAATAGATATTAAATAGGCCAAGGCCAAACAGATTTGAGGCTATGGTTCTACTGATAATTGAATGTGTGGTGATCAATTCAAACTTGTAACTATGAAGATAGGCCCAAATTCCAAGTATACCCACTATTGTCTTTTTTTTTTTTTCTCATTTTGACAAGACTCTGAAGTTAATAATGCAGACTGATTATTAAGAATTTCTTCTTGCTGTATTGTAAGCTGCTCAAGTAGAGGAAAAGTTTCCTTTTAATTTAAAAATATAGATAGTCGTCTAAAAGCTGAACAGTTTTTTGGGCACCTGGGTGGCTCAGTCAGTTGAGTGACTGCCTTCAGCTCAGGTCATGATCCTGGAGTCCCAAGACCAAGTCCCACTTAGTCCCTGCTCAGCGGGGAGTCTCCAGGGGAGTCTCCCCTCTTATGCTCTCTGTCAGTCACTCTCTATCTTGCAAGTAAATAAAATCTTAAAAAAGCTGAACAGCTTTTTGAGGACTCCTAAATTTATATATTTAGATACAATGTTTTCATCTCTAAACAATTCTATTTGCTGGGTAGGAATCACTCAAATCCTAAAGCACCCAGGACATTGCCAAGTTCAGAGCTTTCTTTTTTTTTGTAAAGGTGGTGGAGCTCTGGCATTATCTCATTTATTACTTTCACATTCTAGTCCATACCCTTGACCTTAAAGCAATATCAGGTTTTGATTCACATCCTTTTTATATGAAAAATTTCACTAATGTAATGGCATATATTTTTAGAAGTAAAAGGTTTTTAGGGAAATCCAGACTCGTATGCTATCTGAATCTGTTCTTAAAATCCCATATTTCCCTTGAAACTTCAGTTTAAGGTGGAAGAATGCTGGTAAAGTTAAGACCTATATGCCTACTTTTGTATTTGGCAAACAGAATTGTAAATGTTTTAGGTATTTAGGTCCATTTCATACTATTTCCTGTTTCCTCTCATGTAGCAAGCACTGTGCTAGGTATTTGGAAAAGCAAGATAAATAGATTTCTCTACCTCTTGAGCACAGTGTCTAATAGAAGAAGAACTGAAATGATGAGATTGTGTAATAATGGTAGTATGTACAAGGTGTACAGTCAGCCTATAGGAGAGAATGATTAGCACTGAGCAGAGTAGATCATGGAAGTCTATAAACTATAGCAAATGTTAAAGACTGGAAATCATGAAGATTAATTCAAAGCGCATATATGGAGCTCTTAAAATTTGAAGACTAGGTAAAGCGTTCTGGACACATGCACATAAAAACACAAATATATGGGCCATGACTCAAGAAGCTCATGGTCTGTTAGAGAAAACAAAAGTGAATGAGCAATAATAATACATTTAAAAAGTGGTGCAGTGAAGATACGGATCAAAACCTGTAGGAATTCGAGAGGTACTGGGGAGATAAGGATCAGAGAAGGCTTCTGATGGGGAAGGTGAAGTCAAGTCTGGAAGAACATGTGCAAAGAGACAAGGAAAGCTAATAGGAGCAAGGAATTAATGTTCTAGGTAGCACTGGTAGAACTTTTGCATATACTGGTATATGAAAAGGCCCTGAGTCCTGAGAGACAATCTAGCATATGAGAGAAGTGTGACCCGAGTGCAGGCAATGTGGTAGATGAGATTAGATTCAGTGCTCTGCAAATAGGTAGAGGGTCCTATAGGAAGCGCATTGTCTGCCATATAAATGGTAGGAGGAATTTTTGAAATGTTTAAAATGAGGATAGCAACAAACTAGCCTTCATAGGATGCCACTCTAAAAACAATATGGAGAAAGATTAGAGCAAAATAAAACAGACAAAAGGAATAGTTTCTTATCGGAATCTGAATGGGAAATGAACATGGCCCAAACCCAGGAAAGGACAGTGAGTATGGAGAAAAAGACATTTAAGGCATAATAAGAAAGCACAAGGCTTAGTGAGCAGAAAGACCCCGAAGGAGATGTGCAGGATAGCACCCATATACCTGGCTTGCAGTTGGCAGTGCTGCTCCAGATGGAAATGATGGCAGAGAAGGAGAGATGGGAGGGCAGTTTGGTTGGAGAACTGTAACCTGCCCCCAGCTACACACAGTTACGATGCCTGTAGGATCCAAACAAATATGCCACATGGGGCAGTTGGAAAATTTGAGTTCAGAATCGAAAAGAAACAGGAGTCTAAGTTACATATTTGGGACCTAAATAACTATTTAATTGGTTATAATTAAATAATTGGATGATGTCACTGTGGAAAGAATAAATAACATTGAACCAGAAACCGATCCCAACAAATCTGAAAACCTCAAGGATGAAATGGAGGCGGTGTTGAGGAAGACCAGAAAGAATATCAACAATAAGTAGTCAGTGAATCTAGGGGAAAACGAGGAAAAGGTAGTATCGCAGAAGAGAAGAAAGATGGAATGGCCAACGGTAATAAGTGCTGTAGAGAGGTCGTGGAGAGCAAAAGGAAAAACAATACACAAAGACTGATGTACGTGCCAGATTGAAGCAAAAAGTCTGTGAGATTAAAGAGATTGTGGGCTATGGAGTAAAAAGAGAAGCGAGTGTGATACTATGCATTTTAAAATTCTTTTATTTATGTATTTATTCTTATCCTTGAAGGAAAGACCCAAGAAGTGGAGGAGTGAAGTGTAGCTATTTCTAAAGATGCACAGTCAGTGAGAGCAGACATCTTTGGCTTGGTTGGGGGCTGTAAACTTTTTGAAGATTGCATGGCAAGTAGCAGGCCCTTATTGAATTCACTCATTAGTTGAATGCATAAACAAGATGGGACATACTTGAGGTCTATACATCAGTGAATAATAATAATAACAATAATAAAAATACTCAGGGTAGATGGCTTCCACCAAGGGAGAGCAAACTGCAAGACAGCTGGCCAGGAGGGGAGGCTCTGAGACTGAACATGGAGCATCACCTTGGAGTGAAGATACTCCTTTACTAGACCTGTACCAATAGGATGCTCAGTAATGTTAGAGAATTTCAAGGCAATTCCATCAGGAAGTTGGGAAATATAGACCTTTTCAATTTTAAGGATTTTGTGGTTACAAAACCAGCATGTCCTCATCTCAGAATGCCTCTTTAAAAATGATACAGATAGGGGCGCCTAGGTGGCTCAGTGGTTTGGGCTGCTGCCTTCGGCTCGAGTCATGATCTCAGGGTCCTGGGATCGAGCCCCTCATCGGGCTCTCTGCTCCGCAGGAAGCCTGCTTCCCTCTCTCTCTCTCTCTCTCTCTGCCTGCCTCTCTGCCTACTTGTGATCTCTGTCTGTCAAATAAATAAATAAAATCTTTAAAAAAAAATGATACAGATAACTCAGGGGAACCTGGGTGTCTAGTTGGGTCAGCTTCTAACTCTTGATTTTGGCTCAGGTCATAATCTCAGGCTCATGAGATTGAGCCCTGCGAGGGGCTCCAGGCTGAACGGAGAGTCTGCTTATGGCTCTCTCTACGTCTGCCTGTCCCCTGACTCTCATGTACAAACCCTCTATCTAAAATAAATAAATCTTAAAAAAAAAGAAAAGAAAAATGACACTAATAATCGAGTTAATTATGTCTGTAATTGAGGTGAAAGGACTGAATTATTTGAAAGAATAGCCTTGATTCCGTACTTGGCATTCTGAGTACGAGTTGCTAGTGTTAATCTTACTGACAGCTCTTTTTAATACCCCTCTGGGGTGAGTTAGCTCTTCCATTAACCCTAATAGTCCCCCTCAGCAGGAAGGACACTAAATGAGAAACCGAATCACATTCACACTTTACAGTTCCCCAACCCAAGTCCCTCTCCAAAGGCTTCATCATTCTTCTCAGCCGATGAAGAAATACCAACACTGTCTCAGCATAGAACTTGCGGCCAAGGTTTGGGCAGTTAGAGTTGCAATCATGGGATTATAACATGATATTCTCTATAAAGAACATGCATACACTCTTCAAGCTACTTTGATTTTTTTTTTTTACATTTTTTTTATTTTTATTTATTTTTTATAAACATATATTTTTATTCCCAGGGGTACAGGTCTGTGAATCACCAGGTTTACACACTTCACAGCACTCACCAAAGCACATACCCTCCCCAATGTCCATAATCCCACCCCCTTTTCCCAAACCCCCTCCCCCCAGCAACCCTCAGTTTGTTTTGTGAGATTAAGAGTCACTTATGGTTTGTCTCCCTCACAATCCCATCTTGTTTCATTTATTCTTCTCCTACCCACTTAAGCCCCCATGTTGCATCACCACTTCCTCATATCAGGGAGATCATATGATAGTTGTCTTTCTCTGCTTGACTTATTTCGCTAAGCATGACACGCTCTAGTTCCATCCATGTTGTCGCAAATGGCAAGATTTCATTTCTTTTGATGGCTGCATAGTATTCCATTGTGTATATATAACACATCTTCTTGATCCATTCATCTGTTGATGGACATCTAGGTTCTTTCCATAGTTTGGCTATTGTGGACATTGCTGCTATAAACATTCGGGTGCACGTGCCTCTTTGGATCACTACGTTTGTATCTTTAGGGTAAATACCCAGTAGTGCAATTGCTGGGTCATAGGGCAGTTCTATTTTCAACATTTTGAGGAACCTCCATGCTGTTTTCCAGAGTGGCTGCACCAGCTTGCATTCCCACCAACAGTGTAGGAGGGTTCCCCTTTCTCCGCATCCTCGCCAGCATCTGTCATTTCCTGACTTGTTTATTTTAGCCATTCTGACTGGTGTGAGGTGATATCTCATTGTGGTTTTGATTTGTATTTGTATTTCCCTGATGATTTTTTTTTTTTTAAACAACTGGTAAGCTCACATTCTAAAAAGATTCATGGCAGCCATATCATCGCTTTCAAAGTGGAAAAAACACTTTATTGATATTATAAAAATCTAATAGAAGAAAAGTGAAATCTGTACATAGATGAGGGCAATAGTAAGCAGTATAGGAGAATAAGACAGTTATATCAAATCAGGTACTTAAAGATCCAATTATTAGCTGGGGAATTCCTTGGTGACAGCCAGGCAGGAGTCCTGACTGAGAGGCCTGGGCAGAGGGTCCTCTCCTCAGGTAAGACTTCCATCTGACCATCCCCATTAGAGCCATATTGATGGGGCAAATGGTGGGGTCTGAAGTTAAATGTTTGTTTGCCTGGTAGAGTTTGGAGCTAGCTGCATTCCTGTGTTACCATGTCTTTACATATCAAGGAACCTGGGCTAGGTGTTTGCTTCCCCTTCTGGATTCCATTGGGAGGGGGGCAGCCTAGCTCAGAGCCAGAGGAGATGCAAGGCAAACTTTATATACCTTCTGGTCTGGACACCAAGAGGGCTAGTTCTGACCTGGAGGCTTCCTAATGTCAACTAACCAGGCTCCTGAGGTCATCCTGCAGCCTGTCTTATAAACAATATTCTTTAGCCTGTCTGCATACATGCAGGTTGGGGTGGTCAGTTACGCAGGACAAATCCCAGAAACCACCACCCATACAAGTCAAGAAAACTGCCCCTGCCTCATCCCTATGTCAACTCTAATCATGTTTGTGAAATGGAAGAGGTGATCACTGCAAGTGAAATAGAATTTTTGTATGTGAGTGTCAGTGTGGTCGAAGTGTGGCCCTAACTCGGAATACGTGCAAAGCAGCCCCCAAAGAAGTTGTAGCTCATGACTACACATAAGCTACCCTGGAGGGCACTTGCAAGAGGCTGAAATTCTGCACTACCTAGTTGGGGAGCAGGATGGTGGAATTTGAATTTTATCATTCATGTGAGAGTTTTTGTTTTCCCAGTGGGGCTTGAGAAGTTAGGGGACACTCCCACTTTGTATAAAATATGGAATCTTTCTGATGACAGCTTGGGTACAACTCATGGTACCTGGCTTCACAAAGTAAGAAATGATGACAAGGGAATCAGAATTTTTCACCTATAATCCTTTTCCCCCAGTTTTATTGAGATAATTAACATGGTATAAGCTTAGGTGTACAACATAATGATTTGATACATGTATATGTTGAATTACAAGATGTTCAGCTAATATCTATCACCTCACATAGTTCCTGTGATAAGAACTTTAAAGAGCTAATGTCAGCCATGCTCAAATATACCATACAGTATTGCTAACTATAGTCACCATGCTTTACATTACAACCCCAGAACTTATTTATCTTAAAACTGGGAGTTGATACCTTTGGGTCACCTTTACCTGTTTTCCCCACTCCCTACCCCCACCTTTGGCAACTATCAATATGTTTCTAGGAGTTTGGGTTTTCAAACTTCACATGAGTGAGACCATATAGTACTTATGTTCTTCTTACTTATTTCACTTAGCATAAAACCCTCAAGTTTCATCCCTATTGTTGTAGATGACAAGATTTCCTTTTTAATGACATATAATCCAGTGTGTGTGTGTATTACATTTTGTTTATTCATCCATGGATGGACACTTAGGTATTTCCATGGCTATTGTACAGATAGCTCTGGAAAACAGTGATTTCATTTTCTTTCCATAAGTGGAATTCCAGAAGTGGAATTTCTAAAGAATTTTTATTTTTTTTAATTTGACAGACAGAGATCACAAGTCGGCAGAGAGGCAGGCAGAGAGAGAGGGGGAAGCAGGCTCCCCACTCAGCAGAGAGCCCGATGCGGGGCTGGTCTCAGGACCCTGGGATCACGACCTGAGCTGAAGGCAGAGGCTTTAACACACAGAGCCACCCAGGTGCTTCCAGAAGTGGAATTTCTAGATAATGTCATGGGTCCATTAATTTTGAGGAACCTCCACACTGTTCTCCACAGAGTAGCTGGACTGATTTTCATTCACAACCACAGTGTAAAGGGATTCCTTTTGTTCCACATCTTCATCAACACTTGTTGACCACTGTAACAGGTATAGGGCGATATCTCATTGGGGTTTTGATTTGCATTTCCCTGATAGCTAATGATAATGAACACCCTTTCATATCTCTTTCATATAAGTTCCAAATAACTTATTTGGAAAGAATTATAATTATATTACCAATTATAGAGCAAGATAAGATGAATGCATTTTTTTGCTTGAATATGTACATGTATGACCCCTTTTTCACTAGGCTGTTTGGTTTTGTTTTTGCTACTGAGATGGAGTTCCTTAAATATTTTAGTATTAACCACTTACTAGGTATATGTTTTGCAAATATTTCTTCACATTCTATAGGTTGCCATTTCACTTTGAGTGTATCTCTGGCTGTTCTTCTGTAAGCCTTTGGGGTGTTTTTCTTTGCTAGTGTGTAATCAAATGAGTGAGGGGTGTCACACAAGTGTGAGTCTGGATTTGGTATTATTTATTCAAAATTTGATATTTGTTCATTATGGATATTCTCATGTTGATTTTAGAGTTGTAAAAATATCATAATCCTAACATTTATCTTGATAGCTGAGTTTTTTGGGCACTCCTCTTTTTAAATTTTGTACCTTACTGAAGTGCCCCGTACCCAAACAACAAGAATGTATTTGTTTATTTTTTAAAAGATTTATTTATTTGACAGAGATCACAAGTAGGCAGAGAGGCAGGCAGAGAGAGGGGGAAGCAGGCTCCCCACTGAGCATGCGGGGCTGGATCCCAGGACCCTGAGATTATGACCTGAGCAGAAGGCAGAGGCTTTAACCCACTGAGCCACCCAGGTGGCCCAAGAATGTATTTAATAAAACTTTGTTTTCCTTTTTACCAAGATTTGCCCAGCGGTACTGTGAACTTAGAGCCACTACACAGCCAGTCTCTTTTGAGATAAGAGCAAGTTGGCAAATGTGCTCCAAGTTGAATTTTATTTTTGGAAATTTACAGATGCTATCTGAAAGAATGTCTGGTGAAATCGTGTTAGTAACTAGGTAACTTTGGTAAAGGTAAAACTTAATTATAAAGATTGCTTTTCTCATGTGCGTTGTGCCTGCAGCCCTCAGGGTAATTCCAAAGAAATAGTTTTTGAGCACGGAAATATTTGTTGAATAATCCTCTCTAGAGTCTCTGAAGATCCATATTAGTGATTAGTGTTGAGATATGTTTGTTCAAAAGGCGTCAGCTAGTTTTGAACTATATATATGTATGTGTATGTATATATATATATATAAAGATTTTATTTATTTGTCACCAAGTACAAGCAGTGAGAGTATCAGGCAGCAGGAGAAGCAGGCTCCCCAACGTGAGACTTGATCCCAGGACCCTAGAATCATGACCTGAGCCGAAGGCAGTCGCCTAATTGACTGGGCCATGCAGGCGTCCCAGCGCTATGTATTTTTGAGGTAAATTTGACTTTGTATAGTTCACATTATGATGAAAAACATATCTCTTAAATGAACCCATTTCTTGTATTGATACTTAAGCCAGAAACATACTTCCTAGATCCTGTTTGAAACATGGATTTTTCCATTTATGGTTCATATTATTAAAAAAAAAATCCTACAAAGATTGTCTTGCATCATTGCACCATAGCCATATACCTTCTTTTTGTTTAATTTATTTTTTCTTTTTAGTGTAACAGAATTCATTGTTTTTGCACCACACCCAGTGCTCCATGCAATGTGTGCCCTCCCCAATACCCACCACCTGGTTCCCCCAACCTCCCACCCCCCGCCCCTTCAAAACCCTCAGGTTTTTCAGAGTCCATAGTCTCTCATGGTTCACCTCCCCTTCCATATACCTTCTTATTCTTGATATGTCTGTATTTGCAAGCACCTGTTAATTTTCATGTTGTAATAGTTTTTGAATGAATGCAGTTTAGAATTGCAATGACTATCTTAAAGTGTTGCAGACCTCCTTGGTTCTCTTGGTGTTTGCTACAAACTGCAGTTGTCACTCAATCACAACTGTACATCATAGTATCAATCTAAATAAAGTATGTGCTCATTTCTTGTGGGAAGAGTACCCAGGTGAGGGATTGTTGGGTCACATGGTAAATGACTGTTCATAAGAAACTACCTAAATGTTTTTGAAAATATCTATACCTTTTTTTTATTCCCACCAGAAATAAATGAGAGTTCTAGAAGTTTTAGGGCTTGCTAGCATTTTGCATTGCTGATTTTCTTTTTTGTTCTTTGTTTTTGGTTGTTCTAGTAGTGATTAGTGTTATGGGTTATTTCATTGTGATTTTAATTATTAGCCACAGAAATAGGAATTTTTGTTAGTCTGTAAAGCTAACTAGTGAAATATTGAATGAGGTGATTTTTTTAACTTGTCAACATGATTCTTCTTAGATCATCTAACACAGTATACATGAAGTAATGTATACCAGTTATTCACAAGAAAATCACTTGAGTTTGTACTTCATAGGTAGCTGTACTGCATATGGAGATCAGTGTTACTTTTCTTAATTTCTTTGAATTCAGTTTTTAATTTAAAATTTCAAACCAAAATTGGTATTTACTTGGATGTTGGTTTTGTTTTCTTAAAAAATAATCTAAAAATTTAGTGCCCATGTTTCATTATGAGTAACTTGTATACAGTATTACGAACTCCAAATGTTATTTTTGTATTAGTGCACATGAAAAGTTATTGTAGAATTAATTGACTATTTTTCTTATGGTAGTCAAATCTATTGCTTGGTGATTTTTAAGTGTGCTTGGTTTGAAGTATGTACTGACTGCCTAGGAATTGGCCTCTTCTTACACTTCAAAACACTTTGAATAAATGGTAAGTGCTTTCGAAAATAGTCTTCTGTGCATGTTCTGATGGCTTGGGACTAGTAATAAGTTATGTGCTTGTGTCAAGTGCAGGTCTGGTGTGGCATTATTATCAACTATTTTGACAAATGATGCAATTTACTGTACTCTCTTGATTTTTTTTTCTTATAACATTACACAGCCATGTAGAATACTTGAACAGTTTTCTTTTTCTTGATGGAGAAATTGACACTTAAGAGTAGATATATATCAAGTTGAAGAGGTTTTGGAACATAATTCTTGATATATTGATAATTTTTAATAATTCTGACTCCCTAATATTCTTTTTGCCTCAATTATAGAGACTGATAAGATGAATGCATTTTTTTGCTTAAATATGTACATGTTACCAGGATTTATCCATTTCATTTTGCTTATGTAGACTGCAGCCCCACTTACTCCAAGCAGATAATTTCAAAGAATTCCAATAAAGAATGGCAACAGTGAAGCCATTATTTTAAACTTTTCTTAGGAGACAGGATATTCTATTAAAGTGCTCCTTTAAGTATGGTTAATAGATAGATGTCGGTCCACAAACTTACTGGGCTGCAATGACATATGTACAGAAATGAAGAGGACACATTTTGATACTTACAAAGCTGTCTGACCTTGTCATGACTTCCATGTACAGCAGTATAGAAATAAGAGTCTGTGATGGTTTGGGTGGGTAGATGAGGAGGGGCAATTTGATCCTTCATCACAGATGCTTTGAGAAGCACTGATCATAACATGGTAGCCCTGGTCTGTATTCTTTGACTTGGAAATACAGCATTTCAGTGATGATCATGCATCTGATACGAGGCTAAGTGTTTTATTATGTATCTTACCTACTCTTCATAACGTTCCTACTGTATGCCCTTGTTAGGTCCATTTTACAGATGAGAAAACCAAAATACAAAGAAGTATCTTGCTTAAGGCTACACAGGTAATTGCACATCAAGATAACTGTAAGGAAGAAAATAGTTCTGGATAAAATGATACGTCCTTGACCGTAGATAATGCTGATTGCCCTTCTTGCCTATGCAATTGGAGAGTGAGTGATATAGAGTCATCATGGGACTTTTTGAGTTACCTGGTGCCTCTGGCTTGTGAATGGATGAATGGACAACCAACCCAAATAAAATAACAATCTTCCAATTTTAACACAGAAGAAATGTTTCCCTGCCCCAGAGAAAATACTTCAGACGTATGTGTTAACACCGGAAGAAATCTCATGTGGTTAGAGATGCAACCTTGCTTGTCAGCCCCATGCTTCTCTCCCTTGGGCTCTGCATAGAAAATCTGATGATAATCATTGTTGCAACCTCTCTGTCCTGTCCCATCTTGTGTTCCTTTGTTGGTTCTTTATGAAGCAAGAATGCTCAGTGGGGTTCACGGTAACTCAAGGTTATTAGCAAATACCATAGTGAGGTGCTAATGATGTATGGAAGAAGGTGTGGGGACTGGAGGAGAGACAGAAATGGCCACAGGTTTAGAAGACAACAGAACAGTGAATGGGGTTCCCATTTCCTTGGAAATTTCTGTATGTCCTCTCTATTGATGCTTAGTATTAATTGTCACCTTTTGTCCAAAATGAAGCTATTCTTTGCCCTTCTTCAGGTTCACAGAAACCATCCATCTGTTCCAGAGGGTGCTAGGTCAAGGATTTCCTAGTGGAGATGAGGGAAACGGTTCACATGGTACATTCTCATTAGGTATTTATTTGAAAAGTCTCCATAAGAACTGGAGCTTCTCTGAAGTCTTCCTTTTCAAGTCTAGGCACCATGTCTCATCAGTGGTTCACCTCCTGACCCTGTCAGTCCTCCTATGTAAGCAGGCATTTATCTGAAAACTTTCACACCCTTGAAGGACATTGTACTTTGAACACTGATTTTGTTATGATTAGGAAGCCAAAATATCTTCCTAGTTATCAAGATCCTACTTAAAGGCTTGAATAGCAACCATGCAGTAAATCCTGGATTCTGTAGCATTAGTTCTCCCATGAAAGTACCCTGGACCATGTACTTACTTTTACATGCTCTGTTTTTTTTGTTTGTTTGTTTGTTTTCATTTTGAGCACACTTTTTCTTCATTGGGAGGAAAAAATTAGTTTAGGAATGAATGGCTAGCTTTAGAGCGAAGCAGATCAAAAGTCTGAATCGTGGTTTACTTCATTTTGTCACCTTAAGCTTCACATTTTGGGATTCCATTTTGTCATCTGAGTTCATATTGCCTGTGAAATGATAATGCTTAAAGCACTTGATATGGTGCGTGGTATAATAGAATTTTACAGCAAATGGCAATGTCTGATTCTTTCCTACTGTATGTGTAGTCTTAGATAATATGCTAGGTACAGAAAGAGAAGTTCCCTATGTGACTCTTTGGCCTGATAGAATTCCACAAGTCTTAACTACCTGGCAGAATGAATATAATACAATAGAATTAAATGAGATTTGAGCATCAGATTGCCCTGAGTTTAAATCTTTGTCCTAAAACTTTGTTATATCACCTTAGGTTAATGAATTTGCCCATCAAATTTTGTTTCCTCATCTGTAAAAGTAAAAATAATAGTGACCTCTTTATAAGATTGTGGTGGCCTAGTGTCTGAAAGTTTTGGGATCAGTGTCTGGAATATAGGGAAGAACCCTGTAAATGGTGACTTTATTTCTTCTTCAGGTGTCAGTTTTCCTCAGTACGTAAACTGAGGGTGAAAGGAGTTTGTGGATTTTTCCCTGGTCTCTTTGAAATTCATTGATTCTTAGAAATCATCACCGTCATCAAAATGATGGTGTAATCCTATCAACCCTGAAGAGCGCATTGTGCACGAGATTTTTTAATTTGTTTTTCAGCCTCTGCCTACATGAACATAAATAAGTCTGATGGTGCCTACTTCTACAAGTTGAGATATGGCAAGAGCCCAAACTATTTCCTTCAGTGAAGACTTACGTTTTTGTTGTCCTGCAAGTTTTGGTAAAACTTAATTTGCTAAAGTACTGAGTTCAGCATGAATAGGTCCTAATATGAACACAGGAAGGGTAGACTATAGCATCAGTACAGCTTTATTCCAGACAGTGAATGCCTTTCTGCCTCAGTAACAGTACAGATCTTATTGATGTCTAATTATTTCAGAATTAATAATTAAGGATATAATTTTCAAACTTTTACCCTCTTGTAAAAGATTAATTATAACCTCTCATCTCACTTTCATCCTATTTTTCCACAATCTCTCTCCCAGATTGTAAAAACAAAAACAACAATAACAACAACAAAATTGTGGTGGCCTGCCTCTCTCTCAAAAGTGGTATACATGCTTCAGGAAAAAAGGAGTTCAAGGACTACATTAGGTTAAACTTTCCAGTCTTTCTCTGAGCCCCACTGAACATATGAAACTGTGCTTTGTATTTTCAATGAACTAAAGAACCTGTCTCATCTTTATTGTCTGCAGGGCCTACTGAAGTTCTTAAAGCCAAAAGCTTGTTCTATTTTGCATTCTTTATGCCTAGTATAAAACTACAGAGAAGTTCATTTAAATTTTCAAATTATTTTCAGTAGGATTATGACCATGTTTTCTTAAAATTTATTGAACACAAAATTTCACTGTTTGTGCAAACATAATCATAGCACAATACTTTTTTTTTTTTTTTTTTTTTTTTAAATAAAGATTTTTTGACAGAGATCACAAGCAGGCAGACCGGCAAGCAGAGAGAAAGAGGGAAGCAGGCTATCCGCTGAGCAGAGAGCCTGACACGGGGCTTGATCCCAGGACCCTGGGATGGTGACCTGAGCCCACTGAGCCACCCAGGCGCCCTTAGGAACACGTTTTGTTTTCCTCGGTTCACATTTCCTCATTCGTCCTCTTCCCCACATATACTGCATTTCTACCAGTCTGTCCTCTTATCCAACTTAACTCATTTAAGCAAATTTGTGTTGTTCAACTTTTTCTTCTTGTGCATGTAATCACAAACATATCCTTAGAAAATTAGGCTTTCTTTTATAAAGATAAGTTTATTACCACAATTTTTTTTCATAAAATAGTATACTGGAAATCTCTAACTCAGTTGTTAGACCTCAGATTCATTCTCCTAGTGGTTGCATAACATTCCATGATACATAAAATAATTGAACCCTTTCTATATTGTAGTCATTTTTTTTTTCTATCTTGTGCAGTGCTATAAACATCTTTGCAAACTTTTATGCTGTTATCTGTATAGGATAGATTTCAGAGGAGAAATCTCTGGGAAAAATGGGAATAAGTATTCGGAGTCTTACTGATGTTGTCAAACCATCTGACAAAAGGCTGTGATGATATGCATATCCTTTTGCAATGGATGAAAGCCAGGAGTAGTTATTATGTACAGTTTGGAGAAAATACCTCTGGTACTCTATTTCAAATCTTCTGGGCTTTATCTTGGATTTTATGCATGCCTGGAATGGATATAACTTGAGGGCTTAAAATAGCTTCCAGTTAGCTCTCTTTTTATTTTTTATTTTTTTCCCCAGTTATCTCTTTCATAAATGCTTTCTGTGTCTTCATTTTCCGCCCTGGGCTTTGGATGATGGTGAATTTTGAGGATTTACCCTGTGTGTATGAGCAACTTGGAAACGATGGGGTCCCCTCCACTGATGAGTGTCCCTCTGCCCCCTCCTCTCCCTTCCCTACCCTTCCCTCCTCCCTTTGCTCACTTCCTGCTCTTCTTCTCTTCCTTCCTTCCTTTTTTGCAAGAACAATTCTGGGAGAACTCCTCTTGACTTCTTAGGTCCTGGTGGAACTGAGCCTCTACTACCCATAGTTATGGGAGGGGTCCTCATAACCAAAATGACCCCTCTTATCAGCTTTTCCTCTTTCTTTGTTTTATATTCCCCACCGCTGAATGCTCTCACAAATAAACCTTCTGCAAACAGATCCTTATCTAGAGTTAGCTTTAGAGAAACCCCGTGAAAAGACTGGTCCTTCAGCTGTCTCTATCTGATGGCTGTAAAGTTTGTGGCTTCAGTTTTCATTTTCTGATGAGTAGTGAGGGTAATCACCTTTTCCTATGTCCAGTGTCCATGTTGGTTTTCACTATTGTGGGTTGTCTGTTCACCCTTAGCCCATTTGTTTATTAGATTTTTTATGTGATTTTTGATAGTTTTAAGATCTTTGGAGTCTAATCTCTTAAAAATCCTAATTAATATTCTTATTTCTATTTGTCTTTTGGCTTCGTTGTGGTATCTTTTGCACTATAGAACTTAAAAAAATGTTTATGCTATGAATATGTCTTTCACAGAATCTGCTTTTCTCATTTGGTTTAAGAGCGCTTCTCTTCCTTTCCTCATTTCTACAAATCTTGACTATATTTTTTGTGTAATTTTTATTTAATATTTGAAGCCTTTAATACACCTGGAGTTTATTTTTGTTATAAGATAGATACCTAATTTTATTTTCTTCCAAATAATCTGTTGTGCAGAACCATTTAAATAATCCATCCTTTTTCCCTACTAAAATACTTTCACTTGTATTATTTTTTTATTATGAATTTTCCATTTCCAGGATTTATTTTGCTCCTCTGAATTATGTGTTTGCCTGTGTTAATATCCTATTGATTTTATTATGATGACTTAATATATTTTCATTCTTTTTACTTATTTTTATTAATTATTTTTAAAGGACAATTCAATACAATTTGTAAGAATAATTATTTAGACAGTTTAATGGAAATATATTCAATTAATACAGTAAATTGCAAAAAGAAAAAAACCTTTTATGATATTAAGGCTTTCCATGTTCCAAAGTGACAGTTTTCTATTTAATTAAGTCTCTTATACTGTCCAGTAAGATTTTATAATGTTTCTTTTAGGTCCTTTCTTGTTAAATATACTCTCAATTTCTTAATATCCAATCCTTACGAAAGAATTCTTTGTTGTTGTCCCTCATTTGCTAAAGCCTTAAGCATGTGCTTAGCTTATCTTTTGGGTAACAGAAAATCTGTTTTGGATTACAACTTCTGAGAAACAAGCTTCTCCTGCTCTCTAGTTCACTCTGCAAAGCCTATCTTCCCTGTGAGGTTAATCACAAATATGTAGTCCTTAGTCCTTAGTGCACTAAGTAGAGATAGTACTTAAAACACTGCAGAGGGCACACAGCTGCCAGTGATAATCCACAGGTGTATGGTGTATTACATTGTCCACTAAAACAAAATGTGCTCCCTTGCCTTTGTTTTGGCTCCGTGGTTGCTAATCTGTCCTTACACTTGGTCTGCAATCCTGTTGTAATATACTGGTTACACTTTCTTCTGGATACTGACAAATTCCTGTTTCCTTGATCACTATATCTTGTTGGCTGACCTTGTCTACTTGGATCTCCCATATACCCATTTGCTTGCGGTTTTGTCTTCACTCATGGTTTCATGGTATCTGTTGGAATTAAGTGTAATAGATGGATGTTTTGCAAAGCTGACTGCCGTAGTCCCTCCCCTCCTCGTCGGTGCATGCTGCGCTTACCAATATGAGGTAGAATCCTTCTTCCCTTTGAATCTGGGCAGACCCGAAGATTTGCTTTGACCAGTAGGCCATGACAGAAATGACCTTGTGCAACTTCTGGGTTTTGCCTTGAGAGGTCTCACGGGTTTTACTTTCAACTTCTGGGAATCTAGCCACCACACAATGAAACTCGGGCTAGACTGCTGAATTCAGTGGAATAGCCTGGAGGAAGGGAGCCAGCTAGTTCTAGCTGCTGCACCCATCCCAGCTGAGCATCCAGCATAGAGCAGTCATAGGAGCAACCTCTGCTGACCACACAAAACATAAGAACTTGCCAACTGAGCATAGTCAACCCGTAGAATTGGGAAGTATGATAAATTGTTTTTAAGCAAGCTCATTTTGATTTTTTATATATCATCTGGTAGCTGAACTAATGAACATCAAAGGGAAGTAGGTAGATATTACTGAGATGAAGACAATTCCATAATAGGGCTATTTCAGGGAAAACTTACCTTCTAGGAAATTGCAGGAGGAGCCCAGGGGTGGGACAGGGAGGAAACAAACAAGTAGGGGTATTATTAGTGATATTAAGATGTAAATAGAACATGTCCCCTTTTAAAGATCTGCATTTTTCTTAATATTTTTCTATATCCAGCATGTGTGTGTATATGTGTGTCTGTGTGTGTATATATGTATGTGTGTATATATATATACACACACATACATATAAAGTATATCAGGATGATAAAGGCTTAATTTTATATAATAAAAATAGAGGGACTATTAATTTAGTAGTTCTTTATTACATGATTCCTCAAGGCTTAAATATTTTTGCCTGTAGCAGCTCCTTTTTGATTCTGACGGATTCTGAGGTTAGATATCTAACGACATAATATTAGGTATTGAGTGAAAGACGAAGGTACCCCTACTTGATAAATGTATCAGATAGAAAGTATGATACAAGTTTTGCTTCTTCAAAGGCCCTTCTGTATTTGATTCCTGAATCTTGGTAGATTCTGGATCAGTAATGTTGCCAGGTGAAGGTTCTGATAACTAAACTATTACAGTACTTAGCAAACTGATGAGTAAACACAGTGACGTTCGCATATATGTAAATTCTTTCTCCTACATTACAGATTCAGTATGGACAGTGGTAGTTTCAATATTACTCAAATCAGATAAATGCCAGACTTGCTATGTGCCTCTCTTGAGTAAACAGCAAGGTGTTTGTTTCGAGATGAAAGATAATGATTAAGCCTTTTTCTCCAGGTTAGCTGGCTTCTCTGTGCCTCATGTAACTGCATCACTAACGTCATGTTGAACAGGTACAGCTATTGCTTTCCATATTTTAATGACCACTATGAATTCCTTCTGACAGATAGAGCCCCTGGGCATCAGTGGGTTAGGAAAGGAGTACCTCATCTGAAATACTGGGGATGGTGGAGGGAGTGCTTCCCAGAGTGGGGAGGAAAAGGGGTTATTCTAATATTTTTTTTCTTCACTGTAGTTTTAAAACTGGACCTTGTGGATAAGCAGCAATCTTGAGGAGACAGATGATTTTGGACCATATTTACTTGGAGAGAGGTAGACAGAGAGTGATCTCATTTTGTATTTAATTTTGCCAGGCATCTTTTGACATTCTGGGAAGCATCAGTTGGGCAAAGGTGATTATGTAATCAATAGGGCTGAAGAAGAGCTCAAGGTTGCAATTAATATGTTATTGTACAAATCAAAGGAGCAGTAAAAAGCAATTTGTTCAGCTTGTCACTTGGCCTGGACAATCAGTGCGTGAACAATAAGGGAGACGGAGAATCGGAGTGGAGAAGCAAGAGAGTCAAAACACTCAGGCTTTTGTTTTCTTTCTTTTCAATTCAGTACTAGTCAATGTGGCCTTCTGATAGCTTTAAAGTGGGTGACAGGGATCAATAACGCATTGTTTCTTGTTATTGTGAGTGACTTTCCAGAAAAAATTTAAATAACCTACTAAATTGTTTGGATGTTAGTTTATAATGTTTGATATCTTACATTAATCTCTAATATGCTAGGACTTAAGATGGTTAAAATAATGGCTGTATCTGGATAGAATGGCTCTATTGGATAAAATTTTACTTTCTGCCTCCTAACAAATCTCATGGCCTAGAATAAACACTCACCAAGGCATTTGTAAAACTCAAAGCCAGTTGGAGTTCGTAAGGACAGAGTTGCAGAACATTCCAAAACAAAACAAATAGTGATGATACTATGTTGTCATAATTTAATTCTGTTTGATTAAAAAAAAAATTGAGTCTTCAGTAACTCACCTACATACATCTTTGGGTTGGCGTACAGAAAATTTGGTGGAATCCCCTCTGTCCTTAAGCTATGTAAAGGATATTACCATTAGATTCTGGTAAGTCTTATAGATGTATGCCTGTTATCCACCCATTACCATATAATACTGAGCAGATGAGTGAATAATGCTGTGAATTCCATACCTTGGTTCTTGAAACAGAAGAAACACTTCTCAGATGGCTTAATCTCTGATTGAATAAATGCATATATGCAATATATATTAAATATGCATTGTAATATACATGTTATAAATAGAAAACCATCAATTCACTTTGTGAAATGTTTACTGTTATTCATCTGACACTGAATATGTGTGTACATGTCCAAATAGGTATATATACATATCCCTATACATACAAGCATTAATACATACATACATCTGTAGGGAGGTATATATGTGTACATGCATGTAAATATATCACATATACATATATGCATCCTCACATATATAAAATATATGTGTATATTTGTTTATGTAGAGAGAAGTATGATTTTAAGACACTAGATCACTAATTTATGGGAGCTGGCAAATCTAAAATCTGCAGAGCAGGTCAACAGTCTGGAGACTGAAGGAAGAGGTGATTTTATAGTCTGGAGGCAGAACTCTTTCTGTATATGTCTGTGTCTAAATTTTCTCTTATGAGGACATCACATATGTTTAATGAGGTGATCTAATTATCTCATTTCAACTCTAAAGATCTTGTTTCCAAATATGGCCACCCTTCAGTACCAGTGGTTAGGTCTTCAACCTGTGAATTTCTGGGGAGACACAACTCAGTCTGTGAAACCATCCCAGATCTGTAACTGACAGATGGGACACCAGTGGTTGCCATACAATCCCAAGGAAATGGAAGTAAACAGACTTTTTCCTAGATAGTGATGGTGTAGTGTTGATGGCAGTTGGAGGCTTAAAGGTTTTAGGGAAGGTGCCATTGAAAACAGAATGTAAGGAAAATAATCTACCAGGAGTACAAGGAAAGAAAGCCTTGTAAGTAGATGATAGAGCATGGACACAGTCACGGATGTGCAAAAGTGCCTGGTGCCTTTGGGTTTTGCAAATACTTGAGAAGGGTGAGGGAAAAGTGAGCTTAAGCTGGGGCCAGACTGTAAAGGATTCTTTATGATACACCTAGAGTTTAGAATTTATCTTGAGAGCCACAGGGGAGTTATTGAATAGTAAGTTAAAATCACAAACAATATTTATTAACTGCTTAGAAAAATTTTCTGATAGTTCAGGGATTAGGTTTGGCTGGGGAGATACATGAAAGTGATGCTGTGGTGGGGAAATGAGTTGACAGCTTAAAATTTAGTAACAGCAGGGATGAGAGGGAAATGGATTTTGCAGATAGGTAGATTTGGCAGGGTTGGGTAGATGGAGCTGACAGAGATGGAGAAACAACAACAAAAAAAAACATTTTGAATTCTCAGTCTTGGTTAGCTGGTAGGTGGCACAAAATTGTTACTTGGGTTTGTGTGGCTGTTAGGCATTTGTTGTACATGGTACTGTAGAGGGCTTTGGATAAGCATTTTGGAATTGAATTGCTGTAAACTTAGCTCACCACATAAACGCCAATAAGTATTTCATGTGTATTCACACAAACTCAAGGAGACCTAAAAACGCTGGAAAAGTTGCTTGGGGGAAGGGTGGTAAAAGGGGATATGTAAATAAAACAAGGACCTTGTTTGGACCAATGAGGATGGTGTGTATGAGCTAATTATTATAATTAACCCTCAACACCAGTGCTATGAACTAATTAATATGATTACCCAAACCTTGCCACCTGAGATCCAAACAAGAGAATAATAAAATATATTTAGCATATTTAGTTTTGGACCAGGTGAACTCTACTACCTGATGTCAAGTAGAGGTAATAAACAAAATGCATGTTGATTAATTCTCAGTGTTTGTCTAGTTCAGGCTATACAAAGTAGGTTTTTTTTTTTTTAATTGGCTGTCGGTGTTCAAAACCTTAAATCAAGAATATTATGACATTAGTTATAGTTTACTATGTTGAATGTGTTAATAGCTAACATTTGAGGGCCTAAATTTTTTAGACCTGTTCTAAGAGCTTTATATGTATTGATGTCTACAGCAATGCAATAAGTGGTTACTGTATTCCCGTTTTATAAGTGAGGAATTGAGGCATAGAGAGAATAATCAATTTGCCCACAGTCAAATAGCTAGTAAGATTAGGAACAACATTTCAGTGTTGTGCTCTTAAACACTATACAACTGCTTCTCTGATCTTTTTCTATGGTGCCTTCTCATGTTGATATTATGTATTCCAAGAAGACAGAGTGGTTTGAATTGCATAGTAAGCTTTTGATTATAAACTTCTTGCTAGGGATCCAATCAAATTTCTCCATGTTCACTACAATATTGGTATCCCTGGTATACAATACATATTACATAAACACATTAATGAATTATCTTTCAGTTTCACCACAATATTGGGATCCCTGATATTCAATATATATATTACACAAACACATTAATGAATTCCCCCTCAGTTTGCCATTCTGGGCTTTTGGTTTCTGATAATGGCTGCCTAGATACTTGGGGCTGTCATTCTGAAAATAACACAAAATGGTGAATTACAAAGTCAAAATCTTTAAAGAAATGGAAGAACTAACAAGATCATAGAAATTACCAGGCCAAAATTAAAGTGAATGTGGAAACCTAGAAAGGTGAAAACTAGCAAGGAAAATGCTTTTCTCCCAAAGTATATGTGGATTTGGGAAAATTAGAATTTTATTTTTGGTGACTTTGTTGGATGAGAAAAAGCCCAAAGCTCACACAATGTGAGCAATCAAATAGTAAATCATAAGTTGAATCCACAAGATAAGGGTAAGCCATCCCTTATGAAGTCTTGCAGCCTAGGTTCATAGACTGTGATTCTGGAAACATATGAATTAACTCTGATTTAAGGTCGTTGCTTATTGTAGTCATAGGATTTGTCATAGTTGACCTGCAAGGAAATTTTTATATTACACATATAGTAGAAGGAAAATTATTCATATTTAAGTCCCAACATAGGAGAAGAAATAAAAACCACAAAAGTGGTGTGTGGATATATTCAAGTTAATATTGCCTGTTTAAAATAAAACCTCCAATTTCACATATAATTACACGTACACACATAGCACACATACAAAACACAGCATATAATTTGGGAGAGTTAGTGCTCTACACATTCTGTGTTGTCTTGGAGGATGATAAATTTACCTTGGACTAGAATATATTTTAGATACATGCTTCAATTTCTGTGACAACCACTAAAAGTTTATAATTTTGAAACTAGTAGGAAAAAATAGAATGAGAACAATATCAAGAGTTCAGAAAAGTAAGAACAGAGAAAAGGTGGATTAGGTGGAAAGTGCAGAAACAATTAGACTTAAAGCAAAACATTCAATAATTATACTAAATGTAAATGAACTAAATATGGCAGTTAAGAGAAATTAGTGTTCTGTATTTTAAAAATATTCAAATTCATGTTAATGAAGAGTCATGTCTAAAATACAGTTCTACAGAAAACTTAAATTAGGCAGTCAAGAGGCCTGCATTACAGGAGTGGTGGCACAGCTATTTCCTCTGAAGTTGAATTGATCAGTGACTTTGGTGAAGGCTAAGAAAGTTGAAACCAAATTGAAGATAATACATAACATCTAAGAATATCTCTGGTGGTTGGTTTCAAGGTATGAAGCAGGGAGACCTGATTCTGCAGGCAGATATCTGAAGATATATGGAAGGGGGAGGGAGCTTCCAGGATCCTGTGTCGTGGGAGTGTAAAAGCTTCCCATGCTGGGGACCAAGCACAGACTCAAAGACTGGTAGTGGCAGGGAAAGTACTTAGGGCAGCCCCCCCAGACTGAAACCTGGAGGTGTGGGCGTGCACATGTGAACTGGGGCAGCTGGCAGTTTTAGAAGCACGAAGCACAGAGACCTGCCTGGACCTGGAAGTGAGGGCTGGGAGTGCTGCTGTGGGGTTCACAAGCCAGGATGCTTTGGTTTTTAGCAGCATAGACAAAAACAATCCTAAAATTTGTATGGAACCAGAGAAGACCCTGAATTGCCAAGGAAATGTTAAAAAAACAAAGCTGAGGGCATCACATTGCCTGATTTCAAGCTATATTACAAAGCTGTGATCACCAAGACAGCATGGTACTGGCACAAAAACAGACACATAGACCAATGGAACAGAGAAGAGAGCTCAGATATGGACCCTCAACTCTATGGTCAACTAATCTTCAACAAAGCAGAAAAGAATATCCAATGGAAAAAAGACCATCTCTTCAACATTGGACAGCGATGTATAAAAATGAAACTCGACCATTCTCTTACACCATACACAAAGATAAATTCAAAATGGATCAAAGACCTCAGTGTGAGACAAGAATCCATCAGAATCCTAGTGGAGAATATAGGCAGTAAACTTCTTCGCCACAGGCCACAGCAACTTCTTTCAAGACCTGTCTCCAAAGGCAAGGGAAACAAAAGCAAACATGAACTTTTGGGACTTCAACAAGATCAAAAGCTTCTGCACAGCAAAGGAAACAGTCAACAAAACAAAGAGGCAACCCACAGAAGATACCTGCAAATGATACTACAGACAAACGGCTGATATTCAAGCTCTATAAAGAACTTCTCAAGCTCAACACCCAGAAAACAAACAATCAGGTCAAAAATGGGCAGAAGACATGAACAGACACTTCTCAAAAGAAGACATACAAATGGGTACAATTGGGTGGCTCAGTCGGTTAAGCCGCTGCCTTTGGCTCAGGTCATGATCCCAGGGTCCTGGGATCCAGTCTTATGTGGGGCTCCTTACTCAATGGGGAGCCTGCTTCTCTCTCTCTCTCTGCCTGCTTGTGCACGGTTGCTCTCTCTCTCTCTCTCTCTCACAAATAACATCTTTAAAAAAAAAGACATACAAACGACTAACAGACACATGAAAAAATGTTTATCATCATTAGCCATCAGGGAAATTCAAATCAAAACCTCATTGAGATACCACCTCACACCTGTTAGAATGGTAAAAATTGACAAGTTGAGAAACAACAAACGTTGGAGAGTCTGTGGAGAAAGGGAAACCCTCTCCCACTGTTGGTGGGAATGCAAGCTGGTACAGCTACTTTGGAAAACAGTGTGAAGGTTCCTCAAACTAAAAACTGCTGTCCTATGACCCAGCAATTACACTATTGAGTATTTACCCCAAAGATACAGATGTAGTGAAAATAAGGGCAGTATGCACCCCAATATTCATAGCAGCAATGGCCACAATAACCAAACTGTGGAAAGAGCTGAGATGTCCTTCAACAGATGGATGGATAAAGATGTGGCCCATATATGGAATATTACTTGCCATCAGAAAGGTTGAATACCGAAATTTTGTATCAACATGGGTAGATCTGGAGGAGATTATGCTGAGTGAAATAAGTCAAGCAGAGAAAGTCAATTATCATATGGTTTCACGTATTTGTGGGCCATAAAGGAAAGCATGGAGGACATTAGGAGAAGGAAGGAAAAAATAAAGAGGGGGAAATCAGAAGGGGAGATGAACCATGAGAGACTATGGACTCTGAGAAACAGTGTTTTAGAGGGGGGGAGGAGTGAGGGATTTGGTTAGCCTGGTGATGGGTTATTAAGGAGGGCACGTATTGCATGGAGCACTGAGTGTAATAGTTAAACAATGAATCAGGGAGCACTACATCAAAAACTAATGATGTACTGTTTGGTGACTAACATAACATTAAAAAACCAAAAAATATGTGCTAACACTAAACAAAAAACATACAGTAGCTATAATAGAATCAAATGAAATAGTCTTGAAGGCAGAATGTTTTTCTAGCAATAGTTTGCTAAAAGCTCAATTGAGAATGTTTGATCCTTATACATCATAGATCAATTTTTGTTTTATGTATGTAGAACAAATAATTATGCACAGATGGCTGATCTGTTGAGTTATAGTCCTCAAGTGTATTAAGACATGTTTATATATAGAACCACTTGTCTGCAAAATTGTTTTTCCCAAAGTTTGTCCCAAATAACATTATTCTATGTGATATTAATACAAATTCTGTATAGAGGACATTCCATGATGAATTAACTTGGGAAACCCTTGCATAGTGTATCACTGTCTTTGGGATTTATAAACCATTAGCATCTTGGAAATGCTCTGCAAGAGAAAACCTTTTTTATCTTTGTTTACATCTTTTTCCAAAGGTATTTGATTCCAAACTCCCTTTTCATGGGCTACATTATTTATTAAGATTCTTTAATTTATTTAGAGAGAGTAAGAAGCCAAGAGAAGGTTATAGGGAGGGGAGAGGGACAAAGAGAATCTTAAGCAGACTCCACATTGAGCGTGGAGCCAGATGCAAGCCTCAATCTCATGACCCTGAGAGCTGGCTTCTTAACAGTTCTATGTATATACCACTTTAATAAATATGTAGGTTGTTACTATCTTAGTTATAATGCCATTGATTAGACTTACTAAAATCACTTTTCTTTTTAAAATTTGTTTAGGTTATAAATCTATTCCTTTAGCTAACTTCAAGAACCAAAAATTTCCTAAAGTACTTTTTTTTCTGAATATTTCCTGAACAAGCCATCAAAAAAATTGTACAATATTGTATCAGACTATCATTGAGTGGTAAAGCATATTTTCAAATACTGGAAATGCATGGACTCCTGTAGAATGAATGACCCAGTTTAGAATATATGACTCTATTCAGGCCAAAGGCAAAGTTGAAGAGCTGAATGTTAGTAATAACTGAGCAACACATATTATTTTATCAAACCTCTTTGTATAGTAGTAAAATTGCTTCATTCCCTAAATCAGTAATTACTTTAGGCAGAAAAATGAAAAAAGTTCTAAACTTTTAAGTAAAAGAACAAGAACATGAGATTTGGGAGGTTTGGATAAGAAATTAGGGATCAGGTTTTTTGTTTTGTTTTTAAAGATTTTATTTATTTATTTGACAGAGAGAACAAGAGAGCACAAGTAGGCAGAGAGTCAGGCAGAGGGAGGGGGAGAAGCAGGCTCTCCACTGAGTAGGGCACCCAGTGCAGGGCTGGATGCCTGGACTCTAGGATCATGACTTGAGCTTAACTGACTGAGCCACGCAGGCACCCCTAGGGTTCAGTTTTTATTTTGCATTCTATATATAGGGCTCTACATGAAGAGAGGTAGGCTGGGGATGTTCTTTGCTTTAGTCAGATTCTGACCAAGTTATTATATTAGATGTAGGATAGGATTCTATTTTCTGCCCATAACCAGTATGACTTTGTTCTGATAGCAGGTATGACCATGACGCTTTCTTTGGTCAAAACTTTAAGGTCTGGGTTTCCATAGATGCATATGTTGAAATGAAGACTCCATTAGCCAGGGAACTTGGCTGTAAACAGGGCCCCCCCTTGCTATGAGTATGACCAAGATGGATACTTTAATGTCTTAAGGCTGAGTTTTTCAGGTAACTTGTTACTGCATTATAGCAGCCTATTCTGACCATACATTGTTTTAGTTTTATTCCATTTCTGGCACTACTTCTTTGGACAGTCTTCATATTCCATATTACCCAGGATATGGTCATTTTTATTTATTATTTTTAAAGAGTTTATTTATTTATTTGACAGAGACACAGTGAGAGAGGGAACACAAGCAGGGGGAGAGGGAGAGGATGAAGCAAGCCGACTTCCCACTGAGCAGAGAGCCTGATGCAGGGCTGCATCCCAGGATCCTGGGATCGTGACCTGAGCCAAAGGCTGACACCCAATGACTGAGCCACCCAGGTGCCCTTAAGGTCTTTCATTTTAAAGTAATAGTTGGATTTGACAATTCCTTTCTATTCTGAGCGTTAGGGGACCTATTCCAAGTGGGATTGTGACTCTTTTCCCTCTGCAAAGCCGAATAAGAGCACATAAGACAGAGAAACAGAAAGCAAGGGCTGCCGTAGTCAGGTCAGCTCATAACATATTTCCTGTAACAGTGACTCATGAATGTGTCTATTTTATCATGAGACTATGAGATCACCAAGGGCAGGGAGTATACCACACTCATCTGTAACTTCTTAATACATCATCATGAATTCACTTAAACATTTTCAATGACCTGGATCTGGAGAGCTGTATGCAGAAGTCTAACACAATTATCTCTCTTAACTTTAGTATTAGACAGGGAACACTAATTGGGACCAGTCTTCCAGGGTTAAGCATTGATTCATTGGCTTGGGATTCCTGGTCCTCTAACTACTTAGACTAAAACATATGCTGGACTAAATGGACGTGCTTGAGAGTGCCTGTAAAGGCTGGTTTAATTATTTTTGTGTTCACAGAAAATGAAGAGATATAGGCATATTACAGAACTTCTATTTGAGGATCAGTAATCTAAGTGTCATCTTGTATATTCTGAAGTATGCGTTCTAATGGAATTCTACCCTTGAGACGTCTGTAACAAGAGCTCAGTGGGTCCTACTAAAGGGTTTCCACATAACTTTATGTCTGCTCGGGACTATAATGAGCATATGAAGTATCCTTCTATGTTTCATTTTTGGAAGATCTTCAGAGTAATTCTGTAATGTTTGGTAGTATCTTGGTCTGCCCATATAGCTGAGAAGTTCCTATGTTAAACTGTACTCATGCTATAACTTAATGTAACGGTTTCTGTCCTTTTGATCAAAGCTAGTCGGCATCTTCTTTCAGATAATCTTTTCACTCACTCAGAAGTAAGTAGTCAAGTTTAGAGCAAGTTTAGAGTGCCTAAGCTACCTCTAAGTTAGAAGTAGTAAAACTTAGCCTTCTCTCTATCAGGTCTTCCAGTTATGGGTTTTCTGCCATAACGAGGATGCTGATACAGGTCAAAGGGAGTCTAGTGCTAGGATAAATTTTGGTTTCTCAGTAATGTCAGTATTATAAACCATAGCTGTGTATTATGTATATATATTTTCCTTTGTGGGCATGAGGGAGACCACTTTTTTCTCCCATAAAACTTATATATATATTATTGACCTCAAAGGAAAGGATAACTGTGTGAAAAGGCTAGAAACCATAGAGACTTTTGTTTGCTATGAATGTGTAGGCTTATGCCTCTGTGTTCAGTAATTGACTATCTCTTGTTAACAGTGTAATTTTACCCACTGCAATAGGTGACCCTCTTGTTAGGGGAATGGCTTTGGTCACCCGCAAGGAGTGATCACATAAACATTGTTAACAATAGAAACTTGAATGTCGGAGATTGGTTTTGGGTTTAGCTAGAGTCATCTCGCATGCTGGATGTTCTCGTGATTTAAGAATTTCCCCTTAGGATGGATGAAACTGGCAGTAGACAGTTTTAAAAACTTACCTTAGACCATACTTTGAAGGTACTGGGTCCTTCGCAGGGAAAGTTCAATTTCTTAGGTTAGGTGTTGGGGAATCCTGAGTTTTATTTTCTGCTCTTTTATTGTGATTCAGGCTTTCCTTTGTCTTTCCTCTCCTCCATTCTTCATTTTAGGGTAGGTCAGTTCTTTAATAGCCCAGTTATCCTGAGAATATTATATCAAGGGTGGCAATTTTCTCTTCTTCCTTTCTTTTTTAAAAGATTTTACTTATTTATTTGAGAGAGAGCACAGAGAGAGAAAGAGGGAGAAGCAGACACCCCGCTGAGCAGGGAGCCCAACGTGGGACTCAATCCGGCAATTTACTTTTCATTGGCTTACTCTAAGAATATGGTCAGAGAGGTGGCAGACCTAATTGTTACTGCTTCATAAGAAAATCTGAGATCTTTTAGGCAAGAATCACTGACCAACTCAAAACTGTCTGATGTATTCAGAATAGAATATTTTTTTTTAAACACAAAGTACACTTAGATTGATTGGTTATCTTGTCCCACTGTTGAGATAACATTCTGTTCTATAGAATATATTTCATATCCCTCTCTACCAACTCTTCACTAAAATGAAATTAAAGAATAATGGTAGAATATTAACTTTGTGCTGACACTATCCTGGTGTATGTCAGCCAGTTATAAGATCTCTACTTTGGGTTAAATATCTATATTATTCCTGATGCCAAACCCAGCGACAAGTCCCACAAGTTGGTGCTGTTGGGTAGGTTAGGTAAATTGGCTAATGAGTTATTTCAGATGACCGGTGTACCGAAGGCCGCTTGAAGAATGTCCAACCAGGTCATGTACTCATCTGAACTTCCATGGAATTTGATCTCTCACGACTGTGACTGTCTTTCTTCATAATGTTTGCTACCTCTTAACACCATATACATTTAACTCCACAGCTTCTACCACTATCATCTGCTCTGAATCCATTAGGATTTAGATTATCTTGCCTTTATTCCCATTGGTCAGTCACCATCAAAGACTCAGACTCCCAACTCATTGCTCATTAGCAACATTTAATTACAAGATGACTTTGCATATTATTTTTTTCTGCCCCCATCTTTCTTCTCTCCCTAACTTCTAAAACTCTTCCATTCCTGCTTCCTGAAATTCATAGGTCCAATGTAGGCACATTTCCCTGTATATGGTATTTCTATATATACATTGCTTTTACCTTCCTGCTATAGATCTCTGAAGTGGTGGCTGTCTCTCCTCTGTGTTGCTCTAACCGGGCCTGGAATTTCTAGGTATCCTCCCTGTCCCTCATTTCTACCTTTCTTTTTTAACCATTAAAAAATGATTTTTAGATTTTTAGAGATGGAACTTCATCTCTAAAAATACACAGCTTGTAACATCATATTTTTGGACTATAAATCATCCACTGCTCCTCATTGTCCTGTTCAACTGCCTGGCTCATTTCTCCTTATTTTTCCATTAGCTTGTGGCTTATTGTCACTGTCTGTATTACTACTGTTTATTTTAATTCAGTTGAGTCTAAATATGTACATAGATGACACTTCCCAAACCTTGAATTCTTAATGCCTTAAAATTTTCTACCCCAGTCTCAGCCATAACCATAATAGGCTTTGGACTTCTCATCATAAATAATTACAAATTCTTTATAATCTGTTTCATGCATCTTACTTGCTGATTAACCATTTATTTTTCTTTAGGACTAATACATTGTGTACGGATTGTTTTTTCAGTTTTCCCCAGCTCCCAGATCAGTGAATGCCTGGCACCTAGTAGATACTCACTTAATACTTAATATTGAATGAATTATTATTGATGTGCCTTATCTTCCTTTCACTGTAAGCTCTTTCCTTCTGCAAACAGATGTATCTTTGAGGGTTTCCCATGAATATAAGGGAATACAAAGGTGAGTACTATGACCCTGTCTATAGGAGCTTACAGTCTTGGAAGCAGGCATATAGATTTTATTATAATTAAATACCATGCCAAGTATGTGATAATAGCTCTGGGAGTATGAGCCTATCTAGGAGATTCAGGGAATTCTCTGTAGAAGTTAATATATTAAATAAGATTCAAAATATGAGAGCTCACCAAGCTGATAAAAGGTAAGGGCATTTTATGAGGAGGGAAATTATTTTCATCCAAATATGTTCACTTCAGTAGAACCTAAAAATAGGTTTTAAAAATCAGGAAGGGAGACATTCTGTCAAATTTCAAAAGTACATATCGCATGTGAGGGTGGATTTACCACGAAGTTAGTGAAGCATAAGCTTCAGGACTCCTCACTTGCAAGAAAGGACCCTGTCAGTGTGTTCACAGAATCCTATTTCTTTGTTAAACTTGTTAAAGTAGGGCATATTTACCTTCACTACTTAAAACTGATATAACTTTTTACTCTCCCTGTCACATTTCATCTTATTTCTGGTGTAAAGTGGCTGTGGCCACTTTGGGATTTGACTAGGGGCTAATTGAATAACAGACACATGTAGTTTGGGTTTAGTGGGATTTTTTTTGTTTTTTTTGTGGTTCATTCACTTCTGTGTTTAGTTACTTCATAGATGCTCTTAATGCTCCCCTGTGGTTCATTCACTTCTGTGTTTAGTTACTTCATAGATGCTCTTAATGCTCCCCTGAGCCCACTTGACTGGCATTGCAAAAGAAAGTATATGAAAAAAGGTCATAAATTTATGTGAATTTATCTTTTTTTTTTTTTTTTTTTTTTAAAGATACTTATTTGACACAGAAAGAGAGAAAGATGGTACAAGCAGGGGGAGTGGCAGACAGAGGGAGAGGGAGAATCAGGCTTGGCTCCCTGCTTATGTGGGTCTTGATCCCAGGACCCTGAGATCATGACCTGAGCCACCCAGGTGCCCCATATGTGAATTTATCTTAGGGTGCCCTTTATCTTGTGGATGCTAGAGAAGAACTCAAATTAAGAAATGTTCAACATCGGAAGTCAGTGTAAGGGTAAAAAAACCCCAAAACTTCAAATTGTCAGATATGCAAGATTGTAATGAGATGATTCATTCTCTTGGTCAAAATGGGACTTCTCTCTTTCAGAAAAGATAATATAAAACTCATTACATATCACTAGAGTGAGGGATTATCACAAACTCGTTGCCAAGTATCCATATAAAAGTAACTTAATTTCAAGTTTTCTTCAATATTAATCTTGACTGAATTCTTACATTTTGTATATATTAATTTAATTAGAGGCACATGACAGCTTTAGTTTCTTAGGGCTGTCATAACAAATTGCCATGAATTGGTGACTCAAAGCAACAAAAATTTATTTTCACACACTGATGGAGGCCATAAGTCTGAAATCAAGGAATTGGTAGAGCAGGTCCCTTCTGGATGCTCTGAGGAAAATCTATTCCATGCCCGTCTCCTAGCTTCTGGAGGCTCTGTCAATCCATTATTCCAATCTCTACCTCCATCTTCTTATGGCTTCCTCCGGTGTCTCTCCATAAGGACACCAAAATTGGATTTAGAGCGTACCGTAAATCTAAAATGATTTTATCTCAAAATCTTCAATTATATCTGCAAAACCTCTCTTTCTAAACAAGGTCACTTTCACATGCGGTGCTGGTGAAGACATGGGTTGAGTTTTCTTTTGGGGGGGGGGAGAAGGGGAACACAATTCAAGCCATTAAAATGACATGACCAGTAATGACAGTTTCAAAATTGAAAGAAGCACTTCTATACTATGAATAATAAGCAGATTTTGGTTATTGTGCTAGAGAAAAATCAAATTATTTCTTTATTTCTCTTAAAATTTTATTTTTAAATTCTTGCATTAAGAGGTGTTTGAAGAGTATGCAGTCAAAAATTGTAGATGTATTAAGTAGTTAAATAAAATTCTTAGGGTATTTTTCTAGATTGGCAATGTTAGTGGTTAATTACCAGTTTTTCAAGTTTATTTATTTATTTTTAAATATTTTATTTATTTGACAGATAGAGATCACAAGTAGGCAGAGAGGCAGGCGTTGGGTGGGGTGGGGTCAGGGGGAAGCAGGCTCCCTACTGAACAGAGTGGAGTTTTGATGTAGGGCTCCATCCTAGGACCCTGGGATCATGACCTGAGCTGAAGGCAGAGGCTTTAACCCACTGAGTGACCCAGGCACCCCAAGTTTTTCAAATTTATAGATATAGCTCTTATCATTATAAATGTTCACTTCACTGTTAATACATTTATAATTTTGCATTATTTTTTCTCTAAAAGGATACCCTAAATTCCATATCTTCAGGCTCCACCATATAAAATTGATAATATGGACATCCCAGATGTCTGTCCCATAATGGCCTTTTTAAAAAAATTATATTTTTGTTCTCTGTCTAATCTCCATTGGTTGGTGCACATGAGTATTATAAATAATCCCAAATCTAGTCCTAGCTAGCATGGCCATTTATTTAAATTATAAAATTGTTAAGTTAGAAGATTCCTTTTAGCTTACTTCTGAAAGATCAAGAAAGATTCTTATATTTGGAAGCAAACTTTTCCTATTAGGCTGATAATATTTACATGGGGCATTTAATTGTGAACTTACTATATTGTAGGCTTTGCTGGGATCTGGGCACTGGCTTCCTCATGGCATTTGGAACATTGAATCCAATGCCATTTTCTTAGTCATGTTTTGGAGAGGCTTTGGTAGTAGGTCTCAGGAAGGAGTAGATGATGTAGAACCTTTATGAGACAGTTTTCATTGTGCAAAAAACATGTGAGATCACCTTGTTCTGGTTTTTATGTTCTAGCCATTGCCAGTGCCCTAAGGACTAGTTTGAGTATCTGAAGCTGTCAGTAATCTTTCAAAAAAATTTTGTATATGTGTATTTACAAGAAATTCCATTACCATGTGAAATACTGAAACTATCCCGTGCAGGTTTTCCTTGCTATGTGAAAGGAGAGGGCTCCTAGGAAATCTTTCATAAACCAAAATGATAGGGTAAAGCAAAGAAGCAGTAACACTTCATAAAAGAAAAAATTCTGGGGCACCTGGGTGGCTCAGTGCATTAAAGCCTCTGCCTTCAGCTCAGGTCATGATCTCAAGGTCCTGAGATCGAGCCCCGCATCTGGCTCTCTGCTCGGCAGGGAGACTGCTTCCTCCTCTCTCTCTGCCTGCCTCTCTGCCTACTTATGATCTCTCTTTGTCAAATAAATAAATAAAACCTTTAAAAAAAAAAAAAGCAAAAATCCTCTTCCAGTTTTTTTCCATTAGCAAGAACAAGTACTAATGTAGCTCCTTTGTTTAAAAAAAAAAAAAAATTAAGTTGCATAACACAGACTTTCAAGTAGTGAAGGAAACCTGTATCTTATTCCATGGAAAATCTACCCCTGCCTCTATAGTGGATAACACAGAAATAATTCATTTTGTCAATATAATGCCAACATTGTTAACAGAACCAATGCTCATTAAGTGATCTCATTGATTAAAAGTGAAAAGGAACAATCTTTTTTAGGGTATACTGTGTTATCCAACTGATTTTACATAATGAGATTTAACATTTTCATGGGAGACTTTAAAATTGCAAGGAAATATGGCTACCTCATTGTGCAGTATCTTTTTATTGCTGCTGTATGTAACGATGAGTAGGAATCTTTTAAAAACATTTTGCTACCCTTAATTTTCATGGGAAAACTTTGAAGATAATGAAATTATGGGAGACTTTTTCTTTTCCAGAGTTTAAACCTAAAATCTGCGCTTCCATATCAAAAACAGAAAGATTAAGAATAAAGTATCTTCTCCTTAGTCTCACTTAATATATAGATAGGTATGAATATAATTTTTAAAAAAATGGAATGGGGTTAAACTATTAATGTTAAGTTTCGATTCATGTCCAAGATTGAGGACTCCTTTGTGATCCTTAATAATAAAATTTGCCCATAAGCTGATGTATGAAGATACTTTGAAAGTAAAAACTGAACTCATTGACACATTAATTCTCAATTGGGTAAATTCTTTAAAAGGTAAGAAACGCATGGAAGCATAATCTACAGGGTGCAGTAGTGCTGATTGTTTAGAAAGAATTTAGTTAAAATACTCTTTATGCTTTATGCATTTTGGACTGATTGTCACCTGCTAACTCCTCCTAAAAAGTTTGTATTAATTCATCCTTAAGTTAATACTTTGCTTGGTTAAGAGCTGTATTCTCTTCTTTTTTTAAAATTAAATTTAATTTTTTCAGTGTTCCAAGTATATACTCTTCTGCTGGGGTGTTCAGTGGTTTTGTCAGTGGCTTCTGTTTCAGATTCACAGTTTAATCTCAAAATACAAACCTTTGATAAGGATGTTATGCATATTATAAAAGAAATAAGATTTTGAAAAAATTTAATGAAAACTTCAAAATGTTCCCCTTAAGAATGTTAAAACTAAAGAACATTTCAGAGATGCTACAAGATAAATTTTTAGTATTTTTTTTAACGATTTTATTTATTTATTTGACAGAGAGCACGAGTTAGGCGGAGAGACAGAGGGGAAGGCAGGCTCCCCGCTGAGCAGAGAACCTAAAGTGGGGCTCTGAGATCATGACCTAAGCTGGAGGCAGAGAGGCAGAGGCTTTAACCCACAGAGCCACCCAGGTGCCCCTGCAATTTTTAGTATTTTTTAAAGTTTAAATGAAATTATCTTTGTGATTATAATAAAGGTGCCATAGTAATTACAGAGAATTTCAAAAATGTTTAACTTATTCTTTATAGATTTAACTTTATTTGATGTAGAGGAATAGTTATTTTCCTCTGTATTAGCACTTGAGAATTTCTTGTGGATCTGTTCATATCATGCTTGATTTAGCTAAGAAAAATATCTAATATTTAGTGCTAATAATCTGATTCTTAATAGACTATCTAAAATAACCAAATTATTTATAGCAGTTTTAATTTGTATCCATTTATTGCTATTTTTTTTGTTAATGTAGAAAATACCCCAGTCACTAGTTCCCTAAGCAGCACAATGAGAACACATTATAATAGTATTCTAAATTAAAATGCCTGCTTTATTATTTATCAAGGTGTTGGTTTTCCCATTTTGAATTAGACTGGGAAAGTATTTATATAGAGGATTACTAGGCAAGTATATCTAGCTAGGTCGAAAGGTCCTGTCATTTCTCCTTTAAGTAATACACTATCATCTTGATAACTGATTGACATATATCACATTTTTAGTTATATGCACACAATGTGGTTATTAATTGAACTTTGCTACACAGTAACTTTCTTTAGATTCAGCACAAAGGTCTGTGTTACACAT
Organism: Mustela nigripes; assembly: GCF_022355385.1. Lineage (NCBI taxonomy): Eukaryota > Metazoa > Chordata > Mammalia > Carnivora > Mustelidae > Mustela > Mustela nigripes. The sequence goes on along the minus strand of NC_081558.1, from coordinate 82,581,569 downwards.
TTGACAATCAGTACATTGTTTAGTTATTGTATCAGTCATCTGTGGCCACAGTAATGTTGGGTAATTAAGCCACCCCAAATGCAGTAAGTTTAAGGCTTTTGTTTTGGGGGGGTTATAAATACATATGTATATTGGCTGTATGTCAGCTGACCTAGATTGGGCTCGGCTGGATGTGGCTCCAAATCACAGGCTGAGTACAAAGGAGCTTAATACATTTCTTTTCCTCCTTGGAGTGGTTTACTACCCAAGAAGGTTCTTTTCATGATGTCTTAATTTGTTCCATGATGCTGTGGCAAAATACCACAGACTGGCTTGTGAACACCAAAAATTTATCGCTCACAGTTCGGGAGGCAGGAAGTCTGAGGTCAGGATGTCTGCATGGCTAAGTGAGGGCCCTCTCAGGTTCTAGACTTCTCCTTGTATCACGTGGCAGAAGGGGCTAGGGATCTTTTTGGAATCTTTTTGATAAGACATTAATCACATTCATCAGAGTTCTACCCTCATGATTTAAGTACCGCCCAAAGACCCTACTTCTTAATGGATCAACTTTGGTAGTTAGGATTTTAACAAACTGTGAGAGGACACAAATATTCAGACCATAGCACATGGCAATATCAAAAGTATAATTAGGCAGGTCCCATGGTGAAAGCCTATTTCACACCTGTGTTTTTAATACATCATCTAATATCCCATTAACTGAAGCAAGTCATATGGCCAAGCCCAGCATCACTAGGGTGGGGAAGGATACTCTGCCCACAGTGTGAGGGGGAAATGGGGTGGGGGATATTTGAGGAACAATCATATAACTTACCACAATTAGGAGTTTCATTTTTAAAACTGATGGTCTAAAATTCACTAGTAGGCAGTCTGTCTTGAAGTCTATTCTCAGAGCTGTTTTAAGAAGAACCTCCAATCTTGATGTAAGGCAACCTCAAGCCATGTGTCCATAGGGATATATCAGTGAGCTCCACTGAAGATTTATTTCAATGTAAAATGATAAACTTAGATGGAACTTGCAGTATCCACAGAGAAAAATGTCAGCAATCACATGTTTAAATGAACAGCATATGCACAAATTGGTGACATTTGACATTATTCCTCTGTATATTTGTGAGCTCTTTGGAACCAAGGTAATACATACTCTTGACAGAAAATTCACTTCCTGTCAAACTGCCCAATTTTACCTCAGATACTTCTCTTTAACTTCCTTCATATGTGTTCATGCTTCATACTTCTATGACTCATTTGGAAAAATTGTCTTGGAAAATAATATGCTATCGATTTCTTAGTTGGATGTATAGGAAAAAGAATGAAGGGAACTACTTTTTTGGGTAATGGAGATTGCCATTTTTCATGAAGGTAAGTAAGTAGTGGAGGTTGTCATTGAGGCCATTATGACACCCCACAGGTGGAAGACACACTATAGATGAGGGGGGTATGGATTTATTTGGGATGTCCTGCTGGAATATTTTGAATATGGAAGAAATGGAAAATTGGCCTTGCTCACAGACCTGTCTTTTCTCAGCAAATTTGATGTGTCAGATAGTCCTAAAGCCTCCCATCAGTTGACGACTTCACTGCAAAATCTTTTGCTTGAGAAATGGGAGAATAAAAATGATGTCCTCTTTCTGGTAGTGTAATAGCCAAGTGAATTACTTAATATATTATACTCCCCTCCCCTTCTCATATGCATACTATATTAAAATTTCATTACCTAAGTGAAAGAATGAGCCTGCCTTTAGCACAAATGAGAATTTTAGATTATAAATGTCAATGTTTATTGCAAGGCATAATGCATGTAAAGCTTTTGCAAGGTTGTTAAATGTATCATGAGATAAATTTTGTGAATTGTATTTTGCTTACTTCCTCATTGTAATCCAAAGTAAATGTTACAAAGAAAATAGTGAATCATGTCTTGTGCTGGTATATGTTCCTTGAAAGCATATTGATTATGCTTTAATTATGTTAGTACATACGTATGCATGAAATGCATCACTTAGGAGATGAATTTTTTTTTAAAGATTTTATTTATTTATTTGACAGTGAGAGATCACAAGTAGGCAGAGAGGCAGGCAGAGAGAGAGGAAGGGAAGCAGGCTCCCCGCTAAGCAGAGAGCCCAACGTGGGGCTCGATCCCAGGACCCTGAGATCATGACCCGAGCCGAAGGCAGCGGCTTAACCCACTGAGCCACCCAGGCACCCCAGGAGATGAATATTTTTAAAAAGGTTAACTGTCAAAGTCAGGATGATGGGTTTACTAAAGGAAAGAGGATGGTTTCCCATGGATTTTCTAGGACCTAGACTGATGGTAATTTTTAACTTCAGAGATTACATTTGATGCTGTTTCAAGGGGCTAGATACTCTTGGTGAATCATTTAAAGGAACTAAATCTATATTTGAATAATTTGATACCAGCCGTTCAGCTTTTGTGTATTATTGAAATAAGAACTCTAGCTAACCCTAGCTCTTGTCTCCTGAGAATTTAAAATACTCTTAGAATTTGTTTTACATTTGCATAGTGTTCTAATCAATTCTATACACTGTTTGCAAAATACAGGACCTGGCACTTGGGAGAAACTTTAATTATATGAAATGAAATCTAGTTTAAAAGTCATTTGGATTTAGAGCTTAAAGTTCTGGATTTTACTCCTGTTGGTACAGGTAATAATATCATTACCCCTGTGTTTTAACTATCTAAACCTTTCTATGCTTCACACTGTTAATCTGTAAATGGTGATAACTTCTTTCTTTTTAAGATTTATTTCAAAGATAGAGCATGTTGGGGGGAAGGGACAGAAGGAGGTGCAGAGAGGGAATCTCAAACAGACTCCCCACTGAGTTTGGAGCCAGGGGGCCTGGGACTTGACCTCAGGACTTTAAGACCACCACCGGAGTTGAGATCAAGAGTCCTATGCCCAACGGACTGAGCCACTCAGGTTTCTCAAGTGAGGATGATTTCTTAAAGGGTCTCAGCAACTGTATTTGAAAGAGTGAAACACTAATATGTGGTGAAACAATATAGTTTCTTACTGTGCTTTGAAGTTCTGGGTAGAACGTTTATCATGAAGGAGACTTTTGACTAGAACTGCCTGGGAACATAAAAATACAATAGAATTCTGGCAGAGTCTCACTTACGTTACTGAGGTTTTGTTCTGAATTTTGTTTCTTTTTGAAACGCAGCTACAGAAAATCTGTCCTACACTTAATAGGGAAATTTACATTTTTTTCTAATAATTATGTTTAAATTCTTGCAAATATAATAAATGTTGTAGGAAATGAAGGAAACCAAGGTCTACACAACAAAATGAAGCTAAAGGAAGAAAATTAAGATCAGTCATAGTCTCACAGTACAGTGTGAGGTATGGACTCCCAGCTTTATTTTGTATGCATGTTTGTATGGATATACAAAACGTAGCATTTAAAAAAATGTTTTGTGATGTGCTTTTAAAAAAATTTACTGTCCAGCCTGCACACTTTTCCAAGCCATGAAATACTTTACTTTATGTATTTTTATGGCTGTTCTTACAGTTCTAGGACTGTACCATACTTTATTTTACCTATTCCCTATTGTCAAATATTTAGTTGGTTTCCATTTTTATTATGATAAATAGCGCTGCAGTGAACAGTTTTACAGCGAGTTATTTACCAGGAACTTGGTACATTTCTACATTTATTCAATTCATCTTTTTCATTTCTCAGTGAAGCTACAGAGCTTGCATGGGACTTGGGTAGTCCTTACTGTTCAGTTGAATGAACTCCTTCCTATTAGTTAAAAGTACTAAAAGTGTTACTCCAGACCTTCAGGATTTTGCAGATAATTAGTCCTGTTAAAATGAAATAATAACTGTGTCTCTTTTTAATTCTTTTATCCTTTATTGTGTTAACTTACACATATAGGACAATGTTGAATAGTACTGACAGCAGACATCATCAAGTGGTTTGGGTCTTTATTGATCATGCTTCTCGTAAATGTCAAATGTGAGTTTGAGGTTAATATTATTTATCAGGATAAAAAGGTTTAATGATGAAATTTTTAAAAGTCTAGAATAGATGTTGGAATTTATTGAATGCCTTTTTTGGCATCTACTGGAATCATCGTGTAACTTTCCTATTTTGGCTTAATAACAGGATTTTTTTTTTAAGATTTTATTTATTTATTTGACAGAAATCACAAGTAGGCATAGAGGCAGGCAGAGAGAGAGGAGAAAGCAGACTCCCCTCGGAGCAGAGAGCCCGATGTGGGACTTATCCCTGGACCCTGGGATCATGACCTGAGCCGAAGGCAGCGGCTTAACCCACTGAGCCACCCAGGCACCCCCAGGATTAGTTTTAATAAGAGCTCACGTAGTAGAGTTAGCTGTGGAATTGTGGAATGAAGAGCAGACTCTGAGAGAGACGCTAGGAATGAGACCAGGTTCTAAAGCTTATTAAAGTGGTCTGGAAAAGTCGCTTACCTGTTTTGAAATTTAACTTCTTTAAAATGAAAGCAGGGAATCTGTCCCAGACTATGAATATGGAAGTGATTTTTAATCCATAATGTTTAAATATTAGAATGATCTCCGTCATTATTTAGCTGTTCCCTAACCAGTTTTCAAAGCCCAAAGAGTAGGATTTGGTCAGTGCTTCTTTTCTAGAAGTCTTTTGATTTTCTTAGTTGCTCAGCATTGTGGTTTTTAAATCTAACTGAAGTGAAACACACAGAAATACACACATCATAAATTAAAAGCTTGATGTATTATCACAAAGTGGGCACAGTCATGTATTCACCCTCCAGTTTAAGAAATAGACCATTGCCAGTATCCCAGAAATTGGCGATGCTACTTTTAACATGTTAACAGTTTCACCTGGATCTTTTGTAGTCCTCAGACTGTGGGCTCCTGCTCATCTGCATCCTTCAGAAGGCAGCATTCTGGTAGAAGAAATTTCAGTAGCCTCAGCCTTTAGCCATTTCAGATTAGGATTTGAACACCTATCCAACACCAATCCAGCACTAGTGGCCATGGCCATTTCCACAGTAAAGAACAGTTCTCTCAAAAGTACGCTCTTGTTGTTGCCTCATTCAGCAGGCTTCCTGCTTTCATCTTAAATATTGGATCTTTGAAATTCAAAAGCAAGGGACTATAATATTGAAAAAGAGAGTAAAAATTGGTAAATAGGAGATTACACATGATCGTTTTGAGATTTTTTTTATTTAAAGTAACTGTTTCTGATTCAGATAATGGAATGTGCTGGAAAGTTTCAGGAAAGTTGTTTCACTTCCTCCCTTCACCCTCATAAGAATCCTGTGGCCTCGCTGAATATTGGGGCGGGGGGGGAAGACCCAAGAGAGAGTTTGCATGAAATCCTACATTACTATGTTCAGTGGTCCAAGGAAAATTCGAAGAGCTTTATGTCTTAGGTGAGCACCATTTGCAGTGTAGAATCTCGGTAACTCTTGAGAAGTTTCCGTATTTCTCATCTGTGACAAAATTTCCCTTTTAAACTGGATGAAAGGATGAAAGGGTGATGTCTTAGCATGGAAGGGGGTATGACAGAACCTTAGTAGACATGATTGTCTAGGCTGCTGCCTCCCCCTGCAGCCTCCAAGCACAGAAAATCTTACAAGCAAGTCAGCATTCAGAAAAAGTGGTCGATGTGTCTCAGAGATCGAGGCATATATCCACTCTGCCTAGTTCTACCAAGGCATAATATACAATACTATGTATAATTGGGGAAAACCGACCAACAGTTTCATTGTTGCTGGTCTAATAGGTACAAATGTCTTATGCCCCTAAGTTTGCTCATATAAGATAAATGTAACCTTTTTTCCTTGAACTTGTCCAAATTCCTGAAGGCCTAAATACTATCTTAGTTTAGCAGGGACCATCTGGCTTCTCTGGCTTTGCTTCTCTGCTGAAACATTCCTCTCTGGGGAGATGGATTCCTCTGAGTGAAGTTGCATTTGGATGGGCCGTGAGTAGGGAATAGGGTGAGTGGGCATGAGAACAAGACATCGTGGGTGAGTGGAAACCTTCGTTACTACCTAAAATTGTTATCCCACCACACAAACAAGGCTAAATTGCTTCCCACAGCACTGTGCTGCAGATTCCACACCAAACTGTTGAAAGGGAAACATTCTTCTCTTTATTTTCTCTTTTCTTTAATCCCCACCCACTAACAGGTGAATAATTAGGCTCATTTCCATTTAATAATGCACTGCGTGGGAATAGATATGCATTTGGAGAGTGATTAACAGAGCAACTTGACATTCTGCTTCTAGAAAAATAATAGCTGAGACACACAGAAAACCGCAGATTTGCCAAATTCAGTCTGGGAGCTTAAAACCTCCTTTGAACGGTGCCTTGGCTTCACCAACCAATCTCTTCTGGCAATATTAAGTGCCCCGCTCCAAATGATCCCAGGCAGAATATTGGGAAATTTCAGTTGCTTTGAAAACAAGGCAAGTGATCGATGTGCCTGGACCCTTGTCTATCCTGGACTATTTAAAGGCATTTTCTCTGGATGGAACGTGATCAGAGGTAACAAGTGGAATTATAGGGTTCAACATAGTTATTATTTTGGACCCTGTGCAACTGCATATTAAAAAATGTCAGCAGAATTAAGACTAGTTAAAATGACAATTGAATTGAGGAATTTTTTGAATCATGATTGTATGAGATCTGAACATTTTAAGGGCTTTGGTTATATAGAATTTTCCCCGTGTTCTCAGTTATTGCTGTATAAAATTGCATTTTCCCTTACAAGTTAGTACTGTTATTACATGTCCTTGTAACTGTTGACTTTGAAATTTTCTTTCTAAAATCCCCTAGTAACTTACTTTGTAAAATGGCAGACAAAAAAAGAAGAGGGCAAAAATTTAAGTAAGGTAGTATTGACTTTCCTTGAGATGGCATTTTTATTGGGATTTATAAATGATTGTGGAAAAATCACTTTAGAGCTAGAAAGGAATTTACAGAGATCATCAAATACAAGGCCCTTATTTTATAAAAGCATGTTCACACTATACTATATATCAATTAAACCAAAAATTCAAAGCACACTATATTTTCTATGAACATTACCTGTAGATGAGAGTGATAGTTCTACTGTTTGCTATTTTTAGAAACATTTGGTCTGCATTATAAAGGATAGCTCAGAGGAAAAAATCAATATCCCTGATCAGTGATGTTGAAGGTAAATGTCTTCAAGGCCATTGCTCTTGGGGATGGGAGAGGTTCTTCTTTGCTGGACTGCTGGTGTTTGCATGGCTCCTTGGATCCTTGTCCCGAATGGTTTTTAGGTATTCATATTTGTAGCGGATATTAAAGATGAAGTTCTAAGCTCAAAGATAACTTGATTTGATGACGAATGGTCTAGGATTTGCTTTGGAGTCCTATTAGAACTTTATCTCCAAAATATATTTGGAGAATGAGTTTTGGTAACTCAGTGCCCAGAACATTTAAAAACTCTAGCAGAAAGATTGGACTTCAGTGTAACTACTTACTTGTAACCGTGTGTCTGAAGGAAACATAACTTGGGCCATTGACCCATTTTGTTAGCTTGTTCTGGTTGGAAGAAAGTCTTTCCATCATGGAGATGCTTTCCATAAATAAACAAAAATTGTTGTTTGAATAACTTAACCTATTGCCTTAGAAAGGCATAACATGGATTTGTAACTATTTGGTGGTTAAGAGGCTGTTACACATTGTGTCCAGTGGTTCCTGTTTTCTACTGTAAGTCAGTTTATTCCACAAGCACCCACTCAGGATGGAAATCAGTATTCAATTCCTTTTCCTTCCCAGCGTGATCCTCCAGTCTTTACTCACTCATTCCATTTGGTTGGTCAGTCACTTATTCACGAATGTATTTTAAGCTCCTTTACATGTACCAAATACTGTATAAGTTACTATTGGGACACAAGTATGAATGAGACCTAATCCTTTGTCAAGAGTTTGCAGTCTTTGAGCAAAAATAGGATGTACAAAAGTAACTATGATATCAACTATTATATTGGGAAATGTTAAATAAGAAGTATTTGGGGGTTGAAGGGAAGGAGTGAAATGTTAACCTCAGTGTACTTGTAGATGCTGCCTATGTGGTCTTAGACATAAATATATAATGTGTGTATAATGTATATAGAATGTGTATATACATGCATGAGGTATATAGATAATACACATACATACATATGTGTGTAATGTGTGTTTATGTGTGTGTATACACACACACATATGTATGTATGTATGTATATATATGGCATGTGTGCTTTGGAGATAATACTTTTGTGTTTTACTACTATGTTAAAAGAGCCTCTTTAAGTCTCATTAAAACTGACTTAGAGTTACCAGACCAATCAATACCCTTTATGGAAAATTCCATTGTTTAGCCCTACATGTAAAATCGATGGCTTTCTTTCTTTTTGCATATGTTGGGCACAAATATGGGCCAGAATGGCAAGCGTTACACTGTCCGTGTAAATTTTTTGTCTCTAGGACCTCAAACCCAATGTATAATCAGAAAAGATTTGTTGAATAAATAAACCTGGACAGCTCAGGTAAGCAACTCCCATTCCAGTCAGAGGTCACTGTGAAAGTTGTAGTAAGTACCACCAATGATACTGATGCAAGCAAGATAGAAGTTTGTTTCTTTCATCTCCTAATCTGATCGAAGTGGTTAAGGTCCGTTTTGGTCATTTCATGATAGCAGGGACTCAAGGTTCTTTTTATTCTGTTGCCATCCGTAAGATATTGTGTTTCTTTGGAGCAGTTGACTTTACCATATAATCTGAAATCCTGCCAGCAGGAAGAAGAAGGAGAATGAGGGCCTGCTTGTTCACTTTAAGACTACACCATGGAATTTACATTAGTCATTTTCACTCATATCCCTTTGGTTACAACGTGACATGTGGCTGCAGGTCAGTGGAAGCATGGCTAGGACATGTCAGCATCAGTTGGGCTGCTGTATGCCTTAGATGATCAGATCCAGTTAGCATGGTTCTGCATGGTGTAAGTGAAACGTTTACTTCAGTGTGATTGTACTACAAGTTGTATTTTCATTACAGAATCTGGCACCTCCAATTTTGGAGTGTGTGAGACGAAGCCCTCCATTCATTCTGTGGTAGTTTTTCTAGCTGAAGGAAGTGCTTTATGATGTTCACTGGATTATCAAAATTGTTTGTGCTTGTTACAGGAACTAACATCATTTTAGAATTTCCATGTGTCTTAGCCAAGAAAATAGTTCCTTTCCGTGATGGATTGACCCTCACCCCTCCTATTCAGGGCTAGTGTCCAAAGAGAATAGATCACTTACTTTCTTTACTAAGTGTTCCAGACCATTTGTTGGTTCATTGTCCAGTAGGAACTCTGCCAGTTTGCTGAGAGCTGCCGAAGGCAAAATTACATATTTTTGGTGGAAAAGAGGCATCAAGATTCTCTTTTGTATCCATTCTCCTTCATTTTAGTAATCTTTACAACACTCTACAGATGAAAAAAAAAAACCCTCAAATTATTAGATTCATTTTACATGGAAAGAAACATCAAAAGATATTATGGATTGCCAAACATCATACGGTAGGTTTCTAACAGAACTAGATGCTTTGGACACCTGAACTAAATTGCATTCCTTTTGCTATTTGTCACATTTATTTAAATGTCAGGGAGTTGAGGGAGATTTCAGACATATCTGGATTTTGTCAGGTTCATAACATGACTAGACTGATTTGGGGCTATTTTGTGGTCATTTAATGTAATAGGGAAGAAAATTGAATTTCCCTTCCTTGGCTGCTCTGAGCTCTAACCCTTCATTGCAACGTTTTCATAGTGGGTGGTGATAATACAGAAGATGAGCTTTGACTGGATCACATACATGGTTTCTGTAGGTGTAAGATTTGTTCTTGGGAGGTAAAAAATGGATGCTGATCTCTAATGTGAGATGAAAGGGTTATTTTACCCCACCCTTGCATAATTTAGCAAGTGCATGTCCTTAATGATGCCATGTGCCACAAACCCCAGTTCTGTGAAGGACAAACATGGGGTTGGAGATTCAACTTTTATGACAATTCAGATGTAAGGCAAAAAGAAAAGGTCTGTAGTCTATAATCTTATTTTTCACTTTCTTAAGTCTCTTTTTGAAAAAAAATTTTTAGTCCTATTCAGTTTATATTTTAATCCAGTCATGTAATTGACAGTGTACAATCTATTTTTAAATAAAATTGTTTTGGTACCCATATGGCTTTCCTTTTTAAGGTGCCATTTAGCAGTAGGATTGAGGGTTCTAGATCTTTGAGAAGATTAGTCCTTGACCTACTGCTGGACTTTGAGTAGGCACTCTCTGGCATCTGCTATTGGCCTTCCAGATTCACCCTGGTTTCTATTAGATTCAGATTTCTAAGTTGCCCTCCATGACTTTCCTTGAGCCCACTGGCCTACTGGTGTTGCCTCAGTATTTCATGGAGGACCCACTACAGCAACTTACAGTCTGACTGTAGCTCCTGGAAATGAGAAGGGCTCAAGAGAACTAAACTGAAAACCTTTCTTTGACCATTTGCATGTCTGGGGCAGGAGGAGAACCAGGGACATTGACTTCTTTTTGCCACAGACATTAAAGGCTTCAGTGGTGGATGGGGGGTCCCATTTGTACCATGTGAGAATGCCATGACCTGAACTGTTGACCCGCTGAAGCAGGAGGAAAATGTTTAGGAAATTCCTTCTTAAGATGTTTAATTTTATTTGAGCCATTCATTCTTCAACAAATTCTAATGGCTATATGCTGCAGGCTCTAGAAAATGTAGAGGCATCAGAAAAACAAAATACATGCAGATGAAGCTTTATATATAAAAATTCTCTGACCCTTGTAATGTATTATTTACAGTGAGGCTCCTGTGAGATCCCAGTGCCTGATCCTTCCAGCCAACAGTAAATAGATCCTAGTTTTCTGGTCTGCTTCTTCCGGATAACAAATGAGTTATTACTCTTCCAAGATTACAGCTATTGTAAGTTAAAATACATACTTGGTTTACCCTTTCTCCAGCTCTGTTCCTGCACTTCCTTTCATTCACTTCCTCTCATTTTCCTTCAGGAGAAGGCAAGTTGACTTTCTTTGTTTTCATGGGCCCAGTAATGTAGAGGAAGCTAAGATTTTTTCCCTGCATAGATTTGTAGGATAGTCACTAAGATATGCACTTTGGAAACCAATGACAAAAGTCAGGTTCACTACTTTGGGAAGAATGATACAACTGTACTTAATCAACTGTTACAAAGTGACACAGTACACTGTTCCTGAGGGGCTGTTGACAGAAAACAGACCATGTTGTCTAATTTTGGAAGGTTCTCCTTCTGTTCACCTTTTGGAAACAGACAGTACAGATTAGCATGTTATAGGGTCTTGTAGTTATAAGAAATCTAACTTTGCCCATCACACTGTCCTGAGGGTATTAGACCAGAGAAAGATTGTACTTAATTTTTTTGTGGGACACCTCACAGCATGATGCAAAAAATGTCAGCTGTAGAACACATTTCAGGAACTATTGATTTAGGTACCAGTACCCTCAAACCCATTTTTGCAGGAATGGCAGATTACCTAATGGTTGGCATGAAACCCACTTTATATCAGGAATATTCTTTGAAGAGGTAGTGCGTGTCATCAGGTGGAGGCATATGTAGACCTCACAAATAATGGCACTTTTCCTACAGAAGAAATGTTTATTCAGATACTTTGTTCTTTTTTGATGTGCTAGCATTCTGAGGAATTCTGCAGCGAACAGTTGTACAGGCAAACCATATTTCTCTTCCGGTAGTAAGTGGGGCATCCCCCAGCCCTCCTAGTCACTCTAGTCACACCTGTTTGGCTCCTCACACATGAAGAAAATAATAGTATCTTCCAGCTGCCTGCTAGACTACTGTTTTAAAGTCTCATTTAATTATTTCTAACAGATAATTTTAAATGTCAGTTAAAGAGGGTACCTTAAATTTTTTTCCACAGCACAAACAACTTCTGTAATTTTACTATGTGTTGCTAACACCAACTGGAGAAGTTTTTAGCAAGTTTGAAAGGACCCCTCTCCTTTAAAAAAAAATGTTGAAATTTGGCCGAAGTTTAATTTCATTTTCTTTTGGTAGTCTCTGTACCCAACGTGGGGCTCAAACGCATGACCTCAAGATGAAGAGTCTCCCATTCTTCCAACTATGCCAGCCATGCACCCTATAACGGAATTTTTAATCTTAGTAGCTTTGCAGTTTCTTCCCCTCCAATCAAGTTTCTCACAGTTTTGATTTTCTCTCTCTGAAGTCGATGCTTATGTATTTTACCAATGCTTGCCTTGATTTCGTGGCAAGCTGCTAAAACTAGGAGCAAATTTTGAGGCTGGGGCCCCCTTCTGAGGCTCTACCAGAGGTGAATTTAACTTTCAGCAAAACTCTGTTAGACCTTCATTAGCATATGTCTTCTTGTCAGGGCTAGCAGACGAGTTTGTAGAGCTACTTGAATCCCAGTCCTTTTCACTAAAAGCAGCAAATAATCAGTATTAAATGTTTAATTAGGGGATATTCCAGACTGGAAAGGGTTCAGCCACACCTCTGACAGAGCTGTGAGTGTTGATTTTGCATCTCTGGGGGAAAACCAATCTCAAGTGATCCTTGGGCAGATTATCCTGAAAAGCTATTTTAATCCATGAACTACCGTCCATGTACCAAATTGTCTACAAGGGGGTATGCTGGAGAAATGAATGCTCTTCCCTTCAGATAAAATCGTGAATGAATTTGGCAGAATAGCCTCTGCCAAATGCAGATGAATGAAGTTTGGGTGCAGTCACTGGTACAGCACAAGGGAAATTGCTCTGAATGATGAAAACCATGCCTGTACACCAGGCTCCAGCTCTCATGTTAACTGCACTCTCTAGACAAGCCACAACAGACTGTGCCTTAGTTTTCTCATCTTTAAATTGAAATGGATGGGAAAAAATTTATCTTAAATGACTCTTCCAATATTTTTGGATTTCAACATCTTAAAAACTTCATACATTTCTGTTGACTTCCTATTCTCTTCTCGTTGGTGGTCTGGGGGTTGGCCCAGTGCAAAATGGGTGGCCATCTGAGTCTGTGGCTTCATGATTTGTATTATATACCAATTTAAAGGAAAATCCATAGAAGAAACAAGCACTGAACTCAAACATTTTAGCATGGTTTCAAGTTACTCCTTTTATATATAATTCAAAATACGTCTCATCATCTCATCACTTATGGTACGTTATCTTAACTTCTCCGAAGACCTTTTCCCAAAGAGAAAGTGTGGTTCTATTTCTAATTACTTCTTAGTGATCACATGATGTTCTTATCTTTATGATGTCAGTACTTTAAGGTCAGCACCTAGAGACAGAGCAGCTGGCAAGATTCTGTGCACAGTTTCAGCTCTTCCCCGGATTTTAGCTGTGTTAAACGCCCACTGCTCTTGGCTTGCTTTTCTCCTGCATCTTCTTTTCTGGGTTTTCTTTCTTTCTTTCTTTCTTTCTTTCTTTCTTTCTTTCTTTCTTTCTTTCTTTCTTTCTTTCTTTTAAATCTCTTTCTAAAAGACTGCATCTCTTTGTATAGCTGCTCCTGAGGTTACTGGCACATTCATTTTATTTCTAATCACTGTGACTGTTCCCCTCCCTCTTCACAGTGGAGTCTTCTGAATCCCCCCTCTTTATTTATTTTTTTCCTGAAACTTGCAACTTAATGTTTTCCTTTTATTTTTATTTTTATTTTTTTAAAATTTTATTTATTTATTTGACAGAGAGAAATCACAAGTAGATGGAGAGGCAGGCAGAGAGAGAGGGAAGCAGGCTCCCTGCTGAGCAGAGAGCCCGATGTGGGACTTGATCCCAGGACCCTGAGATCATGACCTGAGCCGAAGGCAGCGGCTTAACCCACTGAGCCACCCAGGCGCCCCAATGTTTTCCTTTTAAATACAGTTCCGGGTTTTTAATATTAGTTGGTCTTTGGAAGTATTTAATGGATGAATGTAAGATGAAAATTTGGAGAAGATTTGGAAAAGACATTAGGCTAATTATTTTTAAGAAATTTAAATAGAACGGTATAATAAAGCAAGGATTATCCTGGGAAAGATTCATAAAATACAGGATGTCTAGAAATTCTGGAATCACAAGTATGTCAATAAGAATACTTTCAATCTGTAGTAGAACTTAGTATTATCAATGCTCCTAGACTTAATGGACACTGTGTATTTTAAAGTATTGGCTGATGTGTTAATATTTTCTTGAAGTGATCCCTTAGGTCTAACTGCTTCATTGGAGAAAAATAAAACTCAATATCTTAAACTAGGGATGTTTTTCTCCCTTACATAAGGTAAACCTAGAGATAGGCAATACAGGGATAGCAGGTTGTCTGTATAGAATTTTGGGGACAGATTTCCATCTTTTCCCCTCATTTTAATGCATGGCCTTAATCTTCAAATCAGTTCATGATTTAAAAAAAAAAAAAAGAGTCTCTGAAAGAAGGCAGAAAAGCAAGAAGCCCCTCACTAGCTGACCCAGTATACCTGGGAATCCAGTAGAGCCCTTTTGTCTGCATCTGAGTCCGTGGGTTTGGGCTCAGGCAAGAGAAACTGGGAAAGATAGTTAATACTGTTGGTGATGTACCCAGCTAAAAATGGGTTATTCTACTAAGGTGGAAGAAGAGAATGGATCTTTAGGGGAGGCAACAAGAACTCTCTGCATACCAATGAAATCACACATTGTGTAATTGGATCCTGGTGGTATTAAGTGATTTTACTGAGGATCACTTGACAGTAAGTGACATGGTAAATGAAATATACCCTACGGTAGGTTTCAGGGTCTGGGGGAGGTTGGCTGGCCATGTAGGTCCCTCCTAAAAGGTGGCCTTTATCTTGACAGATTGTCCTTAACTCCTAATAGCTGGAAGAACATCACCTGAGAACTTGTTGGAAATACAAACTCTCAGGCCCCACCCCAGACCTACTGAATTAGAAGCCCAAGAGGATGGGACCCGCCATCTATTTCAGCAAGCCCTTCAGGCATTCTTATATACATTACAGTTGGAAAATCAGTCCTTGGTGATTTTATTGTAACCCATGGTCTTGACTTTAACCCCACAAGCTAATAAAGTCTGTCTCCTGTTGGCAGAGTTAATGCAGAGTTGCTGACTCATGCTAACCAATGTGAAAATACTGACCAAAAAAGGTTATTTCATTGACTTTTGATCTAAAGCAGAAATATTCAGGCAGGCCAAAAGCTCATGTCATTGTAACCAGCACATTCTTTCCCTGTGGGCAGTTTTATGGGAAACCAAATTATCAAATGAAACTTGGAAAGCATTTCCTAGTTTCATGCTTCTGGACTCTGAGTCTAAGTGTTAGATTGTTGAGACTAGTTTCAGTAAATTTGCAATCCTCTAATGCCAAGGAAACTGGAGTGGGGGATGACATCCCTCTCATCCAGACCAGCATTGTCTAATAGAAATACTGGCATGGGGAGTCATGACAACATTATTTTTATTAGAATAAATTAAAATAAAATAGAATAATAAGGTTAAGCAAAATTCAACTAAGTAAAAGGGAGCTCTGAGGAGTTGTATGACATGGATGGTTTTTGTAGGAAGGAGAGTAGGGAAAGAAAGTCCTTAGCAAAAGAAGGGTAATTTCAGGGAAGATCACCTTTCCTTATGGGGAAGAGGTGGGGTCTTATGTAGATTAGCTCATCTTCCCATGAGAAACGGAGCAGGCCCACTGACGGATTACTGAATTGGTGCTTGTCAGAAAATTGGTGCTTAGACTGCTTAAGACTACATTTCTAGAGGAGGTCGAAACTGCAACAGGTTAGGTGTTAAGCCCTGGATGCCATTTTGGGCCTGTGGTTTTCTTTTTAACAGTAGAATGAAAAATATAAAGATGTGCTTGTCCAGGAATGCATGCGTGTTGTAGGTCATAATGTAAAATGTTTCATTTTTCTTTTTATAAATTTTTTAAATTAACATATAATGTATTATTAGCCCCAGGGGTACAGGTCTGTGAATCACCAGGTTTACACACTTCACAGCACTCACCAGGGCACTTAGCCTCCCCAATGTCCATAACCCCACCACCCTCTCCCTATCCCCCTCCCCTGGGCAACCCTCAGTTTGTTTTGTGAGATTAAGAGTCTCTCTCTTTTTTTTTTAAAGATTTATTTATTTATTTATTTGACATACATCACAAGTAGGCAGAGAGAGAGAGAGGAGGAAACAGGCTCCCTGCTGAGCAGAGAGCCCCCATTCGGGGCTTGATCCCAGAACGCTGGGATCATGACCTGAGCCTAAGGCAGAGGCTTTAACCCACTGAGCCTCCCAGGCACCCTGAGATTAAGGGTCTCTTATGAACTTCTCCCTCCTGTACCCATCTTGTTTCATTTATTCTTTTCTTACCCCCCAAACCCCCCATGTTGCCTCTCAACTTCCTCATATCAGGGAGATCATATGATAATTGTCTTTCTCTGATTGACTTATATTGCTAAGCATATAAGATCTTATATGCTTATCCACGTCATCACAAATGGCAAGATTTCATTTCTTTTGATGGCTGCATAGTATTCCATTGTATATATATACCATATCTTCTTTATCCATTCATCTGTTGATGGACATCTAGGTTCTTTCCATAGTTTGGCTATTGTGGACATTGCTGCTATAAACATTTGGGTGCACATGCCCCTTCAGATCACTACATTTGTATCTTTAGGGTAAATACCCAGTAGTGAGATTGCTGGGTCATAGGGTAGTTCTATTTTCAACTTTTTGAGGAGCCTCCATGTTGTTTTCCAGAGTGGTTGCACCAGCTTGCATTCCTAGGAACAGTGTAGGAGGGTTCCCCTTTCTCCACATCCTCGCCAGCATCTGTCATTTCCTGACTTGTTTATTTTAGCCATTCTGACTGGTGTGAGGTGATATCTCATTGTGGTTTTGATTTGTATTTCCCTGATGCCGAGTGATGTTGAGCACTTTTTGATGTGTCTGTTGGCCATCCGGATGTCTTCTTTGCAGAAATGTCTGTTCATGTCTTCTGCCCATTTTTTGTTTGGATTAATTGTTCTTTGTGTAAAATGTTTCTTACCTTAAATCATATTTTAAAAATTTGAAAGCCTTCTATCTGTATTGATCCAATTGACTGCCTTGACAAGTTTTCCACTGATATGCTGTTCTACTTATCCATTCCCCTACTCACAACTATTTAAGTTGTTTTCCCCTTTTTTATTCTTTTATGGAATATACTGCAACAAATAATGTCTCCTTGTATATTTGTCCTAAAGATTTTTTTTGTAGTAAATAATTTAAAGGGTAATTGCTATGTTAAATGTCAGAATAGGTGGTTTTTCAGTTTTGATTTGATATCACCAAAATAGTCTCTGATGTGTCTGTATTTATACTTACAACAGCAGTTGATGAGAATATCTTTTCATATATTCTAGCACTTGATAATTTCAAAGTTCTTATTTTTAAAAAAATCTTACTGAATCTGATTGCTGGAATAGTATCTTGTTTTAATTGGCATTTGTTTCATTTCTGATGAAGAAAAAAACACTTTTTTCACCCTGTAAGCATTTTTATTAAACTATACGTGATAATAATTAAAGAAGTGTTATGCAACCCTCATGTGTAATCTTTTTTTGTTGTTTTAATGATTTTATCTATTTTAGAGAGAGAGTGGGAGTGAGTCCAAGGAAGGGCAGGAGCAGTGGGAGGAAGAGGGAAAGGGAAAGAATCTCATATAGACTCTGCACTGAACATGGAGCTTGACCTCGTGGCCCTGAGATCAGGACCTGAGCCAAAACCAAGTGTCTGATGTGTAACCGATTGAGCCAAGCAGATGCCCCACCCTCCTGTGTAATATTGAGGAAACCTACCACTTTCTTCCCTCATTTTCCCATTTCCCTATGACCACATCATACCCTTTTGTCTGTTTACTTTAGAATTTACGTTCATATGTCTAACTAATGTGTTTGAATTAACCTCTTGAAATGAGGGATTAGCTATCCTCCCCACCTTCACTCCCATGTCATACTTAACATAGTTCATATTTTTCCATTCTCCAAAATCATAATTTTGAACAGATCAAAATTCAGTGCTTATATAATTTTTTCTTACTATGTGAGGCTGAATAATGTAATATTATGAATACTTTTTCCCTGGACACATTCCTTTGTTGTGCAGGTTAAATATTGGCTTGTTCACTGATTTTTATTTCTACACTCCTCATTAATTCATCCCAAACTCCAAAAGTTGTCTAGATGGCAAGATTTTTGGATGAATTAGAGTTTTTATAAAATTCATTTCCTGAGAAGTCTTTCCAGAAGTCTTTGGACCTGCTCGGTTACCAAATGTCTCTCCCCTAGGTCTAATAATCCGTCCTTCTACTAGGGGATTTCTTTTGCTTTGCTTCTCTGTGGAAATTTCCTTCTCCTTTTTTCTTCCTTTTTCTTAATTCTTTACTTTTCATTAAGCACAGTAGTTTCGTAAGAAATAGTGAGTGGAAAGAAACATTGTAGAGAACTTGAGGATTGAAAATATCTTAATATTGAGATAGGATAATTTGGTTTAGTATAGAATTCCTGGTGGGAAAGTATTTTCCTTAAGTAATTTGAAGACATTACCCCAGAGTCTTCAAGCTTTCATTGTTTCTGTTGAGAATTCCAAGGCTGTTTCGATCCCTGATGGTTTGTTTGTAATTTGTTTTATTTTTAATTTCTTCCCATTTGGTTTTCAATGTTCTCCATTTCTAGAGCTCTTAGTGATTGGATATTTGCCAGTTTGCTTGTTGTTTCTCTCCCCTATTCCATCTCTATGCATTTTGCTTTACTTTGACTGTTTCTCATCTTTATTTTCAAGATTTCTACTGAGTTTTCATTTCTTTGATCTTGTTTCAATATCCAACAGATCTTTGTCCTCTAGATTTTTTTTTTAAACGTCTGGCATCTTGTCCCTCTCTCATGGTTAAGATATTTTTCTCGTGCTCATGCATGCAACACTGTTCGGTTTTCATTAGGCCAAGGAGTCCAACTACTCACTTGTTTGAATCTTTCACGTTAAAAGTGTTTTTCTTGAAATCCTGTGTTCCTTGGTTTCCTACATATACTTGAACAATACACCGGGTGTTCTAGCCTGGATACCCTCTGATTTTATCCTCTTCAGAGGATATCGTTTCTGCCAGGGTATGCGGCCAGCTGTGGCTTGGCTGCTGGCCAGACAAAATGGGGGGGATAAATGATCCCTTAAAGACCTTGCAGCAGGCCTTTAATCAAGCAACCAGCCCTTTACCTCCACTACCAGAGGTATGTGTTATCATGAATTCCTGAACATTTGGGGGATTCTACAAAGTAATTTGGTCTGTTTTTGGTTTTCCCAGTTGAGCTGATAGAGCTGTGTTACACTTATCATTACAGCTCATCTTTTTCATGTAAGAATATTATTTCTAAGAGCTATTCATTCCTGTGTACTCCTCTGCATGGCATCAGGTAAATGCTTCACTGTCCCTCTACCATAATTTTCCTGTTGGTTGAAACATATTGTACAGATGATTTGCCCTGCCATTTTATTGTATTTAGGAACTTTAAATTTCATGTAGTGAAATTTGACTTTCCTTCTATTTTGTATTTTATTAATTAAAAAACACAAACTCTTGTGTAAGAAAATGTTGGCAACATAAAGTAACAAAGTACTCACCTCTATTTTTTTTTCTTAATGGATCTCCAGATGATCTCTGATCCATCTGGAATTTATAGTGTAAGGCAGAGGTCCAAATTGCCCTCACATGCATGATATTGTTCCAATGCCATTTATGGAATAGGCTAGCTTTTCCCCAGTGACTTAGAATGCCACTTATACACCAACTTCCCACAAATGCATCAGTTTTTTTAATATGAATATTTTATCTTGCTGTTGATCAATTTGCTTATTTATCAAAACCATGCTATTTTATGTGGAGCTTTCCCAGTATCTGCTAGGATGATCCTGTGCTTTATCTACTTCAGCAATTAAAAATGATCTTAATATTCTAATTTAAACACTTAAAATTTTTATTACATTATATATATTTTCTTAAGTTTTACATCATTAATGTTAATCACTGCTTAATTAATTTGCTTTTAATTTACTTTGGGTTTTTTGCATTTATGTTCAGAAATGATGGTAGCTTATTAATTTCTTTTATTGGGTTGGAATTGTCCTGCTAGTGTGTGTGTCTGTGCTGCTTGGACATAACATCTCTTCCAATTTTATGGAGGAGTTTATATACTTTAGAAAGTGTTTACTGAAATTTGTTATATATTATCCATAAAGTCATCGGAGCATGATAGCTTTATTTGGTTTTGGTATTTGAATATCTTTACAATATATTTTCAAGTTATTTTGTCTAACCACTTCACTACCATGATTTGAGCCAATTTTGGTAATTGATTTTGCAGTAATTTTCTCGGTTATACAAGTCATCAAAATTATACAGCATTGTATATAGTATTTGTTAATTAAAAAATCTGTTATTCATGCCTTTTCTGTGCTTTCTTCAGATCTGATGAAGATTGTTACAGTTCTTAGTTTATTAAACTTTTGATTTTATTCAATTTTTCATATTTCCAATTTTATTTCTTAAATTTTGTATCTCTTAATCATTTCTCTCTTAAATTCTTGATTTGAAATCTTAGTTTAATTTGATTAAAAATAAAAACATTTAAGACTGCATTTTCCTCTGAGAACCATTTTGCTGTATACTGTAGCTTTTTGCCTTTTGTTTTTCTAATATTCATTATTTCTAAATAGTGTAAGATAGTTTTTTTTTCTTCTTTGACCTAAGTTATTTGGAAATGAAGTATGTCATTTAAAGGTATTCAGATTTTGTTGGGGGTAGGTTGAGGGCTTGATCTTAGAAGAGTTTTAGATTTATAGAAAAGTTGCAAAGGTAGTCAAGAGGATTCCTATACACCCCCATCCAGTTTTCCCTATTATTAACATCTTTCGTTGGTGGGATACATTGTCACAACTGAAGAAAAAACAATGATATGGAAGTATTAACTAGAGTTTGTACTTCCTTGGAATTTCTTTAGCCAGGGGGCATTGCCAAGCTTCTCCAAATCAAGTTTCTACCCTCAGACTCAGATGCATCTGCCTGGAGGCATTTCTTGCTGGCTTTGAGCTGACAAAGGTGGGGAATGACAGTGAGGGGTTGAGTACCTGGCTACTCCTGCTGAGATACCCAAATTAATCCCTCCCATTTGCTTCTGGGCCACCTCAGGGCCTGAAACCATCTGGATGCTGCTTCATCTTTTATAGCATTCATCTTCTGAACGGTACTTTCCTCTAAGAGGATTTTATGTTCTTTCTTTCTTTTTGTCTTTTAGAGCTGCTTCTTTCTAGCTTACTATGGACTCTCCTTATTTTTCAGTGCAGATATAGGTGTAAATATTAAATATTTTCTGCCATTTCTGAACATTTGAATTGGGAATGGAGGAACTGAAGTATATTATAATTCTCTCTTCAGCCTACCAAAATATTTTAAATATTTTAATGTGTGTTTGTAATATGCCCATTATTCAGGGATTTATTTTTAAGAGGTTTCTACCTCTTAGGAAACCCACAATATCGCTAAACATAAGCTGTAAGTACATTTTATGTAAACCACTATTAAGTCTGTTTTTAGTAGAAAAATGTATAGCATATGATTAAACTATTTTTACTTCATTTTCTTCACTTCTGTTATTTTCCCAAATGGCTGTATATTACAGTTTGCCTCATTTTCCAAAAGTCAAATTTTTAAAAGGATTAAATCGCCAAGATTTTATAAGTCCTAAACCAGTAAAATTTCCAAAACAAATCTAAGGAATCATGAGCAATTATAAGAAATTGTCTGGCATCAGTGTTATTTTATCATGTAAGGCAATTAAACACCAAATACGCAAAGGAAACGGTATTGGCATATAGGACATGATCCCAGGGTCCTAGGATCGAGCCCCACATCAGGCTCTCTGCCTGGCAGGGAGCCTGCTTCCTCCTCTCTCTCTCTACCTGCCTCTCTGCCTACTTGCGATCTCTCTCTGTCAAATAAAGTTTTTAAAAAAAAATAAAAATAAAAATCTAAGGTGCTTCTCAAATAGCTACATTGGTTGAAGACATGAGTTATGTGCCCTGAGCTGAATACAGGCAGCTATGTGGTAAAATCTGGAAGGTCTTGTTTGCCGTATTTCTTGAGGATTATTATACACTGACAAGCCTCTCTCCTCTTCTGCCTCTTTTTCTCCCCTTTCCTTCTAGACCTTCTTTCCTTCATGTCTCTCCCTGTCCTTTCTTCTTTTCTGTTTTCTTCCATGTCTTCCCTTCCTCTTGGCTTCTGACTGTTTCTCTTTCTCATTCTAAGGGTGAACAGAGAAGAGAAATTCCCTGAGAAGCTGTCATTCTTGTGCTCTTACTCACGTCCTTGAAGAATACTGAAGGATCTCTTTCAAGGAAAGAGTCCCAGAAGTGGTATCTTTTGAGCTAAGGAAATCAAAAAGTACTTAGTGCTGTTTTCTGGGCAATTCTGATTCTGTGGAGGAAGGCTTTGCAGATTCTTTCCTCAAGGCCCTCTCCAGAACTGAGTGCCAGCTTAGTTCACCACAGATGCAGGATTTGTGTGGCCTGCCACCATATTATTAACTCCCCCACCACCCCTACATCCCTTGTTCCAAGTTTTCAATGTAGCTGGCTTATTTCTTTTCAGATCAGTTTGGGGGTGTGGGTATAAAAGAGGTGCAACTATTTTCAGAATTTCCTGAATATTGTATTTTACAAGAAATCACTGAGTATGCAAGAGAAATCCCCAAATCTGCTCTGAGGAGTAGGCTTCTGAGCCTTTGATCATTGCTTAAAACAAAACTGTAAAGTAGAACTTTGAGATTGTCATCCAAAGTAAAAAAAAAAAAAGGTCATCTTGGAAGAAGGCAAAGAAGCTAGATCAGGTTTGTCATCAGGTTTTTTGTTTGTTTTCATCAGGTTTGTTTTTTAGTTTAGATGTGAACTAGAATCCTACGTCAGTGAGAAGCGTTTCTTGGACTGTGCGTCCTCCGATTCTGGGCTATGTGATTTTGAGGATGCTTTATTATCTGAGTTTGAGCTCTGTAAGCATGCCGCTTTTGTCTTCATCCCTTTTGGTGTTTCAGATTTTCTTCATGATTTTTTAATTATTGACACTCTTAGAGGGAATAAAAAGATGCTGTACACCTGTGTGCCCAGCCGAAAGCAGATGGCAGATTCACAAAGGGTGATTAATGAAGAGACTCTTTAATAAGTGGGCCATTGGTAAGTTGTGGGCAAGGTGAGCGGAAACCAACTCAGTACAATCAAATCATCCAGCGTGGACAATAGCAGGAGGCTCTTACCACCCCAGTGAGTGGGGGCCAAGGAGAGTGATCTTAATAGGACTGATGCAAGCTACAGCTCCATGGCAGGTTTGTCTGTCAGGAGCTGTGGTCTTTGGGAGAACATGGCCACTGCCAACTTGTGGAGCTGGCAGGAAGGATACAGGGGAATAAAAATCACCTTAAAACTTCTTTCTGCTCTGACTTCCTGTTGTCTCCAATGGGCTGAATTAGTGAACAGAGGTTAGAAGACATGGAAACATCACTGATGCTCTCAACAGAGGTCCACTTCCTAGGACACAGAGCAGCGTAGACAAGATTGCAGAGTAGTTCATACTATTCACTACACAGTCCAGAAAAGTTGGCAGAAATGTCTTATTCCTTCATCGGAAGCTTTTTGTTAAATCTTTATCTCAGTGTTCACTTACAAAGGAAGCATTTTGCTTAGGCTTAGAATTGTGATACATTGAACAATTTTCTACTTAAGTCTAGGGACATAGGAAAAAGTTCTTATTTTTTCTTTTTATGTTAATCTAAAGTGAAGAAGTTTACAGTAGAAATTTAAACAGGAGGGAGTGAATGCAGGGTTAGAGAAGTAAGGCAAGAACTTCAGGGTTGGGACAAGATGATAAATTAGAGCTGGCTGCTTTCTCTACAATCAGCCCAGGGGAAGAACTGAAGGACTGTGCCAAGGGCCCATGGAAGCAGCAGTAATCTTAAGGAGGCTGCCTTGAACTGGTGAGAGAGAGAAAAAGGAGAATGAATTGGGGAGCTGTGAATAGGTAAAGCCTATAGTACAGGATGGCCAGAGCTGGCTGGGAAAAGGTAGTGTGGAAGACTTTAAGCTTTATATATTCTGCTCTTGACATTTTCCTTGCATTGCCTTGAACAACTTTGCTTGTCCCTTTACTGATAAAAGTGGCTGCAACAGACAAGGTCAGGAGGAACATTGATCCACAACATCCTGCAGTGGTGAAGACATGAAGAAAACAGATTTGAATTGACAAGCCACCCTTAAGCATTTACTTCTCCATTATTTTTTTTTTTCCTTTTTAGCTTCAAATGAAATTCTACCTTCTTTCAATGCTGCTACTTATGCATTTAAAAGGTAAAACTTCTAAGATTGCTGGGGGGCAGCAAACGTAAGGAATCAGCAAGTGCTCTATGGTATCTGCGACTCTCTTCCCATACCTTTAGCTCCCCTTAAACACACAGGGACTGATGTAGACTGGAGCCTTTCTCCATCTTGTAATGCATATTACCAAACTAAGTACCAGATACCTCCCTCTGAGGATGAGCTCGCAGGCTGAACTAATTACACCTCTCGGGAGAACAATAACTCTACAAAGAAAGACAACATATGGAATGACATATTTAATCAGAAGCACAATTGTTTGAACAGACTGGCAGAGGCTTTAAAATAATTAGAGGTAAGGAAATATTATAAGAATGTCGGAGGAAAAAATAGACACTTTAGGTATTAAAATATAAGGGAGAAATGATGTTCTAATTACAGTGTAGCATGGGCACAGCCCAAGAATAAGTTAATGAATTAGAAGGTAACATTGAGAAAAATCCCAGAAAACAGGAAAAAAAAAGTCATAGAAAACATAACAGAAATGCTAAAAATATGGAGGATTTACATAGATATTCAGCATATACATAATAAAATTCTAGAAGGGATCTTAAAAAATGGGAAGTGGGAAAATTTTCTTAAAAATGAAAACGAGGACCATGGAAGGACTTACAAATACTCAGTGGGGATGTGATTAAAATCCTGTACTTGGGCACAGGCTGAAACTCAGGCATACTAGAGATAAAGGGGAAACTAAAACTTGCCCAGAAAAGAATATTGTCAACAAAAATCAAGAATTCTCTGGCTGTTCAACATTTCAGCAACAGCCTTGGATGTAAGAGGATGGTTATGTTGCAGAAGTATTGAAGGAAAGAATGTTGATGGAGATTTTATAACAAGTCAATATTTTCTTAATTCTGAGGAGGTAATAAAAATATTCTTAAATGTACTATGCCTCAGGATGCTTGCTACTTTAAATCTTACTGAAAGCACTCTGGGAAGAAAAACATGCGTAAGAAAGGAAAAAAGTCTGAGATAATGCAGAAGATAGGGCCAAGAAAGATGATTGAATCACATAGATAAATATACATATAATGTTATAATGACGAGGAGAAAAGGACAGAAATAGACACACAATTAAATCTAGACATGAACGGCATGTACACAGCGATCAAATGTCCATGAAATATTAGCATCTGTGTTTTAACCGATCTATACAGATCGGTTTATGTATCTACAGAAGTGCAACCTGCATAAGAACAAACAATGTGTAACTTTTTAGTAAGTAAAATAACAAATCTCTCCAATGTAAGCAGGAGATATAAGAGAAAACACAGTAAATGGGAAATGTGAAGTAAAATAACAAAATTATTTTTATGCCCCAAATCAGCAATTCAATAAATGTATTGAACTCATCGATTCCATGTTAGGAATATTTTTATTGGATTAAAAAAAAAAACCCACAGCCCCAAAATGTTTTGTCAGTATGAGGTAAACTTGATTTAAAAAAATAGAAAATTTGAAAATAGAAGATTACCAGGAAGTAAGGAATGAAAAGAATGCATAAATTAGAATGATAAATTATTAGTTGAGATTGGGGAAAAGAATCCCTTTGGTGGTTAGGTGTTTATAAGTTGATATTCTAGGTGATGGCCATCCATGCTCCAGGGCAGAAGACTTTCATGTTTCTCACCACCCGCTTTATGACACTCCATTCCTCAAAGGCTTAGATATTTTACTGAAATGCATTTAGGTTAACCTTCTACTGACATTTGTGTTCTTTATGAAATACTTTCTAAAAATAACATTCCATGAAGCAGATCAGCCTAAAGACCTTTCGGATTCTTCTGTTACCCTTACATTTCTTTTTGATTCTTCTAATTGGCATTGTCTGTCACGTGATGCTGTCCTAAAGTCTTGTAACCCCAGCTACTCTGCAACTGGACAGTTCTGTTGATTCATTTCTTTATGGATTAATTCAGACAATATGTGCTGAGCATCTAAAATGTGTCAGGAAATAGGGTAAGCTCAGGGATCATAGCTGTCAGTGAAACAGTCAGTATTCCTGCCCTCGTCGTGCTTACAGTTTTAAGGAGAAAAACAATCACAAACAATCTAAAATGGTACAGCGTGATAAAACTAAAAGGAAAATGATGTGTGTGGTGCATGTTCCTGCACAGGGCATTGAATGATGTGGTCCTAAAAAGTACATTTGACAATTGGTATTTGAGTTCAGAGGGCTGGATAGGGCCTTTCCAGGTGAAGAAGTGGAGAGAAGAGCATTTCGCACAGATGGACCAGCATGGGCAGAGACTCTGAGGTGGGCAAGTTACTTCAAGAAACAAAGTGTTTGATTATGATTATGTCTAGAGCAGAGATACTAGAACCCACAAAATAAGAGTGGTGCTGAGTTGTGGTGGGAAAGCTACGTCAAAGACAATTCAGTTGCCTGTAAAATTCTTCCCATTCGATCCTAAATAAAATAGAAAATTGTGAGGCTTTAAAGTTGGAGGTAGAATCAACTTTGTATTTTAAGGAGAACATTCTGGCTGTAGGAGATTCTGGGAGTGCAAGAATGAAAGCAAAAATGTAGTTAAGGAGATACTTAACGTGTCCAGGTAAGAGGTTTGGTGGTTTGGATTGGGATGGAGTGGTGGAGTTGGAGACAAGTGGATGGATTGGGCTGGATTTTAGAGGTGGTTTTACAAATACTGGTAGGAGACTGAATGTGGGTGATAAGGATTGGGAAGTGTTGGGACTTGATTTTTGGTATTCTAACATGAATAACAACTAGAGTGAGATCAGAATCCCTGTACTAAGTACAATTTGGGGAAGGAAAAGACTAAAGTTTTCATCTAGTTTGTGTTCAGTTTGAAATAATATTCCAAGTGGAAATTTCAATTAGCTGGAATGTAGGAGATGGAGCTCTGGAAATTAGGCTTGGCTGGAAACCTCACTTTGTTAAGTCACTGGCATATACAGGATTCAGAGATTAACATAGAGTCTTAAGAAGGAGGGATTAGAGTAACAGAAGGAGTTTATCCATAGGGAAGGCAAACATACACAAAAATTGGTTAAAGGAGGAAGAGGCAGCATAAAAACCTTGAAGGAGGGGTGAAAGGAGAGAACTTGGAGAACTTAGTTTTCCACAGGTCAAGAGAAGGAACTCTTCCAAAAGGAAGGGAAGGGGATAGCCCTGTGGGATATTACTGAGAGGTCAAGTGAAGATGGGGCCTGAAAAAATGTCCGTGAAATTTAGAGACCTGGAGGTCACTCGTGTTTGTTCCAGTCATTACTGCATAAACCCACCGTGTTGTTATGCCCCTGGATTCTGTGGGCTAGGAATTCAGGGGGCGCAGTGGAGATGCTCCCTTTCTTCCACCATGTCTGGGGCTCTACCACAGAGACTTGAAGGCTAGGCAGACTCCAGGGCTGGAGTCCACAATCTCTGCAGGTTCACGGGCTAACGTTTGTTCCTTGAGCAGGGGGACGGGGAGAGCAGAACAGCCAACCCCAGGACGGCACATGGCTTTTCCATGGAGTTTGGCTTGGTTTCCTCACTGTGGTGGCTCCAAGATTAATATTCCACATGGTGGCTTATGGTTCCAAGTCATGTTTTCAGAGGTCAGGGCAGAAGCTGCACCTTTTCTGAAGTAGTCTGGGAAGTCATCACATTCTTTTGGTTACAAATGAGTCACAAGCCTGCTCTCATTCAAAAGGAGAGGACATAGACCTCGCCTCACTACCAGAGGACTGTCCATGTTTGTTAGCAGACTTCCATCGTTGGAACTTTAGTAACAGTCTCGGGGAGAAGGAGGATGGAGACCAAAGGGGCTTGCAAATGAACGGAAAGTAAGGTGTGCCACTTTAGCACAGATGAATTTTACAATCGAAACCTTAAAATATAGTTTGAATCTGATATAAAAAAAATGTGCCGAATAATAAAGGATATTAATATTCTTCAAAATTGGAGCACCTGGGGCGCCTGGGTGGCTCAGTGGGTTAAGCCTCTGCCCTCGACTCAGGTCATGATCCCAGGGTCCTGGGATCGAGCCCCGCATTGGGCTCTCTGCTTAGTGGGGAGCCTACTTCCCCCTCTCTCTCTGCCTGATGCTCTGCCTACTTGTGATCTCTCTCTCTGTCAAATGAATAAAATTTAAAAAAAATTGGGGCACCGGATTTGAGTTTGCATTTGGAAACTAATTGCACACTCATCCTTTGAATCAAGCATCTTAAAATGTCTTCTAGGTAGGTTTTTTTTTTTAAAAAAACTAAACTATAGTAAACAACTATCAGCCTTTGGTATAATGAGTGGAAGCACCTGTTATACCCATTGAACAGAAAGGGCACACAGAAAGGATAAATATTTCTTTGGCTTCTTACTAAGGTTCTGGCAATGTCAGAAATGAAAGTGATACTTGTGATTAGCCTGTGTGGTCCTTCTATGTGAACAGATGTGCACAGGGAAGACCGTCATCCTGGTCTTGTGACCGTATTGTTCTAACTTCCTCAACAACTTTTGAGTTCCTTTTCCAACTTTGAATTTTGTTTTTGTAGTAATCTTTAAAATTTGCATATACAAAACATACATGACACATTTATATCATGGCATCTGTGTGGACATAGCTATAAATATTCAGTTAATACCACATCTTGGAAGGATAAGTAGAAATTTGCAACATAATAACTCTATTAACATTTTTATAAAACCCAGCAATTATTTTTCTTGCCATTGTTTAAAGTTTCCAAAGCTCAGTTAAAAAATTAGCAAGCTTTTTTTGTTTATTTACTATAATACTGATCACAAATTGATTTTAAACTACTGGTAAGTGGTGACATTAGCTAAAATTTCGCTTTGGTCATTATTCACTGATTTTTTTTCTTCATTTATTTGTTCATTCACTTAATAGCATGTTTTATCTTTTCCTCCCTACTTTTCAAAAAATCTTAAATTTAGAATAGTATCAGATTTACAGAACAGTTATAAATGTAATACACCTATATCTCCCCTGGTTACCTCATTAACATCTTACATTATTAAGATTCATTTGTAACCAGTAATGAACAATATTTATGCATTATTAACTACAATCCATATTTTATTAGAATGTTCTTAGTTTTTACCTGAAGTCTATTTTTTTTCTTTTTCATCCTAAGATACCACATTACATTTAACAGTACGTCCTCTGAAGCATCAATAAACTCAGTTTCTCAGACTTCCTCCACCATCCCCTCCACCGACTTCCTTTTTATTTGATGATCTTGACACCTTGAGGAGTCCTGGTCAGGTGTTTTGTAGACTGTCCCTCCCTTTGGGTTTATCTGCTGTTTTTCACATGACTAGGCTGGGATAATGGGCTTCAGGGGAAGCAGACTACAGAGGTCAAGGGCTGTTCTTACCAGGGGTGTACACTGTCAATGTGACTTATCCTGATGAAATTAAATGTGATCACATGGCTGGGGTGTTGTTTTTGGGTTTCTCCACTGTGAGGTTACTCAAGTAACCACCTTTTGATTTTGACCTCTTGGGAAGAAAGTTAAGTGTATGTGGCCCACACTTAGGGTGTGAGAAGGGGTTACACTCCACTTCCCTTAGGGAGCAGTACTACCTCAGTCTTTGCCCTACCTAATGTCCCACTTTTGGAGTCAACTGTTGGTTCCTTAGCACAATTTATATAAAGCACTTGGTCTGGGCGGCTATGACATAGCATGTGCTCAACACAATTTAGTTTATTCTTCACCCAAGAAGCTTACAAAATAATTCATGTAGAAAATACGTGGAATGTAAAAGCCCAGACTTATTTTTTACTTTTGTGAACTATTTCAAGATACAGGTAGTTTTAAAAAAACTAGTGCCCAGGCCAAGCAGTAGAGCTTCACATCTTGGGTCTCAAACTGTGGTGTGCTTGTGAGTCATGGAGAGAGGCAGGTTAGGGACTTGCCAAACTTAAGATTCCCAAGTCTTTCCCTTCAGAAAATCGGACAGTGTGATGTGTTGCTTGGAATCCTGTATTCATCTGATTCTAATTTATGGGTTTTGAGGACCACACAAATCCAGGTGTTGTTGCCTGAGAGGAGTGTTTATATTCATCATGGGTAACTAGTTCTTGAACTAAACTTACTATAGGCAAGATCACCTTCTTGTTTTAAAGGAGAAATCAGTCTGTATCCTAGAGTTTTGGGACAATAGCTGTTTTTAGTGTTCTTCATTCTCACAGAATACCTGTGTCTTTTCAAGGTGTTAGAAGTTAGGAGCTGAATAGGGGCAGTGGGACTAGAAAGAAAGACTAAACAAAAGGACAGACGTGCGGAGGCAGAATCTACGGGCCATCAAGAAAATGAGAAGACCGGCCACAGACCGAGAGAAAATATTTGCAAAAGACCTCTGACAAAAGACTGCTATCCAAAATAGGCAAAGAACACTTAAAACTCAAGAGAGCAAACAACCCAATTAAAAAATAGGGCAAAGCCCCAAGGGATGCCTCACTAAGCATGATATACAAGTGGCAAATAAGTGTATGAGATGCTTCACCTCATATGTCATTGGGGAAATGCAAACCGAAAGAGCAATGAAACACCATTACACATCTAGTAGACCGGTCAGAGTCAAGAACAGCGACAACACCAAAGGTCTGAGGAGCCACAGAGACTGACTCATTGCTGGTAGGAATACAGCATGGTGTGGCTACTTTGGAAGACAGTTTGGCAGTTTCTCACAGAAACTGAACATTCTCTTACCATACGATCCAGTGAGCATGCTCCTTGGTATTTTCCCAAAGGAGTTGAAAACTTAAATTCACACAAAAACCTGCATGTAGATGTTTATAGCCGAGTTATTAATAGTTGCCAAAACTTGAAAGCAACCAAGATGTCCTTCAGTGGGTGATTGGATAAATGAACTGTGGTTCGTTTATCCAATGGAATTTTGGTCATCAGGTCATCATCAGGTCATGATCCCAGAGCCCTGGGATTGAGCACTCAAAAGAAATGAGCCATGAAAAGACATGAAGAAAACTTAAATGCCTATTAATAAATGAAGGAAGCCGATCTGGAAGGGCTTCACCCTGCATGATTCAACTCCATGGCAATGTGGGAAAGGCAAAACTGTAGAGACGGGAAAAGGTCTGTGGTTTCCAGAGGTTGGGGGAAGAGGGGATGAATAGGCAGAGCACAGAGTAATTTTAGGGCAGGGAAACTATGTATGATACCATAAGGGTGGTTACAGGTCATTATACATCTTAAAACCTACGGGCCCTGACAACTTGGTCTCTGATTGCCAAGATAGACTCCAAAGACGTGCCTGCATCTGCCAGCCTTGTGCCTGGGATGGTGGTAATCCACCCAGGTAAACAAACAAAACCCTGTATATTTTGTAGATTTTAAAATATTATGCAGCTGGAAAGTATTATGTAGCTATAAGACCTGGATGTACAAAACCCACTGCTCTTGCCATGAGATGAAATTTCCCATAAGAACAGTTGCTTGTCCCACAATTTGTTTTAAAGGGTTGAGTCTCTTAGGGTGAAAACCATATTTGATGCAGGGAAATAGAAGAGATGAACTTAATTATAACAATATACAGGATTTTAAGGTCTCCTCGTTTTTTCTTTAAGATTTTTATTTATTTGAAAGCAAGCATGAGCCGGGTGAGGATGTATCGAGGAAGAGGGAGAAGCAGGCTCCCTGCTGAGCAAGGAGCCCAATTTGGGGCTTGATCCCAGGACTCTGGGATCATGACCTGAGCTGAAGGCAGATGCTTAACCTACTGAACCACCCAGGTGCCCCTTAACTTTGCATCTTGAAATGTGACCCATGTCCTTTTATTAACCTAGTGATAGAAGCAGACTTTGCATTTTCTTATACTGCTGTATATGTACACTTCTTTTTCAAATAGTGGATGATTTAGAACTTGAAGAGATAGGCTGTGTTTATATCCAGTTGCAGTGTTCTTAGGGAAGGAATGACATAGATTTCTTTTTAATTAGCTCTTAAAAGATAAGAGTTTTAAGGTCCTTCCCAAAGAAGATAACTTATAGAAATGGAGAGCTAGCTGTCTTCAAGCAGCTTAAGGCCAGAAGGAGATACATTTCCATAGCTAAAATAGCAAAATACACTCTGGTTTCCGTTGTTAATATTCACTCCTTGTGTTTCCCCCCCTGGATTTCTTGATTAAGAGAAAAGCTGTTTAGAATGTGGAAGAACCTTATAAACTCAATTCTACCAGTAACACAGGATCGTGGTTAAGGTGACATGCAGCACCGACAAGAATGGCTAATTATGTCAAATTATAGCTTTTAAAATGCCAGATGAGATCTCATTTCAGTTTAAGTCTTATTCAGGCTTCAGCTGGATTTCTAGTAGAAAACCCACTCTTTCTGTTACGTTTGAACTTATAACTTCGCAGGGAAGAAAACAGACCGTGCTCCCGAGGGGCATGGGTTCGATTAGCTATGTGACATAAACTTTTTTTAGGTGCCCAGGCCCCATCCCCTACTGTAAACACTGGTTGACCCAAGAGATAACTGCAGAATTGTTAGGTAAGAGGGGTGCTTTTTGTTCCTGTACCCCAGGGGTCTAGTTTTTCTCAAAAATCTAAGTTGAGGTTGAGTGTTTTATAAAGAGTTAATGTTTCCGTTAGTGTTGCCATGAAATGAAATAAACCCAAAACTCAGGGCCTTAAAATCCCAACTCTTTCCCGAAGTCTGTGGTACAACTGGGCCACTGGGACCTAGCCTGGACCTGGCTGATACAGACAGACCTTTGTCCTTTGCTTGCAGTTCCTTGGCTGGGAGCTGGCTAGCCTGTGATGGGGCCTGGGCTGGGCTGACTCGGCTTTGTTCAGTTCTGTCCTGCAGGAGCTTAAGCTTTTTCTCATGCCAGGAGAGGCATTTTAGAAGAGGTTGTGAAAATGCACGAGGTCCTTTGAGGCCTAGATTGGTAGATGGTCAGTTCTACTGCCTCTATTGGCCAAAGTAAGTCACGGAGCCAGCCGATTCAAGGGGGAGGGCGAAAGGACTCTGTGTCTTTCTTGATGGGAAGAGCTACAAAGTCCCCTTTTAAGGCAGGCGAGAATTCTACCACTGAACCACCAATGCCCCATTAAAGTCCCCTTTTAAGGGATGTTCAGACAGGGAAGGGTGGAGAATCGGGTAACTCAATTTTCCAAATATACTTTCTTTCCAAAATCAAACTGCACAATATGAGGTAAGGCCTTTGCCTGTCTTATTTATGTATCTATTTTTTAGAATATAGGCTGTTGGTTTTCCCTGCAAGAAGCACACCTATTCGCATCACACTTTCTTCCACAAATTATTTTTTTCACAAATAACTTCAAGCACTCACATTCTTTCTTGGAACCCCCCCCCCATGATGATTATCAACATAAGCTTTCCACTTTCCATTGCCATCATTTTCCTATTGCACAAATGCTCTCTACAATATGATGAGTCTTCGTTTGACATTCCTAAGCAGGCTTACATTAATTTTAGTTCCCCATTGAATTTCAAACAGGAGCCTCCACACTGACATTAAAAAATATTAACATTTGCTGTGGCAGGGCAATGTGCTGAGGCGTGGATTGCTGCTCTGACTTGCCACATCTTTCCCCTTGTTCTTTTTTTAGAAAGAGCAAAGCAGAGGGATTTGGCAGGGCAATTCAAGCTGCCACTCAGAGCCGCTCCAGAGACGGAATGCTGGCCCAGACCATATTGCGTTCTAACTGGCAGCAAATCCTTCATTCAAGGTCTTTCTGCAGGAAGGCAGCGCAGAGCTGGGCCCCTCACCCTTCGGGATGTCTGTCCTGGGTGTTAGCGATAACTTCCCCGCCAGAAAAACCACAGCAACTTTCAATTTCTCTGAATGTGTCTAAAAACGCTGCTCTTTAAGCTGTTCTTTTGCCCCACATGAGAGGTCCCCTCTTTGTTGTTTGCAATGATGCAGTCAGTGAAAAGAAGCCAACCTTCTGATAGAGACGTGGTGGGATAAGTTTGTTCATAACTGGCTTCTTTTTTTTTTTCCTTCTTCTTCTTTTATTTGAAGCTTTCGTGCCCTTTATGGACAAAGCAACATACAACAGGGAGCATTTCCTTCTGCAGCTCTTTCCACCCCCTTCAGCCTCGCTTGTTTTTATCATGTCCCATCACCATTATTACCCATTATATTTATATCTGCGTTTAGCAGGCAGACTTGCTTCATGTCTATAAAGGTGTAATGAGCAATTTGGGTTAATGATTTTCTGCAGCTGCTCAAACAGTTGGTGCTAACGTCATCATGTACGCCTTCCAAAGACATCTGAATGAGGCATCAGATGTAGACCAAATTGGTTTTGCCTGTTGGAGGAAGTAGAAGCATGGATGGGGTGTGTGTGTGTGTGTGTGTGTGTGGGTGCGTGCGCGCGGGATAACTGTTCATGCATCTTTTATTCCCTAATTCGATGGATACTGGCAGTGGAGTCTCTCTCATAAAAGAATCTTTAGCATGGGGAGGAAAAAAAATGATTCCCGACAAACACACATACTTGTGTTGCCATCTTGATTAAAGGATATTGCCGTAACAGAATTCAGAATTTTTACACAGTTGTGCAATTTATAGGTGAACTTTGAAAATACATAAAATCAATGACTTTTCATCCCCCTTTAGGGAGTAAAGAAGCTGGTGCGGAGAAAAGAACATTGGATTGGAAATAGAATAACTGGGCTCAGTGTTTCTACTTGGCAGAATTTCCTCTGTGACCTTGAACGATGAGTTGAACTTCTCTGGAACTCATTTCCCTTCTCCGTGAACTGGAGATGCTGAATGCCTCCTAGAATGGTTTCAGGAAGGAGGGAGAGAAGCACATGAATGTAGTGTGTAGCAGCACCGGCACTCGTTGTTCCTAGTGTACACTTTTAGAGGTCTTTTTGTTCCATTGTGAGCCCAAATACGTATCAGAAAGCTTCTCCACCTATATAGAAAGGTGTTTGACTTCTCTTGGTTTTCTTGACATAGGATTTATCTGAAGGTCTCTCCTGCCAGTGTCAATTCACACTTCTAGTCTTCCCCTTCCTCAATTCCTGGCTCTTCTCAGGAGTATGGGAACGGGGTAATGCAGTGACCATTTTACATTGTGTTATTTTCATGCTTTAGGAACCCAGGACTTGACAGGAAAGTAATTTAAATTTGGAAGCCTATGGGCTCATGTGGGGACAGAATTTTGAAAGAGAAATTTGTTTTGAATTTGCTCCCAGCCCTGTCTGCCTCTCTCAAATATACCTGTGATGGGTGTGGATTCCTTAATACTCTTTCTATATCAGCTGCCCTCCCTTTTATGATATTCTGTCTTCTGAACCCCCCCTTGATTTCCTTGTACTGTAACTCGATGTGTGTTCTCCCCAATGGTGGAAACCATGCCCCATCTCTAATTGACATCTGTAGCCCAGAGCTAGGCCTATATTGAACTTATTAAATGAATAGACATGACTATGAGAAGATAGCCAATCTGGTCAGATAATTGGAGCTAAAGGGTTAATTAGTGGAAATGATTTCATGGATTCTGTCTCCCAGACTTGAAATTTGCCTTCTGGCTGGCGCCTTACAAAGTCATAATCTGTGGAAGTGGCAGATGGTGAGAGACCTTTCTAATCCGGGGGCAGACCTTGAGGGCGGAGAAGGTAGGCAGATACTTCCTGACATGTAACCTTGATATGATGTTCTCATAGTTTTATTAGGGCTGGAGGCATACTCTAGTACTTTTTTGGTTGAGATGGGAAATTTTGCCCCCTCCCCCCACCCTCACCCCTAAAGTTGCATGGAATACCTTGGTTCAGTTTTATGAGTGCTCTGAAAACAAACAACTCATATTTATTAAGCCCTAAATTTTGCAGACACTGATAAAAGGGTTTGGCATATGCTAATAATTTTCTTAAATCCTAATAAATGATTCTATATGTAGGTACTATTTTTAATTCCTCCTTTATGGATGGGGAAACCAAATACAAAGAGATTAATAAATTTATTTTTAAGTAGGCTCCATGCCCAATGTGGGGCTTGAACTCATGATCCTGAGATTAAGCGTCTCATACTCAGCCAACTGAGCTAACTAGGGGCTCCAAGATATTAGTAAATTGTATAGGTTATGGTCAGTAAATAGCAGAACCAAGAATCAAACTCGGATGTTTTGGCTCCACATTCTTTGTTGTTACCACCACAGGATAATGGATAAGAGCACAGAAAAATCTGCATGTTTTCACACGATGCTGAGAAAGACATTTCCGGGTGACTTGGAGGGGGTAATGGCATGATGATCAACAAATTGTTGTAAGTCTTTCTGGCATAATGAGAAACATAGGCTATAAAAATGGCGAATGCTCAGGGATGCTTTAGCGGAGAAGGGTGCTCAAAATTCCTAACAGCGGTTCCCTAGAGATAGTGTCTCCGTGTTCTGTAGGAAAGGAGTGCTAGGATGGACCTAAAGCCATCTTTGGAGTGCAGTACAGCTATTACACATATGCAGTTGAGAGAGGAGCTTTGGCTATTGGGCAGACTGGTGATACCCTCATGAAAAACAATGGGGCAAGGATGTATTCTTGCATTAAACACCCACTTCAGACCCCATGGAGGTAAGCTAAAGGAACATACACAGTTAGGCTCAAGGTTCCCTGCAAGAGGTGATTCTTGGTCTAACCTGGCTCACACATGAGTGATCAGTAGGGCTGCCAAATTCCTTGCCATTGGCTATGACTGTCATCATTTACCTACAAGAGTTCTAGTTAGTGGGGTTGCTATTATTCATCCGCAAACTCATTGGCTTCAAAAAACTAACAATGAATTATCTCTCACATTTTCTTTGGGTCAGGAATTCTGGAGCAGCTCAGACATAATAGTGTGGAGTTTCTAACAGGTTGCACTCTGACCACGGTCAGGATTGAGGTCATTTGACTTCTTCACTCAGGCCTGGCATTGGGATTGGGAAGACCAGCAATGGGAGGTGAGGCAGGGCCCAACTGTTACATGTTCAGGACTTCAGTGAGCCAACTTTTTAAACTTTTGGTTGCTTGAAATAGATCATGGTGAGACCATTCACATCATGGAAATCAATAAATGTTATACACATTGGGGCTTTCTCAGAATGCTGTTTTACAGGCCCATCATTGTGACTGGGACACTGGGGACTCCTTGGCATCTCTTTTTCTCCTCTTGATGTGGTGGCTTCGGGGCCTCTGGACCTTTTTCCCATCAATTCTGTGCTCCCTAGGTGCAAGTCCTGAGAGAGGGAGGCAGGAGTAAGGGTGAAGCTTGTTATGACCCAGCACTGATTCCACTGTAGTGCTAGGACCTCTCAGATTCAGGAAAAGGGAACATAGACCCCATCTCATGATGGAGAAGTGCTAATGGCACAGTGTAAGAACAGGGTGTAGAAGGGAGACCTTTGTTCAGTTATCCTTGGAAAAGACAACTCTCACAAAAGCCTTACTTTCTTTTCCTTCCTTCCTTCCTTCCATGTGCTTGAGCAGGGTGAGGGGCAGAGGGAGAGAGCGAATCTTAACCAGGCTCCTCAATGAGCCTAGAGCCCGATGTGGGGCTCAGACACATGACCCTAAGATCATGACCTGAGCTGAAATCAAGAATTTGACGCTTCACTGTCTGAGTTACCTAGATGCCCTAAGGCTTGCTTTGTCTGTCTGTCTGTCTTTCTTTCTTTCTTTCTTTCTTTTTTTTTTCTTTTTGTTTGTTTATTTGACAGCTAGAGAGAGAGAGCACAGTAAGCAGAACGGCAGGGAGAGGGGAAAAGAGAGAAGCAGGCTCTCTGCTGATCAGGGAACCTGATGCGGGGCTCGATCCTAGGACCCTGGAATCATGACCCGAGCTGAAGGCAGCTGCTTAACCAACTGAGCCACCCGGGCGCCCCAAGACTTTTCTTTAAAAAAAAAACAAAAAAACAAAAAAAACAAAAAACTTTCTGTGATTCTAAAACGAATGCTCATTGTAATAAATTACATAAGAAAAAGGTAAAAAATCACCTGATATTCCTTCCACCTTCAAATAAGCAGAATTATTGTTTAGTAACAGTCTCTTAGCAGTCTCTTATAAGTCTCTTAAATAATTCTATTTTATTTTACTTTTTTAGAGAGAACATGCATGTGCACACATGCACAGCGGTGGAGGGCAGAGGGAGAGAGGAACTTACTCTGTGCTGAGCACAAAGCCCGAGGCCAGGCTTGATCATAGGCCCTGGGATCATGACCTGAATGGTTAGTCAAGAGTCAGAAGCTTAAATGATTGAGCCACCCAAGTGCCCAGTAGTCCATTTATAAATCTCTTTATGCATACCTGCGTATATAATTTTGAAGGAATGGGTTTATCATATACATTATTTTAGTTTTAAAATTTTCTTTGTTTTACCTTTCTCCTTTCCTTACTTATTTGTATTTTATTTATTACACTTATAAAAAGTTTCTAATATATCACCAATAGAATATATCTCCAAATCAAATGGCAACACTGCTACTTTCCTGAAGCTGCTGTAACAAATTATCTCAAACTTAACAAACAACACAAATTTATTCACTCACAGTTACAGAGGTCAGAAGTTTGAAATCACTATCACTGGGCTGAAATCAAGGAGTTAGCTGGGCTGTACTCCTTCCAAAAGCTCTCGGGGCAATCTGTCCCTTGCTTCTTCTACCTTCTGGTATCTGGTTGCATTCGTTGACCTGTGACTGCATCACCTCAATCTCTGCCTTCATGGTCACATGGCTGCCTCCTTTTCTAGATGTCTCCCTCTGCCTCTCTCTTACAAGGATAGGCGTGATTCATTAAGGGCCTATCTGGATGATCCCAGATAATCTCCCCATCTCAAGATCCTTAACTCTACCTGCAAAGACTTTTTTCCCCATATAAATTAATATGTATAGTTTCATGCTATTAGGACCTGAAATCTGTGGTGGGTGGCTGTCACTCATCTTAAAGCTCTAAGTCATTCTTTTTATTGATTTAATAAGATTCCACACAAATCACAATTAATTCATCTATTCCCCAACTAAAGATCATCTCTTGTCGAAAATTTAAAAAAAAAAAAAACCTTTAAAATTACAGCAACAAATGCTTGTAGAAATTTACCCTTCACTTCCATACCCCTTTCGAAGATAAAGCTACTTGTTTATCCATTTATAATTTCCATGTCTAGTATGTGTGTTTATGTATATTTTTTATGCAAAGCTGTGCATGTATATGATAGTTTTATAATTTAATTTTACTATATAACCTTGGAAATCTTTTTGTATCTACACATATAAATGATATAGATCTACCAGAACCTGTTCATTAGTTTCCTACTAATGACTATTTAGGTGGATTTTGTTTTTTTCCAATTCTAAACTTTGATGTAATGGTTACCATTATCGTTATATATTTCTGGTATGATGTTTTATGACTGATGAAATGAACTAAATATTGAAGGTCCCTGCCTTTTTTAAGCTTCTAGGTGTAAAATATTGGCATAAACGAAGTTTTTGAAAAATAACTGAAGGAACATGAAAGCATAAGTGTTTTGTCTTGTCCACTCTCATCCTCAGGAGTGAGTCCTGGGCTGGACACACTGAGAGACAGCTCAGGGGGTGGACATCCTCCAGACATTTTGATGCGCCCTCAGGAAATTGTAGTGAAGGTGGAATCATGGGACTCCAGAGGCTAGGAAGGAAAATTTCTCCAGAAAGGCCAAGGTAACTGTACAGATTAGTATACCCTTCTTTTGCAGGATATATGAATCTTTTTGTTTATTCCCAGTGGAATATTAAGACGATTTTTAAATTCATATGTATTCTAAACTTCAGGCAAAAGAAAAAAGCAATGTCATGGATTAAGTGGTAGGCCATTATGAGTGTCATAGTCTCAAAAGCAAAAGCGTATATGGAAACTATTCCATGGTTTGAATATAAAGATTGAAAAAAGCAAAAGGATAGTGATTTTTTTTTAAACTTTTATTTTTGGGTGGCATGGGTCAGCTACTCTTGATTCATTTGTATGATATATCTTTTACTGCTTATGACTTCTTTTTAAATAACTTAGAGAAGACATAGGGAAAGTAATGGGTTCTAATCCCTAAGCCTTTGAGTCAGAGATTAGTTTGGTTACTTGATATTTTTTTTTTAATTTTTAAAGGATTTAAATGATTACAAATGTTCCAAAGACCTGCTATTCTATTCTATTTCTCAACATTACAGCAAAAACCTTTGCCAGAAAAGTAGCTCTTGAAATATGCAAAAAGCATGTGAATATGCAAATAAGAGGCAACAAGCCTAAATAATTATTTTTGAGATTCTTTTTCAGTTATTTTTCTGCATTGGCCCTTTCTCAGTGTTTCTGAAATCTTGACAGTTCTGTTCTTTAGTCTGGCTTTTGTGTTTGGAATGTTAATCTTGATCTCCATGTAGAGTTCGGTTAGATGTCTCTCTCTGGCGGCTGCTTCATACTTGAACTGTTCGTGAACATGTCAGGGGCATTTCCTGGTGGAATGAGGCCTTGGGACCTGTGGTTGGCCTGGAACCAGGTCCAAATGATGCTATTTCCTCCTGCTTACTTAAGTTAGTGAGAGTGGTTTTTATGTTCATGTTTTGGCTCCTTGCCTCTAGCTTTGTCCAAAGAGCTTAGATTTCTATTTTCGTTAAATATGTGACCTACATTCTCTAGAGAGTTAAGATCCTCTTTGTTTTTGAAGAGTGGTTACAACATCCTTTTGAAAGCACTCTTTGCCTGCCCCATCACCTTCGATATTTGAAGTGTTTCCCCTGTTCAGTATGTGACTAGGGCTAAAGTTAGTAGCAACACAACTGTACATCTGTGATATCTCCACTTCCTCTCTCGTCTCTGCGTGGGTGGCCACTTGAAACTGTGCTTAGTCATTTGGTTTCCTTCTGTACGAATATCCCCTTTTGCTAACAGTCTGCAAAAGCTGCAAAATGCATATTGGGCATTACTTACAATTAACATGGTGAGTACACTTACTATTACTTTAACTCAAATTGGAGTGTTAATATACTCATTCAGTAAAAACTTACTGAGTGAATAGTATGTGCTAAGCTGGCACCATAGGAGGTTTTAAAAATGGAAAGAGGAATAAGATAAAGGCCCAGTTTTTGAGGATTTCATAGTTTGGTGTGAAGTGACAAATAATCAAAGAGATGATAACAACACAAGATGCCTCGAATAAGACCTTGAGGAGCACAGCTTAGTGGAGAGAGAACCAATGGTGCCTGGAATATAATAAACAATCAACATTTTTTTTTCTAATTAATAGGAGATAATGTGGTGGTATATGGAAGGTGTTGTGGTGTAGTAGACATGGTTTCTTCCTATCTTTATCATGTTCCCATTTTCCCAAATTCATCTGGGGAATTGTTGTTGTTTCTCAGTCCATTGGGTTTGTGTGAGATGGTGCCTACCTGCAGCTTCCGTACTAATGAGTGTATCCTGTGGCTATGCCATGAGCACAGGACTCCAGCCAGGCCAACGAGAGTTAAGTCCCAAGACTTTTGGTGAGATTATAGAAAAATATTTACTTTTCTGTTAAAGCATCTGGGAGGAGGAATCAGACCTTAAATTTCCAAAATCCATCTTTGTACATAAAAACAAACAAACAAAACAAAACAAAAACACTCCTAAGAATGGACTAACACCGTGGACAGGATCAAGGAGAGATGGAAATATGTTGGCCTCCCAACCACCTAATTTGAGCCCTTGACTTAAGCTAGTTCTTTTCTTATCCCTAATAGTCTAGGAAGCCTGCAGTTCACCATTTTCCTTGAGCTAGTATTCTGTTTCTTGCTAGTAAAACAAAACAAAACCAAAAAATGGACGGTTTGACTTCTGTAGGAACCCAAAGTTGAACTTGTCTCATTCTGCTTGGGAGAAGCCTTCACAGAAGCAGGTCTTCAGCTAGCAGTCAGAGAATGATTAGAAATAGAGCTGCTAGATAGAGAAGAAAGGGGCTTTCCCAGCTGAGGAATCTGTATTAGCAGAGAACAGAAGTGAGAAAAATAATGCCATGTTTTTTGGATCCGTGAAGCAGAAGAGGATGTTACTTTTCCAGTGCCTTTTGTCTGAGGTCTTCTTTCTTCCATTAACAAAACATGATTTTTTTAAATAAAGGAATGGAAATATGCTACATTTTATGACAACAGGCAAATACACATATATAAATATAAAAATATAAAAAAAATATATATATTTTTAAAG
Source organism: Mustela nigripes (assembly GCF_022355385.1). Classification (NCBI taxonomy): domain Eukaryota; kingdom Metazoa; phylum Chordata; class Mammalia; order Carnivora; family Mustelidae; genus Mustela; species Mustela nigripes. Next base: position 82,538,940 of record NC_081558.1, on the reverse strand, counting down.
ATTAAAAAAAAATTATTAGAGAGAGATAACAGCAGAAAGCAGGAGCAGGAAGGAGAGGGAGAAGCAGACTCCTCACTGAGCAGGGAACTGAACTCGGGACTTGATCCCAGGATCCAGGGATCATGATCTGAGCCAACAGCAGATGCTCCCGGCAAGTAGATCTTTAGAGCGCACAAGTAGAATTGGCATGTGGGTGTATGAGTTAAGATACTTAAGCTACAAATAACTGAAAACCTGACAAACATTAGCTTAAAACAAGAGAACATTTAGGGTACATTTAACAACCCATTGGAATGCAGGGGTTTCAGGGCAGGAAATAATGTCATCTAGGACTCATTCTCTTTTCATCTTCCCCCTCTGCTATTCTCTCCATGTTAGTTTTGGAACTCAAGTGTTTTGCCTCATGGTTGACAGAGGGCTGCTCTGGTTCCAGACATTTCATTATACCCATATTATCAAAATAGGGAACATGGAAAGAAGCAAAGAGCTATCTTCATTTGCATCTCTCTCTCTCTCTCCCTTTTTAAATCACAGAGGATAACATGTCACAAGAACCTGCTCCATCCAGTAGATTTTTCCTTATAGATCATTGGTCAGGTCTAGGTTACATGCTGATCTTTAAGGGAAATGGGATTGCAGTGATGGCTTAGACGAGTCTGTTCACATCACAGAGCTGAGTGTATTGCCAAAGTGAAGTTAAAGGTCTGTTAGCTAAAGAATAGCTGTTATGAAGATTGACAGGGTCTGTTACAAGGGTTGCCTTCAATGAGGTGTCTATGTAAATATATCCCCCTCTGTCGGATATAACCTGTTTTTCTCAGCTGCTTCTCACAGTGTTTTACAGGACAGTTTTAAAACCATTATTCTTGGCAAAGCCCATTTGAACTGGCTTAAAATTTGAACAATACTCTTTTTACCAGTAACTTGAGCACCTGTTTTAGGGGATACGCTAGTAGAAATAGCATCAGTAATAAAGGCATAGAGTTAACAGTGAGTAATGACATTGTGTATCTATTTATTGGCTTTTAAAAAAATCAAGATGCATTTTATAAATCTGTCTCATTTCATTTGTACAACCACACCTAAGTAGTAGCTATTTTTCATTTTACCAGTGAAAAAATCAAAATACAAAAGTTTAAAATACTTTACAAATTGACATGTTAAAGTAGGGAAATAGCCTGGTCTAGAAAGAACTGCTTATTCCAGTGCCCCTTGTGTGATTTCCTAAGGGCTTCAGAAGCCAGATCTGTTCTTTGCTCAGTTTATCCAACAACCTTCCTTCAGTGGGTTTAAGGTAATAAACATATATCTTGAGCTGCAAAAATATTTCTGCACCCAGAGACAGTGATGATTTTAATATCTTGAGGATGAATAGACATTGTTATGTCATTTTGATGATGCTTTGCTTTGGGACTGACCATGGGACTTGTTTACCTTTTAGAGCACCTGCCATCAGAGACACCTTGTATGCTCATTTGTGGTAGAATTTTAAGGGATTGTAGAAGTTCTTGGGTTTTTTGTTGCAAACGTGAAAGAAGCAAGTGTAAACACCATGCCATTACCATTTCTTTCTTTCTTTCTTTCTTTCTTTCTTTCTTTCTTTCTTTCTTTCTTTCTTTTTAAAGATTTTATTTATTTATTTGACAGAGATCACAAGTAGGCAGAGAGGCAGGCTCCACTCTGAGCAGAGAGCCTGGTGCAAGGGCTCGATCCCAGGGCCCTGGGATCATGACCCAAGCCGAAGGCAGAGGCTTAATCCAACTGAGCCACCCAGGTGCCTGCCATTACCATTTCTAAAATCCTTTCTTTCACTCTCACTGCTTCACACATACCCGGGTACCAAGTGCCACATACACTGTAGGTTTCATTATGTTTTATTTTGGGAGAGGTGTGATAGAAATATACATGAGAAGTGAGGAAAGCACTGAATGTGGAGTCACAAAATTTAGGTGTACATCTATACTATGATTTTTCTAAGGAAAAGTCTGGGAAAGTCTGTTAGCTTCTAACAGGTTTAGTTTCCTCAACCATTATATGGGAAAGATGACCATGATGGTGATGATGAGGATGCTTTTTTTACATTTCAGGTCTTTTGTGGAATTGAAATGTTTGTGAATGTGATTGTCAATTTTTATTTTTCCTTACAATTTTCATCGTATTAATTCAGTCCTTGGCGTCTTATTTCTGGATTCATAAATTTGAAATCAAGTTCTGGCATTATGTAGCTAAGGCCATTTGTGGAACTCTTTCAAGAGTGGTCTATTTATGGGGCGCCTGTGGCTCAGTGGGTTAAAGCCTCTGCCTTCAGCTCAGGTCATGATCCCGGCATCCTGGGATACAGCCCCGAATCTGCTCAGCAGGGAGCCTGCTTCCTTCTCTCTCTGCCTGCCTCTCTGCTTACTTGTGATCTCTGTCTCTGTCAAAATAAACAAATAAATAGATAAATAAAATCTTAAAAAAAAAGTGGTCTATTTATGAGGAAATACCTCCCTCCTCCATAGTTCAGTTCTCCTGATTTGTATAATTCAGGTGTTCTCAACCTTAGCACTGTTGACTTTTTGGAGCAGGTAATTCTTAGTTGTGGGGAGGTGTCCTGTGTATTGTGTGATATTTATCAGTATCTTTATTCTCTACCTAGAAATATTAGCATCAAACTACCCCTCCTTTGTTGTAATTGTGATGATCAAAAAAAATCTCCAGACATTAGCAAAAGTTCCCCTGGGAGGAGGCTGAGGTAGGGGTAGTGGGGGAGGGGTCTAAGTTGAGGGGCAACGGAGAGTAGGAGTGGTTGAGGTAACAGTGTCTCCAGCTGAAAAACATGGATTTAATTTTATGGTCTATATTTTCCTCCCTCAGACTCAGAAGACTTGTATTTATTTAATTCAAATTCGCTATTGTAAAATATGTGGTATGTTTGAACAGTATTTGGTTCAAAAAGGAGACTTCTAAATTATTTCATAATCCACAACATTTTGTGAACTTATGCACATTGTGCTTTGGAAGTAGAATATAATTGAGTTTTAAAATACCTAATACAAATTTTCCAATAAGATCGCTCTGTCCATTTAAGTCAGAAGTTTTCTTTAAGGAAATCTGTCCTTGGTAATCACAATATAGAGACCTAAATTTTTTACATTGCAAAAAGGCAATCCTCCTTATGTAGATTTCACTGACGTGACAGATGACATTAAACCATGGCCACTTCTATTTGTACTGCAGATGAGATTATGACAGGAAAGACATTTAAATGACATATACATTTGATCTTAAAATTTTTTAAAATTAAAGTTAGTGTGGGTTTAATAAGAAAATGTACTTGAAAATCTAGATGTTCTAAAAAAGGACTTATAAAATATTCATGAGAGAAAAAATTAAACTAAATTAATTTAGTAGTTATCTTGACTCTTGTAGAGCAAAGCAGTTTTAGTACCCAGAGGCTTAAAATCCCCTTGTCGTAGACAGATGATAAATTCATTGTTTGACATGGTAAATAAGCCTACTCAAGTGATATATTTGAGGCTTCTGTAGCTTTGACATTTGAGTTCTTATTGGAAAACCTTCTCTCCTCCAACTTTATACAAAGGGAGAAAAATTCTGTTTGATATCAGGAAGGCCAAAATGGCCAAAAGAAGTGACTACAAAACACTGACTTTGCATTTGTTTATGTAGCCTCACCAGAAGGAGCATTTGTATTCAGAAGCCTTGATGAAATATTTATTAGGGAATATTTTGAATGAGATGGCCAGTGAGACTGTACATGGGAATATTTGGATATAAAAATCTTTTTTTTTTTTTTAAAGATTTTATTTATTTGAGAGAGAGAGAAAGTGAGAGAGCACAAGAGGGGGGAGGGTCAGAGAGAGAAACAGACTCCCTGCTGAGCAAGGAGCCCCATGTGGGACTCCATCCTGGCACTCTGGGATCATGACCTGAACTGAAGGCAGTCACTTAAACAACTGAGTCACCCAGGAGCCCTAGATACAAATATCTCGATTTGTTAGGTCTGGTGCCATCTCAACATACCTTGCCCTAAAAAGGAATTGTCCTATCATGAGCTTATGCCTGTGGCCCTGGCCCAAGTCACTTGCGTTTTGTTTCTAGAATCTATTCTCTTTTCCTTAGACTTGTAGAAATCAGGTGATTGCCTTCTAATAATCTTCTAGATACTTCGTAGGTTGGTGTAGTTCAGATGGATAAAGGTAGAAAAAAAGCGTCAAAATCAAGATTTGAATCTGAGGGGCGCCTGGGTGGCTCAGTGGTTTAAAGCCTCTGCCTTCGGCTTGGGTCATGGTCCTGGAATCCTGAGACCAAGCCCTCGCATCAGGCTCCCTGCTCACCAGGGAGCCTCTTTCCTTCTCTCTCTCTCTGCCTGCCTCTCTGCCTACTTGTGATCTCTGTCTGTTAAATAAATAAATAAAATCTTGGGGAAAAAAAGAAAAAAAGGTTTGAATCTGGGAATGAACCTGGGATGATACTTGAGGGATTAGGATCTTTTCCTCCACAGATCTTCCATGTTTAAGGTCCTCTGAAGTCATCTCTCTCTCTTTCTATGAACATATACACAGCTCGTGGAAAAATTTTGTCATACTTTCTCTAGGCAGTGTTTTTCAATCAGGAAATCATCCATAATTTCCTTATTTTTTCAAGAACTGAAGCTCAACATAGAACATGGTGGGTCTTTAGTGGACAGCTTAACTTTCTCAGACTTTGAGTCTTTTAGTCAGGACTTTGAGTCCTTAGTTTCCTCCTAACATAAGAAAGAAAAATCAATTATGGATTACTGGTTGTCTGGGGGTGGGGTCTGGGGTGGAGACAGAGTAATTCCAGGAGTACCAGGAAGCCACCTAAGGCTTTTAAAGCAATTCTGTTGCTTACCATTTTATTAATAAATAGGATTACTCTGGTTGCTCCCTGGAGATGTGACTATCAGAATGTGTGTGGGAGAACCTGTTAAAGTATTTCAGTTGTCCAGGTCAGAGATGATGGTGGATAAGAATGACAGTAATAAAATAAAAAAAAAGAAAATATTTAAAGTGTTTTTTATAGATAAAGCCAATAGGACATGATAGATTTGTTGTAGTGTATAAGAAAGCATGAAATCAAGGGTGGCACCTGGGTTTTTGACTTGAGCAACAGAGTGGGCCCTGTGCCATTTATTGACATAAGTAACCCTGGGGAAGGAACAAAAATAACAAAAGAAAATGAAAACCTGAGTTTTAGAGGTATTAATTTTGACAAGCTTATAAAGTATGAAAAATATGCAGTTGGATATGTATCTGGAGCTGTGGGGAGAGAATTACTCTGTTTTGATGAGGTGAAGTGCTTACTCCCATATAACTTTTTATTAGTTGTTTTGGGACAACAGGCATTTAATTAGGGAAAGTTGGCTCATTAATTCAACCTTCTTTTACCTTTCTGCTCACACGAATAGCCTCAAAAACAGAAATTCTCCTTAGATTGGCATTGGTGCTCATGTTCCATTGATGATAGCAATATGTTTGTCTTCATGGTAAATGGGGTGTCAACCTGGTTATCTTGGACCAGAAGACTCCTTCATAGTTTAATCTCAAAGCTAAAAAAAGATTAATGGGAAATGTCACAGTGATACATCCCATGCTTAGAATCCAATAATTTCATTTTAATCAGTTGCACATTATTGGTAACACTGAATCATAACTTTGCTTTTCAAAGAAACCATGACCTTGCACAGCTGTGTAGAGTGAATAAAAAGAACTCTGGATTTACTTAGTACATTTTATTAGAACTATTGATATTTACTCTTTTCTTAAAGAGAATATTAGTACCTTTAAGTTTTGCACAAATTGTCACCCATAAAATAAAACAACTTTAAGATATTGCCTAAAACTCAGTCAGTTTTTCACAATCTAGTGAGGGTATGTGAATGCAGTCCTAAACTTGAGGGGTATAAAAGAAACCTGACTTTTGCCACTTCATATTTTCTTCTCAAAATCCAATCTATATTTCAGTTGGTAGAATTTCATGTTGACAGCTCAATATGAAATCCTAATTCATTTTAGATAATTTAGAAATGAAACTGAAGAATATCATTTGCTAACAGATAATTTACACTGCAAGATTTATTTTGCATAATGTATTTTTATGAGAATTTCGGAACTCAGAAGGGAAGATATCTGGCATCTTCTTCTGCATAATATATCATCACTCAGTATTTTCTTTCGTATGTTCCTTAGGCTTGGGAGGGTTATAAGTGTAAATGCAATTTCAACATTCTCTTTGATAAAATACGAAGGAAAAAAAAGAACGATCCATCTATTGTCAGAACACGTAATCATACAGTTCAGGTTAGAAAAACAAAGGAGCTTGACTTTAAAGCAATTGGAAAGTATCTTAGAGCTCCATTAGCCAAGCATTTGCATTTTCAAACAGTTTTTGTTTGTTTTCAACAAATGACACAATTTCACTACTATTTTCATATATGTTATTTAAAGTTTTGGCTCCTCTTTAAGTGACTATAATTTATTTGGATAAGAATGGTTTCACAATTAGATAGAAACAACATGCATAGAAAGAGTTTGGTAGAATCCAATTTATTTATTTGATGGGGGGTGCAGGGGAGAGAGTGTGCATGAACAGGGGGAGGGGCAGAGGGGGAGAAACTCAAGCAGGCTCCCAGCTGAGCACAGAGCCCAACACCAGAGATCTTATGACCCCGAGATCATGACCTGAGTCAAAAATCAAGAGTTTTAATTTAACTAAGCCACCCAGGTGCCCTGAGCTTGGTAGAATTTGAAAACTACAACTTACCTCAAGACTTGAAATTACTGTTTTTCCTTAACTATTTCTACTTGTCGATAACATTTTGATATATATTATTAATAACACCTTGTAATGGGAGAACATGATCCAACTGCTCTACAGAATCTGAGTAGGTAACAATCTGGAGCTTTCTTATGGTAGAAATGCCAAAAGTGGGGTGCCTGGGTGACTCAGTTGGTTAAGTGTCTGACTTGGGGTTGGGTAATGAGATCAGGATCCTGGGATAGAGCCCAGGGTTAGGCGACCTGCTCAGCCTGGAGTCTGCTTATTCCTATTCTTCTCCCTTTGCCCCTCCCCCTGCTTGTGTAAACTCTTTCAAATAAATAAAGTTTTAAAAAATATCAAAAGTAAGGTCTGTGCATCTAAAACATATGGTGGATTTTTGTATTTTGTCTGGCCTTGGAGTTCTCAATTTTCATTAATGTGAAAGTAACCAACATTGATTTTTGAGCATATTGGTGGAGACTGAAAAAAGATGATGTCACTTGAACAGAGTCCAGTTTATTTCCTGAAAGGCCGTGCTAAAGTGCTCCAGGTTCAACAACAGGAAAAACTGCATTTGAAACCTATATTTTCTACATATGAGTTATGATGTTGACAAATTATATAACCCTTTGAGCCTCAATTTCCTCGTCTGTGAAGCAACACACATTTTATAAGGTTGATGAAATAAAACAGCACCTGGAGTAGTGCAAACACCTAAAAAAAATTTAATAATAATGAGTGTAATTATTTTTATTAACTCTCTAGCCTGTCCAACCTTGGTATTGATTTTTCTCTAACCCAAGCTAAATCGTTATAAAGAGTTTATATTCTGGAGAAAACTCATATTTTCTTGAGCTGATGGTGGTAGATTTCAGCTAGGCTAATGGCTCATTGCAAGAGTTTTTTTAATAAAGTATTTTAAAATTAAATTCATAAGATTATAGACAGATAAGGGCCCGTTGAACATGTGGTCCAAATACTTATAACTAAAGAATTTGAGTTGAAGCTTTCTCAAAGTCCCATAGCTACTTAAAAGCAGAGCTATTATTACTACACAGGCTTTCTGATTCCCAGTCAAGTGTTCATTTGTTATTACCCACTGCTTCATAAAGTCTGAGATGACTTGAGAAGTAGGTTAACACAGGAGTGTGTGAATGCTGAGTTTGACCTGCTTCACAAATTCAGGTTGCACATGTCATCCAGAGGAAACCTAGCTCCAGTCCTCATTCACTGGATTAACATAAGTCTAGTAATTTCCACTTAGGGCTCCTTCCCCCCACCTTTTGACCTAGCCAAGAACCCCAGGAGTTTATGCGGTATGAAAGAGGGGAGATTTTGTCAACTCCCACACCTGAGCAGGCAGGAGAGAACCTGCAGTTCCAGCAGTCAAACTTGCCTTTACTTCCTGCTGCCAAATGTGCCTGTGTGGACAGTAGACTGTAATATGGTATGAAAGGAGCTGCTTATCCTCTGCTGGTCCAGAATCTCCCAGGGAGGATCATCTAAAACCGTGAGTCTTTAAGAGAGCACTATCCCATTCTCTTGGTTCTGAGTTAGGTTCCAAGGAATTCTAGTTTATGATCCAAAGAAGTCAGTTCTTCAGATCAGATGCCTGTTTTTGTCACACAGTCATTCTCCACAACGCCAGCTCCTTCCAGATCAGAGCTGTGGTTTTTCCTTTTCCTCTCTGGGATCCACACATCAGAAGTCCGCCATTTTCTCTTTTAATCCCAGAAACAAAAGAGTTTGTAATCCACTTGTGAGACAACAGCACTCTGCATTCCTGCTTCAATTGCTAGTTCCTCCATTACCTCTAAGTGGTCCTGCATGATTTCATCTTTGGGGAAGGGACTGATTCCAGAGACACACCCTCCTCCGGGAATGAAGGTGAATCCTGGCACTTCTGAAAGTAGGGATAAAGTGAATGATGCTGAACTGGGCACATAGCAGTTCTTTTATCAATATTTTTTGAATGATTACATAAAAACACTAAATGGGAGTGGGAAGTCTTTCTTAGGGTATCCAAGTGAAATGCCTGGAAACTCTGAAATTTTATGTATTCCTTAGATATATTTATAATTTCAAGGAGGTTTTTTTGTTTTGTTTTGTTTTTTGTCTCCAGGCTTTGGTTTTTTCTCTGGTTAATCTCTCATTGGGTGGGAGACTTGCCAATGAATTTATAGTATGATCCTTTTCTAAACTGAAATTCTAACTATATATAATCTTTATTCTACACATAATATGTATGTGCATTTATATATGTACATATGTCTTCATTTTTTCTATAAATATAGTTACACTATTTGGATTTAGTAATGTTTTAGAGGATTTGGATTCTTGTAATGTTTTTATTTTGGCTGCATTCATAAAAAAAAAATACCGTATTTTCCATAATTCCTTAGGGAACACTCTTCTGGGAAAGTTGTGCTTTGACTTTAGGATAGGATTTGGGGATTTATGAGTCCTTAGACTTTTAATACTAAGTCTCAGGCTTAATCATTACTATTAATTTGTTTTCTGTTCAGCCATCTGTATCACCTCCATAAATGGCTACCCTAAGATCCCTTTTTTCCCCCTTAACTTTGGTGTACTCTTTCTAATGGGAATTTCTTCTGTCTTCAAAAATAAATAAACAGACAAACAAACAAATAAATAAATGCATGAATCTACCCATTATCCAGCTGCAGCTTTAAAACGTGCTGTACTTGATAATTTTCCAGATTTGTTTTGATGGCAGCATTTCATATCTGGGTAGCCAGTCTGGATCATAAAGCAATTCCTGTTTGAAGTATTTGGCCCGTAAAGGGAATACAGTGAATTGTTGTGGGTCACACTTAGTCACATCATTTCATTCTCTTGTCAGACAAGGTTGAGAATTGCCTGCAGGAACAGTTACAGTCTCTGTGAACCTGTGCTTCCCTAGAAAAGAATGTGGCTATTTAAGAGATTTATTCCCAAGCAGAAGGCTGCATAAATGGAGAATTACTGTTGTTATTACAATTTTTAATTAGTTTATGTCTGGAGCTGATATTGGAGGTGAGATATAGGTGCTAATTTTCTCCTAATAGATGGAGATTAGTCCTGAGTATTCACACAGATCCTTTTTTTTTTCTTTTTTTTTAGGATTTTATTTATTTATTTGAGAGAGAGTTTGAGAGAGCACGAGAGGGGAGAAGGTCAGAGGAAAAAGCAGACTCCTCACAGAGCTGGGAGCCTAACATGGAACTCGATCCCAGGATTCTGGGATCATGACTTGAGATGAAGGCAGTCGCTTAACCAACTGAGCCCCCCATATGCCCTTTACACAGATCTTTCTTAACCAAAGGTACCTTGACAGAGTTGATAAGCATTTGCTCAGGGTCAGTTTGAAGCTCAGAAGCTCACACACAAAGGTGATTCTCTAGAAGTCAGAAGCAAACTTTCTGTAACCAGGCAAAAATTCTGAACTTGTAATGTCAGCCTTTGTTGTGAGGGTTTGATCCAGACCTTTGGATTCTCTTTTTAACTTTTGCATGCCCAGGAAACTTTTCTTGTAAATATATTCCATAATTTGTTTTCAAAATGTCAGAGAAACAAACTGAGGACTTGGGAAGGGAGGAGGGTGGGGGGTTGGGTGAGCCTGATGGTGGGCATTATGGAGGGCACGTACTGCATGGAGCACTGGGTGTGGTACATAAACAATGAGTCTTGGGACAGTGAAAAAAATAAAATGTATTTTTAACAATACCCTAGACATTCCAGGAGTACCCCAATTTTGAAAAAAAGAGTTGGGGTATAATAGAGTAATGTTTTAAAGAGCTACCTAGGATTCTACAAATGTAATTTTGAAGTATTATTTTAAAAAGAAGAAATTAAGAAAACACCAATTTTATCTTCCAATGTCTGGGCTGGGAATTGAAGGCCCAGTTGTAGCCCCAGCCATTTATCTTACTCTGGTACCTTGTGGGCATGTCTTTGTGTGCAGGTTTCAAGATTTAAAATTGGGGATGTGAGGGAAAATGAGGAAGAGGAAGCTTCTCATGAGTCTCCAGTTCAGCATTTTATTAGAGTTATGCATTGATTAATTGGGTCTTATTGTACAATCAGTACCCAAGTGGTATTTTGATTCTCATTTTGCTATCATGTCCATAATTCTGTAGGAGCACTCTTTGCGGAAAGTTGTACTTTAACTTTAGGACAGTATTCAGGGATTTATGAGTCCTTAGACTTTACTTTAATATTAAGTCTCACTCTTAATCATTAATATTAATTATTTCTGTTCATCCATCTGTCTCACCTCCATATATGGCTCTCTCTAAGAGCTCCCTTTTTTCCCCATAATTTTAGTGTATTCTTTCAAACTGGAATTTCTTCTGTCTTCAAACATTTGAAAGTTTCCATACCTTGAAAAAACAACCCAGGTTCCTTCACTTAACCTTGATGTCTTTCCTCTCCACTCTTTTAGTCCTTTAGCTGAATTTCTGAGACAGGAGTTCACTAATGATGACTCTCTCCTTACTGATGGCTTCATCCATATTAAGTCCCATGATCTGGTTATCACTCAGTTGAATCCTAACAAACCGATTTGTGATTCAGTTTGTCTGATGTAGTACAGGGAGAAGAGTATAAGAAGTAGAAATAGAAGATGTCCTATGAGGCAGTTCAAAGCTGAGCAGCTAATGAAGGCAGACTTTACATCCTCAGGAACTTCACTATCCAATATGGTGGCCACTAGCTTCATGTGGCTCTCATATCTTATAAAAGACTAATGTAACTAAAGAACTGTATTTTAAATTTTAATTAAAATGCAATGTTAAAAACTGATACTTAAGTTTTCCAATAACTGAATTATGTTTGGGAACAACTTGGGTATGTCAGTCTGTTTTTTCACCTCGACATTCTATGAAATCTGTGTAGATCAAGTATTTCTTCCTTTCTCTCTCTCTTTTTTTTAAAGATTTTATTTTTATCGGGGTGCTTGGGTGGCTCAGTGGGTTAAAGCCTCTGCCTTCGGCTCACATCATGATCTTAGAGTCCCGGAATCGAGCCCTGCATCGGGCTCTCTGCTCAGCGGGAGCCTGCTTCCCTCTCTCTATGCCTGCTTCTCTGCCTGCTTGTGATCTCTGTCAAATAAATAAATAAAATCTTTTATTAAAAAAATTTTTATTTGTATTCAATAGACAGAGATCACAAGCAGGCAGAGAAGCAGGCAGAGAGAGAGAGAAGGAGGAAGGGAAGCAGGCTCCCTGCTGAGCAGAGAACCTGACGCGGGGTTCGATCCCAGGACCCTGGGATCATGAACCAAAGGCAGAGGCTTTAACCCACTGAGCCACCCAGGTGCCCCTAGATCAAGTATTTCTGATAAATTTAGCATCTGAATTGAGATGTCCTATAAGTGTAAACTATGTGCCAGATTTCAACAACTTAATACTTAAAAAAAGTATAAAATACCTCATTAGTATTTTCCAAAAACCTTCTATTACCTGTTGAAATAATAATATTTTATGATAAATTAGGTTAAGTAAAATATATTGTTAAATTGATTTTAACTCTTTTTACTCTTCTAATGCAGCTATTAGAAAATTTAAGATTACATGTGGGACTCGCATTATGTTTCTATTGGACATTGTCACTCTGGAAACACAGGAGGGACTGACCTCTAAGTTTTGGGCAGGGCTGGCATTGCACAGTAGCTACTAGTAAATTGGAGAGTGAAGAGTCTGTCTCAGTGATAGGAAATAAAATGCCTGGTGGGAAAATATACCAGGTGAGAAGGAAAAGTCTAGGACTATGCTGCACGCCCAGATTCTACCAAGGAGAAGGAGGGAGGGCTACACCTAGGGGAGGGGTAGATATGGCTCTGGGCACATGAAACTGTGTGGCAGCTGCTCTGAGTACATGCTTTGAGCTCTGAAGTAAATGGGTTATCAGGGAATTGTAAATTTTGTGAACAAAGGACAACATGAGTAGTTACGACAAGCCATAGGGGATTCCTCTCTCTCCTACTTTTTTTTTAATGAAGGCAAAAACTTAAAGGACTGAACCAGTAATAAATAGTATGAACTTATTCTGTCCCCTCACTGGTGGCCTAGGACAATATCTGTTGTAATCCTAGGTCACAAGACAATATCTACTAGGACAATATCTACTTGTAATCCTAGGTCACGAGTAATTCGAAGGGGTTGTTCCAATGTTTTAGCATAGGAAACTCATTCTCCCTCAAGAGAAGGTCTAAAGCTTTTAGGTACTTTGTTCTGTATATTTAGCTTTGACTTGACAATTCATTAAGAATTTTCATATCTCTGTTACCCGCTGTGAACATTCTGTTGTTAGATATTGAAAAATCTGACACAAATAGATGGGGTGAAATTCAGCTGGGGGGGGGCTGTGAAAGTCCAGGTACCCGCCACATACTTATTTTATCCTGTAACAGGCACTGTAAGTGATTCTATGGAGCAAAACTGGGCGATTGAGATTTCTGTCCTACTTTCTATTATACTCCCAATAGCACCTCAGTTGGGATTTCCAAAGGTCAATTCCAGGATAAAGAGGTGCTGGTTATATGACTAGTCCCTCGGTCAAGGGTTTGCTTGATAATCAGAAAGATTCCAAATACCTACAACCTTCCTCATTCCTTGCCAGCTACAGCCTTTTTCTTATAAGAAAGGAATAAACTTGTAATAAACACATCCTAGTGCCTGGAATTGGAGGCCTGGCTTTTCTTCTAACTAGATCTAGCATGATTTTAAGCGCACCGTTTAAGTGTGTCACTCTTCAGTTTCTTCATGTGTAAAATACACATGATATTAGTATCTATATTATGAGGCTTGCTTCGAATTAATGAGATTAAGTGTGCAAACTTTTTGTCACAGTGCATGGCATATAGTAAGAGCTCAGAAAATGTGAACATTTTTGCATTATCTTTTCAACATCCTTTTGGATAATTTGCATTTTATTTCTTTAATCTTCATAACCATTGGGTGAGGAAAAGATTCTGATCCCCCTTTTGTACATGAGAAAACAGAGCCTCTGAGAGAGAAACTTGAATGCCCGAGATTGCTGCCTTTGAAGGTATGATCAGGCAGCATAAGCAGTTAAGAACACAGAGTGAATTCGGGAGCTGTGTGATGGGAGCAGTGATAGGGCCTCTGTCTGTCTCCATTTCCACATCTGTAAAAATAGAGCATAACTTAGCTACCTCATAAAATTTTTTAAGAACTTAAACTAACTTCTCATTTGTGAACACTTAGAACAGTGCCTGGAACATACTAAATGCTAATATGGTCTGTTACTAAAAATACTGTTTGTTTTTATCTCTGACTTGAAAATGAGTAAAATTGTCTGGTTTCTTGTTTTGACAGTTCCTTCAATTTTTAGGTAAGAAACGTTAAGTGCTTTGGAAACAAAGCATCCCTTGATCATTCTGCCTTAGCTCAAACCTGGTTAAAGCCACTTTTATGCACTCTTTTATAACGATACAGGTGAATAATAGTAACATTTTTTTTTTTTTTTTTTTGGTCCACAAGCAGTGACAGCCTTTTGTAGACCATTGTGAATCTGGAATCATGCCTCTTTCATATTTCTCCCCCCACAATGCCAGCCTCCCCCTGTGGCTGGAATTCTTACTCCCCGTGACTGACGTCTAACACATGTTCTGCTGCCAAATGTCCTCTTGTCCTTTGGCTGGACATCTGGGTTTGGCACCACTTTTCATTTCACTTGGGAGATGTGGTGTCAGTCAGGATTGTATTGTTGGGTAAGATAAGTGGGCAGAGAACACATTTTAGAAGCATTTCACAGAGCTTTGGGATTGTACCTGAGCTGGGAGATTTAGCAGAGAGATCTCAGGCTTTCCTTTGCTCTGTGCTATGCCTGTGTGATGTGTTGCATGGAGATTTTTTTTTTTCTTTTTAAATTATGACCTTTCTGAAGGCCAAAGCCTTGTCTGTATATTCAGTTAGATCTGTCATAGGGCACCGAAATGATCAATGTATATATAAATTCTATACTGTACTTATTTTGAGAGAATTCCTTGTAGACTAAGAGCATCCTAATATTGGATGCTTGGGTTTCTAGCATTCTTTTAATAGAAGGCACTGGAAAAACAAAAACAACAGGATTTATGCTCAAATAATTAGAAATAAATTGAACTTTAAACACCCGAACTTTTCAACCAGTTAAAAAAATAATAATGATACAATAAAGGCAGTTCTCAGACTTCCTATATTTTTCAATGAACTTACCAAAATTCTGCTTTACAGAACACATTGCCATAGCAGGGAGGGGCTGATAAGCTGTATTTTGCAAGGCAAAATTGACCTGTTGCACTCCCCCCTTTAAATTTGTTTTGTAAATAAGTTTTTATTGGAGCACAGTGATATTGACTTAGGAATTATCTGTGGTTCTTTCATATTACACTGGCAGAGTTGAGTTGCCACAGAGACCATATGGCTTACAAAGACAAAAATATTTATCTGGATCTTCTCAGTTCTATCCTTGATTACATGTAAACAAGTGATCATGGCAGATTTCAATAAAACTATTTACAAGCAGGCCAGATGTGGCCAATCCTGGTTAAATTGGAAAAAGAAGGTATTTTAGAGTCAGATATACAACTGTGTGACCTGGGAAGCAATACT
This sequence comes from Mustela nigripes, assembly GCF_022355385.1. NCBI lineage: Eukaryota > Metazoa > Chordata > Mammalia > Carnivora > Mustelidae > Mustela > Mustela nigripes. The sequence goes on along the minus strand of NC_081558.1, from coordinate 82,523,539 downwards.
TCACCTTTCTGAAGTGAAGACAGGCCTGAAGACAGGGATTAATACTTGTCTCACAAGACTGTTAAAAGGATAAAATAGGAAAATGTATGATTAGGAACTAACACCTATGAGATCCTCTCTAAATGTCTGTTAACGCCTTTTCATTTAACACCTCATACCTATAGGCTATCAGGAATTTACAATTAAAATGTAGGAAAATATCACCTCTACCAAACACCATGGGAGGTGTTTGTCTCAGAAAACAAGGACAGAGAAAAGATTTAAATTTTTAAAAGACTTTAGTTTCATTTAAGGACTTTAGTTTGGCTTATATGAATATATATTAATAAGGGGAGGACAATATTTATCAATCTGTATCATTTTGATATCCCAAACTTCTAATTTAACACTGAATTTTGAAAAATACAGTGTTTTAGATACATTTCATACTCTTAAATACTCAAGAACTTAATGTAATTTTACAATGTCTTTGATGGTTTGCAATGTTCAGATATATCTCTGCCACGTCATTAAACCGACTGTTCCTCACAATCACTTTTAAAAATGAAGCATCCAGGACTAAAAGCTAGAAAAGCATCTGTATGCACGTTTCAAACCAGTGAAAAATGAAAGTGTTATAAGCAAATGATGCCCTTGGGCCATTGCAGGAATGTTGATCCTGAACATCATCCATCACCTAACTCTGAATATGGGATTGTGGGATATTCTTGTTATATACTAGACTTAAAAAAAAAAAAAAGTACCTTGCTTCTATTTCTAATCTGTTTTCTCCTTTAAGTATAGTAAAGTTTGCTTCCTTTACCTCCATAAAATCGGAAGCTCCTGGTATGAAAAGAAAACCTACATTGGAACGTCACAAAACAGATGGGAATTCCTGAGACAGACTCCTATTTCCAGGATGACTGCAATCCTCACCCGGTTGTGTAAACTGGCACATGAAACCTAACTTCTGGGGTGCTTGTGTGGCTCGGTCATTAAGCACCTGCCTTTGGCTTAGGTCGTGATCATAGGGTCCTGAGTTCGAGCCCCGCATCCGGCTCCCTGCTCAGCTGGAAGCCTGCTTCTGCTCTCCCTCTCCCCCTGCTTGTGTTCCCCTGCCTCTCTCTGTCAAATAAAGAAATAAAATCTTTATTTAAAAAAAAATAAAAGGAACCTAACTTCTCTGGTCTTGTGTTTCCTAATAAATGGCTACATAGTGGTTACTAGATCCTCAGCAAGCTTACTTCTTCCCCAGTGTTCATATTATCTTAAATGAAAGATACAGAGCTGTGGGTCTCAGAGGACACAACGGTGTGTCAGGGGCAGCTGAAGCCTCCCGTCAGACAGTGGACATCTTCTCGGAGTATCAGTTTTACTCAATATTTTAATTAGGATGTTTGCAAACACAATTTTGGAGAAATTTAAAGCACTTTCACATGAAAACAAACAGTCTTCACTTGGAATAGCGTGTGATATTAATGGGAACTAGAAAGATCATGTTTAAACTCCAAGGAAATAAATGGCTTGTTTTGACTCAGGGGCATATTCCTTTCTGTTGTTGGGGCCCCTCAGTGGAGATGATATGTGAAACTCCAGGAATAAAAATGTGAGATTTGGAGTTTGAAGAGAAGTTTCTGTCCCGGCTCAACTGGCTGCTTTTTTAAAGATACAGAATAAATTACCTCATCTCTTTGAATCTCCGTTTTTGTGTTTGTAAAACAGGAATCCTATACATCTAATAGATGGCTTGAGGATAAATAAGATTATATGAAATGTAACCAGAGAGAATTTGTGAGATTTTTGTTATTCTAAACAGTCTGAAGATAGAATTTTTGATGCTATTAGCGTGTAAATCCTCCATTTTTCTGGTAAATCTGCACATAAGAGAAACCTTTCTTTGAGAAGTCTCTCCTCTGCTTGAAGTCATATGTTATAACTTTATTTTTTTAATGATTTTATTTATTATTTGACTGAGAGACAGTGAGAGAGGGAACACAAGCAGGGGGAGTGGGAGAGGGAGAAGCAGGCTTCCTGCTGAGCAGAGAGCCTGATGCAGGGCTCGAACTCAGGACCCTGGGATCATGACATGAGCCCAAGGCAGATGCTTAACGACTGAGCCACCCAGGTGCCCACTAACCTTATTTTAAACTCCTGAAATTTTTTTTGTTGTTGTTTGTTTGTTTTTAACTGGCTATGGATCAAATTAAACTTCTCCTTGTTTAGAGTCATTTAATTAGATAGAGCACATGCATGTGCCGGAGCTGGGGGAGGGGCAGAGGAAAAGAATCTCAAGCAGACTCCTTGCTGAGCTGAGAGCCCAACTGGGGCTCAGTCTCACCGATCTGAGGCCAGGACCTGAGCCAGTATCAAAAGTTGGACACTTAATCCACTATCCCACCAGGTGCTCTGAATTAAACCTCTCTTGATTTTCCTATTTGTAAAATGAAGAAAGTAGGAATTAGCTTAATGATGTTCTGAAAATTAAATGTATATAATGCATATGAGATTATCCTGCTGGGGGCTTAAAGATTGGACTCTTAAAACAATTCTTTCACTGTCCTCCCTTTTTCTATCCTTATCATTTTCAAGTTTCTTCCAACTTGAAAAAAATTCTGAAGCCTGAATTCTGTTAACAGTGGCTTTTGGCTGTAGCCCTAGTAACTGGTTTCTGAGTGACATGGCCTTAAAAATCCTCTTGTTCAGAGTTGTATATTCACCAATGTCTCTGGAGAATTTATTCTGATTAGTTCTTTAAAGAGGATGCAGAATAATGGATTTTAGGAAAACACTTAACAATTCAATGCAAACCCTTCATCATACTAAGAAATAAATTATTTTTCTCTGGTCAGCATATACCATGTCTGTTTATAAAATCATTAGTTTTGTATTTTTTTTTAAACATGTCATAAATTTTTAGCCGTCCTCATATCCAGCATTTTCAAGTTACCAAATAAATAATAAATAGAAATATCTTCATTTGTTCTTTAATTCATGTTACATTATGACTAAAGTTTAAATTTGTAAATAACACCTGCTAACTAACTTTTGCCAGGCCCAGCTGGATTATAAACTTTTTAGAGTTTTGTGTCATGTGCACGTGTCAACTGAAGGTAACTTGCAATAGCCTCCACTGCATGTACTTAGAGAAAGGGTCCCTTCTCTTTTCTTTAGGCTAAAACATGGTGAATACATAGTAGATACTAGATACTAAGCACATTTCTTGTATTTTGTTATGGGACTCTGCACAGTCATCACTGAATAGATATAGTTGTACTTTCTTTATGGCTTTGCCAAAGGAAATGGAGCTTCCAGAAGGATTTTAAGAAAGTAGAACTCAAGGTGTGCCTGGGTGCTTCATTCATTAAGTGTCTGCCTTTGGCTCAGGTCATGATTCCAGGGTCCTGGGATTGAGCGCCACACTGGGCTCCCTGCTGGGTGGGGAGCCTGCTTCAAGCCCGCAGGTTATGATGAGTGAAATAAGTCAAGCAGAGAGAGTCAGTTATCCTATGGTTTCACTTACTTGTGGAGCATAAGGAATAACATGGAGGACATTGGGAAATGGAGAGGAGAAGTGAGTGGGGGGAAATTGGAGGGGGAGATGAAGCGTGAGAGACTGTGGCCTCTGAGAAACAAACTGAGGATTTTGGAGGGGAGAAGGGTGGGGCATTGGGTGAGCCTGGTGGTGGGTATCAAGGAGGGCACGTATCGCATGGAGCTTGGGGTGTGGTGCATAAACAATGAATCTTGGAACACTGAAAAATAAAAAAATAGAAAGTAAAACCCATCTCTTTTGGGGTATAGATCAATGAGTTTTCTCAAATATGTACAAGTTACACAATTACATAGCAATCATCACCATCAGTATTTAGAACATTCCCATTAGTACCCAAAGCTGCTTTTGTTCTTGTATAGTCAGTCCCTGTTTCCAGTCCTACCTCATGGAATGTATTGATCCAATTTCTGTCCCTAAGAATTTGGTCTTTGGCAAAATGTTAAATAAATGATATCAGACAGTATGTTGTCTTTTGTGTCTGACTTCTTTCATTTAGCAAAATCCTTTTGAAATTTAAGTTAAGTACATCAGGAGTCCTTTGTTTTTTATTGTAGTTGTACTACCATTGTATTGATGTAAAACTACTGTTCATTAGTTGAAGTCCTCACTGGGTTATTAATTGGCTATGGAGTGTGTTTACCTTTATAAAATATAGAAAGTTTGGACAATTTTCTAAAGTGATGATAACTTTTTGCTTTCCCACAAGAAATAATTGAAAACTCCAGTAGGAGTTATTTTGTTTATTAAAAACAAACAAAACCTCCAGTTGGTTCTTCTCATTAGTACTTGATACTACAAGGTTTTTTTGTATTTGTGTTGGTTTTTAGCCATTCTCAGAAGTATATAGTGATAATGCATTGTGGTTTAAATTTGCATTCCCATTCTTGGACTACCTTTTCATGTGGTTACTTGGTGCAATGTGTGTTAAATCTTTTGCCATTTATTTATTTATTTATTTATTTATTGAGTTGTGAGAGTTCTTTACATATTCTGTATAGACAGTCTTTATCAGAGACATCTCTTAAATGTATTTTCACCTTTTCATGTGGTTATTTTCTGCTTTGAAGTAATGTGTTTCAAATCTTTTCCCATTTATTTATGTGTTTTTGTATTTATTAATTATTGAGAAGATAAGAATGAGGAGGTCTTTGCAAGAGAATCCATAATCTGGCAAAATAAGTATCTTCAAACTAATGTTGTAGTACCAGAAAAAAAAAAATAGAATTTAATCCTCAATATTAAAGAAGTGAAGATGCTTTTTTCCTTTTTTTTTACTACATTTTTAAAAATTTTTTATTTTTTATAAACATATATTTTTACCCCCAGGGGTATAGGTCTGTGAATCACCAGGTTTACACACTTCACAGCACTCACCAAAGCACACACCCTTCCCAATGTCCATAATCCCACCCCCTTCTCCCAACCCTCCTCCCCCCAGCAACCCTCAGTTTGTTTTGTGAGATTAGGAGTCACTTATGGTTTGTCTCCCTCCCAATTCCATCTTGTTTCATTGATTCTTCTTCTACCCACTTAAGCCCCCATGTTGCATCACCACTTCCTCATATCAGGGAGATCATATGATAGTTGTCTTTCTCTGCTTGACTTATTTCGCTAAGCATGATATGCTCTAGTTCCATCCATGTTGTCGCAAATGGCAAGATTTCATTTCTTTTGATGGCTGCATAGTATTCCATTGTGTATATATACCACATCTTCTTGATCCATTCATCTGTTGATGGACATCTAGGTTCTTTCCATAGTTTAGCTATTGTGGACATTGCTGCTATAAACATTCGGGTGCACGTGCCCCTTTGGATCACTACGTTTGTATCTTTAGGGTAAATACCCAGTAGTGCAATTGCTGGGTCATAGGGCAGTTCTATTTTCAACATTTTGAGGAACCTCCAGGCTGTTTTCCAGAGTGGCTGCACCAGCTTGCATTCCCACCAACAGTGTAGGAGGGTTCCCCTTTCTCCGCATCCTCGCCAGCATCTGTCATTTCCTGACTTGTTGATTTTAGCCATTCTGACTGGTGTGAGGTGGTATCTCATTGTGGTTTTGATTTGTATTTCCCTGATGCCAAGTGATATGGAGCACTTTTTCATGTGTCTGTTGGCCATCTGGATGTCTTCTTTGCAGAAATGTCTGTTCATGTCCTCTGCCCATTTCTTGATTGGATTATTTGTTCTTTGGGTGTTGAGTTTGCTAAGTTCTTTATAGATTTAGGACACTAATCCTTTATCTGATACGTCGTTTGCAAATATCTTCTCCCATTCTGTCTGCTGTCTTTTGATTTTGTTAACTGTTTCCTTTGCTGTGCAAAAGCTTTTGATCTTGATGAAATCCCAATAGTTCATTTTTGCCCTTGCTTCCCTTGCCTTTGGCGATGTTCCTAGGAACATGTTGCTGCGGCTGAGGTCAAAGAGGTTGCTGCCTGTGTTCTCCTCAAGGATTTTGATGGATTCCTTTCGCACATTGAGGTCCTTCATCCATTTTGAGTCTATTTTCGTGTGTGGTGTAAGGAAATGGTCCAATTTCATTTTTCTGCATGTGGCTGTCCAATTTTCCCAGCACCATTTATTGAAGAGGCTGTCTTTTTTCCATTGGATATTCTTTCCTGCTTTGTCGAAGATGAGTTGACCATAGAGTTGAGGGTCTATTTCTGGGCTCTATTGTGTTCCATTGATCTATGTGTCTGTTTTTGTGCCAGTACCATGCTGTCTTGATGACGACAGCTTTGTAATAGAGCTTGAAGTCCGGAATTGTGATGCCACCAACATTGGCTTTCTTTTTCAATATCCCTTTGGCTATTCGAGGTCTTTTCTGGTTCCATATAAATTTTAGAATTATTTGTTCCATTTCTTTGAAAAAGATGGATAGTACTTTGATAGGAATTGCATTAAATGTGTAGATTGCTTTAGGTAGCATAGACATTTTCACAATATTTATTCTTCCAATCCAGGAGCATGGAACATTTTTCCATTTCTTTGTGTCTTCCTCAATTTCTTTCATGAGTACTTTATAGTTTTCTGAGTATAGATTCTGTGCCTCTTTGGTTAGGTTTATTCCTATGTATCTTACGGTTTTGGGTGCAACTCCTTAATTTCTCTTTCTTCTGTCTTGCTGTTGGTGTAGAGAAATGCAACTGATTTCTGTGCATTGATTTTATATCCTGACACTATACTGAATTCCTATATAAGTTCTAGCAGTTTTGGAGCGGAGTCTTTTGGGTTTTCCACATATAGTATCATATCATCTGCGAAGAGTGATAATTTAACTTCTTCTTTGCTGATTTGGATGCCTTTAATTTCCTTTTGTTGCCTGATTGCTGAGGCTAGGACCTCTAGTACTATGTTGAATAGCAGTGGTGACAATGGACATCCCTGCCGTGTTCCTGACCTTAGCGGAAAAGCTTTCAGTTTTTCTCCATTGAGTATGATATTTGCGGTGGGTTTTTCATAGATGGCTTTGATGATATTGAGGTATGTGCCCTCTATCCCTACACTTTGAAGAGTTTTGATCAGGAAGGGATTCTGTACTTTGTCAAATGCTTTTTTAGCATCTATTGAGAGTATCATATGGTTCTTGTTCTTTCTTTTATTGATGTGTTGTATCACATTGACTGATTTGCGGATGTTGAACCAACCTTGCAGCCCTGGAATAAATCTCACTTGGTCGTGGTGAATAATCCTTTTAATGTACTGTTGAATCCTATTGGCTAGTATTTTGGTGAGAATTTTTGCATCTGTGTTCATCAAGGATATTGGTCTATAGCTCTCTTTTTTGGTGGGATCCTTGTCTGGTTTTGGGATCAAGGTGATGCTGGCCTCATAAAATGAGTTTGGAAGTTTTCCTTCCATTTCTATTTTTTGGAACAGTTTCAGGAGAATAGGAATTAGTTCTTCTTTAAATGTTTGGTAGAATTCCCCCGGGAAGCCGTCTGGCCCTGGGCTTTTGTTTGTTTGGAGATTTTTAATGACTGTTTCAATCTCCTTACTGGTTATGGGTCTGTTCAGGCTTTCTATTTCTTCCTGGTTCAGTTGTGGTAGTTTATATGTTTCTAGGAATGCATCCATTTCTTCCAGATTGTCAAATTTATTGGCGTAGAGTTGCTCATAGTATGTTCTTATAATAGTTTGTATTTCTTTGGTGTTAGTTGTGATCTCTCCTCTTTCATTCATGATTTTATTTATTTGGGTCCTTTCTCTTTTCTTTTTGATAAGTCAGGCCAGGGGCTTATCAATTTTATTAATTCTTTCAAAGAAAGCTCCTAGTTTCGTTGATTTGTTCTATTGTTTTTTTGGTTTCTCTTTCATTAATTTCTGCTCTGATCTTTGATTTCTCTTCTCATGCTGAGCTTAGGGTTTCTTTCTTGTTCTTTCTTCAGCTCCTTTAGGTGTAGGGTTAGGGTGTATATTTGAGACCTTTCTTGTTTCTTGAGAAAGGCTTGTACCGCTATATATTTTCCTCTCAGGACTGCCTTTGTTGTGTCCCATAGATTTTGAACCGTTGTATTTTCATTCTCATTTGTTTCCATGATTTTTTTCTATTCTTCTTTAATTTCCCGGTTGACCCATTCATTCTTTAGAAGGATGCTCTTTAGTCTCCATGTATTTTGGTTCTTTCCAAACTTCCTTTTGTGGTTGAGTTTTAGCTTTAGAGCATTGTGGTCTGAAAATATGCAGGGAATGATCCCAATCTTTTGATACCGGTTGAGTCCTGATTTAGGACCGAGGATGTGATCTATTCTGGAGAATGTTCCATGTGCACTAGAGAAGAATGTGTATTCTGTTGGTTTGGGATGAAATGTTCTGAATATATCTGTGATGTCCATCTGGTCCAGTGTGTCATTTAAGGCCTTTATTTCCTTGCTGATCTTTTGCTTGGATGATCTGTCCATTTCAGTGAGGGGAGTGTTAAAGTCCCCTACTATTATTGTATTATTGTTGATGTGTTTCTTTGATTTTTGTTATTAATTGGTTTATATAGTTGGCTGCTCCCACGTTGGGGGCATAGATATTTAAAATTGTTAGATCTTCTTGTTGGACAGACCCTTTGAGTATGATATAGTGTCCTTCCTCATCGCTTATTATAGTCTTTGGCATAAAATCTAATTGATCTGATAAAAGGATTGCCACTCCTGCTTTCTTCTGATGTCCATTAGCATGGTAAATTCTTTTCCACCCCCTCAATTTAAATCTGGAGGTGTCTTCGGGCTTAAAATGAGTTTCTTGGAGGCAATATATAGATGGGTTTTATTTTTTTATCCATTCTGATAGCCTGTGTCTTTTGACAGGGGCATTTAGCCCATTAACATTCAGGGTAACTATTGAGAGATGTGAATTTAGTGCCATTGTATTGCCTGTAAGGTGACTGTTACTGTATATGGTCTCTGTTCCTTTCTGATCTACCACTTGTAGGCTCTCTCTTTGCTTAGAGGACCCCTTTCAAGATTTCCTGTAGAGCTGGTTTGGTGTTTGCAAATTCTTTCAGTTTTTGTTTGTCCTGGAAGGTTTTAATCTCTCCTTCTATTTTCAATGATAGCCTAGTTGGATATAGTATTCTTGGCTGCATGTTTTTCTCGTTTAGTGCTTTAAAAATATCATGCCAGCTCTTTCTGGCCTGCCAGGTTTCTGTGGATAAGTCAGCTGCCAATCTAATATTTTTACCATTGTATGTTACAGACTTCTTTGCCCGGGCTGCTTTCAGGATTTTCTCTTTGTCACTGAGACTTGTAAATTTTACTATTAGGTGACAGGGTGTGGGCCTATTCTTATTGATTTTGAGGGGCGTTCTCTGAACCTCCTGAATTTTGATGCTCGTTCCCTTTGCCATATTGGGGAAATTCTCCCCAATAATTCTCTCCAGTATACCTTCTGCTCTCCTCTCTCTTTCTTCTTCTTCTGGAATCCCAATTATTCTAATGTTGTTTCGTCTTGTGGTGTCACTTATCTCTCAAATTCTCCCCTCATGGTCCAGTAGCTATTTGTCCCACTTTTGCTCAGCTTCTTTATTCTCTGTCATTTGGTCTTCTATATCACTAATTCTTTCTTCTGCCTCATTTATCCTAGCAGTGAGAGCCTCCATTTTTGATTGCACCTAATTAATAGCTTTTTTGATTTCAACTTGGTTAGATTTTAGTTCTTTTATTTCTCCAGAAAGGGCTTTTATATCTCCCGAGAGGGTTTCTCTAATATCTTCCATGCCTTTTTCGAGCCCGGCTAGAACCTTGAGAATTGTCATTCTAAACTCTAGATCTGACATATTATCAATGTCTGTATTGATTAGGTCCCTAGCCTTCGGTACTGCCTCTTGTTCTTTGTTTTGTGGTGAATTTTTCCGTCTTGTCATTTTATCCAGATAAGAGTATATGAAGGAGCAAGTAAAATACTAAAAGGGTGGCAACAACCCCAGGAAAATATGCTTTAACCAAATGAGAAGAGATCCTAAATCGTGAGGGGGGAGAAAGGGGATAAAAAGAGTTTCAAAAAGGAAGAAAGTATAAAAAAGAAAAAAAAAAAAGAAAAGAAAAAAATTTTAAAAAAAGAAAACAAATAAAGAAAAATATAAAAAAGAAAAATATATATATTAGATAAACTAGTTAAAAAACGTTAAAAAAGAAAAGGTTAAAAGTTAAAAAAAATTTTACCAGAAGGCGAGAAAAAAAAAATGAAAAAGAAAAAAATTAAATTAATTGCAAGACTAAAAAAAATCTCAGAGAGAAAGCCATGAGTTCCGTGCTTTGCTTTCTCTTCCTCTGGAATCTGCTGCTCTCCTTGGTATTGAAACAGCACTCCTTTCTCAGTGAACTTGGTCTTGGCTGGATTTCTTGTTGATCTTCTGGGGGAGGGGCCTGGTGTAGTGATTCTCAAGTGTCTTTGCCCCAGGCGGAATTGCACCGCCTCTACCAGGGGCAGGGCTGAGTAATCCGCTTGGGTTTGCTTTCGGGAGTTTTTGTTCGCTGAGCGCTTTCCGTAGAGTTCCGGAGGACGGGAATACAAATGGCGGCCTCCTGGTCTCCGCCCGGAGGAGCCGAGAGCCCGGGGCCCCACTCCTCAGTGCGCCCTCAGAGAACCTCGCCCAGTTACTCCCGTCTGCCTGACCTCCGGCCGTGCTCCGAGCTCACTGAGCCTGCGACCGGTTCAAGGTAACCCCGAGCTGTGAGCTTACTGTCGACTCTGTCTCTAGCCGGATTTCCCGTTCCAGTACCCGCCAGCTCTGCAACACTCAGACACCCCCGATCCTTCTGTGACCCTGCGGGATCTGAGGCCACACTGACCCCGCATTGGCTTCATCCGGATTTAGGCTCTGGAGCGATGACCCTCAGCGGAACAGACTTTTTTTTTTTTTTTTTTTAAAGATTCCATTTATTTATTTGTAAGAGAGAGAGAGTGAGAGTGAGCACAGGCAGACAGAGTGGAAGGCAGAGTCAGAGGGAGAAGCAGGCTCCTTGCGGAGCAAGGAGCCCGATGCGGGACTCGATCCCAGGACGCTGGGATCATAACCCGAGCTGAAGGCAGCTGCCCAACCAACTGAGCCACCCAGGCGTCCCGGAACAGACTTTTAAAGGTCCTGATTTTGTGCTCCGTTGCTCCGCAGCTTGCCGGGAGCTGGCCCCTTCCCCCGGGGTCTATCTTCCCGTCGCTTTGGATTCAGGTCTCCGCCAGTCCTACCTTTCAGAAAGTGGTTGTTTTTCTGTTTCCAGAATTGCTTTTCTTCTTCTCTTCGATCTGCTGATGGATTTGCAGGTGTTTGCAATCTTTAGATAAGCTATCTAGCTGATCTGTTAGCTGAAGTAGTCTTAGCCTGCTATTTCTCCGCCATCTTGACTCCTCCCCCCGTGAAGATGCTTTTTAAATTTGTTTAGTTCTCAGTTATAATTGTCACAGTTCAGGAAGGCTCAATCTTAGAAGTAGTTTGGGGGCTTGTCTATGACCTAATATCAGAAAATCCTTTGAAATATTATGACAATATTGTCTTAAAATTTTAGGGAAAAATTTAATCTAATCCTTGATAAATGAATTCTCTTCCAAGGACTTCTAAGTTAGTAGCATTTCATCATCTCCAGTGGAGAAGGAAGAATTTCTGCAATCCTGTGGGGAAGACTTGTCATGTTACAATGGCCATTTATGTGTAAGGATAACTTGGAAATTGGTGCCAGCTACTCACAAGTGACATGAAAATAAAACCAAGTCTGACCCAGAGTGTTGTAGAGAATGGTATGATGCTATATAGGGTAGTTGGGGAAGGCCTTTCTGTAAAGTGATGCTTGCACAGAGATTTAAAAATGGAAAGAGGCAAGCATTTGGATATTTGGAGGAAAGGCGTTCCAGCAGAGCAACTTGCAGGTGCGAAGACTAAGGTAGTAGTAGCATCTTTGGTTTATTTGAGGAGCGTAAAAGACATCAGGGCTGGAGCTATAGAAGTGAGGAGGAGGTCAGAGAGAGAAGGTCAGAGAGATACTGGGGCCAGATCCTGTAAGGCCTTGTAGGCCAGAGTAAGGACTTGGGGATTTTACTCTGAGATTAGAAGACTTTGAAGACCTTTAAGCAAGAAGAACAAGACAGGACTACGTTTTTAAAGCGATCAACGTGTCTGCTGTTGAAAGATAGATTAGCAGGCAAAGATGGAAACAGGGAGATAAGTTAGCAGGCTATTCCAGTAGTCTAGACTAGATACAATGGTGGGTTAGGCCCAGAAAGAAGTGACAGAAAATGTTTGGCCTCTGGGCTTATTTTCAGAGAGAGCCAACATGACTCATAGGTGATTTGCCACAGGGAAGAGAAGAGGAGGAGTCAAAGATGACTAAGGCTTGTGGACTGGTTGAACTGGAAAAGAATTACCAGTTACTGAAATGGGAATGACTGAGATAGAAGAAACAGGTTTCTGGAGCAGGGGGCACATCATGAGTTTGGCTTGGATATGTTAAGACTGAGTTGCTTGGTAGACATGTTGGGCTCTTCACGAGTATGAAAAATGAGGGTCAAGTTGGACTGAATGTATGATTTGGGGGGCAACATCCTATAGAAGAAACAGAGGAGGGAGGGAAGAAATTAAGCATAAATCTTAGTAAGAGTCCAAATTGCCCTTCATTCATTCCTAGAGCTCTGAAATTCCAGTCATGGCTGAAAATGCCTGGTGGACATGAATGAGGTGAGGCTGACATAACCCAGATGATAGTCTTCATTTCTCCTCCTTGAGCTTAGTTTCCTGTGTGGATTAGCAAAGTCACTTCATGACTTTGGGCTTCTTTTCAGCCTGCAATACAGACGCCTCTGGGAGTTGTTGTGAATCTCAGTTTATTAATATTTGCAAAAGTGCTTTCAGGTCCTTTGTTGAAAGGCATTATAGAGAAGCAGAGGGTTATTATTAAGGATGACATTTGCTCATTGTGATTAAAAATGACAAAATGAAATTTCAAGTGCAGAAGTCAACACTGCAATTTTTTTTTTTCAACACTGCAATTTAATGTATAAAGGTGTCTTTGCACATCAACATGCAGCCAAATGAGGTCCATCTGTATTACAGAGATTTTTCTAGTTTGCTTTCAAATGAGGATTGGTTTTCAAGTGGGGAATTGAATGTAAGCAGACATCAGCAGAGGCCAAAAATATACTGTTTCAGCTAATTGCATCCGTTTGCACAATGGTTTTTTTTCCTCTTCAATTTATCACGGACGGCAAATGGAGCCCAGAGAACTGTGCATTGAGGCCACATTCACATGGTTTTATTTACCCTTGCACACAGAATTTTATTGGGCTATAAAATAAATGGATTTCAGCTGAAGCAATTAGAACAGTACCTTCTAAGGCCACCGTGCAAATTAGCACATACCCATGGAAGAAGCCTGCAATATACAGAGAGGAAATGAGGTAGGAGCTTGAAGCGGATGGTGGGAAAATTTTGGACTCATATTTCTGTTACTTTCTCAGAACGTGCTTTTTGTGACCCCCAAGCTAATCCAGTTGTAGGCTACATTGTAATCAAGGACAGGCTGACACACTTGGATTGAGGAATCTGTTTGGCCAACAGTGTTTGATGGAAGACTGAACTTGCTTTTGGATGGAGATTGGAGTGAGAAACAGAAGACTTTATAGAAAATTCATTTGCTGAATTTGGGGTCTCTTAATCTTAACCAAGTGAGACAAATTTTCCAATGTGTTTTGGTCCATGGTTCAGCATAAGTGAAAGGGCTATAAGGCACTATGGCAGCATTTTTGAAGTCTCCACTACTCGTTCTGGCATCACAATTTAATGCCCAGATAATGTTGAAAATGTTTCTCCACTGTATTGGTCTTGGCTCAGTCCAGTGGTGTAAACAATGGCTTTCAGCTGTAGCCTTCCTCTCACTTTCAGTTGTGGCACCAATTCAGGGCATACTGAGAGACTGGCATGAGTTAGACTGGAATGTATTCTTCCTCATCTCTACACATAGGTGAGAAGAAATCGCTCTGAATCGCTCGGTAACTTTTGAACTTCTCAACCAGACCAAGAATTCAGAGATCTGAGAAGAGGAGGTTGGTAAAAAGGTTTCTTTAAGAGAGTGTTGTTGAGTCTCTAATTCAAACTGTGTCTCGGGGATAGCACAACCCTCTTGCCTTAGAACCATCTGCCTAATGAAAGGCCCTCGAGGATTGACTGAGAGAGCACAGACAGCTGCATGTCCAGCAATTGCTAGATTTACATCTGAAAACACAGATTGTGAGATGGGATCTGACTGTAACCTGAATCTCGAACAGACATGAGGGCTTTGGTGGAGGAGCCACCAAAGTTTGTGTGTTTGTTGTGTTTTGACTGTCCTACCTTCCCAAAGTATGTTTGGGCTAAAGAGGTTTATAGGTTTCTGAGGAGTATAGGGACTGTGGGAGGGAGAGAGAGAACTATGCAGAACTACGTTAAGTTCTGTCAAATAGTGTAGCTTTGTAGGGCTAAGCAAACCTCAGCAGAGAGAGGATGGATATATCCCACTGGATGCCCACTAAGGAAGGAGAAGTAAAGAGATTTAAAAAAAAAAGGAAGAAGAAGAAGAAGACCTTATCTGGAAAGTCTCTTCTGAGTTCCATTGTTGGGCATCTCTCTCCTGCATTTTCCTAACTCAGGGAGTTAGGAAAGGACTACTCAAAATAATGATGCATAGGTCATGTTCCTACTGGAGTTTTGCCAGTAGGAATATTACTGGCAAAGGCAAGGAAAATTAGAGGCAAAGAAGATTACTCCTACTGAATTTTTCAGAAATTGTGAGAGATATAGTTGGTTTTTGCCACATTCCATCTGTCTTGCTTGCTTGACACCAATGATTTCTACATGAAATGGGGTTGAATTCAGTGCAATTCAATTAAACATGTATTGAATACCTTTAATGTGCAAAATCCTGGGAGATATAAAGGAGGCGTAAAGTAACTTTTTTTCTCAAAGATGTAATCTAACCTGAAAGTATGAAGTTGCTGGGAGACGAAATGACCCACAGATGCTGCTTTTTCTGTTCTTTGCTGCCTCTGTATTTCTACAGAGCAGATTACTTGGAAAGTTACTACCTATTACCCTTGTAAAGTTATCTTTCTGCATGGATGTCTTTTTTTCCATAGTCGGTCTTAGATCTGCTTTCTTCAGCTCTACAGCATGTCCTTCTCTTGCTCTCTCCTATGTTACAGGAGGCTGATTCCTGCAAGTAACATTCTCCAGTATTCCCTTGAGTTTCAGCCAATAGAAATTACTCCTAGACTATTACAGGAGATGGGGGATGTGGGGAGAGAGAGAGAAACTACTAGAGCTTTTTATATAAAACTTGCCTTCTCATTTGATGGAAATTTATTATCTTTTTGAAAATGAGGACTGGCTTACTTAGGTATTCATGGCTGACCATAGTTTTTGGGAGCCAATGCAAAATAGAACTGTGGAGGTTCTCATTCAGAAAGCAGGAAAAAAGCCTTTTCCTTTCCTCCACAATCTCTTGACCTGTCAAGGTGTTTTTAATTTGCTCTTTAATACTGCAGTCCCTCTGGTGCACAGACACTCAAGGAACAAGTACAGAATCTTAACTATGGACTCCACCAATGAATTGGTATGCACAGATGGGGACATGTAGGACCAGTAGGCTAGATTCCCTTTCCTGCCGGTTGCTAGACAAATGCCTCTGGAAGTTGACCAAAGAGGGGTCAAGAGTGGCTGTGGAATAAGAAGGAGGCACCCAGAATACTGGAGGATATAGAGCAAGTGGTTGAGAACCCCTCCTGCAAAGGTGGCTAGAGGTTGGAGCGCACATTAGCTCAATTTCTGAGTTCCTAGGGATGCTTCATGGTCCTGTTGGACTTCACTTACAAAACACAAATTTAGGGGCATCTGGGTAGCTCAGATGGTTAAGCTTCTGCCTTTGACTCAGGTCATAATCCCAGGATCCTGGGATGAAGCCCCACATTGTGGGGGTGGTGCTTGATCAGCCAGGAGCCTGTTTCTCCCTCTCCCTCTGCTACTACCCCTGCCTGTGTGCTCTCTCTCTCTCTCTCTCTCTCTCTCTGTCAAATAAATAAATAAATAAATAATCTTTTTAAAAAAACCCACAAATTTAAAGATTATTAAAAATTACAAGACAGTAACTGCAGAGCATTAAATCCGAACTGCAGGACTCTGTGTGACTGCTTCTGGTCACATGCCTATAATGTGGGCCCTACAGTATATATTCTCCAGAGTATCTCACTCATTAGTTTATAAATACTAAATCATCATTTGATGACTATTGGACAAATAGTCCAGTAAATGACCCTAAGAATGAATGAATAAATAATTGAATAAATGAGTGAGGTAACTAACCATTTAATCAGGCTTACCTAATAATCTACTGCTTCAGTTGAACACCAGAAATAATGTACCAGCGATTTGCTAGCATTTACTCGTATCTTCCATGTTCAAGATACTTTTCAATGGCCAAGGGGAGAGATGTTGGGGTGAAAAAGTAATTTTTAATATTTCTCTAGGGTTTAGCTCAGTGTTTTGTAGCACGGATGAAGGAGAGAGAGAAAGTTAAGTGGATGGCATGAGTTCTTTTTGGTTTAGGACCAGAAGATACAACTTCCTCAGCTCAACTATAGTCTTGAGAGTTCTGTTCTGTTTCAGCTGTAAAGAAATTGAGGACCTATGTTGGAGGCAAAAGGAACTAATGTTATTGCTGTCTTTCTATATGCCAGACACTATCTTGGGTATTTCTCATATAATATCTTAATTGGATCCTTATATTAACTAAACCTGTGCAATAGCTGTTAATATACTCATAAGATCAATGAGGAAATGGAGCCTTAGAAAAGTCAAGCAAATTAATCGAGGTCTATTATAAATGGAAGACCAGAGATTCCAAGCCTATTACATATTATTCCAAAGTTTTAAAGTCTAGACTCTTTTTACAAATAATAAGTAATTAAACACTTTAAAATTATTTATTTGGTTGTGTTTGTTTTGTTTCTCTTTTGACACAGGAAGACCAAAAAAGTCTTTGAGGTGTTGGGTAACTCCTTTTCTAAAAAAAATTGGTTAGGTCACAGAAAAAAGTAAATGAGGCTGCAATTAAAACAGCAAAAATCTGAAGTGGCTTATGAAAACCATCATTAGTAGTGCTATTTAACATGAACTGAACACTGAACTCATTTAAATAAAGAATTTGGAAGAATAAATAAATAAATAAATATGTGGCCCCCCCTCACCTTCCTATTGCAATAGAACTAGAATTCTTTTCTTTTACTAATTATTTTGTCTTTTATCTTCTGAAATATGGGTGATTGGCACTTCCAGGGTGTTATATAAACATATTAGATGTACAAATAGTATGAGAGATTTTCTGGGTTGTAAATTTTGTATGAGATTTTATTGGGTGGATTAATTTCACCAAAATAGAATTCCCTTTGCTTTTGTAAAAGAAGGACGATTATCAGTTATCAGTTATCGCTTATCAGTTGTGATCTCAGTTTTGGATTAGATGTTATGAATGGTTAAATGCTGCCATATTTGGCCTTTAATGGAAAAAAAAAAAGATATGATACCTCTACATTTTTTTTAAAGATTTATTTATTCATTTATTTGACACAGAGAGAGCACAAGTAGGCAGAGAGGCAAGCAGAGAGAGAGGGGGAAGCAGGCTCTCTGCTGAGCAGAGAGCCTGATTCGGGGTTGGATCCCAGGACCCTGCGAACATGACCTGAGCCAAAGGCAGAGGCTTAACCCACTGAGCCACCCAGGTATCCCTCTATATTGTTTTCTAAACAGGCTATAGCATTTATCAACCCCTAGAGCTGTTAGAATAAAACTATTAGAAAAATGTAAATCATAACATTCTTTCATTATTTTCCAGAATAATGATTTGAGACCATGTTTTCATAAGGCTTTCTGATGGGTATGGAAAATGGAACATGGGGTTTCCTATTACAATGTGAATAATCTCCTTGAGGAATTTGCAGATTAGTACATGGGATAAGCAGTTATGAGGGGAGCTGTCATGTGATAATACTGTCTTAGTTCATTGGGGCTCTTGTAACAAAATACCATAAACTATGTGGCTTTTAAACAATAGAAGTTTATTTCTCACAATTCTGGAGGCTAGAGATCCAAGATCAAGGTGCCCGGATGTTTGGGTTCTGGTGAGGGCCCCCTACCTGGTTGAAGACTATTGACTTCTTGCTGTATCCTCACATGGTGGAAGGGATAAGGTGATCTCTGGTGTCTCTTTTATAAAGGCAATAATCTTATTCATGAG
Source organism: Mustela nigripes (assembly GCF_022355385.1). Classification (NCBI taxonomy): domain Eukaryota; kingdom Metazoa; phylum Chordata; class Mammalia; order Carnivora; family Mustelidae; genus Mustela; species Mustela nigripes. The sequence continues at coordinate 82,505,270 of NC_081558.1, read as the reverse complement.
GGTTCCATCTTTATGACCAATTACTTCCCAAAGGCCCCATCTTCTAATAGCATCTTATTCTGGGTGAAGATTTCAACATATGAATTTTGGGGGGACATAAACATTCAGTCTATAGCAAAATGCCTTTCCAAGGTCAGGTGCAGAAAGAGCCCTGGGATAATTGAGATGCAAGAAAGGTTGTTGGCAGCTGGGAGATTGAGAGAGACTTTAAACAAGAGGTTGTAAAAAGGAGACAAAACCAAAATGCTAGGATTCAGTCATTTCTCTGAGTCAAGGAAAATATCCTTGAAGACTCAGATGTTCATTGTTGGAAGCAGAATGTTATTTGTGTTTGTTTTGGTCATTGAATTTATGGAAGCATCAGAGATTGGTGAACAAAGGGCCTATGAGTTCCAAAGTATGTATTCCCTGTGTTAATTTACTGACTCATGAGATACTGGGAAATTGCTTTGTTTATAGGCTAGCAGACTTGTGTGATAGGAGACTAATTGTTTCATTCTTTATTTTTTTTTTGAAGTTTTTATTTGTTATTTAACAGAGAGAGAGAGTGTGCACACAAGTTGGGGTGGGTGGGTAAAGCAGAGGGAGAGGGAGAAGAAGGCTCCCTGCTGAGCAGGGAACCCAGATATGGAGCTTGATCCCAGGATCATGACCAGAGCTGAAGGCAGGTGCTTAACAACTGAGTCACCCAGGTGCCCCAGGTTCATTGTTTATTTGCTCACTTACTCATTCTTTCACTCAAGTAGTCTTTAAAATATTAACTGAGCACCTAATAGGTAAAAAGGACTGAACCAGGTACTGGGCATAGTGTGGGCAATGTGGCTGACCTGTTTGCTATTCTTATAACATTAACCTAGATCTTTTCTACTCTAAGTGTGTCTAGTGGGCCAGAAGAATTGACCTCATCTGAATGTTTGGAGAAGTGCAGAATCTCTGACTGCCTTAGCTCCATGAAGTCAGAATTTGCATTCTAACTAGATCCCCAGATGCTTTGTACACATATTAAAAACTAAGAAGTTGGATTTGTAGCCCAAAGTAGAGTTAAGCAAGTAGTGTGCAAGTTGGGGTATCTTGGTCAGATCCTCAAGAGAACAAGGAAAGCAGCCTTTTCTTTATTGAGAAGGCCTTGTGGGCTTCAAAAGAAACTTCACATAAAATGACTAAATGGAGGGAGAAGCTAAATCCTAAATGTAGAAAACTTGAACAATATAGAGACTGACAAACTGAGGAGCTCAGATTTCTTACCTTAAATGAGACCAGAGAGAAATTTTTGTGCCTCCCAGTAGCATAATAACTTGTGTCCCTTTAGCCAAATATGATCAGTTTTTCTCTTTTCTTTCCTGGAAGCTGTCCTTTGTCGATCTCAACTTGTGCAAATATTATCTGTACTTTAGGAACCAGCCTAAACGAGTCCTTCTTAGAGTCTTCCTCAATACCTTGGCTAGAACCAATCTCTCTCCCTTTGCGTGTCCCCATTTTGTACCTCTCATATATCTATACTTCTCTGTGACACCTATGTATTTCCATCCTTATGGGCATATTTGCAAGTCTGTGACTTCTTTGCTTCCCAATGCCTTTGAGGAAAACAGGTCCACATCCTATCTCTGGAATATACACTTGGCATATTATCATGTGCATAGCAAGTCCTCAACTATGCTTGTTCGATGAACTGGGACATGTAAATCACCAATGCGTCTTCATATATGTTAAAATAGAGGGACAAACACATTAACTATGCTTAGTCAAAGCCTTGAAAACTACCAAATGGGATCATTCAATCCAAAGTATCTTTGTTATATAAAGATTTATATCCAAAGCTGTGTCATTAGATTAAAATTAAGTCTATAAGGTGTTTTGAAGTTTTGTTAGGGAAATGAGACACTTATCCCCAAAAACAGTTAATAGCAACAGGATGAAGAATATAACAACAGTTACTAACTTAGCATAATTAAATGCCAAAATGCAAAATAAAGAGAATGAGGATTCTAGGGTGACCAGGGATAATCAGCATTAGTGAGAGTTTCCTAAGAATTGGGTAGAATAGGTGAGGCTTGAGTTGGGCTTTTAAGGATAGTTAGTGTTGAGTTGAAGAAGAAAAGTACACAAAGTATACGTAGAGACAAGAAGTATTTGAAAAGTAGGATAAATAGGTTATTCTCCTCAGAAAATACTCAGTGTTAGTTTTGAAAGGAAGAACATCAGGCTGAGTGTTCCAGGATGGCCACAGTAATATACATAATAATTTCCATGCTCTGCCTAGCAATGTGATCTTGTCACTCCCTCTGGAAAGGAGGGTCTATGTCTTCTTCCCTTGCATCTGGACAGACTTATGATTGCTTTGGCCAATGGAGTAGAGAGGAAGTGATGTTGTGAGACTTGAAGGCTAGTTCCTAAAACACCAGGTAGTTTCTGAATGCATGTCATGGAATGCTTACTTTCTGGCACTTTCTTGTGGGACAGTCCTTCTTGGAACCTGATTGCCATGTTGCGATAACCCCAAGCCACAAGAAAAGTCTTGTGTAGGTGAACCAGTCAATAACCCATCTGAGCCCAATCTTCAAGCCATTCTAGTTCAGGTACAAGACGTTGAGTAAATAGCCTAAGGATTACTCCAGCCCCCAGCCATATTGAGTCCCTTATATCCCTTATAGGCTCCCCAGCTGAAGCCTCAGACATTGTAGAACAGAGGTGGGCCATCCCTGCTGAGCCCTGTCCAAATTCCTGACCCATAGAATACATAAGCACAATATGGTGGTTTTATGTATGCCATTATTATTATATTTTTTTAATGCAGCATTAAACTCCTGAAACTATCCTGGTTTCCCATCCATCTCTGATGTAATGAGGGCAAGGGCATATATTTTGCAGTTAGACTACCCTGGGTTTGAGTCCCCACACTTTCACTTACTTAGCTGTGGGTGCTTAGACAAGTTAAGAGTTTCAGGGCCTCAGCTCTGTTTCCTCATCTCTAAAATGGAGATGGTCATACCAATATTACACAGTCATTTGCAAAACTGAATGAGTTGGAGTATATAGGAGGCTAGTTACAAGATTTGTACCCAATATGTTATAAGTGTCCTTAGTAATATTTAAAATCAGAAGTGATTTTGCTGTGGGATTAGCTTCCTTTACATGGGCCTAGCAATGAGAAGGATACTGGAGGAGAATACAGGGAGAGAATTCTAGAGGGTTTGGGGGGTGGCAGGGTATGAGGGCCCTTTCCTTTGCAGGATTTTGCTCAGAAACCCTTAATTTACATATATAATAACATTAGCAATAGCTAAATTTAAATTCTGCTTTAAGGTTTCTGCAGTGCTTTTGTAAGTGTGGCTTTGAGTTTGGGCAGCCTTGGGAGGAAGATGATCAGATTTATACCGTTTTGTAGATTTTTATAAGCAGCAGCTATAGGTTAAGAAGTTCAGCCCTTTGGTCATGATGCTGAATTTCCTGAATTTAAACTCATCAGTCATGTGACCTTGAATGTTAACCTCTCTTGGTCCTCAGTTGTATTTTCTCTAAAATGACAATACTATACCTATTTTTTGCAAGATTTCTTGAGGCTTGATCCAAGCACCCTGGGATCATGACCTGAGCTGAAGGCAGATGCTTAACTGGCTAAGGCACCCAGGCACCCCTCTTTTTAGAATTAAATAAGATCATACATGTAGATCCCTTAGAGCTGTGCCTGGCATGGAGCAGGGTATTCAGTAGAGTGCTGTCGTCATAGGTTTGGCTCAGAGAATTAGATTTTTTAGGGTTGCACAGGTGTAAAGCTCATCAAACCCAGGCCTCTTGCTCTAGATCTTAAACCACAGTTGCTACCTACGTTCCTTTTAATTTTTGAAGGATAGCTACTGTGCCTATTGGGGTTTGGCCAGTATTGAAACACACTCCTTGTCTTCATACTCCAGGGGCTCTCACAAAAATCACTTGTGTAAAACCAGACTCTATATCAGCTCTGAATTTTACCCCAGGATGATGTCAGTAGATAGCTCTCATAGTTTATGTGTCACTGGCAGTAGTAGTTTTTTAGAAAAATGGTCTTGAACACAAACTCGTGATGTTTAACTTCATGACCCATCATAAAAATCCCTATATGGGGCCCCTGGGTGGCTCAGTGGGTTAAAGCCTCTGCCTTTGGCTCAGGTCATGATCTCAGGATCCTGGGATTGAGACCCACATCAGGATCTCTGCTCAGCAGGGAGCCTGCTTCCTTCTCTTTCTCTGCCTGCCTCTCTGACTACTTGTGATCTCTGTCTGTCAAATAAATAAAATCTTAAAAAAAAAAATCCTTATATGGCTGCCTCAGTCTTGATAAAAAGCCCAAAGACCTGGTTTCTTCCCAGGTGCTGGGACCATCCTTTGCACTCCTGCTATAGTCAGGATGTTTTTTAGGTCGTCTAAGGGGTAAAGTTATTCCTTGAAGCAAGGTTTTTTGTTTGTTTGTTTGTTTTTTTGGTCAGTTCTGATGGCTTTTTGTTTATAATCTATCCACGTCAGAAGTCTTTCCAGTCACTGGTTTGTCTTTGGACAGGCACTCTAATGCGTGGAACATACTAGCAACACTCCATTGGACTGTATCACCATCATAAGCACTTGTACAGACATCTCCTCTCAAGCAAGTATCTAACCACTTTCCTTCTTCAGCTTCCTTCATTTTCTCTTCTGTTGCTTTTTGACTGACCATTTAATTCTCTCCTAAACTCTTACATGAATAACTTCCAGTTGGTATGTCAATATCTTTTACTATTCCCTATCTTGGAGTGTTTTCTAAAATACATATGACTTCTCTCTTCTTGTTATTAGTGGGCTGTCATGCTACCTGTCAGTGGAATGGTGTGCAAATACTTAGCTGAAGGTGACTTAGCTGAGACCTTGTTTCTCCCACAGGGGGGCGAAAAAAAATCAGTCTTTAATGAACTCGGTGCTAAAGTAGATTAGCCGTTTTCTTCTGCTAAGATGGATGATGCTATCAACTTTATTAAGTCACTAGGTCTAAATTTCTCTCTGCAAATCCAATGTAATAAGTGCTTTTAAGACTCCTGTCAATCCATCTCAATGACATATTTTAGTGTTTTGGCCAAAAACAGAAATAATACTAGTCCTGATTAAACAGTTTACTTTGTTATCTATTCAGTTTTCTTGCTTCCAAGTGCCTTGACCTTACCTACTGTCATTTAATGGGCTTTATTTCCCAATGAGTTCATAATATACTAGATAACATACAATTTGTCCAATTACTTAAAACAATTGAAAAATCACTAGATTGAGAAACCTCTCTTATAACCTCATTTAATGAGTTTTTGCTTTTATACAGCTATGAAGCCTCCCTCTAGCAGTTTAGTAACCCTCCCATGCCTCTTTGGGAGAGACTTGGAGAATATTTCTCACAACCATAGGACCTGTTACTGCCAATCTCCAGAGAAGAATGAATAATCTAGTAAATTTAATCTTTGCAAGATGTATGAGAAGAAAGAGAGTTAAGGTAGTTTTCAAGGAATGTAATAATATCTTCTACTGTAGGCTAATGTTTTCTTTACTCACTTAAAACAGCATTTTCATGCTAATGACTCAAGGAATCCATTTCATTCACCTTCTTAAAAAACAACAACAAAACACATGAAAATTCTGAGGAAAAGGTTTGAGAGTTTTGTTGGCACGGGCAGTATTTCATCTCTCTGCATATAGAGATGTTTTAGTAATAGCATAATGTTTTCCTTTCAGTATTATGCAGACTCCTTAAGGTGAAATTTGTTCCTGGGTAGTTCTATGCAATTTTGAGCAGATTTTACCTTCAGATATTTTATTTCTTTTAGTTTGAATCCATTTTTCTTTAATAATTGGTGAGAGCCACTTGTGGTGGTGAATACTTACCCTCATTTGCTAACATTGGTAAATTGGGATGACCCTTGAGTAACTGAAATTGGAATTTGCCTCTTCTGACTTCTAACAGGAGGTAGAAGTTGAATATTTGCAACATAATGTCATTTCATTCACTAAAGAAATGTGCTCATGTTAATATTATGTAGTGCTGAATTCTCTTGTTATTATTAGAAACAGGCTGGATGGAGAATTAGGAACAAAAAAAAAGAAAGGTAGAAATTGTTCACTGACTCCTTCCTAAATTTACTTGCAAGGAAAAAAAATTAATGGAAATCTGTATTCTTTTATTGTGCTTCCATCTCAAAGAAATGATGAGCTGTGCAAAGAAAGAAAAAGTACCTGCCTGTATTTTATCTGTCATTTATATACAAATAGGATTCTGATTAAAATACATTTTGGTGGCTCTAACTGGGGAGAGTTTATCTGTGAAGAAACGTGAAAAGGATAACGTTTTATTGTTTGGTATTATCAATGCTACAACTCAAATTCTTTATAGAGTTCAGTCCCATACAGACTCTGTAGAATAGCTAATGCTTTCTTATGTGGCTCACATCTGTACAGAGAAGCATAATCTAAAGTTCTGCATGCTTTTTTCATCTGGGGTGTGTGTGTGTGTATGTGTATGTATGTATGTATGTATGTATGAGAGAGAGTGATAATTCCTTCTAACAATTTTCTCTTTTCTTCCCGTAGCAACATTTTCTCTATTCTGCGGAATTTTAATCTCTTGAGGTCCTAAAGCTTTTTGATGTCTTCTGCAATGCTTTAGGGAAATTCAGGATACAGTTTTTCTCATGGGGGGAAATGATAGGAAAGCTGTTCTTTTCCAGCTGTTAGAGAGTGGGGAACTTGAAGGACAATTAGTTCGGTATGCATATGTCCATCTGTTGCGATGGGCAGATGGTGCCATGGATTTGAAGCAGTCACCCTCACTGCCATACTCTTGATGCGTATCAAAACAGTGTAGATGAGAGGTGTTCAGCACTTTTGCTGCCGAAATTTTTAGACTAAGTATGTAGGCATGGTAGATATGTAATCTAGAGCTCTGTACCTTAAAAAGTGATCTGTGGACATTGACATCATCCAAGAGTTGTTAGAATCCAGAATCCCCAGTTCTACCCCTGAACCACTGAATCAAAATGTGCATTTCAACAGAATTCCTAGGTAATTCTTATATGTATTACTTTGAGAAATACCGGTCAAAAGATACTTCTTTATTTCTTCTCTAGAAATAAATCTTTATTTCTTCTCTAGAACCTCTAGAAACAGGTTTTCTAGTCAGAATAGTTGTAAAACAGCACTAATGATAGTAGTTTCTAATAGAATATAAATTTGGTGAGGGGAAATCTGTCATTTAGCCATTTTAGTAATATCTTGATCAAGAATTTCATCCTATCTTCAGAACAGTTTTAGTGATAGAGTTTACAGGTTAGTAATCTCTCTCATCAAGGAAACTCCAATTTAAACAACTTAAAAATTATATAAAATGTATGTAACTACTCCAAGTTATTTTTATTTACTGCATTGATATGTATGTACCACAAAATTTTATGGGTCTTCTAACAAATAGAATTATTTATTTTGTAGTAATACTTCTTACCTTCCTTAATAAAGAGAAATGATTACACTCAAATTCCGTTGCCTAAGAAGTAGATAGACCTGCATTAATGGAATCCCTAATCTCTTAATAAAATTCAGGATCTATTAAAGTATTTATTTCATAAATACATATTTATACTTACTATGTGCTTGGCACTGTTTTTAATACATGGGGTATTAGATAAACAAAATACACAAGAATCCCTGAGCTCATAGAAACTATTTTCTTGTAAAAGTCTGTACAAAATAAAAAAATAAACACAATTAAGGATCTAATAGGTTAAAATCAATAAGTAATACAGAAAAAATTAAAGGAGGAGCAGGGAAAGTAGTAGGAATTCTGGTAGGTACAAGAGACAGGATTATGTAGGGTGGTTCGGGTAGATGTCATTGAGAAGGGAAGTGCTGATTAAAGAATTGAAGATGGAGATAAGCAGGCAAATATGTAAGAGAGAGCATTCAAAGTAGAGGCAATAACTTCAACAAAGGCCTAAATGGGAGCGAGGAACAACAAAGATGTCAGTGTGGTTCACAAAGAAAAAGGAGTAGAGGCAAGGGAGGAAGTAGTAGGAGACAGATGAGAAAAAGTGGCCATATCATGTAGATGCTTGTAGGCCATTAGTAGTAGTTTAGCTTTCATTCTGATTGAAATTAAAGTATTGTTAGTGATTTTGAGCATAAAAACAACAGAATCTGACTTGTATTTAGAGAAATCATTCTGGATAATTTATCAGAAATAAACTATAGAAAGGCAAGGGAAAAATGAGTTAAGCAATTATTGAAGTGATTCTTGAATGAGGTAATGGTGACTTGGATCAGAAAACTAACTGTGGAGGCGGGGAAAAGTATTCAGGTGATGGGTATATTTGAAGTTAGAGCCAAGAATTTTTGATCGATTGAATGTGAGGCATGAGAGAGAGCAGTCAAGTTACACCAAGGTTTTGGCTGGAAGGTTTTCAGTGATGGAGTTAACAACTGAGATGAGGAAATCTGAATATGAGGTATTGTTATAGGAAAGGGAGATGTTGAATTTGAAATATCTAATATATGTTCAAGTGTGGGTGTTAGTAGGCAATTGGGTATACAAGTTTGGGATTTGAGACTTAAAAAAGGGCTAAAATTATAAAATTGTGGTTTGTTAGCATATAGATGGAATGTTTTAGCTATGAGACTAGATGAGATCACCTAAGGAGTGATTGTAAAGAGAAAATCAAGAATAAAGGACCCAAGCCCACAAATACTTCAGCATTAAAAAATTGAAGGGAAGGGATGCCTGGGTGGCTCAGTTGGTTAAGCAGCTGCCTTCGGCTCAGGTCATGATCCCAGCATCCTAGGATTGAGTCCCACATTGGGCTCCTTGCTCAGCAGGGAGCCTGCCTCTCCCTCTGCCTCTGCCTGCCATTCTGTCTGCCTGTGCTTGCTCTCTCTCCCTCTCTCTCTCTGACAAATAAATAAAATCTTAAAAAAAAAAAAAATTGAAGGGAAGAAACCAGGAGCAGGTTCTAAGAAGGAGCAATCACTAAGTGAAAAAGAAAATTGAGATCATGTGGTATCCTAGAAGTCAAAGATGGAGAGTATATCAGAGAGGTAGGAGGACTTCTACCTCTGGCTGTAATGAAGAAAGTTGTAAAAGACCCTTCCATCTTAACCAAAATGAACTAGATGAGCTACCAAAGTCATAGATTTTTAAAAACCCAACAGAAAGTTTGGCAATAAACAAAAATTAATTCAATTTTAAAAAGTGATGAGCTCCTCATAGGACAAAAAAGGCCTAGTTTTTTTTTAAACTGGAAGAGCAGTGAGAATGGGAAAAAAATGCCATAAATGCCAGTAAGAATAAATGAACTGAACTTTTAATAGATGCTTTTTTGCCACATAGCATGTAAGACTAGAATTCTGAGGACTCTCACCAAAAGCAGGTATATATCTACTGATCACCAGGTTCCAGTGGACCTTTGTAAAGTGAGTGGATAGTATGCTTAAGACCAGAGCATGGAAGGATGGGTGAGAGAGAACCCTGCTGAACACTCTCCCAAGTTCAAGGCAGCCATCCTCTGCAAGCTGGGATCATGGTAATATAGCAGAGAGAAATACACCTGAGTCACTCTGGGCTTTCATCCACCAAAGTTTGGGACTAGAAAGTAGGTAGAGTGAAAGGTCACCAAAGTACTCTGAGATACCATACATGATAAACCACCTTCTGAAGGCTGGTTAAAGGGTCAGAAGGCTGAGACATATATGAGATGCAGCAATTTGGAGACAGGAATGGAGAGCAAAGAGAATACCATGAGACCCTAAAAGCTGGCAGCCTGACTGTAAGGCAGAAGGAAGTTTCCCATTGCTTGGAATTCTGTGAGGGAATAAGAGCTATCTGAAATCTCACCAATGACTTGCTGAAAGGAAGTATCCTGAGTTGACCATGAAAATATTAAAGTAAGGCTGTACCAAAACTCAGAGCCGGCCTAACTACAGTTAAGATGCACTTAGCTACTCTAGCAGTCTGATAGAAGAAAGGGTATGCCACTTTCTGGAGCTGAATATTACTCACTTTAGTCTCTAACATTCTTTTATACCAAAAGCATAAAATAAAGAACATACAAAAAAGCAAATAAATAAATAAATAAAAAGTTATCCATGGTCCTAAGAGGAAACAGTAAATAGGAGTAGATGCAGATAGCCCAGATGTTATAATTATCAGAAAGGAACTTCAACACAACTCTGATAAAAATGCTTTAAGAATCTACCAGAGAAGATAGACCACACACATAAAGGGATGGATTTTCAGTTGCTGCAATTGAAAGAAAAAAAAATTCATCAGATGAGCATAAAAGCAAGTGAACTAGAAGAGAGGATCCGTGAAATTGAAAGGTCAATAGAACATACCCAAAGAGAAACACAAATGGGGGGAAAATGGGGGGAAAAAAAAGAAAAGAACAATTCTGTGAGACAATATCAAATAGTCTAACATGTAATTGAAGTCCCAGTAAACTTGAGAAAAGAATGGTATAGAAAAATATATTTAAAGAAATAACAGCCAAGATATTCCAACAGTGATGAAAGATACCAATCTACACAGCCAAGAATATCAACAAATCTCAAGCAGTACAAAAAGAAAAAAGTATGTTTCTGCAGCATAGTGCAACTTATTTTTAATGTAGTTTAAAAAAAAATTTTAGTGGCGCCTGGGTGGCTTAGTGGGTTAGGCCTCTGCTTTTGGCTCAGGTCATGATCTCAGGGTCCTGGGATCGAGCCCCACATCGGGCTCTCTGCTCAGCAGGGAGCCTGCTTCTTCCTCTTTCTCGGCCTGCCTGTGATCTCTCTGTCAAATGAATAAATAAAATCTTAAATTTTTTTTTTAATTTTTAATGTAGTTTTAAAAAAGTCCCAAGAAAAATGTTTGTAAGAATGTTCATAGCATCCTTAATCATTATAACTAAAGAGCAGAAACAAAGCAAATACTCCAAAAGAATGAGTGAACAAATTATGATGTGGAATCTCAAAAACCAATGTTTAGCAAAAGAAACTATACACACACACATTCTTGTTGAATCATACTGTTTTTATGGAATACAAGAAGTAATCTCTGGCATGGTAACCTATGGTAACTGAGGTCAGAAAGTCGCTGCCTCTAAGGGTGTGGGGAATGACCAAAATGGGACACAGAGGAACTTTCTGGGTGATGGAAATGGTCTGTGTTTTGTTTTGGGTGCCTATAGCTGTCAAAATTTACCAAGCTATATACTTAAGATATTTACAGTTATATACAATTTTTAAAAAAAGTTATCCTCTGTACCGAGTATTGCTGATCTGTCTAGTTGGAAGAAGATTGAGAATTTACTTTTGAATGGAGAAACAAATGTCTTGGTGATCCTGAGGAAACAATGAAATGTGAAGTGTTGGGAGTAAAAGCCCAATCTCTTAGACATTTCTCTTCTCCAGTATTATGATTGGCTAATGTGTTGAGAAAATGTGCTTCATGGAAAATCTTCAGCATGGGGTCCCTAGGTGGCTTGGTGGTTAAGCCTCTGCCTTCGGTTCAGGTCATGATCTCAAGATCCTGGGATCAAGCCCCTCATTGGGCTCTCTGCTCAGCGGGGAGCCTGCTTCACCACCCCTTCCCCACCCCCCTACCTGCCTCTCTGCCTACTTGTGATCTCTGTAAAATAAATAAATAAAATCTTAAAAAAAAAAAAAGATCTTCAGTAGACATAAGTGCATAAGTGTTCTCATCTCTGAATATAATATTTTTGATAGAAGTTAGTGGTTGATATTTTTAACCTTTCAGTCCCCTCCATATATTCTCAACCTATGTTTAGGGATATACTCTTCAGACTCCTAAGAACTTGCCAGTTTAGTCTTAAGGATAAAAATAGAAACAGGAAAATCAAATGATATATATACCACTTTTATAAACTGGCAAATATGGCTTTAAGGATAACACTTCTGGTGAATGAAGCCAAATACATGAGTAGCATAATACCTAGGGATTTACTTATCCTAAGTATTGCTGTTGTTTAAACAGATCTTATTATATGCATATTTCTGGCTTAAGAGCACCCAGCCTAACCAAAATTGGGGGGATTATGATATAATTCAGTCAAGTATAATAAACACGAAAAGGAATTTGACAAGATGAGTCTTAAAAATAAGAAAATACATTTTTAAAGGTAAAAGTTATTTATCCTAGAAAAATAAAAGGTGGACTGATGAGAATATTAACTGTATGTATGAAGCATTAAAAGATAATACTATAAACCTGGCTTAGTTTTGTAGCTGAAGAAAGAATATTTAGGTAGGCTGTTGTACTTCAGTTGAAAAAGAGAAAGAGAAGTGTCTTTTCTACGTTATGTAACTTGGATCACATTTGAAAACTAAGAAATGGGCTGCTAATATAACCAACACGGGTCCCTTTAAGACCTTTTTTTCTTAGTTAAAACGCTAAATCATGATCCATACTAGCTTAAAATTCAGTATTCATAAGGGTAAACCTTAATAGGAATATGTCTTTTCTAATTAAAGCCGCTGAATAAAACTGATGCTCCAAGTTTTGTGCTATGATTAATGGATGTATGAACAAAAGTGCTTCACCAGCAAGCTTGTTCTTTCACAACTAAAATGTATCATTTCAGCTTTACTTTTTAATGGCCATTTTCTGCTTTGTCTTTCCTCAGAGATTTTGAAAAATTCTGCCTGGTATCTGGTAGGAAGACAGTGTTACTGATTCAAAACTCATAACAGTGGCAGTGGGTCCAAGGAGTTCCCCAGAACTGAGCCAGACTGCAGAGTGTTAGAGAAGAGCCAATTTCCCTTCCATTTTCCGTATCTCATATAATCTTGGCCTTGAGAAACCTAGTGTCAGAGTTTTCACAGCTAATAAATTCCATGAATGAAACACACTGACGTTGTAGTTATAAACCTTTGGAATACTGTGTTTGGACTATCCCATTAGTTCACTCTTTTCCCTATAGGTTAATAAAAATGATTAAGATGAAGGATAGGGCCATCTGGTGACTGCACCTCATAATAATGGGAATGTTAATATTGGTCAAGAGAGCAGACTCGATTCTAACAATTGAAAGAAAGAAAATATTTTTTCTTATTGTCAGTATATTCCTACAGAACAGTATGTGAGATACTCAACTCTTTGGTTGTGTTCCTAAGAAAGGGGACCCAGATCTTTGAATGACCATAATACTTTTAATGGCTATGTTAGCTGAAAATGGTGCCCGTGTACTTTTGCAAATTTCAGTAAATTTAAAAAACTTTTCACGGGGTGCCTTGATGGTTCAGTCAGCTAAACATCTGCCTTTAGCTCAGGTCATGGTCTCAGGGTCCTGGGATTGAGTCCCATGTCAGGCTTCTTGCTCAACAGGGAGTCTGCTTCTCCCTCTCCCTTGATCCTCTCCCCACTCATATGCATGTGCACACTCTGTCCCTTTCTTTTCTCTCTCTCAAATAAATAAAATCTTTTTAAAAATTTAAAAAGAATAAACTTTTTGTGACGGACTGGTTTTTAGTTGACTCTCAGTGTATGGTTATACTTTGTATCAAAACTCCAGTGGATATATTATTTAAATAATTTCAGTACCATCTTAATTCATTGATCAAGTAAGTGCAAGTGTTGAGGAATTCAGCATTTAGGAGGATTTTCATTGAAGTTGATAATATACATTTTATACTGTACCCTTTAGGTTTTATTTTTGTTTAAGATTGGAATAAATTAGATTATATAAACCTTAATTATTTTCTAATTTAATCATCTCATTTCTTTTACCTATTTTGGTAATAACCAAGGAATGTACCATCAAAGAAAATAAAACGTGCAGTTAATTGTAAAACAATGAAATAGCCTTTACCAAATTTTAACTCTGAGTCAGGAATATACCAAATGTTTGCAAACATGCAATTATTTAACCTCTGTAACAATCCTGTAATATTCTAAATTTAACCCATGGAGAAACCAAAGCTTGCAGAATCAAAGCAACTTGGTAAAAAGACATAGCTTTAAAAAGCCAGAAAGAGACTCAAAGCTTGCTAGATGTAATTCAAAAGGCCACTGACCTAACCAGTGAATCACAGTGCCTAACACCTTGGCAAGAGCTGTGTCTGCCATATCCACGTGGTCAGGGTTGTTAACAAAGCTCGTGGGGGCAGAGTCCTCATGAATTCTAATAGGATATAGTCCATTTTTGTCATAGCTTAATTTGATATTCAGAAGGTTATTTTAATGAGCAACAAGTTTGAGAAACTCCATTTTAAGTCACCCTCATCCATATATTTCCTTTTTCCAAAGTTTGTCATCACCTCTAGTTTAACTACCATTTCCTCTCATTCTCTTTTTTTTTTTTTTAAGATTTCATTTATTAATTTGACAGAGAGAGATCACAAGTAAGCAGAGAGGCAGGCAGAGAGAGAGGAAGGGAAGCAGGCTCCCTGCTGAGGAGAGAGCCCGATGTGGGACTCGATCCCAGGACCCTGAGATCATGACCCGAGTCGAAGGCAGCGGCTTAACCCACTGAGCCACCCAGGCGCCCCCTCTCATTCTCTTTTACTAAAGAGGCATTTCAGAATTCCTAGAGGCATTTCAGAATTCTAAGAGGCATTGCAGAAGATAGTAGCGATAATGTTGTGTTTAATATGCTATGGTTAACCGGAAGTTCTTAGTTCAAAAAAATAAAATTTGACCCTCTTGTCTAATGAAGTACACAGGAGTTCACCATAATTTTAAAAAACATATGCTAGATTTACTTTTACTGTTTATGCGTAGACTTTATACAGTATTTTGCATTATATATATACATACTCACAAACATGTATTTATTTTCTGAAACTTCTAGACTTTATCAGTTTGTGCTAAGGCAGAGAAAGCATTAGCTTGGTTTGAACTGTGTAAAGTATATATAAGGGAGATTCACCTGGGCTTATCTTGCTAATGAAAAAATTAGTCCAAATTCCATTTGAGACTCTGGGGCTGGTTAGCAATTCAGATCTGCTTTTAAAAACTGGTTGTGACTCTTTGATGTGTCTGAAATTGAGTAAGCTCAGCTCCTGGATGATGTCCTCTGTTTATTACCACAATTCGGTATCTGAATAATGCAGTGAAAAAATCCCAAAAATAGCACAAAAGGGAAATAAACCAGCCAGAGAATTTCAATGACAAGCAAAAACCTAATTACTCTGACTCCTTCTCTCTATACATTTGTTTAATTCCATTTATTACCTTGAAATTGTGGGCATACTTATCTGGACATTATCACCATCAGATTTATAAATATAGGATTCTCGGTATCCGTTCAAAAGTATAGTTATATATTTTGGAAAAAGATTCTAATGAGCTGGAGTCAGGAGTCAGCCTATGGTATTTTGGTGGTAATGTAGAATCTCTTAACTTGAAAGTTAATTGACAAAATGCTGAGCCACAGAAAAATTTACATTGACTTTATGATGAATGGTTAAGTCTCCCAAAGGTTCAGTAAGCCAAGATATTTCCAACTGAGAGCTTGTTCCGACATTCTTACACAGGCAGAATTCTTTCTGAAATCAATGCCCTTCACCAATAGAAGCCAACTCTTTTTCCTGTCAGCTTATCACTGGCAATGTTGTTGTATGTAATGTGTGGTTCAGATAGCTTTTTGAATACAGTGTCCTTGGGGTTGTTGCTTCCAAAATAATTTTTCTTCTGATTTTTATATGAGTGCTTGAAAAGTCCTATCTCTGCCTCCACTCCCCACTCTAGGCTCCTTTGCTTTCTTACTTCAACATTGTGGGAAACATCCTATGATGTCTAAAAAAATCATTTTTGTTCATAGAGAAATCAAATCATAGGGGCTCTGGTCTTAAATTCAATTCTGTATGCTATTAAAGAGAGAGCAGGAACTAAAATGAGTATGAATATAAAAAATTAAAAATAACACAGGTGATAATTCTAGGCAGGGACGTGTATCTGAGCATGAGTGCTCTAAGTTTCATTTTCCCTGACTTCCCACGGTGTGAAAACAAGCAAAGTTGAATCAGATGATACATGCAGGCAAACTTTTGGAAAGTTTTATGAATGATTTAGAGGGATTCTCTGCCATTAAAGATAAACAAGCAAGCAACCCCAAAGTTCTTAAGTACCAGGAAAGTGGATAGATCTTTGAAGAACAAATTTATAAAGTAAGATCCATAGAGAAATGTAAGCCAATAAAGACGGAAAGAGAATTAATATTACTGCCATCTACATGAGATCATGTGTAGTGCTCTGTACTACACAAGAGCAAAATTGTAGGCATGAAACAGGAAGATCCAACAAGCTGTAAAGTAATACTTGAATTCTGGAATGAAATTTCTAAACAAATATTTCAAGATGATGAAAGGGATTTTCAAAAGTAACACGGACAAAATGCAGTTTTTACTTGTGATGCCAGGATTAAATTCAGGCATCTTATTAAAAGATAACTTTCATAAAAGGGTAAAATCATGAGTTTTATACAGATATTAAAAGAAAAATGTGTTAAAGATTTTAACTTATAAATAGGGTACCAGACAGATAGTATATAAGTTGTTCAAAGGGAACCCAAAGAATAAACACCTTTGTAATTAGGATTATTTAAATAAATGAACAAATGGAGGTAAAGATAGTTTTACTATTGGGAGGAGGAGACTGTGAGGAAAGGGTTATCCCTGCACCCACAGAATTCAGCTGCATATCTACAGATAAGAATTATTTTGCATTGTCATCAGTTACTTGTAACTTCATCAAAATCAGATAATACAGTGAAAGGTGCTCTAATCAATGAATGCTTTTCGATGAAGCATAATTTTCACCTAATACTGTAATGTGAAAATTCTTCCTCAGGGCTTTACAGCTTTAAATGCTATAAAGATAAAAGTCCAGGCTAGGTGGATGCAACTCATCATATGCCCTTTAGATGCAGACTAGATTTTGTAAAGTGAGGAGACCTGCGAATGTGGATAAGTAGAGATGAACAATGACTAGGGAGAGAGGATGGAGTGGAATCATAGGCATTAAGGATAAATTTTGCCTGTTTTACAGTTTTGCTGAAATTTGTCTAGATTTAGCTCTTTGTTTCTTCTTGGGTATCCTGAAGTCTATTTTACCTTACTCATATTTGAAGATTGACATTTGAGATAATGTTTTTAAAGTAACTCAAATGAGATACTATACACCCAAAAATATGTTGTATAAATTGAAAAGTGCTAAAGATGTAAAGCATTGGTATTATTATAAATATTTAGGGAGGGCTCATTTCTTATTTATTTTTGTCCCCTCTGTGGCTTTCCATTACAATTAAGATCCCAGCCTTGCAAATGGCCTGCAAAGATGACCACAGTAATCCCTCCAGTCTGTCCCCACAGCCCTTTGTGTTATGAATTTGTTGTGCCATCAAGAAAGGGGGGGGGGAGTCTATTCTCCCTCCTCAAACCTAGGCTGGTTTTGTAACTTATATCAGCTAATAGGATATAGCTAAATTGACATCATGTACTTTCCAACCTGGGCCTCAAGATTCCCTGAAGCCTTTGTTCTTGGTGTCTTAGCATGCTTCTGTAAGCATGAAGGCACCCCAGCCTTGCCTGCTGGAGCCGAGTGAAATCCCTGACCACTGTCACCAACCACTAGATATGTGAGCTGGGCCATCTCAGACCATTCAGCTCTAACTGGGTTTCCAACTGAGACTGCAGAAGATTGAGTGACACCAGGAGAGAAATACCGAGAAATACCACTCAACTGAGCCCGGCCCTTTATCAACTGGTTGTTACCTCAATACATTAATTTTGGGGTAGTTTGTTTTATAGTAATAGATAATTGAAGCATGGCCTTCAGAATTTTGCTTATTATAACCTCATCCTGCCTACCCCTCAAACTCTTCCTCTACTATTTCCCTCCTTGTATATTAGGCTTCTCTACATCAAGTCACCTCTCTTTGACCTTAAAGATAACCAGATTTCATATTTTGATGTTCCATATTCTTTTCTCTTTCCTCTGCTACCTCAGCCCTCCCTTACCCACCCTATACGCATTCATAATTCAGATTATAGTCTAAATATTACTTTTTCAAAAGTTCTCTTTTTTAAGGTAAGCTCTGTGCCCAAGCTGGGCCTTGAACTTACAACCCTGAGAGCAACAGTCATATGCTCTGTAGACTAAGCCAGTCAGATGCTCCCAAAAGGCCTTTTCTAATCCAAATATCATTCTAATTCCCTGTGGTTCTCTTAGAACTCCAACTTTTCTCTTATAGCTCTTATCACAATCACCATCACCATCAAGTTTTTTTTTCCCCAATTTTTTTCTTTTGTAGCTGATAATTCCACAGGAAAAGGATCACATCTTTCTTGAATTCACTGCCTGTTTCATTCCCTGTCCCCCACCCAGCACCTGGTACAATGCCTGCAACATAGTAAGTTCTTTGTATGTATAAGTATTTGTTGGAGGAATAAATGCTTGAGGAGTATTTTCTGCATAAATGTGTACTTTTATCATTACTATTATGTTTTATCTTCAAACTGATTTTCAGTCCTGAGAAAATTCATTGTGCCATGCCATGTATCATGTGGTTCTATGAAGTCAGTGATTAAATAGCTGTCATTAGATCACTTTTTTTTTTTTTAAATCCAGAAGGAATTGGCATCTCTGTTCTAATAATTGTTATGTAGGGAAAAGGTGTTTTTGTGGGGAGCAGATGGTTGTCATCAATATATATTCTCTTACAGGTAGAAACGAATAGTGTAAGAATATTAATCTGGAAGAGATAGTGAGCAGAGGTTTTTGATTGTTTGTTTGTTTTTGCCAAAGAAGTGATTGTCAGCATGAAGAGTTCTTAAGAACTTAGAGGTTCTTATTTAGAATCTGAACTGGAATATTCAGGTATTCCATAAAAATTTTACCCCCAAAACGTGGCATGTTTCTATTATATTTGGGTCAGGGAACTTAAAATTCTGTTGCTCTATATAAGAAAAATGGGTACAGAAGTGAAAATTCACAGCCCTTAAGTCTCCAACAAATTGCCAAAGCTGCAAAGTCTTACTACTGTTCAACAGGATTGGTGGGTTTATAGCCTCTTGGCACTGCCGTTTATGATTCTACAGAAAATATGGCAAGAAACCTTTGTCTTAGTCCAAATGGTAAATAGGTGTAGATTTTTTTGTCTTTTGAGAGAGAGAGAGAGAGAGAGAGAGAACATGGTGGGGGGGGGCAGTGTGAGGAGAGGAGGAAAGAAAATCTTATTAAATAGGCTACACACCCCCAGTGTAGAGTCTGACCACAGGCTCCATCTCACAACCCTGAGATCATGACCTGAGCTGAAATCAAGAGTCAGATGCTTAACTGACTGTGCCACTGAGGGGCCCTGGTATAGATTTCTTTTAAAATGTGGTCTTTTAAAATCTCCAAAAGGATGGAGGAAATCTAATTCTGACTGCTGACTTTTGTGTTAACTGTGAGGTTGGGCAGTTCACTCAAGTTTTCCTGTCCTGTTATTCATCTCCAAACTGTGAGTATTTGTGTTAAGCGATGACTAAGTCACTTCGGCTTGTAATAACCATGGATTATTGGCACATCTGCATGAAATAGGGGCCAGTGTTAGCATGCAGATTCCTAGGCCCTTGCACAGATCTTAGAGCAAGTGGAAAGTGGGGGCAGGGGTTGGAATTAGGGTATTTGTATTATAAAAACAAAAACAAAAATATCTTCATGTGATTTATAAGAACACCTTTGTCCAAGAACCACTTTTCATGTTATCAGGATTTCCAAATGTTAGATAGGACAGTTAATTTTTATATAGGCTGGAGAACTATTACATAGAGAACACACAAACACTTTTAAAATACTAAAAGAGACTTGACTCACTTGTTATGATTTTTCTTCAGATACTGAACTTGAAATCATTAGAGGCAAAACCTTGCTCATGTAATTTTTATCAAGTTCAGATGTTACAGCATTTAAGGTCTTGAAACCATTGAATCAACACCAAAACCTTCACAATTAATAGCTAATTAATGTACATCCTCCAATATCCACACTAGTTTGGTATTTGTTGCCCTCCCTGTTGTTTTATCAGATATTATGAGAAGCAGAGCAGTGACTGAACCAGTGTGGGGTGTGTGTATATTATATTTAATGTACACACACATCTATACAAACGCGCGCGCACACACACACACACACACACATATATACCTCCATATTGAATTCCTGTGCCCTCAAAGATCCTTCCACCTGGACTGAGATTCAGATTGATATGAGACAGATTAACAGGAGAAAATCAAATTTAATAGGCTTACATATGGGGAATCCACATAGATGGAAATTCTAAAGACAGGAAAAATGAGGTCTCTATGTCATTCTGAACTAAGGGGAAGAAGTTAGGGTCTGGAACTTCAGAGGAAAGGAATGGACTTCACAAGGCAGTAAGAAGAGCAGATGTTTTATAATCAGATGCTTGCCTTATCATACGGTTGGGTCACTCAGATACAGTTTATCTTGACTAGTAAACCTTGTGCTGAGAAAGACCCTTGATTTAGCTTCTTTTGTGTAGCTAAGGGAGACACAAAAGTTCAGCTCAAAATCACATGGAGAAATGGAACATTCTTGGGTGCCTGGGTGGCTCAGTGAGTTAAGCATCTGCCTTCTGCTCAGATCATGATCTTGGGGTCCTGGGATCAAGCCCCACGTCAAGCTCTCTGCTCAGCAGGGAGTCTGCCTCCCCCCCCACCCCTTTCTCTCTCCCTCTCTCAAATAAATGAGTAAATAAAATCTTTAATAAAAATAAAGTGGCTGGGGCACCTGGGTAGCTCAGTGGCTTACGCCGCTGCCATCAACTCAGGTCATGATCTCAGAGTCCTGGAATCGAGCCCCGTGTCAGGCTCTGTGTTGGCTGGGGAACCTGCTTCCCCCTCTCTCTCTCTCTGCCTACTTGTGATGTCTCTCTCTCTGTCAAATAAATAAATAAAATCTTTAAAAAACAGTAAAGTGGCACATTCTGGGGAGGGGGCTGTCCTGAACCCCTTCAACATGCACACACATATGTATATTAATGCACATAATTACCACATAAAGCTGTTTGGATTTCCCCTCATATCTCCAGTCATAAGCCTGGGCTGCTCCAGTGTTAATTTTTATCTGACATCTTGGGCTTAAAATATGTGCTAAGAAATGAGAGACCCTAAGTCTCTTCTACGAGAAGTTCCCACAGAACACTTTGATACATAAAGTATTTTGAGTTGACATCTTCTAAACCTTTCCATGACGTGGGCAGCACAGCTGTTAACACATCCGTTTGACCAGTAAAGACTTTCAGTGACAATAGAATTGGGGGTTTGATATTCTGCTACAACAGAACTAAACTAGGAATCATTTTCAAGTTTTGGCTTTGAGCCTTGTGCTTTCGTCCACAACCCACTCAGGCCATGGGTCAGAAGCTCTTATTTTTCTGGCTTAAGTCTTCTTGTAATCTAAAACATCCATGGACTTGAGGGAGACAAAGAATTATCAAGCTTCACTAATAAAAACTTATTCAAACCTTTTCCATCGTGATGACTCTATATGGACGGTATGGTGTGAAATTACTAGTAGAAAACAGGCAGCAGCTGAAAACAGGCTGCAGCAAATTCATTAGATCCCAGGGAGATGAGAATGACCTAATGAGATCTGTGCTTACTTCAAAAGATGTCAGTTCAATTTGCAAAATAACAAATAGCTTTCCTGTCCTCTTTTTCTTCTGCCACAGCTTTGGTTTACACTTTGTTCAGTTTTTATCTCATGTACTGTAGGTGTCAGAAGACAAAAGTGTATTGAAAGAAGGAATGATTGAATGATAGCAGATGTCTCTTAGTTGGCTTTAGCTTTCTTTCTGAAAAATGCTCGGTCGGAAGTAGTAGCACTAGGATTTGAACCTCACTTAGAGGGGCTCAGAATACAAACATTCAACTAGCACACTGTGCTGTTCCCAGATTATTAGCCACTATTAGGGTCTACATAATGGACTTGAAGGACATGGCTCTGCAACACCATAAGGAGCTCTGTAACACTTTCAATGTATTATTTGTAAAACTCAACTTTCTGCGACACCTGGGTGGCCCAGTCAGTTAAGTGTCTGCCTTCACCTCAAGTCTTGATCCCAGCGTGATGGGATCGAGTCCCGCATCGGGCTCCCTGCTCAGCAGAGGGTCTGCTTCTCCTTCTGCCTGAAGCTCCCCGTGCTTGTGCTCTCTCTCTCCCCCACTCTCTGACAAATAAATAAAATTAAAAAAAAAAATAAAATTCAACTTTCTACAAATTCTCACTCTGGCTGTCATACTGAAGTTACCTAGGCGAGGAAATTACCTTACCTGATGAGGCTTTCAGTCACACCCTGGTACTTCCTGAATATTTCGCTTCTGCTCTTGTTGAGATCACGAGTTCACAAGGAAGAATCTATAAGAATTGGAGGTTCAGTTCTGTGAGACTTTGGCGCAGCCCTAGATATGGCATGACTTGCTAACCTGCTCTGTGCCCGGGGCTCTTTCAGAAACTCTTCAATCACTCCTTTGGGGGACAAGAAGACTGTTTAATATTCCTTTATAATCTGCAGCCTTCTCTGCAGGAGAGCAACCCTGTGGAGATCAGTGAAAAGCAGAGCCAGTCAAGCTGCTTTTTACTTCCTTTATTCAGTTAGGTCACTTGCTCGCTGTGACTGGGACAGGATGTTATGTAATTATAGCAGGTCTCTGTAGAATCTCAGCTTTAATATTAATTAAAGACACTAATATTCCACTGGAAACTTTGCTGACCACCAGTTATCCCCTTGCCACAACTTTGGTTTCAAAAAGGACTCAAAGTCATTTGGATTTGAAAGGCAGAATTTTTAGTTATGTGAAAAAATGTATATAAATCACTCTAATAAGACAATATTGTGTGGATTTCCAGACAAATCCATGTCAGTCAAGAAAAGGGATGTATATCTGAAAGTGGTTTGTCCCTTGTGTTCGTTCCCTAGATGATTTTTTTTTTTTTTTTTTGCTATCCAGACTTTAATTCATTTTAGCAATGCCCATTGTGATCCAGCTAGAGACTGTTTGAGGCTTGTTTTGGTCATGCATTTAGATTTTGAACAGTGACTTTTGAGTGTAAGTAATCTGTACGACTTGCTCATCAGTTCTCTGAAAGGGAATGGGTAGACCTACATTCCTTTTTCACAAATCCTGGGGACTAAGCTCTGTGGTGCTGATGACCCCCGGCTATAATGGAGAGGAGGAGGGCAGCACTCCAAGTGGTAGTGGTGATTAAAGGAACCAGCCTCAGTGACTGGAGGCCAGCTATAGCAGAACAGCCTGCCTTTTGCTTCCCCATCTAATTCTGGATTATTATTTTGAGAGAGAACCAACTTAGTCTTTGTTAGAGATTCTGTAATTTGGGGGCTATTCAGTATAGAAGCTAGTTTTACCCCAAACAGTCTTTTTCTGTAGCCTTGACTCTACAGTACATTTTGTTGATTCAAGTTGGCTTTGGTCTGATCATTGTAGAATATGGTCACGGTTGAATCAAAAGCTAACGTATCTTGGGAAAGTCAAAGAAAAAATTTAAAAGGTAGTGTGGTTGAGTGGCAAAGTACATGTTAGGGCGTGAGACGGACATATTCCCTATATACTGCCTTTCTGAGCTTCACTGACCTCAGTTCCCTCAGCCATAAAATAATGAAAATAACACATGCCTTACGATATTGCTGTGGGGATTCAGAGCAGTGATATGTGAAGTATCTGGCAAAAAACGTTTTTCAATAATCCTACTTGTTTTTCTTCCAATTTTCTACTGATTTCAGCTTTGTTTACTGTGGCGATACCTGGAGTACATTCTTATTATAGTCAGACCATTGAACATTTTATATAGAAGAAAGGTGACTTTTTTCTTTCTCGTGTAGTAACAATTGGAAGTGTTCTGTGGCTTGGAGGCTGATGGATGAAGGGTATGAGCTGAAGTAGGCAATGGCTACTCACCAGTTTCTCCTGCTCTCTCATTTCACGAACACCAAACTCTGGAGCTGTGTGCAAAGGGGGAGGTAATTGGCAGTAGAGTCCTTCTCTTGAGAGCTGGCATCATAGTCATCAACAGTCCTTTTAATGGAAGTTCTTTCCAAAAGGCTCAAGAGCAGATGAAAAATGACGAGGGACTCCTGAGCTCTGTCCATAGCACAATCTGTTCCTTTCCCTTTAGTGACAAAGTCTTCTCTCCTTACAGATTTCTGTGTTGACAAGGGAATCAGTATTGATCAGACCTAATCTGGTGGTCTAGCTGACATCTCAACTCCCCGCATTTTGTTCTATTTGAACAAAGCCTTTATAATCTAGTCACTTCCTACCTTCTCTTTGGTCCAAGAATCCCTGGGGGAGACCTTGCATAGGTCTGAGGGGATGTGGCTCATCTGGGATGGGTCAGCATCTGGGTTAGGAAGAGAAAATAGGCAAACTCTATTGCAGGGCACAACTTTGGAGGACACACAGCAATATGGTTCTTCTGTGTGAGGAAGAGCTTGGAACATAATTGGATAACTTCACTCCGGGACAAATCTAAACTTTAAATCCTGCCTCTCCTTTACTAAAACTAAGTTAAAAAAAAAAATCTCTGCACCTCAGTTTCCTCATCTCTAAAATAGGTGATGATATCATCTCTACATTGGAGATAACAGCACTTACCTTGAGGGATTTTGTCCCCTGCTTTAAATGACTCTATGTATGCAAAGCAAGTAGAATACCGTAGACACTCAAAGGGTAGATACTATCTTTTCAGGTCATTTGTAAATGAGGTACTTCTTTCTCTCTTTCTCTTTTTAAAAATAGAAATGTTCAGTAGAAAGTGAACTCTGTATTTGTCTAACAAAGTGAAATTTGTCTTATGAGATATAATTCAACACATTTTCCAAAACCAAATAGAAATGGTGGGTTTGTATTGCCCGCTCTGGCTCCCTTCACTTACGTAGAAATATAGATCTACCGTCTGTTCTAAGCCATGAAATCAAACTACATCCAAGATTCCTTACCTCTTACATCCATCTAACACATGGTGCTTTAAATTCTGATTTGCTCATTTAAGCATAACATGTAAGATCACAGAGGAACTTGTGGTATAAACTGTGTAGTGACCTACTTGACGGTCATTTTCAATCTCTTCCCTCTTCCTTTGCTTACTAGGGAATTTAAACTGGACGGACTGCGTCCTTTGAAGTTAGGGTATTGTGTGAGGTCTGGTGAATAATATGCCAGGGGAAATCTGCCCAAAGCATGTGGGGACAGCTTAAAAGTGGAGTAGCTATCCTACAGCTCAACATCCTACAAATAACAGCAAAAGTGTAGAAAAGACCTGAGCCCTGTTGTCACTGACAAACCTGAATCAGTGCTTCCACTGTGTATACCAGTTTTCAGCAGCTGTTTATGGGGCATTTACAGATTATATAGTGTTAGATTTTAGAGATGTAGCAGTGAGAACAGACAACATTCCTGTTCTCGTGGATCTTATATTCTAGTGTGAGAAGAAACAGAAAACCAATTTCTGTGTGTGTGTGTGAGAGAGAGAGAGAGAGAGAGAGAGAGATCAAATGACCAAAAAAAAATATTATCAGGAGAATTATAAAGCAGGGAAAAGAAAGGGCTAGGAGTGCTAGGGTGTGGGTATGTTCCACTATTGAAGGACCCATAGGTGAACTAGAGCCTCAGAAGTGAGTGAGGGCGCATTCTGGACTTGGTGTCATGCAATATACATTAAGAGTGTGACATTAAGTTAACTTTGATGGTTGAAAGGCAGATAGTGTGGGTGCATATTAGGGTGAGAAGGCCTGCTCGGACAAGCAGAAGTTTAGGGATCCTTTTCTTAAGTGGTGCTAGTGATACAGAGGCCAGGACAGCAGTGGTTTTATTCAGAGCCATAAACAGGAAGAGCTGAGGTGTTTTCTCCTGACTCAACGCAATGGATGTTTGGAGAAAGTCACCAGCTTTTGCTTACTGCTATACCGCTTGCTGTTTAAGAAAACTAGGCTAGCATTTGTTTAAGGCGCTGTACATTGGGTATTCTGTTACTGGCAGCTGGGACTGTTACTGGTTGAAATATATAGCAGGAAGAGGGAATGAACCAACATTTCCCAAGCGCATACCCTGTGTCAAACATGAGGCTATTCCATAAACATGTCACTACTCTTGATTTTACCCTAAAGAGTAGACACTGGGATGACCATGTTAAGACCTGAGGAGAGGGAAGGATTGTCTCCAGTCTTCAAGTAGTAGCCTGGATTTAAATCTAGATGTTTGTACCTAAAAAGCATCCCTGCCTTTTTTTTTCATTTATTCATTCTGCTAGATGCTTGGGTTGGGAATAGTACAATAAATAGAGTCTTAGTTCTCAAAGAAGTCTCTGAGTAGTGAGAACAGACGAAACACAATTAAAAAAAATTAAATGGGGTTGATGTCAGCTCCAAAACGCAAAACCAGGCACTGAGCTGGTTCCTAGCAGTCTAACCACATCCCCATTGGTAGACATTCTGTTATGTCTCTAAGCCCTGAGCAAGAACTGCCCATCAGACTCCAGGGATCTTTTACAGAGGTAGATGCGAAGCATGAAAGGATCATAAAGGAGGAACTGAGTGG
This sequence comes from Mustela nigripes, assembly GCF_022355385.1. Classification (NCBI taxonomy): domain Eukaryota; kingdom Metazoa; phylum Chordata; class Mammalia; order Carnivora; family Mustelidae; genus Mustela; species Mustela nigripes. The sequence goes on along the minus strand of NC_081558.1, from coordinate 82,478,681 downwards.
TAGAAAATGAGTAAGCAGAGAAGATAGTGGTATTCTTGGCAGAGAGAAGTTATGTCAGTTGGTATTGAAGAATGAAAGGACGGGACACCTGGGTGGCTCAGTTGGTTAAACGTCTTGTGTTTGGCTCAGGTCATGATCCCAGGGTCCTGGGATCAAGCCCCGCATCCGATGTCCTGCTCTGTGGGAGGTCTCTTCTCCCTCTGCCTCTCCTCCTCCCTTCTGCTTGAGCTTGTTCCTTACTCACTCTCAATCTCTCTCTCTCTTTCACAAATTAAGAAAAAAAAAAAAAAAAAAAAGGAAGGGAGGAAGGATGGATGGATATGGAACCTTGCAGCTGGATGTTTCCAGGAAAAGATGAAGGCTAAAGTTGGAAGGTAGCTGGGGCCCAGTGGCAAAGGTCACACAGGTTAGTTCAAATGGTTTGGGTTTTCACCCATAGGCAAAAGTTTCGAACCAGGTAGAAGAAATAATCGTGTCTGGTTTTCGGAAGGTAGCTCTGGGAGACGCAAAAGGGTGGCACACAGGACCCTGTTTAGCTCCCTGCACTCTGAAAACCCCTCTTTCTTATGTAATTCAGGATGTAGTCTTTAGATTGTCAGTCAATTTTATTATCCTCAAAAAACTGGAGATTCTCCTTCCTGGGAGGAAATAAGTATTTTCCACTATTAAACATTGGTTAAATGGCATCACACACTTAAATTTCAAACTTCTGTCACCTCTGAAACAATCTGTTCATCCTTTTTTTTTCTTTTTTTCCCTGGGAAAAATGATCATTAGTTGTTTTTAGATCAGTGATGGACTAATCAGAAAGCTGAGAGAAAAAGACAAGAATCATCCATTCCTTGTGAACAAGTGCTTCCTGCTCAGTGGGGCAGCTTTTGCTATTATAGTCTCCTTACTTTTCTCCCAAATGTAAGTGCATAACGAGTGCATGATGTGTTTGGCAACAGTGATAAAATCCAGTATGTTCAGAAATATTATTGCCCTCCATTACAAAAAAAATAGAAACAAAAGCACACTCATGCATTTGCAAATACAAGGCTTCTGATGCCCGTTTTAGCCTCACCAGGTAATTTTCCCAGGCCCTGGTTCAGCTGAGATTTGCCACTATCCGTTACCTCATTTTATGAGCATCAGGATTGCTTTATTGTTGCGGCGCTTGGCAAAATACTCCTCTTTCCCAGGTAATCTAGATCCGTCAAGCTGTCTAGTTCTACTACATCAGTCACTACTTTGTAGTTTATGTGGTGACAGTGACTGCCAATAAAATAATGCTGTAAAATATTCTGGTGTGAGGAGGCTAATTCAGCGCAGGTTAATAAAGCTGCTGTGATCCATCTTGTCATTTAGCGTGGCTTTTATGCTGCACCTTTTAGGTGGTTGTGCAAAATCACATTGAGGTTCGCTGGAATTTATGCTGTATAAATTCATATATTTACTTTCTTTCAGACCTACGTTGGAAATGAAGTATATAGGTTTCTTCCCGGGATGATGGAGTATATCCAGGGGTGAATTCTGAACAGGCTCATGAACTCGAATAATAAAGTAAAGGCAAAGAGGCAAAAATGACAGCCCTGGGGCCTGCTTTGTTATGCCTTCTCTCTGAATCCATGCAAAGCAGAACTGGTACCCAAACCCTTGTGGAAAATGTTTAAGCAGGCTGTTTGAGAACCCTGCGTGTGAGTATTTTAATGACCTCAGTTCAAGCCAAGAGCAATAAACATCTCAGAAAGACGCTGTTAATTGAAAAGACCAGTGATTTCAGAGGGATTAATATTACTGTCAGACATGGCTTGCTTTCTCTCCCTTTTAATTTAGCCTTCTGTTTTAATTTACAAACAGCTAGGCAGAGTGGGGCTTTTGAAGGCAGGAGGAGGAGTGGTAAACAGAATACATCTGGGGCCTGTGGACCAGAGCTAAAATGCCAGCGTAGAGACCCAGTCTCAGCTCTGTCGTTATTTTCCTCATCTATAAACTGGGTGTATTATAGTGTCTTTGGAATACCTTATATGTTACCGTGAAGATGCTTTATTGGACCAAAGCTGGAGTGTTCTGTAAAGCACATAAAAAATGAGAATAAAGGGAATAGATAAAATAAATAGATATAGGAAAAAATTAAAGGTTTAGTTAATATTGTATGTTCAGTTTCACCAGCTTGTGGCACAGATACGTTTGGCTCACTTTTGTTATTTTGATTAAATACTTGAGCTCCTACAGATTCTATTAACCAGTAATCCAATGCTTGAGACCCTCCTGCCTCTCCCAGTACAAACCCTAGTTGCTAAACCAGCCTGTTGAGGCAGATGCCAGGCGTAGAGAATCGGCATCTACTCTTGTTCGATTCCTGCAGCAGCAACATGGGGGAACTGTTGCAAATACACCTTGCACAGCCCAGTGAATGACCACCATTGCAATAGCGCCTTGTTTGTGCAGATCCTTGCATGAGCTGTAGGTGGTACCCATAGCTGGGCTACCAAAGTTACAAACATTTCAGCTGTATACGCAGGCAATGCTGCAGTTTGTGTGGGCACCATGAGAACTCTGTCCAAATGGACTTCTGTCTGCGGCCTGCACACTGTTCCCAGGTACTCCATGTTATACGTGAGGCCAGCATCTTCTTAATGCTGACAGTCCCTTTGGGTGTGTGAGTCGCTTTCATGGTGAGCACCGTCAAAGGGGCTCTACCTCCATTGATTATCTGGATGGATTTATGATCCCTGTCCCTCCTGGAAGGCTCCTCACCTCATGTGCAAATATGCCATCCATTCTCCAACAGTTTCTCTAGCACCCAGACAGGGTGCAAGGGTGTACTGTTTCCCTTTCCCCCCACAGAAGTGGGTGTGTACTCTCCTGATGTTTGCCTAACCAGATACTGCTACTCAAATGTTCCTGGATGAGTCAAAGATGATGCACACCACGGTTTCTCAGTAGATGAAGTCAGTTTGAGCTTATTTTAGTAAAAGAAACTTCTGGTTATGCTTTATGAAAATTTCAACTATACAAATAAGGGCTTTTTTTTCTGTATTTGTTCTGTTACTGTTTTCAAGTCATTCCTCAAGTATTTCATTTCTGCTTCAAATCTAATTCCAAAAGCACCTTTTTCTTCAAAACAAAACACCTAAAGGACTTCTCTCTTACCATGACTTGGTATATTTACTGGAGGAAACAAGTTATATATTAATGAATGTACACATATGGAGTTAAATCTAGTAGATCAGTTATATTTCCTGAGGTAGAAGTGTACAGTGTCTACAAAAGAAATTCTTTATCTTTTATTCTCCTTCTCCATTACAGGGTTAGATTCCAGGCTCTGCTACCTCCTGGTCACGTTGCCTTGAGGAAAATATTTAACTTAACACATCTTATTTTATCATCTATTTTTAATCATTAGCAACTGATGCTTTTTTTAGAATTCCCAATATTTCTTAAATCTTTCCTTTTATTTCCAACTGTAGTTCCGCTGTGAAAAACAGCCGTGAACCATCTCTTGCTTGGGTCATTACAATGATCTAACTGGACTAACTGGATTTCTTCTCTCTGATCTACCTTCCCTCAGAGTTGCCTCCCATCCTGTAGTGAGTGGTCCATTTAAGGTTCTAATCTCACTATTTCTGTTTCTCCTTTCAACAAGTCCACATCATCCTCAGACAAAGCCGTGTTTCTTAACACGGGTTCCCCCACTTATCATCCCAACCCTTTCTCCTACTTCATAACTCTTTTTAACTCTTCATAACTCTTCTCCTACTTCATAACTCTTTTTAACTCTTCATAACTCTTTATAAAATTTCTCCCAGATACTGTATTATTTTTTGTCTCCATTTCTTTTCCCTAGAACTCTCCTTTTACTTTTGTTTAATTCCTACTGACCGAGACTCAACTCTGCTGTCCCTTCTCAATTTCCAGATGTCCTGTTTTCTGTCACTGCATTGCCTTATTCTTCCCACATTGTCCCTGTTTCTCTCATGGGGGAGGGTGAGGGAGGCATTTTCTTCCAGAGTTTTCTCTTTAGGGTTTAGCATATAATAGCTCAATAACTCAGTTGAGGGAATGAATCTACGACGTGGAAGTTATGATATTTGTTTCACAGAAACCTAAATGAGGTATGTTGGAGTGACTGGATTTGTCTTTATCATGTAGCAAGCATTCAGTATGTGTTTTATTTCCTTCTACGTACAGTGAGTTACATAAAGCACATGGCTTAGAGTTCACAAAGGAAGGTTTATAAGTGAAACCGCCCTTACTATCTGTATTTCTTCTAAACCCTGCTGGATATTTTGACTGCTGGCTCTTAAAATTACTATTAAAAGATTTAAATAAAATAAAACATTGTCCATAATGGCATTACAGGATGGCCTTCCCTAAACTGATGGCTGTTGAACCTCATTTCTCTCTTGCAGCTGATCTTATTGTCTCTGTGTTCCACAGCACAGTCTGTGTTCCGACATGGAAGACGGATCACTGCTCAGTTTGCTGCTGTCCCTAAGAGTTACTCTCTGGAGCCCTAGCTGGGATGCGTCCCAGGTAGTGCAGACTGGCCGGTGGGGAAAGACTGGCAACTTGGGAAAATAGAAGCCCTAGTTTATCTGAGTTCTGTTCACAGCATTTTCCTCTCTCCTTTCATTTTTTTTTTTTTTCCAAGAAGCAGAAATGAATGGTACCCTTCTGTGTCAGGGTGTGAACTCTACCATTTACTGCCTGCGTAACCTTGGCAGGACCTTGAACCTCCATGAGCTTCTGTTTCTCGTCTATATAATATGACATAATTATGCTCATCTTACCTGCTCTACCGAGTTATTGTGCAAGTGTGTATATGAAATCCCCTTTTAAAACCACAAAGCACAATGAACAGGTAAAGGTAAGGGGCTACTATTAGGTTTTTCCTTACAAGAAAATTCCTTCCTCCCACGGTATTTCAAAGACTTTTAGAATGTGGATTAAGCCATGACTCTCTTTCATGAATTCTGCAAGCTGGCACAGAGAAGAACGTGATAATAAATGTAAATAATCACAAAAACTGTATCTCAGTAGGTAGATTTGGCCACCCAAAAGTGTCTTTTGTGTGGACCCAAATGTTGCCTTTTATCCAAATGTCTCAAAGCATTTTGCAAACAGATTATGTATGACACATACCAAAAATCATTCCATCCCCATCACTCTAATATTGCCGCCTTTCTAAAGAAACTGTTGTTTAAAACCCCAGGCTACTGTCAATCAGAAGAGCAAATAAAGAATATTTTCACCTCCTTGAAAATGATTGCAGTAGGCAGCTAGTAACCACTTAACACTAGAGCCAAATCTTTCAGCAAGAATTATGTTCCAGGTGGCATAAAGGCTTGCGGAAACATTTGACTTAGCCCTCCGAAGAAGGTGAGGTAACCCTTTACTTCAGAAGTGTAAGAAGACTGGGGATGGTGTGGGAAGAATAGGCAAGAGGAGGGCCTGAAGACCAGATAGGACCTGTAGCAGCAAGATGACTTCAGTGTACCTGGAGTTAGGAGCCATTGAACCTAATGCCAATATATGCCCAAGGTCACAGCTCTTAGTTAACAGGGTCACAGTTGCACTGGTGGTATTAGCACAAATGATCAGATTCAAAAGCCCCCACATATCTCAGACTTATTTCTAAAATCCTCTGCATGTAGATTCTGCCCTTTGTCTTTTCTTTGAGATGCAAGTATTCCCAAGGAAAAACCTTATTTTCTGCATGAGGAAAAAACAGAAAGTGGGGGATGGAAAAAGGTAAATATCTCTGATGAATGTTTTGCCCAGACTTTCTCCATCTTTCGAGTCCTTCCATCTTGCATCTAAAACATTTCCTCGGTCACGCATGTCATTGGTCCCAAAGAAAGACGTAATTGAGGGCTGTTAAGGTGGGTGTATATCAGAATCATCTGGAGGCCTTGCTAAACCAGGATAGCTGGGTTGTTCCGGTCCACCTCCAGAACTGCTGATGGGGCCTCAAGAATATGCATTTCAAATGAGTTCCATCAAATGAGTTCTATCAAATGAGGGATGCTGACGCTTTCAGCCCTGTTACCACTCTAAGAACCACTAGTTTAGGGTCCACTGGGCAAACCACAGGCTTTTTCTTTGGGGGGAAAGATCAGTACCAATGTAAGTGGTCCGATCATGGCTTTTCTCAGTAATAATTTCAGTTACATAGTGAAAACTTTGGAGGAGTGGACAGTATCCCTTTAGGTAATTGGAGTCTGAATATAGGAAAATCTTATGAAAATGGAAAGCTGTTGGGAGTTATAGCAGTGAATAGAGTTCTTCAGTTCATGCTTCAAGAGGCTGTTTGCTTTGTCTTTACCCGTTTTCATCTCAGTGCTGGAATGTTCTTGGTTGAAGACTTCAATCGAGGACTCCCAAGAGATTTTCAATCTTGACTTTGCTAATACTCAGACCGTGTCATAATGGATTTTATTCTTTCCTCTGGCAAAACAATGCAATGACAAAGCTTACTTACAGAGAAAAGAGAAACTGTTCCTGTGCTCTTTCTTGTGATTATAGGCATTGAGAAGTAGAAAGAAACTGAGACATCAATTAGGTCAAAAGGTTTCAAAAACTTTAAGAGAATACCTTGATTCGAATAAAAATTTTCTCAAAACTTCAATATTGAAAACAGGTAAATACATGTCTGCTTTGGTGAAATACCTAGGTGGAACCCCAGATCATCTCGGACCTATTTCTAAACTCATGTTATTATATAACCTCTGCAGTTTCCAGACACACACCTCATCCTCACAGTGACTGAGGACTTGCTGTTGTTTGAGAGGTCAAGGGAGACTTTGAAGCCCACATCAAGGGCGCTTTGAACAATGCCCAGGTGTTTCCATGTTTGATTAGACCTGGAGGTCAGCATCTTTTATAGTTCCTCCCTAAGCAAGTGTAATATCATTTTCCCACAGAGGTGCCTAAAAAGGAAGCCAGCTTTAGGGGAAAATGCAGAAACAAGGACCAGGAAATTCCAGTTGTCAATAATCACAAGAATGTTCTTTTAGCAGCAAGACATATATGGATAGTTCATTCCTACACAATTTAGAGCTATGAGTAGATTTCTGTAAGTTTACAACTAGGGAAAATATGAAGGCAAAGAAACTGTTTAAATCTAAGATGCAAAGGTCCAATTTTTAATGGAAAGGATTTTTTTTTTAAAGATTTTTATTTATTTATTTGACAGACAGAGATCACAAGCAGGCAGAGAGGCAGGCAGAGAGAAAGGAGGAAGCAGGCTCCCTGCTGAGCAGAGAGCCCGATGCGGGACTTGATCCCAGGGACCCTGGGATCATGACCTGAGCCGAAGGCAGAGGCTTTAACCCACTGAGCCACCCAGGCTTCCCAAAGGTCCAATTTTTAATCATGGAAAATTAAAACATACCACCCGGTGTAAGATTAAAAAAAAAAATGGAGGGGAGCAAGTATTATTATTGCTTATTGGTTGAAACTGAAAACACTGATGATGTTCTCATTTGGCTAAAGGAGTTTTGATAAATCCATAAAAAAGACTAATAAAGGGGAATTGATAAATAAAAGGGAAAGAATTATGCTTCACTCAGGGCACAATTTGGAAACTATTAGAAACAGTACATAAATGTTGACATAAACATGCAGGCGGGGGAAGGAAATTATTTGCTATGTATGTTAGAATGTTAAGGATATATCTGATTGACTCAGATCAGTATTGTCACTAAAGACCCTTAGGAATATCACCACCATGACTCATAATTTACTAAATTAAGTGGGAAGTTGAGAGGTTACAAATACCACTGTGAAAGTTTACCAAATCCTTAGGTGTTTGTTATCTTGAGACTGACTTTTGAATACATGCATACTGTTTGAAAGATGTTAACCTATTTTCAGGATGAGAGATTTTTTTCATGTTTGCTTTTAGTATCCGCCAATGACTATTAGTTTAATAGAATTTCTGTTTATGATCTTCAAAAGACTCTTACACATCTAAAAGTGATTTCTCTGTTAACCCATTCCAGATAACACTTCCTTAGCAGCTAGTCATTTTCAAACATCTCTGGGACATAATGGGTAATTTGAGAATGTTTCTTAACAGTGACTTCCTTTACATTTGTTTTGCCAAAATGAACTTCACTCTGCAGGGAAACTCCTAACCCCTGCATTTTAAGAAGACTTTGAGAGTGATGTTTCTGTATAACCAGTTCTAGAACAATTCCTGTCTTCCTGCATTTGTACATGTTGCATCATTTATCTAGAACATTCATACCCTCATTTTTTGCTGGCAAGACTCTACCCACCTTTCAAAACTCAACTAAAACATTGCCTTTTCTGTGAAGCTTTTGGAGAGCCAGTGTTCACTTTCAGGGATTGTTCTGGTGCCTACCCCTTAGAAGAGCACCTAACCAGAGAAGCTAGGATGCAGGTTTTCTGAAAGCTTGAAACTGGGACATAATGTCTGTTGGGGTTCTACACTTGAAGATGGCATAACATCATGGCGGTGATGGCCATGCTTGTTCAAGTGGAAATGCACTAGGAAAAGTGACCACTGGAGAAAGAGAAACTGAAGCTGAGTTACAGAAGCAGAAGGTTGAAATTCTGGGTGGCAGATGAGGGATAAGAAAAATGATTTTTTTCTTCAATTCTTGGTGACCTTTCAGAGCATAATGCCTTTGGAATTCCCTCACTTTTGCTCTGGATTTCATAAAATGTGCTTCTATCCATCCAGTAAAACCTCTTTTGTTCAAGTTAGCTTGAGTGAGTTTTGTCCCCAAAGCACATAATCTCTCATCACTTATTACATATACAACCTAGTAGAGGAGGTGCTTTTACTATCTTAATAATCTGTGCTTTTTCTGTTTCTTTTTTTTTTTTAAAGATTTTATTTATTTATCTGATAGAGATCACAAGTAGGCAGAGAGGCAGGCAGAGAGAGAGGAGGAAGCAGGCTCCCTGCCGAGCAGAGAGCTCAATGCAAGGCTCAATCCCCGGACCCTGGGATCATGACCTGAGCCGAAGGCAGAGGCTTTAACCCACTGAGCTACCAGGTGCCCCTCTATTTCTATTACTATAAATATTTACTAGTTTTCTCTCCCATTAATCTATGGTACCCTAAAAAAATCAGAGAACCACAACTCATTCTTCTTCTATTGTCAGCAACTAACATAGTACCTGACCTTTAGTAGGTGTTCAGTCATGTGAGTTGAGTGAATGAATAAATGTACTATTTATTCTATAAAAAATATATTTTTGAGGAATAACAGTAATAGGTCTATAATTCATCAAAATAAAGTCTGGTGACTCAGACAAGTGACAGAAGGCTTTTGAAAGTGTTTGTTTTTCCTCTGCTGAATTTTCTTAAGTTTGGAATGCCTATATGGTTGCTCAGTGTAATTCCTATTGCCCCCCCCCCCACTTTGTTGGTTTTGTAGTTGCTGTGAATGAATCTTAGATGTTACTATTACCTCCTGAACTTCCTGTTAGCAACCCACTTATCTGTGCAATTTGCTTCTACGAGGCATAATGCAGAGTTATTTGTGGTAAAGAACCTAGAATAACAAAGGAGATGATAGATTACCAGGGAAGACTTCTTCTCCCTCCCTTTAAAATAATATAGTTCATGAGAAGAGACTGGAAATGTTTCTGAAGGATGCAATAGTTGTGTGATCATTCTTCTCTTATTTGGGTATGGGCTGGGACATTTCCTGAGTCTTTGGCAGTGGGAAGGCTAAAGTGTAATGAAAATCTCTGGTTTCTATTCAATAAAAGCCCTGTTACCATCCCATCCCTCTTCTTCTTGCTGCTGCTGCTTTTTTTTTTTTTTAACTAATTGTAGTATGAGATGCATACAAAAAGTTGTACATATTGTAAATGTAGAGCACACAGCATACGTGTACAGCCCATACCTAAGAAACCCTGCTCACATCCCCTTCTCATCACTAAGTAACCATCATCCTTACTTCTGACATCACAGCTTGCTTTGCCTGGTTTAGTACTTTGTAGAAGTAGAATTACACAGTATATACTTTGGTGTCAGGTTTTTTTGCTCAATCTTACGAGGTTCATTCATGGTTTTGTGTTAATGCGCTCATTGCTCTATATTACTCTTTGTTTGAATATAGCATATATGACTGTTGATGAACATCATGGGACAATTGTGAATAATACTGAAATGTACAGTATTAGTACATACGCTTATGCTTGATATTCTTTTCATTTATCTGAAACCTCCCAAAAGGCCCAAACACTTTGAGTCACTCTAATAACCACTGTAAAGGAGACATGCTGTTGATAGTTTTCTAGAATCTTCTGAGTGAGATTCATTGCTTGAGGAAGCCTTACATCCAATATCTGTCTTCAGGACAAAAAATGTGCTGTGATCTCTGATTCTAATAGGCCACTGGAGAATTTTGCTGCTTGAGTATCATAACCCTTACATATGATGTACAAACTGATAAGAGACAAAGGAAGTGCTTCTTGAAAAGCCAAATTATCTCTGGTCGAGAAAGCAGACAGATTATGACAGTTGAGGAGGAATGGGGCCTTAGATAAAGGGATGATCTGTGGCTCTGTTCTTTTTGCTACAAGAAATGAGGTTGAACTCTGCCTCCCCCCGCTCTCATCATTTCTATCCAGCTCCAGCCCATACATCAAGTGGGCTTCCAAACAAAACCAAAGAAGAATAACTTTTTGGTGTTATCACACTTTGTTTATCATGAATCCCTTAGTCAGCCCCTAACTGAGTAGGATTAAAACAAAAAAAAAACCCAAACAAAACTATTTTTAGAATTAGCTTATGGGGAGAAGGTGAATTTAAAAAACACAAACAGAACATTGGAAGCTGAACTGTGATAATATTCAAAATGACATATTATAGAAGGTAGTGATGGGGTTAAGTCCTACTAAGATCTTCTGGGCAACATATTTTAGTTACAGAGACTGCGTTCCATCCCAGATGGATGAGAGATATGTCCTTAGGGCCCCCATGTTCCCAAACTGCCATCTTTCTGAAACTGGGTCCCCTCCTTCTTGAACTTGGGCCACTCAGTTTGAGTATTTTGTCAGGTAAGATGCTGTGGGCAGCTACAGTTACTCTACCCAGTAGAAATACAATGTGAGCTACAAATGTGAGTTGTATGTTTAATTTTAAATTTCCTGCTAGCCACATGACATAAAATTAAAAAAAAATACAAAAAATTTTAACATAATTTATGTAACCCAATATATCCAAAGTATTGTCATTTTGTATGTAATATAACGATTACTAATGAGATCACTTACATTCTTTTATTTCTGGGCATTTGAAATATGAGGTATACTTTACACTTACAGAATTGCTCAATGCAGAGTGATTATATTTAAGTGCTCAGTAGTCACATGTGACTAGAGGCTACCATACTGAACAGCATAGATAACAATCTAATAAACAGTCTATATAATCAGATGAAAATTATCAAACAAGTTGATTTCTGAATAAGTAAATGACTGAAAGAAACATCTCTCAGGTCCTGTTTTTGTTTTTTATCCTCTATATCTCCTCATTTCTGGTGGTGAGGTGAGGGTGTGCATTGTATGCATGTGGAAGAAAAAGAGACAGTGACCAAGGGAGACAATAAAACCAAATTTTCATTTTTTAACCCTTCTATTTGTTGCCATTTATTGTTGCTGTTTGTTTTTTGAAATTTTCCTTAATGAAGAAGGAGTAAGAGGGAAGAAAAGGAAGAAAAAATGATGGAAGTTCCATTAGAACCGAAGGAAAATTTGACCATGATTGACTTCAACTTCATTAGAGCAGCGGCTTACGAACTATAGCATGACTCATAATCACCTGGGAACATACCTACATGGCAGTGTTCTGAATCCCAACTCAGAAAACAAATGTAGTAAGTTTGAGATGGGCATTTTAGCAATTCTGATGTACATTGTATAGGCCACAATTTTCAGAACATTAGCTTAGAGACAGGACCCACTAGCACTGGTCCACGAGAAATCATAAATCTTCCTTTTTTAATGGGCTTTTTTATGGTACAGACCAAATGGCATTATTTCAGAGTTACCAAAGAGAGGGAGACCAACTGGACTTGGTGTTGCTTGGGCAAAACAGATGTTGAAGAACCCATTTATGCTTATTACTGCCTTATAAATGCCCTCAGAAGCCAAAGCTTTTTAGTGGCATATATTTGGTGAGGGAATGGACTTCCTACAGTGAAAGCATTACTCTTACGATCTGACAGAAGAACCAGACAGGAGCCATCCAAAAGCATTCTCACTCATCTTTGAAATTTACTGAAAATGTTTACATGTGCATTGTTTCCAGTATGCTCGATTAGAGATACCAAGGTGATGGGGTGGGGGGGGTCGCGGGTAGAGCTCCCTACCTCCAAAGACCAATGAGATTCTTGGACTATGGAATGTCTGCCAGTCAACACTGACTCTTCACAGCCAGGCGGTTTATAAACCAACTCTAACACGAGACTGTACACCAGCCGTCCTGTCCTGGAGGCAGCCAGTGATGAGGCGTGGAGGTACGGAAGGACAAGAGGCTGTTCAGGCAGACTGCTGGTGGTGGGCCCTGCTGGAACAGTCTCGGAGGGTGAGAAGGATGTCGTCATGCAGAGATGGGAAGGCTGTTCCAAGCAGAGGTTTGGCAGTGGAAAAATATATGATTTCTGGGGAAAGTGGTCAGGGTGACAGCAGACTATTATGCGAGGGAAGTGGTAATTCACCACCGTGAGGGTCATTGTTTTCTGGAATGAGTCCTAAGGTAAGGTGTTATATATTTTGGAAGGCAGTTTGACCCAGTTTGTACCAGACTTGCTTTTTGCTCCTTGGCTGGGTGAAATTATTAATAGTGTTCCCTTCACCCTCAGGAGGAGTCCCCATTTAGATGTAAATCAAATGGCAATTTTGTGATGTAAGATTTTCTCTCAGGTGGTGACTCAGGAAGTTGGTGGGAGAAATGGTTAGGCCTTGGCAATGAGGCCTAAAATACATTTAATGTTCAGATAATTACATGTCCTGGGCCTCTATCACCTAGACAAAGAAGCTGATCTTTTTATAAACACTTTCTGAAGAACAAACAGTTTAACCTCTGAGAGTCAATTTCCTTATCTTTAAAGGGTAGATGATAATAATATTGCAGGCTTACATTCTCTTATCCAAAACCTCAGGGAAAGACAGATTTTAAAATTAAACATTTTTCAGATTTTAGATAGGTTTTTTTTTCTAGAAAGTTAATTATATACTTCCCTCCCCAGGAGATATAGCACCTTGTAATCATCACCGTCTATTTCTGTAGCAAATGGATGAATATTCACACAAAGTAGAGTAATAAATAAGTCTTTTATAGCCTCAGATCAGTTCTGGTCATGTTTTGCCACAAACAGGTTTGCCAGAAGCTTGTGGGAAAAGTTACTCTGTTTTGTTTCTAAGCTCACTGGGTATCAGGATTGCTGATAAGGGGCAGGCTGTAGAATTGCATTTCACGCATACGGTGATAAATATATGAAATTAGATTTTTCATGTAGAGTGCTTAGCAGAATGTGCGAGGAGTGTAAGCTACTATCAATGATCAGTAGTAGTATTTCCTAGAGAATCTAAAGAAAAAGTTGCATAAGTTGATGTGCAGCTGTTCTCCGGTGTTGGATATCTGTCTCTGCCTAGAATCACAGACTTTCCTCAGATGATCCTAGTCTCATGCCTCCATCATCCATCAACCAGAACAAACACTGACCCTCAGCTGGCTTCGTGAGTCTGTACTCCCTAATGTAATAAAGTGAAAATAAATAAGGCCCTATGCAAATTCGATTAAAATCCAATCAAGGAAAATAAACTGCAGACATCTGCTCTTCTCTGTCAGTTCGGTGTCATTGGAATAGTTTCTCTTGGTCTTAAAACAAAAACAAGAACCAAACAAAATAACAATTAAAAAAAAAAAAAAGACTACTTATTTTTCTTGAGTGCCTGCCAGTCTGGCATTGGAGCATTTGATCCACTAAATAACTATTTGAACAAGGGCAGAGAAAAAGTAAACAGTAAGGTGAAGGGCACACAGGCTGTGTGTCATCTGGCTCTTGTTTCTCATTCGGGAATGATATTGTTTGGTGAGCTCACTTTTCTTTCAGATAATAGTGAAATAGTTATTTTGAGTCTCCTTGGAAATGGTGGTCCATTTTTGTATCCAATTCTATCTGCCATGATTGAAAAGAAAGTTACTTTGAATGTCAAGACAAAAAAATCAAGAACTCATCCTGACTCGGTCTCCCTGGGTGACGTTAATATTGAATAAGTTCATCTGTCATGGCATCTTCATCTAGCAGAGGCTTTTGTTCTGTTTCCCCAGAGTTTAGCTTGATACACATTTTTCTGTGATTTCTCCAGCCAGCAGACAAGCAGGTATCCGGTGATGGGTGGAAATCACAATCAGCCACAGTGCTGAGAAATCAAAGTGGGAATGGTGCCCTGCAGGACTTGGGAGAAACATCCTGCCTTAGTCGGGGCAGGGCCGGGGACAACAACAGGCATTTATCTTTCACAGTTCTGGAGGCTGGAAGTCTAAGATCAGGGTGCCAGCATGGTTCTATTCTTGAAGAGAGCCCTCTTCCTGAGGGACAGATGACTATCTTCTGGTTGTATCCCCACTTGGGAGAGCACAAAGAAAAAGGGCTAGCTCTCTTCTTCTAAGAACATTAATCCCATCATGGCAGCTCCAGCTTTATGACCTGCTTACATCCCAAAGCCCCACCTGCAAATATCACCACATATGAACTTTGTGGGGAATCCACATGCAATCCCTAACACATACCAGTTAGCTGGGACACAGAAAGCTTACACATAATGATGGTTCTGTCAGACTTCTCTCTGTCAAAGGAGACAATTCTGTTCAGATTAGTCACTTCAGAGAGTGGTTTATTTGTTTGTTTGACAGAGAGAGAGAGCACAAGTAGGCAGAGAGGCGGGCAGAGAGAGAGAGGAGGAAGCAACCTCCCCGCTGAGCAGAGAGCCCGGTGTGGGGCTCGATCCCAGGACCCTGAGATCACGACCCGAGCTGAAGGCAGAGGCTCAACCCACTGAGCCACCCAGGCACCCCACTTCGGAGAGTTTTAACACAGAACCACGCTGTGGTACAGATAATGCTGCTGGCCTGGTTATATTCAACATTCTGGACTGAATATCCACTCAGGACAAGCTGATGACTCAGATCACACTGAATGGGCCAGAAACAAGACTGTTGAATCAGTCACAGCATGCCTTGTCCTGATGTTTCCAATGAGTGGGTCACAGGCCAGACAACCACCTCTACAAATTCCCAATTAATAGTGCTGACACTGTATTTCAGCCTCATGAACAACCGAGACACACTCTATCCCAGACATTCCAAAGATGTGGGGCTCATCTCATTCTTGCCACCCAAGGTAAACTGATGTTAATGTATTCATCTCAGACCCCCAGATCACCCTGTCCCTCCTGCTCACTATCTCACCTCAGGACTCCAGGAAGACCTCTGCTTATCTAGCAGAAGGTGTTCCCCAAAAGGGAAGGGATTGAGTTAAGAAAACTAGGACTTCCTATGGCTGGCTTTTCCCTCTTATTTACAAATCCCAAGACTCAGCTGAGGTAACTGAACAAAATGCATCCATTTATTTATAGGACATATGAGCTTCTTGGTCTGTCTCAGGGACAGATGTGGACCATTTTGTGCTTCATTTTAAGGATTTGATCATTGAACACATTAAATGTTGTGTCTGGAAGAATGAGATTATTAATTATGTTTCTAATGAAATATAAATTAATAAAATGGTAATATTTTAATAACAAGAACTTCTTGGATGCCTTGTGTTGTACTGAGTAGAGCTAGTTGAATTTAATAACATAATATGGATAAATAAACAAATTATAAAGGCAAACATAAAACACAAGAATTTGTTTAGTAGTTGGCTTCTTTTCTATCCAAATTATTAAATTACTTGCCCCAGTTCACCAACTAGCCTCTTCTGTGTAAACATATTCTTTGTCAAAGCAAATGGTCTGCCAAAACATGAATAGTTATAAATCTGTTTAGCAAAAAGTCCCTGTGAGGGTTTAATAACTACTTTCTCTGATTGTTTGTGGAAGTGGGTAGAATAATCCTCTTTCAATCCTCGTTGATACTGAGGGTGGAAGGGAGTATATTTTGGACTCAGAGGACATCTGGTAGTGTCTGGAGACCTGTTTTGCCTGTCATAATCAGGGTGGGAGGAAGGTGCTACTGGCATCCTACAGTACAGAGGACTCCCCCCATAACCATACCTGGCCTGAGTGTCAGTAGTGCTAAGGTTGAGAATCTTTGGTATAGATAATGCAACAAAACTTGTAAAATTTCTATGGCTGATCTATGAACAAGTCTTCTGACAATGCAGTGGCCTCCATCTAATACATGGCTCTGGAATAACTCTTACTTTTTTCAAAGATGGAAAAGAGACACAAAAGAAAAAGGGCTAGCTCTCTTCTTCTAAGAACATTAATCCTATCATGGCAGCTCCAGCTTTATGACCTGCTTACATCCCAAAGCCCCACCTGCAAATATCACCACGTATGAACTTTGTGGGGAATCCACATGCAATCCCTAACACATACCAGTTAGCTGGGACACAGAAAGCTTACACATAATGATGGTTCTGTCAGACTTCTGTCTGTCAAAGGAGACAATTCTGTTCAGATTAGTCACTTCAGAGAGTGGGTGAAGGGTGCTAAGGAGTTAGCAAACCATCTCTTAGGAATCCACATTACAGCTCTCTTAGCCAGGGGATGTTGATGCTCCCATTATCCAAATGAAGATGGGGAGGCTCAGTAAGATTAAGAAAGTTGTATGTAATTGGTGAATCCTGCTTTTGAAGCTCATGCCTTAGTCTGCTATATTGCTTTGCTGTGCAGTATCAGGGAGGACAAAATTCTGGGCTATAGCAAGACTCGTGATTGGGATGCTCCAATTCTCAAAGCAGAGAAGTATTTCTCATAGTCCTTGGGATCATGACTACTTAACTTTTGTTAATGAGGAGAAGGCAGCAGTGACATACCACTTTTGGGGAAACTCTGCTAATAGCCAACATTGTAGAAGATCATCCTTTTGCCAGGTAGCGTATGTATAGAGAACAGTACAGTACACAAGATCATAAAACCAATTTTAATTCTAACTCTCTTACTTATTTGACCTTGGAATCATGACATTTAACCTATTTTAGTTTAATTTTCTTTTATCTGTAAATATGGTGATTACAGTTTCTGATTCTGTAGGTGTGTGGTGGGAGTTATTATTTGCATCTCTAACACATACCCAGGTGGTCATGGTGCCACTATTTGAGGGACTCCACTTTGAAAGCCATAGGACAGGAGGACTTAATTCTGCCATAGAACCTTGGTTGAGCTCCATAACGTTTAGCTATGTCTTTCTTCAGTAATTTTTCATCAGTCCTACTTTGTATGTATTGTATTTCCAACTTCCTTGGTGAAATTTGGTAAAAACACATTATCCCATAAGGATATTTTGGTTCATATGTATGAAATGGCTTTGAATCTTGGGGATGACACAGATTTGTCTGCGTGAGGCTGCGTATTTTAGCTTTAGAGTATTTCTCTCTTGCGTTGCTCATTACCAATATGGAATATCTGTGGTCTCTTTGCCAGGCCACCTGCATCTTTTTCACACTGATTCAGGCTGACTATGGAGTGTCCTTGTATCAGTTGTCCAATTTGCCTTCAACACACGATGCCTGGGAGCCAAAAAGCAGGAAGTACAGAAGGCCCAGTCACACTTCAGTGCCATATATGTCTTTAGCATTACTCACCACCTGTTTTTCAGAGAGGAAACAAATTCTTCTTCTGTTTGCACCGATAATCCCTGAGTAGGATGAGAAAGACCCATGCCAGAGTGACTTCCCCTTAGTAGCGTCTTTGAAAAGGATCTAACTTGATTTATCTTTTCATCGTAAGAACTCACAACTTATGTGACTGTCGTGAGTGTAAGAGAGGGAGGATAAGGCTGAGAGCTGCTGCTAGGAATACTCAACCTCTACTTTTTTTTTTCTTTTCCTGTCGTACACCCACTCCTTCCAGGTCCAGTAGAAATTCCATCAATTAAGATGTAACCAGAAAAATAAAACCACCATGCCAAGTTACTTAGTAGAAGGAATGCAGTATGGGGAATTAGTAACAAAGTGTTAGAAAAACTGAAAAAGGCACACAGGGAAATGAAGAGAAACCCAGAAAATAACAGTTCCTAGAAGCTGTCTTCAACTTCAGGGCTGAGGGGAAGGTGGTTTAATCATGGGTTAGAGCCACTTGCCAGGAGCTTCAACTATGGTGGACAAGTCTGGTAGGAGCTGGAACAATAGCAAAGTCATGGGGATGACTGCTTAAAGAACAAAAACACTGAATAGGAGAAGGAGAAATATCTTGACTTCTCTCTTTGTTGTATCTTCCCTCCTGTCATCCACTAATGGGTACTTCCCATTGGCCCAACCTAAGTAAAAGAAAAGCCTGGGAAATGTAGTTTGCAGGGTCAGCTCTCTTCTATGCAAATCACATGGAGGACCATTATGGATCCAAATGCAGGTAGGCATATGTCACAACAGCCCGCCCCATCACCCTTGTATGTATCCCAAGTTAAGGTGACATTTGTTCAGTCAGTTTTTCATTCTGCCTTGTCTAATTGTATTTGTTTTAAGCTGATAATTCTTTATCCAGAAGACTTTGGAATGGGGGAGGTACCAAGAGCATCGGAATGTTTTCTGCACTTCAGAAATGTTTTAGAATCAACCACCCAAAAACAAATCTAGTGCTAAATTTGAAGTTTTTCTTGGTGAGCTGGTCTTTGATGTGGAGCCTTATAGCAGTTCCCATGAAAGGTGCCACTTGGATACCAATTATGTTGTCATTGATGTTATTACTTTAGAAGAAGGAGTCAATTTGCCTTTTGTTTGCCCTAAGAAGTGTCAGCCAGGTCAAGTGGGTCACCACTTTGTGTTATTTTGTTTGAAAAATGCACAATGAGACTGTTTGTGATGCAAAACAATGAGCACTTCTAATTTCCGCATCTCATTGTCATAAGGTGTCTGTGCCTATCTAGGGTCATGTCATTTCGGCATTTAAGGCTGACTTTCAGCTTTAGAAAGGGCCGAGCAACTTGCTTTATTTATATGAAGACACATTAAAAGCAAGAAGGATCAAGGGGACAACTATCCTTTGTTTGGGTTCTGGCAGAGCCTTGAGTCATGCATTTTGGAGTGAATTAGGGAAAAGCCAACCCAGTTTTATTGTTTTATAGGCAATCATTGGCAGCATGATGGTAAATGGATGGAAAAATGTCACTGTAAAAACAAAAGAGTAGAAGTTGAATTTTAGTTTGTTGAATTATAGTTGTTTTAGGATGAATGCTGTAGCTAAAACATTTATTCTTGTTTGTATTACCATGTTCATCTAGGTCAAAGGCCCACTTTTTATTTTCAACATAACATTTTTAAGAGACTATATTTGGCAGATTTAGAGGAAGGTTATTTTAAGTTGAGATAACCTACAATTTGGAGAATGCACTGTTAGAATAAGAAAAAAAGACACAAACACAAAGGTCCTGAAGTCAAGTACAAACTCTTGATGCCTCAAATTCAGAATCTAGCATTGCATTTTACGTGCCATTTAGAGAGAACAAGTTCCGGTATTTCAACCTCAATTCAACAAAGTCTTGCAAGGCATTATTCTGCTTTTTTAACTTTTTTTTGATGTGTGTTTTCTTACCTTGAAGAAAGGTAAGGCCCTGCATGGTTTGGGCCCAGGGCCCCATGCTGCTCAATGTATACTGAGCATGGCTGGGTCACTTAGGATGTAGGTTTGATACCAGGAATCCTGTTGTCTCTGCTAGATCATGAGAAATCATCTTGGATTTGGGCTTCTGGGTCTTTTGGAGAATGCTGTACTGTTTTTGCCACATGTAGTTGATCAGTGGGACCATCTTCACTGATGTAAGAGACTGTTATTTTTACTAGTGGTAATCCTCTAAGGTTTAAAATGTTCTGTTTTGGAATTTGGAAAATAATTGATTGGTTCATAGGAGAATGCAAATTAAAAGGCCTCATTCTGCAGAAAAACTCAGTTCACCCAATAGTTCTTGAATTTTTTCTCTCTCTCTTTCTTTTCTTTTCTTTTTTTTTTTTTTTTTGTGAAAGTGACCATCCTGGTTTAGACAACTCTAGTTGCCTAAGACCTTGGTGGCTCCAACTTCTCTATTAGACCTAATGCCGAGCTTATGTTATATTGAGCATTAAGGCTCAAACTTACTTGAAGTCTGTTTAGCACTTTAATTTTATTTGTTCATTAATCTTAAGCATTCTTTTGCTTATTCATGCACTAATTCATTTAACAAGTTAGTGTTCATTAAATCCCATCAATTGCCAGCTTATCTAAGAGACACTGGGCCTAGACTCTCAGTATACTTTGCTTTTCAAATAAAGCAAAACACTCAACTCAAAGACAGTGGCTTGAACATCAAGGATGAGAAAGAGGGCAGGGGATTCCAGAAAAAAAGGCAGAGATGGGACTAAGAGGATAGTGTCGGTTATGTTGGGGATTTGGGCTATTTATCCTAAGATGAACTGAAGATCATTGTGTGATGTAAGCCGGGGGTCATGCAGGGGAGAACAGTAAGTTCAGTGCAGGAATAAGCAATCAAGAATGTGTCATGTTTAGATTTATGCTCCAAAGGATTATTCTGACTATAGCATGGACTGGATGCACCAATGTATATGCTAGAGCATGATAACTTGGGTAACTCTGAGTGGGTTAAAATATTCATAGGTTAAATATGGTGAAGTGGGAAGAGAACAGAGTCAAGGTTGTCTGATAGTGCCATTAACTAGGACAGGGGATACTGAAAAGGGGTTAGTACTGTCTTGCTTGTCTGCCTCCCCTTTGTTCCTATGGTATATCCTGCTTAGCAGTATATGCATCCATTTGTTTTCATTATAGAACATTACAAACATAAATGTAATGGCCATTGATATACCATATAATTGAGACTAACTTATTCCACTGATATTGGTGTCACTGCTAGAAAAGAATTCAGTTATTAAAACTTATCTGAGTAATGTAGTGGAAAGAGCATGAGCTTTGTAATTAGATATACCTCGTTCTAAGTCTTAGTATACCACCTCTTAGTTTTGAAAGAATGGACTACTTTTTTTTTTTTTCAGTCTCTCAGTCTAGGAGCTATTGATATTTTGGGCAGAATAATTTTTGGATGTGCCCTGTGCATTTTAGGATGTTCTGCAGCATTCCTGCCTTCTAACCACAAGATATTGGTAGCCCGGCCCTTTTGTCATAACAATCCAAAATGTCTCCAGATGTTGTCCAATGGCCCCCAGAAGGCAAAATTTCCTCTGGTTGAGAACTCCTTTACCTTCTTTGAGTTATAACTAGATTATTTGTAAAATAACTATGATCTATTTACCTTCTTGGATGATTTACTTAGTACACATAAAATCAGGAATATGTATTAGATATGAATATTTAGAATAATCAACTAATAACAAAACATAAATTTTAAAAGCTGACAGTATCATTAACAACACAATATATCAGGGGCCTGGATGGCTCAGTTGGTCGAACATCTGACTCTTGATTTCAGTTCAGGTCATGATCTCAGTGTCCTGGGATTGAACCCTGCTTCATGTTCCCCACTCAGCAGGGAGTCCGCTTGGGGATCCTCTCTGTCTCTCTCCCCCTCTGCTCCTTCTACCACATGTTCTCACATGCTCACTCACTCTCTCTCAAATAGATAAATCTTTAAATATATAAGTATATATTTATTATAAATTATATGTATATTATATATATTAAATATATATTATATACATAATATATATATGACCATATTTTATTCTTGCTAAGTCTTTTTCCAGAGATGCACAAGTGAAGAGCCCTGAAACTCCATGATCTTCAGAGAAGGCAGGCCTCTAAACAGAATGCGTCAGGGCCACCTGGCTGGCTCAGTCAGTAGAGCATTCAAGTCTTGAGCTCAGGGTTGTGAATTTAAGCCCCTCATTGGATGTAGAGTTTATTTCAAAATACATACATACATAGATGTGTACATACAGAATGTATCACGTGAAAGGTAGAAATGGCATTAGAACAAAAGTTACTGGCTCCAAGCCCTGCATTGGGTGGTTCTCCCTCACAGGATCCTCTCTTGAATTTACTTTGAGGTCCAAAGGCTCTTCTGTTCTATTCTTCCATACTTTGTGCTATGAACATCCTTGACAAGTCTTCCTTATTACAAGTAGTTATTTTTTTTTTACAAGTAGTTATTATATATTAGAAGAGAATAAAACTTCTGTCATCCAATCTGTCTTTGAAAAAGAACCTTTCGTTATTTTAACACCCTACTTAATTATCAAGTGACAGTGTAGGCCCACCTTAAAAGCCTGTTGATGGGGAGATTGACGGTTCAGTGACTGAATAAGCAAGGACCAGCCTGCAAACATTATGGGCCTCATTCTAAAATTTAACACTGATCTTATCACCTTAGAAACAGCTTCCTCTATGACCTCTTTATGGGATTCATTGAAGAAATAATTGCCTGTTCTGAAATCTGCTGAATTAGCACTGGTATCTAAGAATCTATTGAGAGTTTATGGTTTCGGGGTGCCTGGGTGGCTCAGTGGGTTAAGCCTCTGCCTTTAGCTCAGGTCATGGTCTCAGGGTCCTGGGATCAAGCCTGGCATGGGGCTTTCTGCTCAGCAGGGAGCCTGCTTCCCCCTCTGTCTCTGCCTGCCTCTCTGCTACTTATGCTCTTTCTCTGTCAAATAAATAAATAGATCTTTAAAAAAAAAAGTTTATGGTTTCAAGTTTGGGCAGCTACTGGCTACTGAGGAAAGGGGAGCAGGTTTTACCCTAAAATATGTCTTTTGGGCTTAAGGATTATTTTGAGTTAAAGCCAGTCAAAACCCAGCATTTGAGGAAAAGCTCTTTATTTGTTCCTAAACTGCCTAAATTTACATTGGAAAGGGGGCCTGTACCAGGAAGACAATTGTTACTGGTAGATAGCTTTTTTACTTAAGAAACTTGACTGTAACAGTTAAGGGAACTATTATGGGAACCTATATTTTCCAGATGTCTCCACTCTTATCTTCCTGTAAATGGTCTTCCTTCTCTTTGTATCCCCAGACTTCTACCCCTTCCCTTAGGTCAGCATGTTATATAAGCCTCAATTATCTGGCTACTCTTTGGGTCTTGGATTTTTATGTGGCTGCCATTTGCACAAAATTTGTGTTTTCCTGCTAATCTGCCTTATGTCAATTTAACTATTAGACCAGTCAAAAGAATCTAGACGGAAAGAAAGAAGATTCTTTCCTTTCCTGTAATTGGTGATAGGAAGGGACAAACTTCACTGTCTGGACACTTGCTGCTGGGGCAGTTGGAGCTAAGAAATCTTGGGTCCAGTGGAAATTAGACTGGTGAAAGTCACTTTTTGTTTTTGTTTCTATTTTTTTCTAAAGATTTTATTTATTTATTATTATTATTTATTTGTCATTTAAAAATTTTTAATTTATTTTATTTTACATGTTGTCATATTTATCTATTTTTTCTAAAGATTTTATTTATTATTACTTTTTATAATTTATTATTTATTTATTTGTCATAGAGCACAAGCAGGGGGAGTGGCAGGCAGAGGGAGAAGCAGACTCCCCACTGAACAAGGAGCCCAATGCAGGACTCAATCCCAGGACACTGGGATCATGACCTGAGTCCAAGGCAAATGCTTAACCAACTGAGGCACTCAGGCATCCCTTCCTTTTCATTAAAATTTTTTTTTATATTTAAATTCGATTTAGTTAACATATAATGTTTCAGGGATAGAATTTAGTGATTCTAAATTCTTAATTAATTGATATTGTAATAATTGATTACAACAATTATCCTCCTTAATGCCCATCACCCTGTTACCCCATCCCCCACCCATCCCCCCTCCGGCAGCCCTCAGTTTGTTTCCTGGAGTTAAGAGTCTTTTACGGTGTGTCTCTCTCTCTGTTTTTATAATATTTTTTTCCTTCCTTTCTGCTATGTTTATCTGTTTTGTTTCTTATATTCCACATTTGAGTGAACTCATATGGTATTTGTCTTTCTCTGACTGACTTTGCTTATCATAATACCCTCTAATTATGTCCATGTTACACGACAAGATTTCATTCTTTTTGATGTCTGAGTAATACTCCATTGTATGTAGGCATGTGTGTGTGTATGTGTGTATAAACACATCCTCTCTTTACTAAATTTAGATTTTAGATTAGCAGGAGGAAATATTTGTGGAACTAGTTCCTTGAGTATAGCAACTCCAATGAAGATTTGTTATGATACTCTTGATTTTTATTTTATTGATCTTTTCTTTCTAGAGATGGTCATTTCTAGATGATGTGTCATTTGTCATAAG
This sequence comes from Mustela nigripes, assembly GCF_022355385.1. Lineage (NCBI taxonomy): Eukaryota > Metazoa > Chordata > Mammalia > Carnivora > Mustelidae > Mustela > Mustela nigripes. The sequence goes on along the minus strand of NC_081558.1, from coordinate 82,454,257 downwards.
GGAAAAAACCATAAGGTAGAAAGCATTCATAGGCCCTATGAATTTGCTGTTTGAGCTAGTCTCCTAGACTGACAAGCTTATGGTTCTTATGAGACTGGTGGCTGTTTAGACTAATTTGCTATGAGTTAATATGCATATGTGGTAACAGCTGTTGCTAAGGGACAGCTTGGGAGCCCAAGCTGCAAAATTGGTGGGCATGGTTTGAATGTTAAAGGTTGTTTCTGTGCTTGCCACCTAATTCAGAGTTGTTAAAAGTTGTTCATGGGTTAGATTGACACTAGGTCATTTGCCAACCTCAGGAAAACCATGTAATAAGACATTCTATAAAACCGCATAATCTCCAATCTAGAAGCACATCCGTCTTGGTATTAGTTTGGCTCTGAGAGACCCAAAGCTTAGCTAAAGCTGATAATGTGCATGTGAGAAAAATGGGGATGAGATTTTATTTTACCTTCTGTCTGGAAAGCTTGACTTTGTGACCTGTGAGAACATTCTCTCTGGTCTCCACCAGTAGGAAGGTACACATACTAGTGTGTATCTTGGTGGCCACTGAAGCAGACAGTAAGTCACCAACAGCACTCTCATTATCTAGATGTAATAACTCTCAGGGGAGTTTTTCTTAAGGGATCCCAGCTAAGAAGTTTTTGTCATGTCACCCTCTTTTGTCTCATTAGTGCCTAAAAAATCCCATTCCAGTAGTTCCTGCTTGGGCTCACAGGTGAGTGGAGATGTCACACTCTAGAAGGTGGTAAACTGGAGACTGTTTTCACTGTACCATTCTTACTGCCTGCAGTAACAAGGGAGTTTGCTTTCTTGGGCTAATTCCAGGAGTGAAGGTTTTAGATCTTAGGAGGGCTACATCTTTTGTACTCTTCTGGGATTCCTATTATATCCATGGCTAAACCATAAAAAAAGCTTATTGTTTTGAGTAACCATTGAGATAAATATATGATCCTACTCATCCATGCTGAGATGATAGGTCATTTGAATTGGACAGACTTCTATATTTGGAAAGTGGTTTTTTTTTTTTTTTTTAAGATTTTATTTATTTACTTGAGAGACAGAGATCACAAGTAGGCAGAGAGAGAGAGGAGGAAGCAGGCTCCCTACGGAGCTGAAAGCCAGATGCCAGGCTTGATCCCAGGACACTGAGATCATGACCTGAGCCAAAGGCAGAGGCTTCAACCCACTGAGCCACCCAGGCACCCCTATATTTGGAAAGGTTTTTAAAGAACTCTCATCCTAAACAATTGTCTTATTGGTACCTAAGGAAAGACAATGTAGAAAAGAGGGTGTGAAGTTAGTGTAGCAGCTAGTCGTAGGGACTCCCTTAAAAAGATGAAAACAAAGCTCTTTTGCCTCTACTTTGAGAAGATTTTCCCACATTTAGAGAAGAGTTAGAAAGATTAGAGTCCTTCACAATCTCATTCACGGGAACCTTGACTGACTACTAAGGGAAGTTTGTCCCACCTGTAATTACACTGTAACTATGAGCTAAGCCTGACAGTCTGAGAAATGCCCCCTCACAGGAAACATGGATGATGATAATTTTTCCTAGGCTCTTCAAGTAAGCAGCTGAAGACCAATGTATAGGGGTTGATACAAGCAGTATTAGAGGTTCTTCTCCTTAAGGTGAATTGGGCCAATGTTGATTTGTACACTCAGAAGTCCTTTGTTGAACACGTCATACAGATTTTTTTTTTTTTTTTTAAGGGCATACTGCATTAAACCTTGATTCCTGTCTTGATTGAAAATTTCCCAATAAAGAGAAGCAAGTTAGAAAGGTGGGTCAGTCCCTTGATATTCAGGTTGTATGTAAAACGGTTCTTTGGGGAGTTGGAAACAGCATCTTTGTCTTTTAAATCTCTACAAAACCATAAATAAAGCTCTGGAAACAGTAATTCAAATACCAACAATCTATAACAATCTTTAAACCTTCCCTACTCATCTCAGAATGCTTGTAGACATTATAAAAGATCAGAACACTGGGAAAAGAATTGTTTTGTACTTAAGGAATAGAAAAATTTAAATAGTAATTATTCTAGACCTCTGATAATAGGCAAATACTCCAATACACCCTGGAGGAAATTTGGATATGTTCTCTATGCCTTTGTGATGTCTATTTCCTGATCCCATCCTCTCTAGGAGCTAAAAGCCATTCTTTGAAATGCAAACTTTAGGGTATATTTTTCCTCAGGGGAGAAAAATGGTATTTGGAAACTGGGCTAGTGAATTTCAAATAACTTTTCCACAAATGTTAGTAGAAATAGCTTTAGGTATCTAAGCAGGTAAGCTTGATTTAGTACATCTTCCAGAAACACAGTTTGGAATCCATTGCTCTTTTATAAACTAGTGAGTTTTGCATAATCATGCTTGTCTCATGGCTAAAATTTTAAGACTAAAGCTATAATACCTGTGTCCGTCTGTATATTTATGTGTGTTCATATGTGCATTTTCTAGATTTGTGATTTTTTTTTGTCTCCAGATGGTATTGCTGAAATTAACTTGTAACACATCCTTCTTAATTGGCTTAAACATGATGGACATTAGGAGAAGGAAAGGAAAAGTGAACTGGGGAATGAAACATGAGGGACTGTGGACTCTGAGAAACAAACTGAAGGTTTTGGAAGGGAGAGCGTCGGGGCATGGGTGAGCCTGATGATGGGTATTTAGGAGGGCACGTATTGCATGGAGCAGTGGGTGTGGTGCAAAAAAAATGAATCTTGGAACACTGAAAAAATAAAATTAAGATGTTGAGAAAAAAAAATTGAGCACTTAGTAAGTATTCCTGGAGTTCTCAGAAATATAACAGAAACTAACCCAAGTATATTTCAGGTTTACATGATCTGGAAAAATATTTGGTATTAATTAATTAATATTAATTAATTAATAATTAATAATAATTAATGAATATTAATTGATAAAGGTACTCTAAGTTCATTGGTTTAATTTAAAAAGCCATCTTTTTAGAGTTATCAACATTGAATATAATGTGGACATAATTTTATTCTGCCTAGTTTGCTAGTCAAATAAGTTCATGTTAAATCTCTTAAAAAATTTCTAGCAAGAAAAATACTTTGGAATGATGGCTGACAAAGTTGTCATGAGTGATCTAAGCATAATTGTTAGAAGCAAATAATTTCAATTGGTGTGATGGGACCAGAATTTTTAGGTAAACTTTTTAGCAATAATTATATTTTATGGTATGTGCATTTAAATATAGCTTACAAAATCTTTTTGATAACTTGAAGCTTAAGAGTTTTGCTAAGTTAGATTATGGAATTAATGCAAGCATATTTATGAAATTTTACATGATGAGAGACTTGGTTACCATAGAAATTACCTCTCTCTTGTTATATATAAAAGAAATTGTGCTTGTAGAGTTTTCTCCTTTAGGAGAACTTTCTCCTTTTGGGAAAACTAGATTTATGATGGGCTATTTCATTAAAAATTTGTTTTGGCTTGATAGGATTTATGGCGACTTTAACCTCTATTGCTATTTTAACTTCAAATAACAATAATGGTAGCAACTGTGTTTGTTTGCTAGGGTTGCTGTACAAAATACTGCAGACTGTGTAAACAGCAGAAATTTATCTTCTCTCAGTTCTGGTGGCTGGGAGTCCAAGATCAAGTTGCCAGCAAGGTTGGTTTCCTTTTTGGCCTCTCTCCTTGACTTACAAAACATCATGCCCTTGCTGCCTGTTCACAGGGTGATGGAATGGGCATGCACACCTCTTGTGCATTTCCAGGTCCTAATCTCCTAGTCTATTTATAAAGATCCTAGCGAGATTGGATTAGGACCCAGCCTGATGGTCTCATTGTGACTTAATTGCCCATTTAAGGGCTCTATCTCAAAATATAGTCACTTTTTGAGGTACTGGGGTTTAGGGTTTCAACATATAAATTTTGGGGTACACAATTCAGCCTATGACAGGCTTCCTAACTTACTGTTTATAAAGCATTTTAACATATCACTAGACTAAACATCCTTAAACTTTCAGTAGTCATGATGAGAAGTAATGCCATTTTCTACCCTGGGAAAAACAAATGATTCAGATTAATGATTTAATAGATTATAGGTCCAAATCATGTGTCATTGAGCTTATCTGTTAAGTGTAGTCTAGTCACTAGCGCGCATTCCATGTAGTTGCCTGTTATTTTGAACACAGGTTTTTTCGTGATGAGGGAAGGTTGTTTTTGTTTTTGTTTTTTTCATTTTTTTGGTTTGTGTTGCTTTGTGAGAAGGATGGGTTTTGGTAGTGGCATATGAGCTACTATTGTAACTTTTAAAGAAATAATATAATAATAACAAAAAGTCAGATTCTGAGCTGTTTAGGGTAAGCTAAAATTTTACTGTGTGCATGACTTTAAGGACTGATGTCCCTTGCAGTCTGGATTCTCTCTGAATATTTGATATGACTTGCAAAAAATTTTTTTACCAGGAATTCAATCACTACACACATTTACTCACAAAATCATCTGTTGTAACAAATATACATGTGTATACTACTAAAATCATCTAAGTTACACATGAGTTCCAGCTAAGAGGATGTAGAGTATATTGAAGTCTTGAATTTAGCTGTTTTTTTGAAAGGACTCAATATCTTCCTCTCGTTGTTCAATGTACTATATGTTATAAAATGTTATTCTCTAATATTCATGTGACTATATCTTCTGAGCAGCTAGAAATGCTCCTGAAGAAAGTAGGTGAGCTTAAAGACCTAAAATGGCCCACAGATCAAAAGGAAAATTAAAAATAAGAGCTGTTGGGAGAAGTTTGAATCTAAAAGTGATTAAACCCAGATAAAAAAATCTTTGGTCTTGCTAAAGAGTTGGGATTTAGTGAAGTGAGCAGTGAAAATGCTGAAGAACTGTTATCATCAAATAGTGAAGAACTACTCTTTAGAAAATCCATCAATTTGGTGGGTTCATAATTGCTCCAGCAAAGAGGAAGGGCAATTCTGATTCAATTTTGAAATTTCAAAACAAATTTTGGAAGTTTATAGAAAATAGTTTTTGTGGCAAGTGAGTGTGATTGTGTCCTGATTAAAAACAACATATAAAAAAGTTGCTATTATTGTGCATTATCAGTAGCAAATGGAGACCCACCATGCCTGCTTTGAAGTTTTTGTTGATGTCTTTAGCCCATTGGATTGTCAAGTGGCTTTAATCAAAGATTCATGATCATTCAATTTTAGAGTCCCAAGAACAGAGGAGGAGAAGATTCCTTCTTCCTTAGATTCAGAACACTGGCAATTTACTGTCTTACTGAGTCCTGTAGCAACTCATTTTTACTCCTCTCCTTCCCCAGCAAACAACAAACTAGACCACAGCTTCCAAGGCCCTCTTTTTGCCACCAAACTTTACTAGAGAAACTCTTCCATTTACAGGTAAGCATTAAAAAGTGCTTTCCTAAGAGTGATTTTTAACCATTAGTTACCTGTAACATTGTCTCGTCATTTGTATTATATTACATTTTCACTGAAGTATAGATAGAAAATGTATGTTTACCTGAGAGTGTGCCAGTTGTCTTAGTGCTAAATAATTAGGAATTTATACTTACTTCCACATCTCCAGTGTTTAAATATTCTAGGAGCTCATGTTTTGGGTTGATGGATGGATGGTTGAATGATTAAAAAACATAGCTATCTCTAACATTGCCCAACTTCTAGGCTGCCTGGAAACTTGATCATTGTGTGACATTTTCTTTCTGTGGAGAAATGTGGAGTTACAAATAACTTTTCCATAAACTTTTAGAACACAAACTGGTGTACAGCCCTATTCCATATCAGAATCTTCCTGGTAGAGCTCTCTAGGATTCCCTTGTTGAGACCTGACTTATATCTTCTCTTCCTACCTGATTTGTAATTACTCATCCCAGGACCTTACCCTTCAGAAATAGGCTTACTTTTACTCTCCAGCTGAAACTACTCCTTCTGGGACTATGCCTGATGTGCTACCCTACATGCCAAAGGATCAGCTAGGCATGGTCTAAGAGAAGAATCGTAGGCAATTATGTGCTGCACAGATGGCTTTGGAGGATGACAGCAGAGGCTTCATTTCACCCCACAGACTTAGCAACTTATTCTCTGACTCCAGCCCTATCACTCCTTTCCACAATGCGGACACACAGTTCCCTCTCACTATAATGAGGACAGCTTATAATGAGGCTTCTCCTTTGCCCCTGGTGCCAACAGTGTGGTGGGGTATCACTTCCTTTCCGTGTGCTCTGTCCTCTGGAGAATTTTTCTGGTGCAGCCTAACTAGGAGGGTGTCTTCTCATTAATGTCTTGGCTACATCTGATAAATTCTTTCCTTTCTGTTAGGGTTGAAGGTAGAAATTGTCACTCAGATTTGCAGTACAGTATAAAACATTTTCAAAGCTTTCTTGGAAAGGCTATTGGACTGAATTTCTTAGGAAAGTATGCGGGAATGTTGACTTATTTCTACTCACCTATTTGTATTGGTATCCAAGAATGGAAAGCATCAGGTGAGGGTACTTTACCAAGGCCACAACAAAATTAAGTGTTTTGAGTATGTGCTACAGTTTTATTTTCTTACTTGCCTTTCTCTTTCCTTTCCATGGCCTGGGAAATTATTTTTCATTTCAAATTACTCAAGCAAAATTGTGTGTTTCTATCCATTTCATTTCTGCTCATCATTTCTATTGAGCAAGGATCTTGAGAAGCAAATGGAAATTTATAGTTTTTATTTAATAGAAGAGGAAGTATGAACAAGTTGAACACAAATAACTTCTTACTATGATTATCAACAGTTGCTTACATCACATAAAGAAAAGCAGCCAGACATTGGGTGCCTGAACACAATACTACCTAAAATACTTTTTTTCCCCAAAATTATATTTTATTTTGATTGAACCTAAATTTAACTAACATTTATCCAGGAAATGCAGGGACAAGGGGACATGTTAACACTACAGGAATGCAATTAGAAAAGTCTGGAACTTGTTTATTCAACAAATAAATTGCAAGGAGGAACAAAAAAAGTTAGAAGGAAATCTGAAGATTTAAAAAGATTTAAGAAACTCATCATCAATCTACCCTTGACTAGATCCCAAGAGAGAAAAATTTGGAATTATTGCCCAAATTCTTTATTCAACTGATGAAAGAATGCAGTCTTAGAAAGGCTGACGAACTCCACCAAGGTCATACAGCTGCAAGAACCCTAACTGTTAAAGCTCTTGTTTTCTGATGCCATAGGTCTTACTAGCAGCATGGAGTATCTTAAAATACACATGTAGGCCATGATATCACACTTAACTTGACCTTAATAGAAAGCAAGGAATAAAATTCTACTTGGTCATATAAGTAGGTAATAGTATTTATTGTCTTCATTGGAAATTTATTATTTATTATTGGTCATATGTAACAATCATTATATCCTATCATATTCCACATTGAAAAAATGAAATCAAGTATAATGGAGACAAAACCTCTCAGAATTCTTTCCCTCAAAGATTAAATTTACTCTTTCCAGGTGCATGACATTAACTAGGGAGGATATACATATAATGCTGAATTTGTCTTTGAACCAAATATATAGCAAATCATAAAGTGCATAACCGAAACGAAAATAACTTCATTTGCTTAACATTCTAGCTCATGAGCTAGAATTAATATAGACCAGAACTTTCCTAATCCCTTTTCATATACATATTTGAAAGTAGATGTCATAGTTTACTGTGTAAGGAGACAAATGTTCTCTGCATTTAACGGAATTAGGGTTGAAATCGCTTATGAAAGATCTCATTCCTTTTACCTTGCATAAAAATGAACAACACAAGAAAGTTAAACCTGGCAAGAAAACACACTCAGGGAAAGATATTGTGTAGGAATCTTTTCTTCTTCTTTTTCTTCCTTTCTTCTTCAAACATATTTCTGAATTTACAGTTATCTTACTTGTGTAGACCATGGAAAGAGTCAAGACATGAGAAGATTCAAAGTATGAGTGGAGGAAAGATTTTGAATGCTTTATCATATAGGCAGAAGGCAGAAGAGAATACATATTTCACAAATATGTGAAAATTAGGACAGGGGTGCCCGCCTGGCTCAGTTGGAAAAGCATGCAACTCTTTTTTTTTGTTTTAAGATTTTATTTATTTATTTATTTGACAGAGAGAGATCACAGGTAGGTAGAGAGACTGGCAGAGAGAGAGAGAGAGAGAGAGAGAGAGAAGCAGGCTCCCCGCTGAGCAGAGAGCCCGATGTGGGACTCGATCCCAGGACCCTGAGATCATGACCTGAGCCGAAGGCAGCAGCTTAACCCACTGAGCCACCCAGGCACCCCAAAGCATGCAACTCTTGATCTGGTGCTGTAAGTTTGAACTCCATACTGGGTATAGAGATTACCCCCCACCCCAAAATACATAAATAAACTTAAAAAAATAACAAGAAATAAAAGAGCACTTTTTTTTTTTTTTACCACTTCTCTCCTGTTATTGAAATTCTTTCCTTAACTTTTGAACTCGATGAAATATCCATGATTATATTCTAGTCATATATTGAAAATAGTATGATGATGCCAGTGGAGTCATTCAAGCATAAGGCATATCTGTCCATCAGCTATGTTGTAAAAAAAGTAATTGCTGATAGATAGTACACAGTCTCTGGAATATAAAGATACAATTCAATTGTTGAACAAATTGGTTTATCTTAATTTGTTTTTTTTTTATATTGCAATCAGGAAATCTACATTAAATTGCTATAAACAGAAAATCTGGAGTGCTTGTAAAGTAAGCAAATAAATTTTGAGTGCTTACTGTGTATAAGACACAGGGCTATATATACTCTTTCGAGATAGAGCAAAATGAGTAAGACAGCTTTTCTAATGAGTATATCTTTAAACCATTGTAAGAAATGTATTCTGGATTATGATTATAAGAAAATATCTTCTCTCAATTTTTCCTTGAATGCTGAGCATTTTACCTAAAACAGAATGTGGTGGAATTAGTAGGAGTCCTAGGACTGCTTATATTCTCATTCCACATTAGGTATGTGGCTACCAAATTTTCAGATTCATAATAAAACACATCTGACAACAAAACATAGTATTGGAAATCAGGACTTACAGAATTCATTTCTTTGAAAATAAACTCTAGTTTAATTCAGTCCATTTGTTTATTATAAGTTTTCTACCTTTGTCACTTTGGGGGCACTTTAGACAAAGAAGCATGTCAAGGATGAGTCTGGGAGACAGATCTGAAGAGCCCAGTATTATGTAGAAGAACCAATCAGGAATATTTTCAGATTGGACTGTCATATCTGCATAAAGTCAGTTAAAGTTCATGTCTTATCCTTCCAGAAAGTGATAATCAGAATTTTCACTGGACCAAAGTGAATATATCTGTTGGCTTTGCTTCACAGTTGGATGGGTTTCTAAGTCTTCTTCTCTTCATCATTATATAATCAGGTTCTCAAACACTAGCCACTAGCCTGCCATGTCACTTACATTATACAGTATAGCCCATTTCATACCTAAGGCATCCATGGTAAATACTTTTGTTCCAGCTCGCTTTTTGTGCTGACATCTGGCCTCTATTTATATCTCAGGTCGCATTTTAGCAAAGTGACCAGAATTCTGAATCTCTGATTTTGTAGGTCAAATTTCAAGGAAACTACAGTTTCTCTGAACCATTTAAACCTAAATATGCATACAGTGGGGGGAGACAAAGGTCACAATACTACAAAAAAAAAAAAAAAAAAAAAAGAAAAAAAAACTATTCATTTACAATATGAGAAAGCTCCAAAATGCCACTGGATTCACTCTTTTTGTTACAAAGGTCATTATAACTTCGATGGCATTTCCACTAACTGGGTTTTCAAGCATTTTCTACCCTACAATAGAAAGCTTGTGCAATGGGAATTACTGGGTTTGTTGCACTGTGATCTCAGTGGGACAGTTTATTGAGGTGGTGCAAACTGTTCCTAATTCCCTGCAGGGGAAGTAAATAGGATGTTTGTATGAATTCAAAAGCTGCATACCACAGACAGTGTACAAGAACAAGCAGAATGTAGTGAATAAGTTAAGTGTAAAACCTTTAAGGAATCCCGACATCACGTCAATATAGCGTGTCTTGAGCCCCGTTCTGTGCTTTGTTAGGCATTTATTAGGATGAGAAAGCCATAATCCTTATGCAAGGAAAATACACAGAAACAGATCATGAAAAATGAACTGTAGTAACTTATTCATTCTGGATGGGAGTGTGCCTAAGATCCATTGAAACGTGTATATAGAAAATTATTCTTTGGAGGAGGGATAAAATCAGAGAAAGTGACATTTGAATTAGGCAAGTAATCTTATGTAAGTAATCTTACTGTAAGATTATGTAAGTAATCTTACTGTAAGATAAACAGTAGGAATGTTAGCACAAAGTTGTGTGCCTTTTAAAAAACTGCATGTGAACATGTAATGGAAGGTCTTTTATTTCTTATATTAACATCTGGTCCATACAACACATCCACCTTTCAAAAGGGTTTCAAATAGACTACCTCATTTGTTTCTGTGTAGCGCTCTGGGCAGGTGGCCAATGGGTTATTTTATCATCACCAATATCATTAATATTTTATAGATGAAAAAGGTGAGGTGCAGGGAGATTTTGTGATTCCTCACAAGGCTTTACTAAACAAGCAAAAGAACTGGGCCTAGAAACAGTACTCTTTGCCATCTTGAAGTTGGGTGCTTTGTTGCATACTGCAACCCCCCCATATTCAGTTTCCTTCTTCCCCCCAGGAACTGTGAGATACAGTTAATGGCAATTGCTACTAATCCCTTTCACATGCTACAAAGTGAAGTAGAAAAGCAGCAAGTAGCTTTGAAGTCCAATAGAAGGTTATTCTGTTCCCACTGAGAATATTGAAGGGAACATAATTTGATGGCCATAAACATAAACAGTGGATTCTAGACATAAGACTAGAGGACAGGTAGTTTTCTGTGTTATCTCGTGTCTTTATTGAATTAAAACATAAGTAGGGAAACACCCACAGACATGTTTCAATTTCATGAATCTTCATTTAGTGAGGATACCTGTGTGATAAGTGGTGCGATCAAGAAACAGAACATGACTGACAACCTCAGAAGTGGCCCCTTCTTGTCCCCAAGTCCTAATCATTTTTCTGACTTCTCATAGTTTACCTGTTTTTGAACTTTATATAATGGGATCATTCCCTGTGCCTTCCTGTATCTGGTTTCTTTTGCTCAGCATTGTGTGTAAGATTAATTTTCATTGTTGCATGTAGCTGTCCTTCATGCCTTCTCATTGCTGCTTAATACACCATTGCATGAATATATTACAAGTTATTTCTCTTCCTACCGTGAGGAGCATTTTTGTTGGACTATGAATAATGACATTAGGAACCTTATAGTACTAACTTTTGTTTTACCTAATTTTAAAATTTTATACAAAGAGCTTTATGAGGTAAGTTTAAAAAATGTAAATGAACTTTTTTACATTTTTTACAAGTACTTCAGAAGTAGGAATAGAAAGGGAGGTGATAAAAGAAGTGGAAAGAGAAGGAGAAAAAAATGGGCATACTAATGACGATGTTCTCCCTGATTCATAATTATTATGGTAATTGTCATAACAATCAGTGTGGTCATGACAGTTGTAACTATTGGGCATTTGGAGGGTACCAAGCACTCTACTAAATGTTTCATGTGTGTGACCTTATTTAGTCCTCAGAGCAGTTCTGTGAGAATTTCACAGTAATCATATTTTATGGAGGAAACTGAGGCTTACATATATCACGCCACTTGCTTAAATCACAGAGTTAGAAAGGTATGGAATCAGAATTTTAGTTCTACAATCTGTCTCTAAATTCAGTGAGCTTAACCACTGTCTTTTCCATTAGTTCTTAAAATGTAGGAAACTGTATTCCTATTTCACAGCTGAAGAAATTGGATCAGGAAGGTAACCAACTCAAGGTCACAGAGATAGGAAGCTAGGATACAAAACGATTAACGCAGAAGTCCAGATTTTTTAAAAAATACTGATCCAGAAGAAGGGACAAGAGGAAAAGAGCTAGAATAAGGAAGAAAATCACTAAGCACATGTATAACTTAGTGTTTGACCTTGAAAAGAAACATCCCTCTAAGTATTTAAAAATGGCATATTTTAATATGGGAAACAAGTTGTGCAAGTGATGGTACAGCCAAGTGGAAAAGTGAATAGTTCCCTAACTCCAAGATCAGCATTAGTAGGAAAACAAACACCCTTTACAGACTACAGGCACAACAGGAGTAAGTGGTATTGTACTTCAAAGGTCTTGGTTACCAGTAATAGCTGGAACTGTAGGGATTTGTTTGGTGCAACAGGATAGAAGTGATCAGGCATAAAACTGGACATCCTGGCGCGCCTAGGTGACTCAGTGGGTTAAAGCCTCTGCCTTCGGCTCAGGTCATGATCTCAGGGTCCTGGGATCAAGCTCCCCATGGGGCTTTCTGCTCACAGGGAGCCTGCTTCCTCCTCTCTTTCTGCCTGCCTCTCTGCCTACTTGTGATCTCTGTCAAATGAGTAAATAAAATCTTTAAAAAAGCAAAAGCGAAAAAACAAAAAACCAAAATGGGACATCCTGAATGGAAGAGACCCAAGACTTACAAGAGATGCCTCCAAGGCTGAGGGAAGAATCTGGGTTTATAGGAGGAAGAATATTTACGTAACTTACCTGGTAGAAGAGAGAGCAGTAGGAAGAACAGTAAATGCCAGCACAGAATCCTGGGCTCCACTTCCGAAATTTGATTTTACAAAGTTTTGGATGGGACTGCAGGCTCTGCATTTTAATGAGGCCCAGGTGTTGCTGATAATAGCTGGCCCATAGAAGGTACTGGAGTAGTACTGTTCTAGCATTTAAATGTAGGCATTTACTTATCCCGTGAGTCATTCAGCTATTCCATCAGAGGATCTTCTGATCACTAGAATATGGCAGATATTAAAATATCCGAAGCATATAATATCACCCACCCTCACCACAGCAGCATCTCCTCCTTTCCCCCACCAACACACAAACTTAAATGTTGACATAGGGTAGATGTTCATTTATTTATTTAGTTATGGATAAATATGTCAGCCAAAATGTCATTTCAGTAACATTTTCTACTTAAAAATGGAAATAAATCAACCATTATTTCAAAGTCTCTTCATGAGCATCTTAAGTGGCTAGAAATAACATCTCTATTTTTCAGATTGTTATATTGTGACACCGTGACATGACTATTTTTACACTGACCTAAATTCTTAATTTAGGATTTGGCACGTGGGTAGGCAAGTGTTGATATTCAGTGATAGTGTAATGCTTCCCTGAAATATACCAATAGCATATTCGTTAACCTTTATTTAGTAGTAAAAATCCACATGGTGATATTAAATGCTAGAGTTGTCCCGTTATTCCCTCTCCTATACAGTCAAGACTTAACTCATTGAAATAAACACGTGTTGTCCAATTCCAGTAGCCACTCAGACATATTTTATAACTGCAGTAGATCTTTATATACACACACAACTTCTCCTCTCCTCTTAGGTTTCATATTCTTGATCTCTCTCACAGTGAAGGACTCTAATCTCCTATTCTTTCTGGAACTGCTCAGTGTTTGTAAGCATTGATTGATCCTCCCTTGTCATTTGGTCAAAAACCTTTAAAAGATATAAATCTACTTTGCATCTGGAACTCAAGATGCAATTTCCTTTACAAATTAGGATGTTATTTCAGCTCTTTAATCATGTGTTCCTTTCCTAGGGCTAACATCCATTTGTTTCCTGTTCTGCCTTCTCTGAGCCAAATTTCTAGTTTATTTTATGATTGTGCTTGAGAGCACAGACATTGAAATATTTTTGCAACACATGTGTCATGCTGGAAATATTGTGGCTTAATGTGGAATTATTTATTTTTGAGTTTAAGTTATTATGGATGATGAACATTTAAGAAAATAGTATATCTCCCAATATAACCATTCTTTACTGAAATGTTAAATGCCAGTTCTTTTTTTGAGCCATGAAAAGTTCAGAAAAGTAAAAGAAACAGAGACTATGACAAAATTCAGTTACCCTTTCTAAAGTAATGTGCAAAACAGATGATTCAGCAGAACTATAGAATATAAGAAAAGCACTCATGTAGGATGATTTTGATCTCTTCCAGGTGACTGAGAGTTACAGAGAGACATAATTCCCATGCAAAGCCATACTTGAATTATAGGGAGAATAGAACTCTGAGGAATGACTCTTCCTATCTTTAGGCAAGAAATTACCTAGGCCACCTTGCAGACTGAATTAAAATTACCTGGAAGAAAAGACCCTACAGCCTTCTTTGCAACCCTTAGTCCAATATTTAGGAGCCCTCATTGTTCTCCCTTTTTTATTGCACGGATTTTCTATGTATATGCAAGGCTTGTGCTGACCATGCCTTATCTAGTTTGTATGGTTGATGCTGAGAATTACATTGCTTCTTTCCTTCTATAAACATGGCCTAAATTTTAAGGAAAAAATATTAAGAATGGGATTTCAAAATCATATGTGGAATAGATAAAAGGAGGTTACATGCAGTAACCAGAGTATACAATTTTTAAAGTAGTTGTCATTGAAGGCCACATCCCTTCTCTCAAGGAACCAGAGACAATGACCAAGATACTCAGTGTGAGTATTTGCTGCTATGTGTCTGGGTTTTTCAACCGGGCTAAGAAATTTAACTGTTTCTCATGGGAATCTATTATATATTGGTATATCTCTAGAGTCAGAAAATAAATAGGGGTGATATTAACGTGGCATCTCTATCTCGTAGGCAGTGTGCATGCTGGTCACCTCAATAAGGTTGGTCCTCACTGTTAGCTAGAGGAAGCAGTGGACAATCTCTCAGATTGCTAAACCAGTTGAGAAATTTCAGAAGGCATAGGATAAGCTTGACCCCTGGCTCTGATGCTCAAGTCTTGCTGTGAATCATTCCACTTTTTTTTTCCTTTTTCCCCTACTCTGCCATAGAACTGAGTGACTTCTCTTTAGAGTTGGGATTGTAAATTCTGCAAGTGCAGGAACTGTATCTGGTTCTATACTTCTATAGGCCCATCATATAAGAGATCATTTGGCATAAATTAGAAATGTGACTAAGAAATCAATTAAGCAAAAGATAGAATTCAGGAACTGAAGAGACAAAAAGTTTCTTGACTTGTGTCAACTTGTGTCAACTTCTTCTATATACTAGAGTTTTCCTTTTTAAAAGAACAATGATCTTTAAAAGATTTTTTTAAATGAGATATTTATGTAATATAAAAGTCACTTTTAAAAAGTGTGATTTGGTAGGTTTTAGTATATTTATGAGGTCATACAAACATCCCCACCACCTATTCCAAAACACCTTTATAAGCCCAGAAAGAAACCCTGTATTTGTAGCAGTCACTCCTTATTTTCCTCTCCTCCCTTACCCCCTGGCTATTACTAATCTTCTACTTATATGGATTTGAGTTTCATATTAATGGAATGATACAATATGTGGCCTTTTAGGTATGGTTTACTTAACTTAATTTCTAAGGCTTATCAACATGTACCAATTAGTGAAAAGACCATTCTTTCCTCATTGAATTCTCTTGTCACCTGAGTTGAAAATAAATTTACTGTAGATCTATGAGGTGATTTCTGGAATCTCAATTTTATTTCCTTGATCTATTTGTTTACACTTAGGCCATCAACACAGTCTTCATTTCCATAGCTTAGTTTTGAAACTGGGGAGTGTGAGTCCACAAACTTTGTTCTTCCTTTTTAAGATTATTTTGTTTATTATAGAACTCTTATATTTCCCAATAAATCTTGGGCTCAGCTGGTCAATTTCTGCAAAGAAGCAATATAGAGTATTCCCATTTTAATAATAGTAAGTCTTCCAACCTATGAACATGGGATATCTTTAAATTTACTTAGGTTATCTTTAATTTCTTTCAATCATTGTTTTTAGTCTTTTTTTAAAATTTTTTATTTTTTATAAACATATATTTTTATCCCCAGGAGTACAGGTCTGGGAATCACCAGGTTTACACACTTCACAGCACTCACCAAAGCACATACCCTCCCCAATGTCCATAATCCCACACCCTTCTGCCAACCCCCCTGCCCCCAGCAACCCTCAGTTTGTTTTGTGAGATTAAGAGTCACTTATGGTTTGTCTCCCTCCCAATTCCATCTTGTTTTATTGATTCTTCTTCTACCCACTTAAGCCCCCATGTTGCATCACCACTTCCTCATATCAGGGAGATCATATGATAGTTGTCTTTCGCTGCTTGACTTATTTCGCTAAGCATGATATGCTCTAGTTCCATCCATGTTGTCGCAAATGGCAAGATTTCATTTCTTTTGATGGCTGCATAGTATTCCATTGTGTATATATACCACATCTTCTTGATCCATTCATCTGTTGATGGACATCTAGGTTCTTTCCATAGTTTGGCTATTGTGGACATTGCTGCTATAAACATTCGGGTGCACGTGCCCCTTTGGATCACTACGTTTGTATCTTTAGGGTAAATACCCAGTAGTGCAATTGCTGGGTCATAGGGCAGTTCTATTTTCAACATTTTGAGGAACCTCCAGGCTGTTTTCCAGAGTGGCTGCACCAGCTTGCATTCCCACCAACAGTGTAGGAGGGTTCCCCTTTCTCCGCATCCTCGCCAGCATCTGTCATTTCCTGACTTGTTGATTTTAGCCATTCTGACTGGTGTGAGGTGGTTTTGATTTGTATTTCCCTGATGCCGAGTGATATGGAGCACTTTTTCATGTGTCTGCTGCCCATCTGGATGTCTTCTTTGCAGAAATGTCTGTTCATGTCCTCTGCCCATTTCTTGATTGGATTATTTGTTCTTTGGGTGTTGAGTTTGCTAAGTTCTTTATAGATTTAGGACACTAGTCCTTTATCTGATACGTCGTTTGCAAATATCTTCTCCCATTCTGTCTGTTGTCTTTTGATTTTGTTAACTGTTTCCTTTGCTGTGCAAAAACTTTTGATCTTGATGAAATGCCAATAGTTCATTTTTTCCCTTGCTTCCCTTGCCTTTAGCGATGTTCCTAGGAAGATGTTGCTGCGGCTGAGGTCGAAGAGGTTGCTGCCTGTGTTCTCCTCAAGGATTTTGATGGATTCCTTTCGCACATTGAGGTCCTTCATCCATTTTGAGTCTATTTTCGTGTGTGGTGTAAGGAAGTGGTCCAAATTCATTTTTCTGCATGTTGCTGTCCAATTTTCCCAGCACCATTTATTGAAGAGGCTGTGTTTTTTTCCATTGGACATTCTTTCCTGCTTTGTTGAAGATTAGTTGACTGTAGAGTTGAGGGTCTATTTCTGGGCTCTCTATTCTGTTCCATTGATCTATGTGTCTGTTTTTGTGCCAGTACCATGCTGTCTTGATGATGACAGCTTTGTAATAGAGCTTGAAGTCCAGAATTGTGATGCCACCAACTTTGGCTTTCTTTTTCAATATCCCTTTGGCTATTCGAGGTCTTTTCTGGTTCCATATAAATTTTAGGATTATTTGTTCCATTTCTTTGAAAAAGATGGATGGTACTTTGATAGGAATTGCATTAAATGTGTAGATTGCTTTAGGTAGCATAGACATTTTCACAATATTTATTCTTCCAATCCAGGAGCATGGAACATTTTTCCATTTCTTTGTGTCTTCCTCAATTTCTTTCATGAGTACCTTATAGTTTTCTGAGTATAGATTCTGTGCCTCTTTGGTTAGGTTTATTCCTAGGTATCTTATGATTTTGGGTGCAATTGTAAATGGGATTGACTCCTTAATTTCTCTTTCTTCTGTCTTGTTGTTGGTGTACAGAAATGCAGCTGATTTCAGTGCATTGATTTCATATCCTGACACTTTACTGAATTCCTGTACAAGTTCTAGCAGTTTTGGAGTGGAGTCTTTTGGGTTTTCCACATATAGTATCATATCATCTGTGAAGAGTGATAATTTGACTTCTTCTTTGCCGATTTGGATGCCTTTAATTTCCTTTTGTTGTCTGATTGCTGAGGCTAAGACCTCTAGTACAATGTTGAATAGCAGTGGTGATAATGGACATTCCCTGCCGTGTTCCTGACCTTAGTGGAAAAGCTTTCAGTTTTTCTCCATTGAGAATGATATTTGCAGTGGGTTTTTCATAGATGGCTTTGATGATATTGAGGTATGTGCCCTCTATCCCTACACTTTGAAGAGTTTTGATCAGGACCTGTACTTTGTCAAATGCTTTTTCAGCATCTATTGAGTATCATATGGTTCTTGTTCTTTCTTTTATTGATGTGTTGTATCACACTGACTGATTTGCGGATGTTGAACCAACCTTGCAGCCCTGGAATAAATTCACTTGGTCGTGGTGAATAATCTTTTTAATGTACTGTTGAATCCTATTAGCTAGTATTTTGTTGAGTATTTTCGCATCTGTGTTCATCAAAGATATTGGTCTATAGCACTCTTTTTTGATGGGATCCTTGTCTGGTTTTGGGATCAACGTGATGCTGGCCTCATAAAATGAGTTTGGAAGTTTTCCTTCCATTTCTATTTTCTGGAACAGTTTCAGGAGAATAGGAATTAGTTCTTCTTTAAATGTTTGGTAGAATTCCCCCGGGAAGCCATCTGGCCCTGGGCTTTTGTTTGTTGGGAGATTTTTAATGACTGTTTCAATCTCCTTACTGGTTATGGGTCTGTTCAGGCTTTCTATTTCTTCCTGGTTCAGTTGTGGTAGTTTATATGTTTCTAGGAATGCATCCATTTCTTCCAGATTGTCAAATTTGTTGGCGTAGAGTAGCTCATAGTATGTTCTTATAATAGTTTGTATTTCTTTGGTGTTAGTTGTGATCTCTCCTCTTTCATTCATGATTTTATTTATTTGGGTCCTTTCTCTTTTCTTTTTGATAAGTCAGGCCAGGGGTTTATCAATTTTATTAATTCCTTCAAAGAACCAGCTCCTAGTTTCGTTGATTTGTTCTATTGTTTTTTTGGTTTCTATTTCATTGATTTCTGCTCTGATCTTTATGATTTCTCTTCTCCTGCTGGGCTTAGGGTTTCTTTCTTGTTCTTTCTCCAGCTCCTTTAGGTGTAGAGTTAGGTTGTGTACCTGAGACCTTTCTTGTGTCTTGAGAAAGGCTTGTACCGCTATATATTTTCCTCTCAGGACTGCCTTTGTTGTGTCCCACAGATTTTGAACCGTTGTATTTTCATTCTCATTTGTTTCCATGATTTTTTTCTATTCTTCTTTAATTTCCCGGTTGACCCATTCATTCTTTAGAAGGATGCTCTTTAGTCTCCATGTATTTGGGTTCTTTCCAAACTTCCTTTTGTGGTTGAGTTCTAGCTTTAGAGCATTGTGGTCTGAAAATATGCAGGGAATGATCCCAGCCTTTTGATACCAGTTGAGTCCTGATTTAGGACTGAGGATGTGATCTATTCTGGAGAATGTTCCATGTGCACTAGAGAAGAATGTGTATTCTGTTGCTTTGGGATGTAAAGTTCTGAATATATCTGTGATGTCCATCTGGTCCAGTGTGTCGTTTAAGACCTTTATTTCCTTGCTGATTTTTTTGCTTGGATAATCTGTTCATTTCAGTGAGGGGAGTGTTAAAGTCCCCTACTATTATTGTATTATTGTTGATGTGTTTATTTGATTTTATTATTAATTGGTTTATACAGTTGGCTGCTCCCATGTTGGGGGCATAGATATTTACAATTGTTAGATCTTCTTGTTGGGCAGACCCTTTGAGTATGATATAGTGTCCTTCCTCATCTCTTATTATAGTCTTTGGCTTAAAATCTAATTGATCTGATATAAGGATTGCCACTCCTGCTTTCTTCTGATGTCCATTAGCATGGTAAATTCTTTTCCACCCCCTCAATTTAAATCTGGAGGTGTCTTCGGGCTTAAAATGAGTTTCTTGGAGCAACATATAGATGGGTTTTGTTTTTTTATCCATTCTGATACCTTTTGTCTTTTGACAGGGGCATTTAGCCCATTAACATTCAGGGTAACTATTGAGAGATATGAATTTAGTGCCATTGTATTGCCTGTAAGGTGACTGCTACTGTATATGGTCTCTGTTCCTTTCTGATCTACCACTTGTAGGCTCTCTCTTTGCTTAGAGGACCCCTTTCAAGATTTCCTGTAGAGCTGGTTTGGTGTTTGCAAATTCTTTCAGTTTTTGTTTGTCCTGGAAGCTTTTAATCTCTCCTTCTATTTTCAATGATAGCCTAGTTGGATATAGTATTCTTGGCTGCATGTTTTTCTCATTTAGTGCTTTAAAAATATCATGCCAGCTCTTTCTGGCCTGCCAGGTTTCTGTGGATAAGTCAGCTGCCAATCTAATATTTTTACCATTGTATGTTACAGACTTCTTTTCCCGGGCTGCTTTCAGGATTTTCTCTTTGTCACTGAGACTTGTAAATTTTACTATTAGGTGACAGGGTGTGGGCCTATTCTTATTGATTTTGAGGGGCGTTCTCTGAACCTCCTGAATTTTGATGCTCGTTCCCTTTGCCATTTTGGGGAAATTCTCCCCAATAATTCTCTCCAGTATACCTTCTGCTCCCCTCTCTCTTTCTTCTTCTTCTGGAATCCCAATTATTCTAATGTTGTTTCGTCTTATGGTGTCACTTATCTCTCGAATTCTCCCCTCATGGTCCAGTAGCTGTTTGTCCCTCTTTTGCTCAGCTTCTTTATTCTCTGTCATTTGGTCTTCTATATCACTAATTCTTTCTTCTGCCTCATTTATCCTAGCAGTGAGAGCCTCCGTTTTTGATTGCACCTCATTAATAGCTTTTTTGATTTCAACTTGGTTAGATTTTAGTTCTTTTATTTCTCCAGAAAGGGCTTTTATATCTCCCTAGAGGGTTCCTTTAATATCTTCCATGCCTTTTTCGAGCCCAGCTAGAACCTTGAGAATTGTCATTCTGAACTCTAGATCTGACATATTACCAATGTCTGTATTGATTAGGTCCCTAGCCTTCGGTACTGCCTCTTGTTCTTTTTTTTGTGGTGAATTTTTCCGTCTTGTCATTTTATCCAAATAAGAGTATATGAAGGAGTAAGTACAATACTAAAAGGGTGGCAATAACCCCAGGAAAATATGCTTCAACCAAATCAGAAGAGATCCCAAATCGTGAGGGGGGAGAAAGGGAATAAAAAGGTTAAAAAAGGGAGAAAGAAAAAAAAAGAAAAAAAGAAAAAAAAAGAAAAGAAAAAAATTAAAAAAAAGAAAACGAATAAAGAAAAATATCAAAAAGAAAAAATATATATATTAGATAAACTAGTTAAAAAACGTTAAAAAAGAAAAGGGTAAACGTTAAAAAAAAAGTTTTACCAGAAGGCGAGAAAAAAAAGAAAAAAGAAAAAAGAAAAAAATTAAATTAACCGAAAGACTAAAAAAAATCACAGGGAGAAAGCCATGAGTTCCGTGCTTTGCTTTCTCCTCCTCTGGAATTCTGCTGCTCTCCTTGGTATTGAAACCGCACTCTTTGGTAGGTGCACTTGGTCTCGGCTGGATTTCTTGTTGATCTTCTGGGGGAGGGGCGTGGTGTAGTGATTCTCAAGTACTTTGCCTCAGGCGGAATTGCGCTGCCCTTACCAGGGGCCAGGGTGAGTGATCTGCTCAGGTTTGTTTTCAGGAGCTTTTGTTCCCTGAGCGCTTTCCGTAGAGTTCCGGAGGACAGGAATACAAATGGCGGACTCCTGGTCTCCGGCCTGGAGTAGCCGAGAGCCCAGGGCCCCACTCCTCAGTGCGCCCTCAGAGAACAGCTCCCAATAACTCCTGTCTGCCTGCCCTCTGCTCTGTCTCTGTCGCCAGCTTTCCTGTTCCAATACCCGCAAGCTCTGCGACACTCAGACACCCCCGATTCTTCTGTGACCCTGCGGGACCTGAGGCCACGCTGACCCCGTATGGGCTTCGCCCCTGTTTACCCTCTGGAGCGATGTCCCTCAGCGGAACAGACTTTTAAAAGTCCTGATTTTGTGCTCCGTTGCTCTGCCGCTTGCCCGGAGCCAGCCCCTCCCCCCGGGGTGTGTCTTCCCGTCGCTTTGGATTCACGTCTCGGCCAGTCCTACCTTTCCTAAAGTGGTCTTTTTTCTGTTTCCGGAATTGCTGTTCTTCTTCTTTTCGATCTGCCGATGGATTTGCAGGTTTTTGCAATTTTTAGATAAGCTATCTAGCTGATCTCCTGGTAGTTGAAGTAGTCTCAGCCTGCTACTTCTCCGCCATCTTGACTCCTCCCCCTCTGTTTTTAGTCTTTAATATGTTAGTCTTGCACTAACTTTTGTTAAATTTATTCCTAAATATTTTTGATGTTATTATTAAATGAAATCATTTTCAAAATGTCATTTTCAGATTATTTATTGCTTTTTTGGGTATCTTTGTATATTTTTGTATATTTTTATATACTGATCTTGTATCCTCCAACTCTAATGAATTCATTTATTAGTTTTGATTCTATGTGGAGTGCATGTGTATTCTTTTTTTTGCCTAATTTCCCTGGCTAGAACCACCTGTACAATGTTTAGTAGATGTGGCACGAGTGTACATTCTGGTCTTGTTTCTATTTGAGCACCACTTCTTAGAAAATCAACACAATACACATTTACTCCAAACTTTATTTAGTTCATCGTTAAGAGTTCTTCCCAACCAAACTTTTTATTTTTATTTTTTTATAAACATATAGTGTATTTTATCCCCAGGGGTACAGGTCTGTGAATCGCCAGGTTTACACACTTCACAGCACTCACCATAGCACATACCCTCCCTAAGGTCTATAATCCCACCCCCCTCTCCCGAGCCCCTTCCCCCCAGCAACCCTCAATTTATTTTATGAGATTAAGAGTCACTTATGGTTTGTTTCACTCCCGATCCCATCTTGTTTCATTTATTCTTCTCCTACTCTCCCTAATCTCCCACGTTGCATCTCCACTTCCTCATTAGGGGGATCATATGATAGTTGTCTTTCTCTGACTGACTTATTTCTCTAGCATGATACCCTCTAGTTCCATCCACATTGTCACAAATGGCAAGATTTCATTTCTTTTGATGGCTGCATAGTATTCCATTGTATATATATACCACATCTTCTTGGTCCATTCATCTGTTGATGGACATCTAGGTTCTTTCCATAGATTGTCTATTGTAGGCATTGCTACTATAAACATTCGGGTGCACGTGCCCCTTTGGATCACTACGTTTGTATCTTTAGGGTAAATACCCAGTAGTGCAATTGCTGGGTCATAGGGTAGTTCTATTTTCAACTTTTTGAGGAACCTCCATGCTGTTTTCCAGAGTGGTTGCACCAGCTTGCATTCCCATCAACAGTGGAGCAGGGTTCCCCTTTCTCCGCATCCTTGCCAGCATCTGTCATTTCTCGACTTGTTAATTTTAGCCATTCTGACTGGTGTGAGGTGGTATCTCATTGTGGTTTTGATTTGTATTTCCCTGATGCTGAGTGATGTGGAGCACTTTTTCATGTGTCTGCTGGACATCTGGATGTCTTCTTTGCAGAAATGTCTGTTCATATCCTCTGCCCATTTCTTGATTGGATTATTTGTTCTTTGGGTGTTGAGTTTGATAAGTTCTTTATAGATTTTGAACACTAGCCCTTTATCTGATAGGTCGTTTGCAAATATTTTCTCCCATTCTGTCAGTTGTCTTTTGGTTTTATTAACTGTTTCCTTTGCTGTGCAAAATCTTTTGATCTTGATGAAATCCCAATAGTTCATTTTTGCCCTTGCTTCCCTTGCCTTTAGCGATGTTCCTAGGAAGATGTTGCTGTGGCTGAGGTCAAAGAGGTTGCTGCCTGTGTTCTCCTCAAGGATTTTGATGGATTCCTTTCTTAAATTGAGGTCCTTCATCCATTTTGAGTCTATTTTCAAGTGTATCGATAGAGGGCACATACCTCAGTATTATCAAAGCCATCTATGAAAAACCCACTGCAAATATCATTCTCAATGGAGAAAAACTGAGAGCTTTCCTGCTAAGGGCAGGAACACGGCAGGGATGTCCATTATCACTACTGCTATTCAACATAGTACTAGAAGTCCTAGCCTCAGCAATCAGACAATGAAAGGAAATTAAAGGCATCCAAATCGGCAAAGAAGAAGCCAAACTATCACTCTTTGCAGATGATATGATACTATATGTGGAAAACCCAAAAGACTCCACTCCAAATCTGCTAGAACTTGTACAGGAATTCAGTAAAGTGTCAGGATATGAAATCAATGCACTGAAATCAGCTGCATTTCTCTACACCAACAACAAGACAGAAGAAAAAGAAATTAAGGAGTCAATCCCATTTACAATTGCAACCAAAACTATAAGATACCTAGGAATAAACCTAACCAAAGAGGCACAGAATCTATACTCAGAAAATTATAAGGTACTCATGAAAGAAATTGAGGAAGACACAAAGAAATGGAAAAATGTTCCATGCTCCTGGATTGGAAGAATAAATATTGTGAAAATGTCTATGCTACCTAAAGCAATCTACACATTTAATGCAGTTCCTATCAAAGTACCATCCAGTTTCTTCAAAGAAATGGAACAAATAATCCTAAAATTTATATGGAACCAGAAAAGACCTCGAATAGCCAAAGGAATAATGAAAAAGAAAGCCAAAGTTGGTGGCATCACAATTCCGGACTTCAAGCTTTATTACAAAGCTGTCATCATCAAGACAGCATGGTACTGGCACAAAAACAGACACGTAGATAAATGGAACAGAATAGAGAGCCCAGAAATAGACCCTCAGCTCTGTGGTCAACTAATCTTCAACAAAGCAGGAAAGAATGTCCAGTGGAAAATAGACAACCTCTTCAATAAATCTGTTGGGAAAATTGACAGCCACATGCAGAAAAATGAAATTGGACCATTTCCTTATACCAAACAAACTTCTAATGAAACTTCTGACACATAGCAGTGTTCAGTTAATAGCATTGAGGGAGAACCTATGATAAAATGCAGAACATAACTTCCCTTTAAAACTCATCTTTGGGGGCACTTGGGTAACTCAGTGGGTTAGGCATCTGCTTTCAGCTCAGGTTGTGATCCCAGGATCATGGAATTGAGCCCTGTATCAAGCTCCCTTCTCAGTGGGGTGCCTGCTTCTCCCTCTCCTCCCTGCTTCTGCACTCCCTCTCTCTCTTTAATAAATAATCTTAAAAAAATAAAAAAACTCTCTTACTAGGGAAAGAGAATGCCTTCTTACAGAGGGCAAAAATGATAAATGTTATAAGAGAATTGCAGGTAAAATACTTTCACAGGACAGAGGGAAGACATTCCATGAAAAAATCATAGAAGACGGAGAGGAAGGAAATGTTTGATTGAGTCTAGTAGAAAATGCAATGCTAGAAAATACAGTGACAGAGAGCTTAGGTTTTTAAGTGAGGCAAAAAAATAAATAAAACATAGCAGTGTTAAACCAGGCAGTGTCTTTAGGGACCCATGAGTAAATTCAGTTTTAAGAAGCTTAAATTATCCTTGGGAATTAGTTTGAAATAAGGGTCAGGAGCTTCTGAGAGCATGAAGGGAACTAATGACAAGGACAATAATTTTTAAATAGTGTAATTATTTAAATATTTGGACTAGAGATATTATCATATCTAAGTTTTAATGGAACTTAGTATGTACAAGGCACTATTCCATATATTTGATATATGTAACAGAGTCTTTTAGTAAACCTTCACCAATTTCCAACAAAGGCTGCTTTCTGAGAATACCTCAAGAACATTTGAGGTACATGTTCTGTACCTCAAGTACAGAACACCTGTCTGTACTTGAACTATTTCCTTCTGGGTGCAGGAACCCACAAATCACACAGAATAAAGACAAGAACAAGGACAAGACAGATATTCTGGATAGTTAATGATCCTGGAAGCAGACCTCAGACAATGGCAAATAAATAAACAAATAAATAAATAAATAAGGCAGATAATCCTCCATCATCCTTGGCTTTGGTGGGAATAACTATCAGCTGTGTTCTTTATTGTCTCCCATTGGAGTGAAGTTCTAGTTGATGACATCTGTAGCTTACTTGATATCATGCCCTTGATCTATGTCCTTCTCTTCCCAGATTTATTCTCCCACTCCCTCACTATGTTTCCTAAAATCACTTGCATATTTTACTCACGGTCAATTTATGGTGGAACACATCCAGACAACATGTGTCAGCCCCTTTATTACTTACAATAAAGAGTATTTTATTTATTACTTACAATAAAGAGTATCTTCATTTTACAGATGAGGACACCAAGGTATAGAGAAGTTTAGTAATATGTTCAGGATACAAAATTAGAAAATGACACAGACAAAATTCAAACCCTGGCAGTCAGTCTCTTAACTTCTGTTAAAGACTGTGTCTTCTTTGCCCATAGTGATAGATCAATTCATCAGCTGTGTCTTTAATACTTTGCAGTGGCTCCCATGTCAATGGACTATGAGGAAGAGTATCTAGGATGTGTTTGTGGATAACAGTGCAATAAACAGAACCAACCACAGATGCTCATAGAGAATCCATGTTTTAGCAACCCCTCCCAGACTTTCCTGCTGCTCAGGGGTGGTTGTGGTGAGGAGGTGGGTGGGCAGGTGGGACAGGATGTATCATAAATCATTTTTTCTACTCATGAAAACACTAGTAGTGAACCCAAAGATGTTCCTGTTTTTGTGGATGGTAGCTGGGTTGCATTGAGAAGATCATTTCCACCAGACCACTTGACCTTGTCAATTTCAAATTTCATACCCACTGTTGAAGAGTCTTTGCGATACCTCTGCCTTCTGATTTAAGGAAACTGCAGGTATTTGAGAGCCTGCGGGCCAAAGGGGTGTGAAAATCAAAGGGGTGGTGGTAGCCATAAAGTCCAAAAAGGACCAAGTTGTGGGAGTGAAGTCTTCTGAATGTGTCTAGATTCAGTATGTTCTGTCACAATTGGGTCCTGCTATAAACTTGTGTATTGAGAGCAAACAATGCAAACCTCACAAACAGGGTTTAAAACTTACTGTTCCTTATAAGCCAAAGAATATTTTTATTATCTTGGTCAAGCTACTTTACATACCTGTCTACAAAGTCCTTATAAATAAATAGGACAAAGAATTGTTAGCTGTTGTAAAAAGATGTAAGCTTTTGATGCATTTTTGTTCAAACATTACGAGATACAGAAAGTAGGACTTTTTTTCTTTTAGGGGTGTTTTGCAGAAGGGATTGCTCTCAGTATCAGTTCCAAGAGATAGAGAGAAAAGGATTCTGGGGTCAAATAAATTAGGAAAGTGCTGTATATGCAATAACCTCTTCCAGAATATTCATAATACACATATGAACACAAAAGAGGTTCTAGAAAGTCCTACAGTGAAGAAACCACTTAAACTAGTACTTCCCGAATTTATTTGACTACAGAACATTTTATTCATCTAAAAACCATTCACATTCCACAGGACTCATTTTCTGTGCATATATTTTAGGAAACCATTTCCAGAGCAAAGAATGGATTGGGAGTTTTCTTTAGAAACAAAAAACCCAATGTGTTTAAAGTTTGAGCTCTGTAAACACAATTTGGTGGCTGCAAATGATTAGGAAAATGGTTTAATGAAAAACAGAGCAGGAGAAGCGAGAAACAATCACTGAAGAATTTTCTTGCAGTGGCATCTTGCTTTCCCACTGCACCATGTTTGTCCTGCTTATTTGACCAGAGGTCATTACTCCCTTCACTCATGTCCTGCTTCTGCTGGTCCTGTTCTTGCTCCCTATGGCCCCCCATTTGCATAGAAGAATAGTGTTAGAAAGGAATATACTATTTACTGAAGAATCTGTAGAATAGACAGGGGGCAGGTTTTTATCATGCAAACCTGCCCCCAGCAAACATTTTTATTATGCCAGGACTTTTAGTTGGTGTCCTCAAAGGGGGAATTCTTCACCCTTCTCTTCCATTTTTCCATTTCTTCTTCTCTCAGATCCTCCTAGAAGGCTCTAGGTACCACGTTGCAAATTCTGCTCTCTCTTGCTCCTACATCAGATTTTTATCCTCTGATCTGCCTATGTACACAAAGCTAGAAGCACCTCTAGTTACTACGATGTTCCATGATACAGGTAGCAATTTAATAGTTCTCTTTGTTTAATTGAGCAAGCTCTTTAGGATCTCAACCCCATTTAGTTTGTTCAAGTGTTTTTGTTTTTATTTTTCCCCCAAACACAGGAGTATTCCCATTTAGTATTCTAGTGAATGAAATGTCCTTACCAACTTTATTTTAAAAATTAAGAACTAATATGTTCCCCAAGTTTTCTTCTACTGTCTTCTTCTTCTACTGTGCCTTGACAACAAGGGTTTTACATTACTTTTTAATAAAATAAAATTGAAAGTGCTTCAACTAAAACTTTGATGTCTTCAAGATATTCTCCTGTTAATAAAATCTTTAAAAAAAAGGGGGGGGGGATGCTTGGGTGGCTCAGTTGGTTAAGCAGCTGCCTTCAGCTCAGGTCATGATCCCAGCGTCCTGGGATCGAGTCCCACATCAGGCTCCTTGCTCGGTGGGGAGCCTGCTTCTCCCTCTGCCTCTAGCCTGCCACTCTGTCTGCCTGTGTTTGTGCTGTCTCTCTCTCTTTCTTTCTCTCTCTCTAACAAATAAATAAAATCTTAAAAAAAAAAAAAGATATTCTCCTGTTAGAATTTCATAAAGAAAAATATCCCTAATATATAGGGGAATCTCTTTGGGATTTTACTGAGATAAGATTCCTAATAGAGTATCTCCAAAGTTTTTTCTGAGTCAGGTCTCTATAACAGACATTTGCATTTTGACAGCTCTATTTTTGTCTCTCCTGGTAGAGGGTGGTCATTGGGCATCTCAAAATACAAGACCGAGCAAGCTCAAATATAATCCTTTTAAAAATCAGGAGCTTAGTCAAAATGTTCATTAGCATAAAGGCTAATTGCTAATACCTAATTCCTTCTACCACTAATAGTGCCATTGTTAAAACCGCAATAAGGTGCTTACATGGAGCAGAAATAATATCATGTCCTCTTAGATAGATGGCCTTAGTGATTGAGAGTTCTACAGTTATATATATATATATTTATAGCACCTATTCATTTAAAAATCTTCTATTCTGTTAGTATTTTCTTACTAAACAAACTTAGCCACACCCAACCAGCATTTCTGGCAGGAAAATGGGGCCACATGTAGGCTTACATATTTATGAGAAGTTACATAGCATCTCTTAATTAATAGACATTAGAACAGTAGCATCAAATATTTTCTTTACTTTTTTGTTCCCATGAGTAAACCTAGTTTATCTTCTTAAACAATGGGATCTGCTGCGCCCTAAGCCAGTTGGGAAAACACCATTTATGAACCCGTAGGAACCAAACTGCAGTGACAGCAGATTTAGTAGGGTTGCTTTTAAAAATGAAAAGTTACTTTAAAAATGGCATAGAGAAGGCATGACACAATGCAGATTGAGACACATCTTCACTAGAGACTTGCATAAGTATTTAGATTTCTGATTTCCAGATGTCAAACTGGTAATATATTCTCTTCAAAATTATATTATAATTACCAAATGTGTCAATCACTTTTGGCAGCTACATTGCATTTGGGTCTAACTTCTGATGAATATATGGTGTGAATAATTATTCATTATGTAGGGACTGAGTTTTTCTAAAGGTTGGCCAGTTTCCTTTTCTAGAAAATTATCAGAGTAGATTAAAGAATGGGTATTCCGTTGGATCATATTCATAACTGTATAATGTTTTAATTGTACAATGCTATGTAGAAGTAATTTTTAGTAGTTAATATTTTATACAGTGCATTAGGGCCATATATCCAAATGCAAGATGACTATTAGATACATTCTCGTTTAAAAAAATGAAAATCTCTTTTGATATTTTCAGTCACTTTTATGAGAATGCTTATCCCATGATTTTTCCTCCTGAGAGTCATTACCTGTGCATTCTTACTTTCCCTTGTACAAAAAAGAAAATACATCTTAGAAGATCTGGGGGAAAAATACAGTGCCCTTCACAGTGTGAAAAAGGAAAAATGGGAATGATTTTTCGCCGTTAGTCCTATTTTATTGAGAATGTGAAAGTTCTAGGTACCTATCCTTGCATTAAGACTAGGAAAGTTTCTTCGTGGAGGTTTTGACGTCTTTTGTCACTGCTGCAGACCAGGCAGGTATGGAGTTGAGTAGCATCAAGTAAATGGTCTTTTTTTTTATCTCCACTTCCAACTTTTGAAATAGTTAGATATTTAGTTAAGTTTTTCTTCTAGAGAAATAATCTTTTAATTTTTATTTCCTTAATCATACCTTACTTTGTTGTTCATCCTTAGGGCAGCCCAATAGCCATATAGTTATTAAACCGTAAGAATTCTTCTCTGGTATCAAACATCATCTGCCTCTTGAGTGTTATCTCACTGTACATTTTATTTTCTGGTTTGTTTCTGGATTCCGTGGGTCCTGATCCCTGAGATTATCTCCTGACCACAGCTTTCTCTTGTTCTCTTATTCTCTTAAAGCTGATAACTGTTGTTATTGTATTAGACCTCATCGTCTCTATTAGGCCAATTCCCCATGCTGGGGTCATTTCCTGGGAAGAGCAGCCAACCAAAAAAAATGCAAATATATTTCCTTAGAAAGTTCATCAGGAAGTCTGAGCCAAAGTGGGTTGTATTGAATCATGGGTCAAGTGTGTGTAGCAGTTTTGTAATGAAACTCCCCTATTCTTTGATTCTTTACTTCCAAATACCAGAGATCACACCACCTATTTTCTGATCCCATTTGTTCAAATTGGGTTTCAATAGGTCTATTGGTATACAAATAGAATTGTGTAACTCACTGATGATTAGTTAGGTATACACTGTATAATACTGTGGAAAGAGGTCAGATTTGGGGTTAGAAATTATCAAACTTGGGTCTGGATTATTGCTTATAGTCACTGTGTGATCTTGAATGAGTCATCTGAACTCCCTCAATCTCATTTATAAAAAGAAAATATTAACAACGATGATAGTGATACCTAACTAACTTGCAAGATAGCTCTGAGGAATCATATAAAACTGCCTTTTTTTTTTTAAAGAAAATTGCTTTTTTTTTTTTTACAAGATTTTATTTATTTATTTGACAGACAGAAATGACAAGTAGACAGAGAAGCAGGCAGAGAGAGAAAGGAAGAAGCAGGCTCCCTGCCGAGCCGAGAGCCCGATGTGGGGCTCCATCCAGGATCCCTGAGATCATGACCTGAGCCGAAGGCAGAGGCTTTAACCCACTGAGCCACCCAGGTGCCTCAGGAAAATTCTTTTTAATCATGAAAAAATACTGACAATTTTAAACTGACAGGTTTTATTTTCTATTTAGTACTTGGCCTTCTTCTAATTGGCAACAAGGACCCATCCTGTAGTTCCTGTGAGTTATATACCCTTTAAGCACCTTCTCATTCCTGATCAGACCAGAAAGATCTGAGAACATGGCCCTTTCCATTTTCAGTTGGGTGAGTTCTGTAACTCTTAGCCTGAGGAGGTGAGGATCTGCACATCCTGGGTAGGCAATGACATAGTCAACAAGAATTCACATGAAGGCACAGGAAAATGCAAGTATGGGAGATCACCTCTTATTGTGGAAAGACCATAAGCCTTAGAACCAGACAGACCTGGCTTGAAGATTATCTCTACTAGGTACCAGCTTACTATGTGATCTTAAGGCATGCTACTTAATCTCCTTCAGCCTCTGTTTCCTCACTATTCAAAATGAGAAATAAAATCCATTTGTAAAATTGCATATTGAACAATTAGCCCATGGTAGATACTGTTATTCACGTTCACAGAATGTTTCTACAAAAGTATGTGGAAAGTTTTCTAGCTTAGCTTCCTGAGAGGTATTTCACCTTGAGGTGTGATAAATGCAACAGGTAGCCTGGAGGGCTCTCATACTTAATATGTTGCTTTCCTGGAGACTCACATTTGGGGATATTCCTTCAGTGGGCATGTGAAATAATTCTACTAAGAGCTTAGTGTGTGGAATGGCTTTAACATTCATTTTTAGACGGCATATGAACCTGTTATTTCCTCATCAAAGGAGTAAAGAGAGCAACATTTAGGTTTGGGGGAGCCTGCATGGGGCAGGAATTTGGCAGCAGAGATCTTTTTCCTGAAAGTTCTAGAATCTTTGGATATGGGAAGCACATATGTTTAACTTTTAGAGGACAGAGGAAGTGAGAAAGGAAACTGCTTTAATGGCCTTAAAATCTCAACTAAAAGAGGCTATATTTGGAGACAGAAAATTTAGATTTTGAATCTTAGCTTACTGTTTTCAGGTTTTGTGATCTCGGGCAAGTCTCTTAAGCTCTCTGAATCTACAGAGGGAAAATGTCACTACTACTAATAATCACAAAAGCAACATTAGTTAGAATAATACTGCATCATAAAATTTTTTGTGAAGATTAAAATATTTGAAGTATTTAAAATTTCTGTTTAATAGGGATAAAACAAGTTACAACAACAGTATATATTGGGAGGTCTTAATTTTTGTTCAGTTCACTTCATTCTCTCTTGTGATAAAGAAAACAGCAGTCCTATGAGCCACCCCTCTTTTCACCCTCTTATTGCTGTTTTTTTTTTTAAAGATATTATTTATTTATTTGACAGAGAGAGAGAGAGAGAGAGCGAGCGCAAAAGTGGGGGGACCGGCCAGCAGAGGGAGAGGGAGAAGCAGGCTTCTGCTGAGCTAAGAGCCATGCATGGGGCTGGATCCCAGGCTCCCTGAATCATGACCTGAGCTGAAGGCAGACACTTCAAGACTGAGCCATCCACATGCCCCTTGCTATTGTATTACTGCTGTAAACATTCTTGCACATGCTTCCCAGAATTCATGTGCTAGTTTTTTCTCTAGGTTATTGTTTAGTCAGGGTTCCATCAGGAAATCAGAAGTCTTTCAAAATAATGTAGGAGTTTAATATAGAGGAGTAGAGACTTACACAATCATTGTAAGGACAGGCTCTGTGGAGAAAGTGTATTAAAGAATGAGATATGATAAAAATCTTAGGAGAGATTTGCTGACTCTTTGGAATTTGAGACTGTCAAGGAGAACTGCTATATATAGGGAAATTTCATAAGCCCTGTTTGAAGAAATTTAGTGCACTCATGGGTTAAGACTCTAAGAAAAATTGATAATGGACAGAGTGTGCAAAAATAAACTGCTGAATTTATAAATGTTCTAAATGACAAAGCAAACCAGAATGTATCCATAGAAATCAATTTGTTTTCATAGACACAGTTTCAATTGAACTTTACTTTTTTTAAGGGCACTTTGAGTCGATGGAAGGAGGGAATATTTAAGGAGAGGTGGCTGCAAGAGTTGTGAAGGCAGTTGAAAGACAGTGGAAGGTCACAGTTCTTCAATAGACAAGTCATGGATTTGGTGGATTTGGGTCCTGACTCAGAAACATGGCCATTAGTATACTTTTGAGAAAAGTATATCACCTCTCAGAGTCCAATTTTCATCATTATAAGATGAGCATAATATCAGTCAAATTATAACAGGAACATTATTGGTAAGCTTGATAAATAAAGAAGAAGCACAAACTGTTATTATGTAAGATAAATATAATGTGACTAAAACAAAAGCTCCAATTTCATAATATAATTGCATGGACCAGTCAAGTAGGACCTCTTAACTATTTTAGTGTCATGAAAGACCAGGCCTTTAGCTTGAAGTAGGAAATGGGGGTGGGGGGAATAAAATGGAGTCTATCTGGCTGCTTGATTCTTACTTAGTATCTCTCTTCTGACAGAGAGTTAGCTTTATGTTCAGAAGGGCAAAGCAGGGATAGTTAAGACAGACTTGAAGTCTAATGCTTGTGAAGACATAATGACTTTACTTTTGGCAAAGATTTACTTAATGCCTACTATTTGCTGGACTCTGTGAGAAGCTGGGGATGAAGGGGTGAATAGAGCAGAACAAGCCCTTGATCTCACAGTCCCACAGTCCTATGGGCACTTCACAGAATAGCCTATTGCTGTTTTCAAAGAAATTATAGTCCTAGGATACTAAGTGAAATTGAACAGACCTTTTAACATAACATAACATAACATAACACTTTAACCTTTAACATAACACTAGCTTTATGTTGAATGAATAAGGAATTGGATCATTGTTGATTATTTAAGAAATTTTTAAGAACAGAGGACCTCTGGGGCGCCTGGGTGGCTCAGCTCAGTGGGTTAAAGCCTCTGCGTTAGGTTCAGGTCATGATCCCAGGGTCCTGGGATCGAGCCCCGCATCGGGCTCTCTGCTTAGCAGGGAGCCTGCTTCCCCCCTCTCTCTGCCAGCCTCTCTGCCTACTGTGATCTCTGTCTGCAAATAAAATAAATAAAATATTTAAAAAAAAAAAAGAACAGAGGACCTCTGGAAGGAGATAAGCAAGTATTAACTCTTAATTTCACGGAGCTTCAATCCTTTACTTATAAAATAGGGATGAGTCTTCAAAAGGCCCTAGATATTTAGTAAAATATCTTATTGTATCCTTTAAATGAGGTGGGAAAATTGTCAGATACATAGATTTGTAATCTACAGATTCTTGAGTTATGATTTTGAAGTGATAATTAGATTTTTAAAAATTCATCCTAAATTTAACCAGTTTTTTTAACCAATAATTTAAATGAGTATATAGAAGACACAATTATTAGATTTTATTGGCAAATTAAGATAGCATAAGGATAAAGGTATAATTTAGTTTTCTGTTCTTAGAAGAAAACAGAATTCTGTCACTTAGAGGCATTCTGTATTAAGAGGAACAAGATAAATTGTTTGCTTCCATATTAGAAAAAAATCAAAGTCAGACAAGGATTATGTTAATCTTGTGGCATAAAGACAACATTTAGCCTTTTCGAGTCAAGTATCTATCAAAAACTAAAATTTTAGGATCCCATCTCAGTGAGCCTGGACTTCGTGAAAGGCTTCAGCCCTTGTATGAAATTGGAGCTCTTTGTGAGTAATCAGGGATCAAACTAGTCATGATTCTGGAAAAGTGTGTCAGAGATTAGGGGAAACCAGAACTTCTGATAGGACTCAGCTGCTAGGGCTCTTACCAAAGACCACCATATATTAAGCTTGGAGTAGTGCAGCTAATCTCAGACTTCCTACTAATAGGGATTGTGCTCTTAGGATGTTGGCTCTCTTGGTTAGGGTTGGATGGAGTCTGTGTATTTTTAGCCTCAAGGACTCCATCTGAGTGGGAAAAGGAGAAAAGGAACTGTTCAAATTCCTGATCAAGCATTAAGTGGCAAGATGTTCTTTTGGGACTTATTCAAGCAGGAGTTTTATGACTATAGAGCTTGATTTTAGAGGAATGATTGTTGAATTTATGAGCATTTGGACTAGATGGATATTAAGATGCCATTCAACTTCTTTCCATGATTCTATACTCAACATATAGGTAAGCCTAGCTCTGTGGATGTCTTTTATTTGCCTTTATAGCTGCTTTTTGTCCTGGGGACTTTGCCAATACTTTGAGACAAATCATTTCCTAAGCACATAAGCAGGAGAAGAATTTCTTTCTCTCTTTTTTCTTCTTCCTTTTTTTCTTTTTTTCCTTTAGAAAGATACAAATGACCTACAACACTTGGCGAGCACATGGTTTCTGGCACAAGGTAAATTCAAAGAGGTTTTGTGAACAGCATAATTCAGTCAGTTGGGAATGAAGAACAATATACTTTAAAGAATACCCGAAACCTGGACAGAAAGGAGGCAAAATGGGATAGTCTGTTGATCTCCTTGGTACACACAGCTGTGCTCAGAACAGATACCATAAGGGCAGTGGGTCTGAGAAGATAAAGCTGCTTTCCTTTTATTGAGCAGTTCTATTGTGAAGGCAAGGTCAAAAATGCTAATCAAGCAGCAGAAACCCGAGTCAAATTGCATAGGCTACAAGGGCCTGTTCCTCAATGCTAATTAATGTTATCACAGAAGATGGTAAAAATGAGAATATTACCTACTTGTAAATTAATAGGATATGCTGAAACATACCACAAGGGAGGAATTGCCCATGCTAAATAGTATAAAAGAGATTGCCGCTGGCAATTGGTTACTGGTAAAGAGGTTTCTACATTATGTATAAACTCTAGGAGATATGACTTGAAGTATGCCATGAATCTTTAATTGAGAGAAAATCATTTGTGCAGGATAAAGTGTGACGGCAAACCCATACGTCTTTTTTTATTATCTATATAGAATGTTGATTGTGAACTATTTGAAAAAAATATGTTGCACTAAATTATTATGCCATGATCAGATCAGATCAGTAATGTACGTGTCTATATTTGCTACAGAAGTCAGCAGGTTATCTGTATTTTGAGTTGTCGCCTTTGACTGCAGTCTAATTGCTAACTGCTGTTACATGGAACTTAAACTAGGTTGATTCATTGATGTAATTCCCAGAAAAGCCAAGAAAAATCTATTTCAATGATTTTGGAAGTGGGACCTAACTTTTCTTTATTGTAAATTCAATTTTTATTAGATTTACCTAAAAAGTGGAGAGAGAGGGAGAAGAAGGTCTTGGTAGGATAAAGGAATGAAAAATAAAAAAGGTGTTGAATGAAAACTAGGTTGAGAGCCTGATACAGCCATTCATAGATTATGTCTCATACCTAAAATTCTAGAGTGTTTTGAAGTAAATACACTAATATCATTCAGTGGTCATAAACTTATAGAGCCCATTTATTATTAATTTTAAAAATAACATGTACCCTTTTATGTCTTATTCTCTCATACTCCAAATATGTGGAGTGAC
Organism: Mustela nigripes; assembly: GCF_022355385.1. Lineage (NCBI taxonomy): Eukaryota > Metazoa > Chordata > Mammalia > Carnivora > Mustelidae > Mustela > Mustela nigripes. Next base: position 82,417,491 of record NC_081558.1, on the reverse strand, counting down.
ATGCTTCCTAGTTTTTTGTTTTGTTTGGTTTGGTTTTGGTTTCGGTTTGTTTACCCTATACAATTAACTAGTCAGCTAATTTCTATCTGTTCTTTTATGGTTGTTGTTAAATGTTCTCTCATTATTCCTTCTGTTGTTATCCTTAACCTTGTGGTTTTTATCTTTATCAAAGTCATCAACCTCCTTTTTGTCACTATTGATCAGAAGCTGCCATTGCTCAAAAAAATAAAACTAAACTAAGAAGAACCATCTGCCTTTGCTTATCTTACCTAACTTTCGTACACCATTTACCTTTGTTTGTCATTCTTACCAGACCCTCTGGCTTCCATACCTACATGATTTTGATTTTCCTCCCATTTATTCTTATAATTTTTGTCTTCTTATATAGGAAGATCTATTTTTTGCAAACTTAAAATATTGTAGTTCTTCAAGAATCTTCGTTTCTCTCTTCTCAAACTACAGTGTCCCTGAGAAAGCTCCTACATGCCTTCAGTTGTTCTTAGGAGACTGATGTCTCCTAAATATTTATCTCCAAGTCATATCCATTCCTGACCTTCAGACTGGCATATGATCAGATTCATTTGGCTTGTGCTCTGACATCTCAAACTCATTTTGTTCAAAAGCAGACCTGTCATCTTTTCCCCATTTTGCTAATTTTCTCAGTTCCATAGCAAAGTGACAGGTTCCATGCTCTACTCAATTTCCCAAGACCCAAATGTCATCTATCAGCTCTTCTCTCTTTAACTTGAACACCCATTACTTTATATTCTGTTAGTTCTGTACCTCATAACTCTGTCTTGAATCCTCCCATTTCTTCCCTTTGCCTAACATATCATCTTTCACCTGGATTTCTGTAACAGTCTCTTGAATATTTTGCCTTCAGTCTTGGCCAAACTTAGAATATGCTGAATGATCTTATTTACACACAAATTTAGAATGTATGGTTATCCTGGTTCAAACCCTTCGGTAGATCCCCATCACCCCCACATTTAAGATTTCTGACATTGACTGCAAGCTCTTACTTTCTATTTGCAGTTTAATTTTCTGTCTGGTCTTTTGCTTATTCCTCCCTGGAAAATTCAGTCACTCTGAATTTCTTTAAAATTTCCAGCCATTCTCATTTCTGGTGCATTGTGCATGGTCCTTCCTGTTCCTGAATCATTCACTTTTTCTCCTCTATTCTTCACAGTCTTTGCCCGATTAGTTCCTAATCTTGCTTCAGTCCTTAGCTATGTGTCATCTCTCTGATCTCTGATGAGTGTAGCAGTTCCTCTACATGAACTCTGTGTTGTTTGTCTCATGCTATATTGTAATGTCCTACTTACTCATCTATACCTCTTCCAGATTTTGAATTCCTTGAGTCCAGGGAGTATACCTTTCTGCCCTTTCTTCAGTTTTCAGTTTAGTAGCCAATAAATATTTGTCAAGTGAATAAGTGTAAGCAGAGTCCTTACACTTTACACTTGATTGTAATCTCCGAATTCAATGGATACTATACTAGAATTTTACCTACCATACTAAAATCATCTACGTTTTAAACTGGAATTCAGAATTAATCTATTATGATTCTATTATTCTGATTCAGAATTAATCTATTATGAATCTTATTTGGAATAAGATTCCAAATCTTATTCATATTCCACTAATTCCTGACATACCATAAAAATTACTGAAGTAGCTGATCTGACATGATAACCATCACCATCAACTCTGGCCCTCCACCTGTCATACTACTTACTATTCTCGGAGGGTGATATGGTCATAGTATCCTTCATTCTTTTAATTTTTTTAATGACACATATAATATGTAAGAGTATGCATAACATATAAGCACATTTTAAAACAAAAATAATGAAGCAGGGGCACCTGGGTGGCTCAGTCTGTTAAGTGTCTGCCTTCGACTCAGGTCATGATCTCAGGGTCCTAGGATCGAACCCCACATCAGGCTCCCTGCTCAGCAGAGAGCGTGCTTCTCCCTCTCCTCCCACTTGTGCTCTCACAATCTATGTCTCTCAAATAAATAAATAAAATCTTTAAAAAATAAAAAAATAAAAAAGCAAAATTCTATATATCAATCATATTACTCAAACATTAGAACATCATCAACATTGTTCAGGACCCTGCAGGCCTCACTCAGATTGTAATTCATTTCCTCCTACCTTAAATGTAATCACTAACCTGAGTTTTATGTTTATTATTCTATTGTCACACTTAAAGTCTTACCTACCTACTTACTTACTTTTTTACTGTTTTATATTTTCTGTGTCTGTCGATTGATTTCATTTTTTTTAAAAAGATTTTATTTATTTATTTGCCAGAGAGAGAGAGAGTGTGCACACAAGCAGAGGGAGCAGGAAAGGGAGAAGCAGACTCCTTGCTGAGCAGGGAACATGATGTGGGGCTCGATCCCAGGACCTGGGACCATGACCCAAGCTGAAGGCAGACGTATAACCCACTGAGCAACCCAGGTGTTCTACACTTTAAGTTTCAAATATATAAGCATGAATTTTTAAATAATGTATTATTTAGGTTTTTCATGTTCAGGGTGTTTGTATAAAAACATTAACTGTGTTTTTTCCTAACTCTTTATTCTCAATGTTATGTTTCCGGAATTCAGCCATGTAGTAGCTATAGCTAATTTATTTTTATTGTTAAAAAAGTCCATTAAAATTTATATATTCAGGGGTGCCTGGGTGGCTCAGGTGGTTAAATGTCTGCCTTCGGCTTGGATCATGATCCCAGAGTCCTGGGATGGAGCCCTGCTTAGTGGGAGCCTACTTCTCCCTCTCCTTGCTGCTTGTGCTCTCTCTTGCTATCTCTGTCACTATTTGTCTCTCTCTCAAATAAATAAAATTTTGAAAAAAGTACATATATTTCATTTTATATGTATTTTTCCCTCTTTCAGAATGTTTATATTCAGACCCATGAACAAAATTATTTTGTAATTTTCCTTTAAAATTTCCTTCTATTAAAAACATTTCATATATATGAAATTATATTATGAATATGAATTTATATTATATAAATTATTTTTATATTTATACAATATATGTTTATATATTTTCCCTCCCTCTTTTGGGATGTTTGTAATCAGGTTCAGGAATATAAATGTTTGTAATCAGGTTCATGAATGTAATTGTTCAAGGTGCCACCCAGGTACCCCAGAATATATAACTTTGGACAAAGTACTTCTATTTTTATATCTTTTCCTGATTTGGTGTTTGTTGTGTTAAATTCATAAAGTAAGTTGGAAAGTTTTTTTCTACCTAAAAGAAAGGAATTTTTTCTTCCTTCAATGTTTAATTAATTTTGCCTCTAAAATCATATAGGTCTGGGGTTACTTGGGTAGTTTGCCATAGTTATTTGGGATAGATTCAGTTACTTTCATGGCTATAAGATTATTTAGGTTCTCTATTACATCTTGAGTCAGTTTTTGTAATTTGTATTTTCCTGGAAATTAATTTCATAAACATTTTGGGATTTATTTGCATGTGTTTCAAAATATTCTTAATATTTATTCTCATATATTTTTATTCCTACACTTCAAATTAGACAGGAGGCTCATTTATTTTATTAGCCATTTTCTTTTTTTTTTTTAAGATTTTTTAAATTTTATTTATTTGACAGAGAGAGATCACAGGTAGGCAGAGAGGCTGGCAGAGAGAGAGAGAGAGAGGGAAGCAGGCTCCCTGCCGAGCAGAGAGCCCGATGAGGGACTCGATCCCAGGACCCCGAGATCATGACCGAGCCGAAGGCAGTGGCTTAACCCACTGAGCCATCCAGGCGCCCCATTAGCCATTTTCAAACAACCAGTACTTATCTTTGTTTATCCTTTCTATTAAGAAAATGCAAATTTTTTGGATTTATTTTTAATTTCTTTTTTTTTTTTTTCCTGGATATTTTGTTTGTCTGCTATCTTAAGTTGGAGGCTTGGCTCATTGACTTTCAGAATATTTTCTTATATATGGTAAGCCTGTATATTTCCTTTTAAAGACTATATCACATAAGATTAATATATAGTATTTTTCTTATGTTCAGTGCTAAATATTTTCTTATTTACAAATTTATTCTTCAACATTAAACTCATTATTTAGCTATTGTTTTAAAAAATTACTTTAGGTGGTGACTGGGTGGCTCAGCTGGTTAAGTGATGGACTTGATTTTGGTTCAGGTCGTGATATCAGGGTTCTGAAGTCAAGTCCTGCATCTGGGCTCCATGCTCAGTGGGGAGTTTGCTTGAGTTTCTCTCTCTCCCTCTCTTACCCCACTCCCTTGTGTGCATGCTCACTCTGTAAAATAAATAAGTAAATCTGTAAAAAATTACTTTAGAATTCAAAAAATTAGTTAATTATAATCATGATTAATAATTATTAGAATTATGAAAATAAGTTTAATAATTTTACAGAATGTATTACATTGTACTTAGAGAGTAGTCTTAATTATTTCAAGTTTTAAAAATTTTCTGACCCTTTGTGGCAAGGTAAATGGATGGAATATGATCTACTTTAGTCAGTGGTTAGACCTGATGTTACATATGTTGTTTAGTTTGACCTTGTTCCTTGTGTTGTTTTAATGTTCTAAACTTTTACTTGTTTGATGTCTCTTATTTTGATGTTTGATTTCTTTCTTCTTGTGTTTGTGTTGTGTTTTACTTCATTTATTTTGACTACGTTATTATGCTCATATAAGTTTAGAATATCCCTCCTTCCTTTTAATCCTTCATTGGATTAAACCTTATATTAGTATGTTTTGTCTTTATTTCCGTGCCTTTTGCTTTTTTTTTTTTTTTAAGATTTTATTTATTTCTTTGAGAGAGAGAGGGAGCAAGTGGGCGGGGTTAGGAGTGGCAGGCAGAGGCAGAGGGAGAAGCAGATTCCCTGCTGAGGAGGGAACCCTACATAGGGCTCCTTCCCAGAACCCTGGGATCATGACTTGAGCCAAAGGCAAACCCTTAACCAGTTGAGCAGGCACCCCTACCTATTGCTTTAAATTCTATTTTCTCTTATGCTAGTAGAGCAAAAATAAATCTTATTATTTACCCAAAATATCTTTTCCATCATTTTACTTTCAGTCCTCTGTATTCTTAAAGGTTACATGTACTTTTATAAAGAACATGTAGATTATTTTTTTAATTTTAGGCAAAAATATTTGTAGTTTAATGAGAGATGTTAGAGCATTTTGTGTTTATTTTGATTATGGATTTAAGGAATATTTCTAAAATGGTTTTTGTGCTTTCTGTTTCTTCTGCTTTTTTTGATTGTTTTATCTTGAATTTTAAGATTGGTTGAGGTTATTGTTAAAATCGTAGTTGTGATTATCACTTAATGTTTTGTCTATACATACACTTTTTTGATACTCACCCTGAAGATTTTAACATGCATATTTAACTTATAAAAGAGAGATCTTCTGAGGTCATTTTCCTTCTTCCTGAAGTATACTTCATCATTTAGTAAAGATCTATTGGTGAAAATATTATCCAGTGATTTTTTTTTGTTTATGTTTAAAATGATCTTTTTTTTTTAATAGGTTTTATTTATTTGACAGAGAGAAATCACAAGTAGAAAGAGAGGCAGACAAAGAGAGAGAGGGGGAAGCAGGCTTCCCTCCAAGCAGAGAGCCCAGGGATCATGACCTGAGCCAAAGGCAGGGGCTTAACCCACTGAGCCACCCAGGTGCCCCTTCTTATTTTTGAAAGAAAATTTTGATGAGTATATAGTTCTGGATTTCATTTGAAGCTATATTCCACTGTTTTCTATTATCCAATATGAAGTCAATGGTCAAATTGCCAGATATTATTTGGTTTACTATTTTATCTCTTTTAAGGTGTTTCTCAGTTTTGTTATGGTGTAAATACATGTAGATATGTAGTTTTTTTTTTTATTTACAATATTAGACATTGTATTTATAATATTAGACATTCTTTGGGCTTCCTTGATTTGAATATTTGTGTCTTGCAGTAGCTTAGAAAAACTCTCTTCATTCATTTCTTCAGACATTTCCTACCTCTCGTTTTCTCTCTTCCTTCTCTCTGTTAATTTTAGTTAGTTTTGTGATAGACTAGCCCATTCTTTCCTCCATGTTGTTCACCTTCCCTGTTTTCCATCATTCTGCCTTCTGGTACATTCTTTCAAAATGCTTGCTTCTATATTCCAGTTCACTAATAACCTCTTAATTTGCATCTTATTTGCTCTTTATCCAATTCATTTAGTTTTTACACTCTTCTCATTTCAAAAAATTCTTTTTGTTTCTTTTTGAAATTGCCCATTTGTTTTTGATTGCCTTTTTAGGTTCTTTTTTATAACCTCATTTTTAAGAATAATATAAACATATTTATTGTTTTATATCTGCTAATTTTATGTTTATACTCTATGTGATCTGATTTGTGTCTTTGGGTACTTAATCATTTTTCATTGCAAAATTATTTTCTTTGCAGGATAATAATTTTAAGGCCTAGTTAAAGTGTGTTCCTTTTTTTTTAATTTTTAAAAAGATTTTATTTATTTAAATGACACAGAGAGATCACAAGTAGGCAGAGAAGCGGGCAGGTGGGGGGGAGGAGCAGGCTCCCTGCTGAGCAGAGAGCTGGATGCCGGGCTCAGTCCAAGGACCCTGAGACCATGATGTGAGCTGAAGGCAGAGGCTTAACCCACTGAGCCACCCAGGTGCCCATGAAGTGTGTTCCTTGATTATTTTTCATTGTAGTATTATTTCCTTCGAATGCTATTAGTATGATAATTTTGAGGGCTGGTTGCAGAATGTTGCTATAGGGAGAGTTATCCTTTGTTCCAGCAAGTTTCCTAGAGGCAGTACTACTGAGAACCACTTCAACTAAATTAGTATTCTTCTTTGGGTACTTGGAGACCTCCAGGTAGGATGAATACTGGCCTTTTATGAACATGTAGCTAGTATTTTCAGGGAAGACTTTTTCTTTTTGATTAGAAGCTGAAGTAGGCTGGCAGTCCCATTTCCTTCTCCTTCTTCAAACAGTGCACCAGACACACAAGATGCTGATGGTATAACTTTTGGGGGGTCCCGGTTTTATGTCTTTGTGTGAGTACATTTGATTCAAACTTCCATGTTCCTCAAGACCCCAGATTTTGACATTTGTCCCAACTAAGCCCTTTAAGTCTTAGTGTGTAGGCCACCTTGGATTGACACATGCCTCCAAGGTAAATACCAGAGAGGTAGTTACTTGCTTCTGCAGATTTTTCTCTCAAAATTTGACCAGGCCATCAGTTCACGTAAAACTTATAAAGGTCATGCTTTTTCACCTTTAAATGAAGCAGTTAGCAGTAAGAGTAGGTGATCTCTTCTGTTACGACTCTTTCAATATCTTCAAGTGGGTTTTTCAAACTGTCTATTTTAGGGATGAATTAACTGGTGGCCTTAATGGTAAAGAGAGGATGTTAACATATCATACCTTGTGAAGAGTGCTCTAAGGGACTGCAGGGGGCTGTATTCACTGGCTAGTAATGTTCAATGCTTGAGAACATTGCTTCATCCTGAAATGAGGATGTATACTCCATGGGATGACTTGCAGCTGTCATCTCATAAACAAATTCCAGATGCTGGTGATAGCTAATGTGTTGCTTCACCCAGGTAACATTACATATTAAAAGAACTCACTTGCAGAAAATACTTTGACACAAAGCAGACAGTAAAAATGTGAAAATGCCAGGCACTTCAGCAAAACTTTGATGCAAAGAAACCTTACTTGATATTATTCAGATTATGCCTACAGAGTAAAACCAATATATCACTATCAGTATTGAGGCAGCGATGCCAATATGTCTTCATTTGGGGTCAATAGATGTTGACCTACTTACTCTAGAAAAAGTGCAGCTGCATTTTTTCAGCTATCTCCAAAAATTAGTGACCATAGTTAATAGGATGTCCTAAAAAGTATACCACAATATTGGTACATAAAAGAAAATTTAAATAAATTGAACTAAAGAATTACCATTGTATCATTTTATTATTCTCCCTTTATAGCCCCTGTGTAAATGAAACTGCTTTCTTTGCTCTGTGAAGATAAGCAATTTCACTCCCCAGTCTGAATAGCATGGCACTGACGAACAGCTGTGAATGAATCAAGTACAGGGTAAACATACAAGACAGCAAATGATTTTGAAGCCCAACAGCCCATGAACAATAACTGTAATTAAACTCAATAAAGAACAAGTCAAGAGAAAAGATGCAGAGTAGAAAAAAACAATGGTAACAACAACAAAACTCCACAATAGCCAAACAGCCTGAAAAGATTGAAGGAAACCGGCAGAACACCAGAGAATTGCTGAAGCCACTGTGCTTTGCATTCACCTTAATAGATCATTTTATGTATCAAATACCAGTTTTCCTCCCAAGGGATCTAAAAGCTAAATTCATGGTCAATACATTCTTGAATATATTTACTGGATTTTGGAGTATGTAACAAATGATGGAGAAATAAAACATACCTTATGTTTCCTTCACTTTTATTTTTTTTTTCCTTTCGTAGTCATTTTAGCAGGTAATTTTCTGCATTTAATGGAAACACAGCATCTGAAAGTGTCTTTATTGGGGTAGTTTGTCATTTCCCTTGTTTGTTCCTAGCTTCTGACATTATTTATCTAGTGTTTTTCTCCCTGGTCTCATTTTCTTGTCTTCCTGTCACTCTTTGTCGGATGGGCCTGACAGTTCATTGATGTTTTTATAGAACCTGACTGTCGTATTTTCCAGATGCAACATTTAAAGCATATTGAAAAGTCATAAAAACACATATGCACACAGCAGTGTGGTTTTTTCCCAAGAGTGCATGGAAATAGAAGGTTAATGTGCCAGTTTACATAGCCACTTCTGTCTTATTAATGTGAAAGAAAGATTTTTATGTTTCTGATTTCACCTTCAAAAATCATCTTTCCCAATGTAAACTTGATCAGTTTCAGGAAGCCATACTAATCCAGCTGCAACTAATGGAGTGTGTGAGAATGATGTGAACAAAAATCAAATCAATGCCATGCAAAGGGTGATGACCCTATTTTGTTCAGAAGCAATGGGAAATATAAACCGACTTCTCTCTTTTGTGAAGTAAATCGAATAAATTGAATAAAGTCATTTTAAATTAGCCAGTGATAATCTCTTGCTGATGTGGCCGTGACATTAGCAGAAATAATAGGAAAAGGGATTCAATCTAAATTGAAAACAATCTGAAGCAGTGAGTATTTTACTGTCATTAAATTTTCCGTTTTGCAAGAGACTGGCACTCAGCTCTGTAGTATATTGAGTAACTCCTACAGATTTTTGTCAGGGTTTTATTATTATTTTGGAAATATGGTATATCCGAGTCTGTGTTCTCAAGACCCATGTTCCTAGATTTAAATTCCCATGGAACCTGGATGAAGCTGGCCATGTTCCTTAGATTCCCTGAGATTCTTGTTTGAAAATGAGGACCATAGTACCATGGTAACCACTAAGGAGAATTGTGCTGAGAATGCAAGATTTCACATACATAGAACATGGTCAGTTTCTTGGCACTTACCAGGAGTTCAGTACATGTTGTAAACCCCACCCCTACTTTGTTTCTCTGCTTGCTTCCTAACAGTAAAAGCCGATAATCAGATACTTAAGTGTCAAATAATTCTTATTTCGTAGCACATCTCTTATATCCATTTTAGGTATTAAGACACTTTGTTTTTCATTCTCCACTTTACATCCCTCTCTACTGTACAGTGACTTGTCTAAGAATGTACTGTTAGTAAGTTTCAGAGTGATTAGAAGGCAGGTTTTCCTGACTTTGGAACCCATATTCTTAACCACATTTAAACTTCTCTGCTTTCATAATGAACTGCGGAAGGACGGCAGGTTTGCTTCAGTCAGAAAACTACTCTCTTGATTCTGACACAATGTGTTTGCTTGATTTCTGGCCTCCCTAGGTGACCTATGGGCTCTCACAACATCTGTTGTCCTGTATTCACTTTCTATTGGTGTCTAACATAAATTACCACAAAACTGAGTGATTTAAAACAACATATATTTATTATCTTGTAGTTTCTGTTGGTTAAGAATCTCGGCATGACTCATCTGTATCCTTGGTGTTATAGTATCTCACAAGCCTGCAGTCAACTTTGGCAGTTTCACCTAAGGGCTCAACTAGGGAAGGATCTGCTTTGAAACTCCCTCAGTTGTTGGCAGCATTCAGTTTTTCCTTAGCTGTTGGCCTGACGACCACAGATCCTCACTGGTGCTTGGAGGCCACTGTTATGTGCTGAATTGTGTCCTTCCTTACCCTCCCAATTTATATGAATTTGAAGCCCAAACCCCCAGTATGCATTTGGAGGTGAGACCTCTACGGAGGTAATTAAGGTTAAATGAGGTCATCCCTTACCCAATAGGGCTGAGGTCCTTATACAAAGAGCAAGAGATCCCATAATTCTCTCTGTTCCCATGTGTGCATAGAGGAAAAAGCCATTTGAGTACACAGTGAGATGGTAGCCAGAAACCAACCCTGATGTGATGGCACCTTGATCTTAGACTTCCAGTCTCCACAACTATAAGAAAATAATTTTATGTTACTCAAGGCACTCAATTTGTAGCATTCTTTTATGGCAGCCTGGGCAGACTATTATAGCACTCTTAACTTTCTGCCATGTGGGTCTCTTCACCATGGTAGTTTGCTTCTTTAAAATGTGCAAGCTGGGAAAGTAATAGAATCAATCTGTTGGTAAGACAGAAGTCACAATATAGGAAAGCTCAGCTTTCCTATATATTCTGTCAATCACAGAATTGACATCCCTCTCAGGTTACTTAAAGGACCAGATTCCAAAGGCTGTGAATACCAGAAGGTAGTGTTCTTTGGGCCCATTTTAGGAGCTACCACACTTCCTGAATCTTAGGAGGCATGCCTGAATTTCAGGTTTGGAACTTTGGAGCTAATGGCCAATAGCAACTCTTGAGTGCTACCTAATTTTCCTTTCAATCTGAGTATGCTATGACCCCCTTTTTGTTTACTCTTTGGAATTACGTTATGAAGTTCTAGGGGTACCCTTCCTAGGGGTCTCTTCTTCGCATTCAAATAAGCAGTGAAATAGAGGTCTGTCTACTCTGAGGATTCTTTTCTACCCAACTGACATATTTCACTTTTTTCTTTATGACTTTGGCCTGGTCAAGCAAGGCTTGGGCATGTTTCTTATTCTTTCTTTTCCTTAACTCCTCTTTTCAATTTGTTAAGACTGGATATAGCTTTCCTTCTTTTTTTTCTTCCTGTTTGGGAAATAATTCCATTTTGTAAAATTCTGTAACCAAATTAACAAGGATTATTTCGTGATATTTTAATGGGAGAAAGAGGGGTGCCTGGTTGACTCAGTTAGGTATCCAACTCTTGATTTCAGCTCAGGTCACACAGTCTCAGGATCATGGGATTGAGCTGCATTGGACTGCAGAACCAGTGGGGAATCGCTTGGGAGTCTCTCTCTCTCTCTCTCCCTTGGCCCTTCCTTCCCCACCATGCCCCCCCCCCCCCCCCCCCCCCCCCCCCCCCCCCGCAATAAATAAGTCTTTAAAAAAAGTAAATGGGAGAAAGATGACAAGAAGATTAGCATAAATCTCTTTTTAAGAGACAAATCCTACTTTTCATTATGTATTATTTTTCTGTAGGCTTTAAAATTCAATTGAAATGGCAGAAGCCAAAACTCAGCTGCTTCTCCAACCCTTGCACTTGAAGTAGATACATATTTTGAGATGAAGAGGGAAAAAACAAGTCACGTATAAGGAAATATAATGATAAAAAAAGCACATTATTATTTTTGAGAAAATGATTTGTTGCAAGGTTTTCCTTACATAGAGAAGTTAGAAAAGATCTGTAACCTAAGGAATTTGCCTAATTCTTCCTTGTATACAAAGCTTTTCTCTACAAAATTGCTATGTGTGTAGAGCAGAGCTTGGACCAAAGCCAAACTACTCAGATTCTGGCAATATGTAGCAGTACATCTGTTCTAAGGCTAATAGAGGGACTTGTGAAATCATAATACCATATTTGAATCAATTGCATTTTCTTAATCAGTGATGAGGAAAAGGAGTGTCAGGGATTTAGAAACACTGTTTCAAAAAAGTGTTGAAGCACGTGGCCCTCCAGGCCAGATGGACTTGAGCCAGAACCACCGAACTCCCCATTACCTGAAACCTTCACAATCACCTTGGAAGCACAGATGCTGGGGCACCTGACCAATTCAAATTACATTGCCTTTGTGTCCGCTCTCTTACAGATGCAGAGGCAGACTCTGCATGCATTGGCCTGTGGTCCCAAGGGAGCTTGGCTGACTTCTATCCAGAAACAGGATTAAAATGGAAATTATATCTTAGATAGATCTTTGAAGGATGTATATTAGAAACCTGAAGGGTTTTTATTAGAAGGGGTTATTATTATTGAAGAGGTTTTATTAGAAACTTGATTTTCTATTATCTACTGAGTTTGTAACTTCATTACCCAACTCAGAGTATCCAGAGGTTTTTGTTTTGTTTTGTTTTGTTTGGCTTTATTTGTTTGAAATAGAGATAGTATGAGCAGAGGCAGAGGGAGAGGGAGAAGCAGACTCCCCACTGAGCAGAGAGCCCAATGCAGGACCCTGAGATTATGACCTGAGCCAAAGGCAGACACTTAACTGACTGAGCCACCCAGGTTCCTCTAGAGTGTTGTTTAACTCCTGGAGTACAATGAGGAAATGGCTACTAGGATTTGACTTATGGGTATAACATTCAGCTCTATGCTATAAAGAACAGAAATTATGATTCTACTTGCACTATGCTATGGAAATGTCACCCAGATTATCTATTTTTGCATCCATGCAAGTAGAATATATTTGTCCTTTCCTGGGATTTGGGTATTATATCAATGTGCTATTTCAGACACTGGTAGAGGTATCATGCACACACAAACATTCTCTCAACCATTCAAGGCTTAACCAACATTAACTGAGTAGTACCTACATTTCAGGCACAGTTAAGGGTAACAAAAACTCAACCAGCAGATAGGTACTGGATAGGAATTCTGTTAGAAAAATAGTAGAAATTTCCTACTTCTTTCTATCAGGAAAGTTTATGTAATTATCTAATAATTGGCTATGTAAAGATAAATATTTCCATAGAAAGTCATCTTATAAAGTGTTAGAATTGAAAAAAGATTTTAAAGGTCATTTACTTGAGTGTTTTAGGTGGCACAGTTCAGTAGATTCTATGAGATTCAGTGAGAAGGATTAGGCTAATTTTATTTAATCTCATTATTGATTAGGCCCAGAATTGACATTCCTGGAAGAAGATCACTCTTGATATATTATTTCCTACCCCAAAACATTACTCTTATGACCACAGGAGAAGGCAAAAAGCAGGGAAGTCAAGACAGTAAAACTGCGAGGTAAAGTTTCTCCTGATCTAACTACATATGAAGGAAAGACATTTTGGTAGATATTCTCCAAAGATGACCACCATCAATCCCTTTCCTCCTTGTGTGCATGTGTTGCCCTACACATTAAAATATGGAATCTAATTTTCCTTCACTTGGATGTAGGGTAGATTCAGCGACTTGTTTGAACAGCCGATGGTAGTGATGTTCTGGACTTACCAGTTCAAGTCATATGATGCCTTGAAATTTCTGCCTTCTATCTCTTAGCTCATGGGTGTTCCCTCTGGAACTTACACACCATGTTCTCAGGAACCTATGCCACATGTGGAAGCCATGTTCAGCTTCTCTAACGGAGAGCTCAGCTGAACTCCTCCCAGCCAACAACCAGCATCGAGCTGTGTCAGTGGAGCTTTTATATGACTCCAGGATCTACAGCCATTTGACAAAAAACACATTTAAAATCCTGAGCAATAACTGCCAAAATGAGACAAATCGATTCAGAGAACCATGGAACATAATGGAAAATTATTATTTTAAGCCACTGCATTTTGAGGTTGTTATGCAGTTCCAGCTGTGTCCATTCTGGGTCTAATCAATAGCTTCAGGTTAAACCTAATCCTTCTCACTAAATCTCACAGAACATATTATTGAACACTGCTCTCCAAAGACCTAAATTAGATGATCTTTTAAGTTACTTCCAATTCTAAGATTCTCTAAGAAAAGTTGATTTTCTGTAGAAATATCAGAATAGATGGCCATTAGGTCTTGAGGCCTATATTCATCACTGATATATCAATTGGCCAAAACTGTAATGAATTATAGTGGAAATTGTTCTCTTAAGTTTTATAAACATTTTCTCACAATAATCCCAATACTCTGTGTAGACTCAGAACATCACAACCCAAAGATCATTCATCTATAAGCAAATAAATGAAATCGTGTTTTTTTGTATAGTAAGAGATAAATTTGGTAATTGAAAATTATTATATGTGGCCAAAAATAATTCTATTCTCTTTCTCCTATCAAGCTTAGTACTCTGAAGGCTAGAATATCAGTCTTTCATGTCTTGGTAGGTTTTGACTCAACTTCTTTATTCCAGGCAGGTTTGCTTCTTACTATTTTTATACTTCTTATTCAGGTTAATTAACATACAATATTAGTTTCAGGTATCCAACATAAAAATTATTCAAAAATTCTATGTATTATTTAGTGCTCACTGTCACCATACAACATTATTACATGTTTTTGACTGCATTCCCTATGTTGTTCTTTTTATCTCCATGACTTAATTTACTTTATAACTGGAAGTTTGAACCTCCTAATCACCTTTATTCAATTTTACTCACTCTTCTACCTACCTCTCCTCTGGCAAACACCAGTTTGTTCTCTGTATTTGAGTATATTCTTTGTTTTTAATTTTTTCTTTGTTTCTTTGTTTTTTAGATTCCACATGTAGGTGAAATCATGGAACTTGTCTTTCACTTATTTCACTTAACATAATACTCTCTAGTCTATCTATGTTGGTGCAAAGGACAAGAATTCATTCTTTTTTATGGCTGAGTAATATTCTTATGAATGTAAGTGTATGTGTACACATTTCTTCTAAGATTTTTATGTTTAAGTTCTCACATTTAGGTCTTTAATCAATTTTGAGTTTATTTTTGTGACTGGTGTAAGGAAGTGGTTCGGTTTCATTCTTTTGCATGTAGCTGTCCAGTTTTCCCAGCACCATTTGTTGAAAAGACTCTCTTTTCCCCATTGTATGTTCTTGCTTTCTTTATCATAGATTACTTGACCTTATAAGCCTGAGTTTAATTCTGGGCTCTCTACTCTGTTCCATTGATCTATTGTCTATTTGTTTGTTTGTTTGTTTGTTTTGATTACTACAGCTTTATAGTATATCTTGAAATCTGGGATTGTGATACTCCGGCTTTGTTCTTTCTTGAGATTACTTTGGCTATTTTGGATCTTTTGTGGTGCCATACAAATTTTAGGATTATTTGTTCTAGTTTTGTGAAAAATGCAAGGGATTGCATTAAATCTGTACAATGCTTTGGGTACCATGTCTATTTTAACAATATTCTTGCAATCTACAATCATGGGATATCTTTTCATTTGTGTTCTCTTTAATTTCTTTCATTAGTTTTTTTTTTTTTTAATGGGAACATTTTTATTGTTATTACCAACATATATTATTTGTTTCAGGGGTACAGGTCTGTGATTCATCAGTCTTACACAAAACACAGTGCTCCCCACAATACATACCTGCCCCAGTGTCCATCACTTAGCCACCCCATCCCTCCTACCTCTGCCACATCACTCTTTTTTAAAGAGGTGTTTTTTTGTTTTTTTGGTTTTTTGGTTTTTTTAGAGAGGGTGAGGAAAGGGCAGAGGCTCCAGCAGACTCCCTGCTGGATGAGGAGGCCAACACAGGACTTAATCTTACAACTCTGAGATCACAACCTGAGCCAAAATCAAGAGTTGGATGCTCAAGCAACTGAGCCACCCAAAAATCATCAATATTTTATAGTTTTCAGAATATAGGTATTTTACCTCTGTGGTTAAGTTTATTCTTAGGTATTTTATTTTTTGTGTGTGTGATTATAAGTGGGTTTGTTTTCTTAACTTCTCTTTCTGTTACTTTATTATTAGTTTGTAAGATTTAACAGATTTCCCAGGCATGCCTGGGTGGCTCAGTGGGTTAGGCCTCTGCCTTCGGCTCAGGTCATGATCTCAGGGTCCTGGGATCAAGCCTCACATTGGCCTCTCTGCTCAGCAGGGAGCCTGCTTCCCCACCCCTCCTACCTGCCTTTCTACCTACTTGTGATCTCTCTCTCTGTGTCAAATAAATAAAATGAATAAAAAATTTAAAAAGATTTCACAGATTTCTGTATATTAATTTTGTATACTGTGATTTCGTCTTATTAATGTGATGCTTCACACTGATTAGTTTTGAACACTGAACTACCCTTGCGTCCCTGGAATAAATCCTATTTGATCATGTGAATAATTTTTTTGATGTATCGTTGAATTCAATTTGCTGATTTTTTTGTCAAGAATTTTTGCATCAATGTTTATCAGAGATATTGGTGTGTAGTTCTTATTTTTGTGGTGTCTGTCTATCTTGGTTTCAGGGTAATAGTGGCCTTATAGAATGAATTTGGAGTCTTTGCTTCCTCTTCCAGTTTTTGGGATAGTTTGAGTAGAATAGGTATTAACTCTTTAAATGTTTGGTAGAATTGACCTGCGAATCCATCTTGTCCTGGAGATCTGTTTGTTGAGAGGTTTTTGATTACTGATTCAGTTTCATTGTTGGTAATCTGTTTAAATTTTCTTTTTCTAAGAATTTATTATTTTTTTTCTAGGCTGTCCAGTTTGTTGCTGTATAATTTTTCATAATATTTTTTATAATCCTTTGTATTTCTGTGCTGTTGATTGTTATTTCTCCTTTGTTTCTGATTTTGTTCATTTAAATCTTCTTTTTTTTTTTCTAGATAAGCTTTGCTTGAAGTTGATCAATAACTATCTTTTTGACAAACTAATACTTAGTTGCATTATCTGTTCTACTGTTTTTTGAATCTCAAGTTATTTATTTCTGTTATAAACATTATTATTATTTCCTTCTACTGGCTTTGGACTTATTTCCTCTTTTTCTATTTTAGTTCCTTAGGTATAAGCTTTAGCTGTTTGAGATTTTTCTTGTTTCTTGTTTGTTGAGGCCTATATTGCTGTAACTTTGCTCTTGTAACTGCTTTTGCTACAGCCCAAAGATTTTTTTCCATTTTCATTTGTCTTTTTAAATTTCCTCTTTGATTTCTTAATAGACCTGTTCATTATTTAGTATCATATTGTTTAGCTTCCATGTATTTGTGTTTTTTCTAGATTTTTCTTGTAATTTATTTCTGGTTTTATACTGCTGTGGTCAAAAAGCAGCTTGATATGATTTCAGTCAAGATTCTTGACTTTAAGATTTGTTTTGTAGCCTAACATGTGACCTATCCTAGAGAATGTTCCATCTACCCTTAAAAAGAATGTGTTGCTTCTTACTATCTCTAAAAAGGCAGGGTTTAGGGCGCCTGGGTGGCTCAGTGGGTTAAGCCGCTGCCTTCGGCTCAGGTCATGATCTCAGGGTCCTGGGATGGAGTCCTGAGTCGGGCTCTCTGCTCAGCAGGGAGCCTGCTTCCTCCTCTCTCTCTCTCTGCCTGCCTCTCTGCCTATTTGTGATCTCTCTCTGTCAAGTAAATAAATAAATAATCTTTAAAAAAAAAAAAAAGACAGGGCTTATAGGGTACTTTGTACTCAGAGCTGGGTTAAAATTCTGGTTTTGCTATACCCACAGTTATATGGTCTTCAGCAAATCTTTCTTCTCTTGACATCTCATTTTTCATCTGAAGTAGGAATGGCAAATTCTATCTCCAATGAATTTTCTTAATTCTGATTTAGTTTATTGATAATAGAAATATTTATCAGATCATCTTATAAAAAGGGGGTATTACTATAAGGCTGTTATGTGAATGGGACTGACATTCAGCTGGAAATAACATCTCTTTCTTGCATCCTTCAAAGACTTCATTTGATATTATCGTTGTTTACCACTGTTTCTTTTTCTTCTTCTAATTTTTTTTTTCTCTCTACCTTCTAATTATCTCTGCATAGTGTTCTGGCTGAATTCCAGAGGAAGCTAACATTATTGAATGAGTTAATGACCATATTGCCATCTGGGATTTCTGATCACAATTTTTTCCCAGTTCTGTGTTTTCTGGGTTTTACATTGCCCCTACCCCAGAATAGCCATTTCATAAACATTTGCTAAATAAATAAATGAATAAAACAATGAGTTATTG
This sequence comes from Mustela nigripes, assembly GCF_022355385.1. Lineage (NCBI taxonomy): Eukaryota > Metazoa > Chordata > Mammalia > Carnivora > Mustelidae > Mustela > Mustela nigripes. Next base: position 82,399,275 of record NC_081558.1, on the reverse strand, counting down.
GGAGTGGCAGAAACCATGACAAAATTAACTGATATCTGTTACTTTTAATGGTTAAATGAGATAATTTTTTTAAAGATTTTATTTATTTATTTGGCAGAGAGAGAAATCACAAGTAGAAAGAGAGGCAGGCAGAGAGAGAGGGAGAAGCAGGCTCCCCGCTGAGCAGAGAGCCCGATGCAGGGCTTGATCCCAGGACCCTGAGATCATGACCTGAGCTGAAGGCAGAGGCTTAACACATTGAGCCACCCAGGTGCCCCTTAAATGAGATAATTTTAAAGAGTTATAATTTTAGTGCATAATAAGAGCTCAAAAGATGTTTTCTTTCCTATTTACTCCTTAGTTCTTTTTAAATGAATGCTTTTTTCCCTTTCTTCTTTAGAAATTATAGCAATAAAGAAAAAAGATGTTAGGAGGAAAGGAGATTTCTGATGCTTCTGATATCTACCATTTGGGAAATCACCTATTTTCTTATACAATGAAAAAATATGGAAAACTGCTTATAAGGCATTTAGTTTTGTGGGTTAAGAGGCTTCTGGGAATAGAGGAATTCTTTGATTCCATATCCCTTTTGGCAGTTTCTTGGCATTTGCTGATACTCTTTAGAATAATAACTATTGTTCATATTCTAAAATATTTCCTAGGAAAAAGAAGAATAGCAGCATGGCATTATCAAATGTTTTGATTGAAATAATTTAAAAGTAGCTTAAAACTGCCTAATCTTAGGGTCATGAATTCTCTTGAGAGTTTCATGGTAAGGTGTAGTGGATGATGGTGAGGCCTTTGGTTCTTAGGGATGATGCTGTAAGATTTTACCTCTCTCTCTCTCTTTTCTCTATTTGCATTCATAGTATTATCTGACAGAATCTTTGCCATAAAATTTATTTTCTCCCATACCAGAGTTCCCTCTCAGGAAGACTGGATTCTGTTTTGCTTCTGGAATCTTTGCCAAAACAAAGATTTCTTGTTAAGCCATTGCTGTTTGCATTTGGATTTTCTCCTTTGGTTCACTGCTGTCACTTTTGCAGAGCTTTGCAACTGACCTAATGTAGCTTGCAGTAAGTGTCAGTTATAATTGAATGGTTCTATATAAGTTGCAGTTTTGCCTCGATTAGCATCATTAGAGACACAGATACAGAAAATTCAGTGGGATTTGGTGGGAAAAGTGTGGTTGTGTCTCTTTTTCAATATTTGGTTTCAATACTAGACATTTTTATTAATATTTATCCTAGCTGATTGTTGTTTTATAGGCAGAAATGAGATGGCTACATATTCTTGCTGTTTTAGAAAACCTAACCTGAAATCCTGCTCATAATATGAGCATAAAATAAGTAATATGTAATAATAATAATAATATATAATTATTTCCTATTTACTCCTTAGTTCTTTTTAAATGAAATGAAATAATGTAATGTGACATAATATGAAAACAAGACTACCTAAGAGTTTGCTCTTAGGATAGTTTCCTTTTCCTATTAGGATGATATTGCTGATTTGGAGATGGTGGGGAGTGAATTTCAGGGAATCCTATCACAGGTTTATATTAGGTCATCTAGGAAGATACCCTTTGGAGAAAGGGGTCTTTGAGTGTTTATTTTATGTCACAGAAAAACTCTAAATATTAGTATTATATTCCATGTTTCTCTCTATAAGAATAAGCAAGCTTATTCTTATAAACAACTTAGAAAAACGTATAAGCAACTTACAAAAACCTCTAAATATTAGTGTTATAGTCCATGTTTCTCTCTATAAGAATAAGCAAGCTTATTCTTATAAACAACTAAGGAGATGTATAGAAGAGACCAGGGACACAATGAATTTGAGATAAAGAATTGTAGGGTCCCCCAAATAAAGCAAATATTATTCATGTGGAGCAGCATTGCTGTTCAATAAAGATTATTGAAGCAGAAAATAAGCAAGGACTCAAGATTTTTTCACACCAGTTGGTATGTATATTGTGTACCCTCATCACCATAAGGAAAGAGAGAAAGGTGATTTCCATTTTTGCAGAGTAATGACCTCTTTACATCTGGCCCAGACCAGATCTGGCAAGTAGAAAAAACCATTTATGAAGATAAATATGACCCTTTATCTTTCCCTTATTGGGCCAAGCCAGCAAGAGGGGATGAAGAACAATAAATTTAGGACATTCTTCCTTGTGAAGGTAGAGTTGTTGGGGGTGGAAATTGGTGGTGGTAGTTCAGGATCAGTTTGTGTATTGTATTAGATAATATGCACTGGAGATAGCCCCAGCAAATTCTTTTTTTTTTAAAATCACATTGCCATTAATTGGACTGTCAAGAAATGGACTCTGAGATGGAGGTGTGTGTGTATGAGGTTTATCAGGGCTACACTCAAAAACAATACCTGTGAAAAGAATAACAGATACAAAGGGAGAAATTGAACTATGTAACACCTTAGCAACAGGGGTCACGGCCAATCCTATGGAGTGCTCTGGACCTGGAATGGACTTTCAGAAAGGTCCCAAACTGAAGCAAGAATGAAAGTCTTAGTGCTCCCTCTCTGCCAGTTGGCTACCCCGGTCCACAGGGAGGAATGTGGTCTTGGCGAAGCAACTCTCTCCTGCAGAGAGGGACATATATCTAAGTGGCCACAGTCAAAACTCCTGACAAGTAGTAAGAGGCTTGATCCTAAAAAGAACGATCTTGGAGACACACCCCAGCATCCACTGCACGTATGATTAATTCTTAGCACCATGGTCGACTAAGGGACAAGCTGCAATTGCTTTTTTAATCATTTAGAATATGTTTATGAGTAGGTGTGAGTGTATACTAATGTCATTGTTTTGATTCTGTGTGTTTATCTTTCATATATGAGAGGAGAGGGCTGTTTATAAGGGTCTGTTCTTAACATAAATCCTCATCCTAAAGATCTGAATATATAGTCAATTGAAGAGTGAATGAATCAGGTCTGTTGTCTTCAGAATTACTCGGAAAAAGGAACTTATAATAGAGACACAGTCTGTTTGTATATATAGGGACAAAGATTGAAATTTTTTCACCCCTCAATGATTTTTACCTTGCCCTTAATAATATATGCCTGTTTATCCCTCATGAATTTGACAGATCTCCCTTCCAGTAGGTTCTAGATATGATGGGCATAACTGGGTCATTATGGAATTAGTTATACACATATATACATTGTCAACCCTTAAGTTATGCAGTTATTGTATGCATGAAAGTTCCACCCTACTCAAAATACATGTATGTCAGTAATGTGTATGTGAACCTGATTTAAAATGTCTATAAAATCCATATTCTGTAATATATATAAAACATCTATCTAGAATGTTATCAGTAAGCATCACCATTTTTGCTTAGTAACATTCCATTTCTGCCTTGGAACTCCACTAAAATGACAACATGTTCTGAAAGTCAATGAGTAATGTACATGGGGAATGTACTACATTGCTGGCAGATCAAATGAAAATAACAATAAAATCACTGAGAACATGCTTGGAAGGTAACTGGGTTTTGAGCACATTGTATTTTCTCCTCACCAAGAGAGAGTCTTTGAAGATGCTTTGAATTGAGGCATAGTTTTTTTTCTTTTTCTTTTCCTTTTCCTTTTCTTTTTTCCTTTCCTTTTTCATTTTCTTTTCTGATTAGACCCTGATTGGTATTTTTTCCTAAACCAAATTTTTCTTAGGCTAGTTGAAATTTTGTTCTGGCAAGAATTACCTCCTCCTTCAATAATACGAGTCAACATTTCTACAGTGCCTGCATCAGTAAAAATCTTCATAAAAGTGTTGTTATAGGGGCGCCTGGGTGGCTCAGTCGGTTAAGCCTCTGCCTTTGGCTCGGGACATGATCTCAGGGTCCTGGGATCAAGCCCCACATGGGGCTCTCTGCTCAGCGAGGAGCCTGCTTCCCCCTCTTTCTCTGCCTGCCTCTCTGCTTACTTGTGATCTCCCTCTCTGTCAAATAAATAAAAAAAATCTTTTTTAAAGAAAAGTGTTGTTATAAAAGTATATAAAATACACAGAGGTAGGAAATAAACCTTTTGACGACATGAGAAGAGTAAGAGAGAGCCACAGACTTTGTATGCTGTGTGAAGTAAAGTGGGTTCGGCCTGCATGCAAACAGGTAAATAATGAGATATTTATTCCTTACATACTCCCATTACTTATCGGTGGGTTACTTACAGAAGTAAGGCCACAAAGAGCTAATATACTACATTACTAAGAAAACACTGAAAAACTTCGCCCCCCTCTAATCTATACAACTCTGCGTCCTAAGGCTAAGGAATAACATCGGGCTTCATCCACACTAGAAAAGAAAAATTAGGAAACACATGAATTATAGCTCTATTTCTATGCCTTAGCCATACCAACAAAGTTTTATTGAACATTTATGTGCCAGGCAGTGTGCTAAGTGTTGGCAATTTCCATACTGAGCAGAAGAACTATTGTTGGGACGCTTATAGCAATGGCTAATGTCTCACTTTAATATATTATAACCTTTTAGAGCTCTAACAGGCCAAGAAAAAATGGAAGTATTTTCTAATTTCAATATCACTCGAAAGTGAGGAAAAGTAATGTGTCCTCCAACCTTCTGAGTTGTTGGCTAAGAACCCCTGTCTTAAGACAGATCATCAAAGAGAAAACAAAACAGTTTAATTACATATGTACTTTACGTATATATTAACAGATACCCAGGAAAAATGAGTCAACTCCTTGAGATGGTCCAACCCACCACCTTAAATACCACCTTCTGCTAAAGAGGAAAGAGGAGGGCTGTGTGTGGGAGGTTGCCAGGAAAAGCACTATAAACCAGGATAAACTTTGTTATGCAGATTTAAGTCAGTGCCTTCCCCATTGATAACTTTCTTTTGAGGGTCATCCTTCTCCTCAGGGTCAGAAAGGGAGACATACAAAGGGAGATATCCTTTATAAATGTTAATTTTCTCTATGAAAGGATAACTTCAGCTTGGTTTCTAGATTTTCTTTGGTGTCTGCTGTTTTTCAAAATAATCAGCTCAAACTACCTTTATGCCAAAGACACATTTTGGGGTGATACATTCTGCTGTTCACACTTCTGTCATCTTAAGACTTCACCTGTGACATGGGCTACTGCTCCCATTACTCAGCTGAGCAAACTTCGCCCCCCTCTAAGCCTCTGTTTAGAATGGCGAACAATGTCTGTGGGGAGTGTTATTCCGAGGAAAATATATGATAATGTGTTTAAAAACTTAGGGTTATTCCTTGCACAAATATATAGGTGTTCTGTGTATTTTCCTCCTTTTCTGCTATGCCAGTGGTATCTTATCTTGTGAGCCATTTTTCTTTTTAAGCTCATCCAAAGGTAGAACAGATATTCAAAGAAACATTTTCCCCAAGGGCTAAAAGAAAGATTTGAAATGCAAGTAAGGTTGCAAAGTAAGTTTTTCTTTCACAAATCTAGGTAATAGACTGTGAAAAGGGTGGGGAAGGCAGATGGGTTCTAAGAATGGAACTGAGGAAGCAGAGTCCTTGATGAGAGAAAGGTGAGAATGATCTCTATAAAGGAAACTGGAAGGAAATCAGAGCCCCAGAGCTATCTTTAGTGTGGGATCTCCGCCCCTACCATTTCCTGTAGACAATTCTGTCATCTAGCAGTCCCGGACATCTGAAAACCCCCCTAAACCTTCTCGAGGGTGGCAGACTAGAAATTTTCTTGAAAAATTGGGACATGAAAGGAAAAAACTTAGCTCCTACTCAAGGTGGAATTTAGAATTTCTCTTTGAACTGAGGCGGTGAGGGACCCTTCATAAATGTTACAACTAGGAGCTCCTGGGTGGTTTAGTCGGTTAAGCATCTGACTCTTGATTTCTGCTCTAGTCATGATCCCAGGGTCCTGAGATTGAGCCCCGAGTCAGGCTCTACACTCAGGAGGGAGTCTGCTTGAGATCCTCTCCCTCTTCCCTCCTCCTGCTCACATGTGTGTGCGTTTTCTCTCTTTCTCTCACGGGCTTGCTCTCTCACTCTCAAATCTTTAAAAAAAAAAGAGAGAGAGAGTCATGACTTAATACATATTGAAATTTAACGAATACAGTGATATTGTTTGGAAATAGCATGCTCTCTGCCCCCTCTCAGCTCAGTCAACACTGTATACTTGTTTACCCCCACCCCTCATGAGGCAAATATGACCAGAAGCATAGTTTGCAAATATGTTGCTTGTTCTTCCCTGTTGAGGACATCTGCCAGGTTTGCCTGGCACATGGACATCTGCCTCGGCATCAGTGTTTTCACATGGATGGGCCACAGCATGGGTGAGCCATTTGATGCTTCCCCTCTCAATGATCATGGAGGCTGTGTAGAACATTCAATTTAGCAGTAGCCATTCCTGCCTCTCATGGAGACTGCCAGTGTGAACAGATGGGCCATTCTACAACCCAGGTGGCCTGTCCTACACAGATATAACTTAAAAGGTTTCCTCCTGGAAATGCTTGTGCATTGCTTTCCGTAAAAGTTTCAGATGGGGAACTGCTACAATCTAGAAGATAGAACTTCTGAAAGCAATGGTAACTGGTCATGTTGATTTCTCTTTCTTTTCTCAGAGGAATGACCCATCATCTGTTTCATGTAACAAATTTAAGACAAGAAGATAGTACACAAAAAGAAAAAAAATATATACGTGTATATATACACATACATGTATTGCTTTAGGTACCCCGAGGTTTTGATCTCCTTGAAGTGCTGTTATTCTCCAGTCTCTTGGATTTAACCTCTGTTTTTTAGTGTGCCTTTTGAAATTGGTACTCATTGAAAATATTTTGTTCTCATGAGGTCTAAGTTTAAATATCTTGTGTTTTTTTCTTAAAAAAAAAAAGGGAAGGAGGGAAGGAAAGAAAGTGCATGAGCACAAAGCTATAGAGCTCGGTGGGAAAATATTTTTTAGATGAAAATATTTCAGCACTGAGAATCAGCTTTGGTCTTCTCAGCATGGGCTGGTCTGGATATAGCACAGAGCTTTTGTTGACATCTATTTGCCAACTCACATAAGGACTTTGTAATGACATTCTTTCAAACCCATCTGGTGATTTAGCCAAGGCTGCTGAAAAGCTTCAGTCAAAATTCTGAAGAGTCACAAACCTGAAGCATGTCAGAGGACTCTGGCAGCTAGTTCATATTTTGCTGGACCCTTTTGGGCAGAATTTATTTGATAGGACTTGCTAGAAATTGGATTGCTTTAAGAAGTGGCTTGATAATTCCTTAAACTAGATAACCATACTTTTTTGTTTGTTTGTTTCCAGCTCTTATCATAGCCCTAAAACTGACTTAGATTTTTGGTTAGTCCATTCAGGAGTGAAATTGAAAAGGGAGATGGCTGGATTTAAAGATATGTTACTGCTTTGGAATTCTTATATGCCATATATGAAGTTCATGGTATGAAGAGAGAATCCAATGCGTAGAATAATTAGAAGAAAAAGTTTAGCCTGAAATATGAAGATTTAGAGACTAGTCCTTGAACATTGAACAGCATGGGTTTGAACTGTATGGGTCTACTTATACATAATTTTGTTTTTATAGTACTATAGATCTATTTTCTCTTCCTTGCATTGTTCTTAATAACCTTTTCTCTAGCTTACTTTGTTGTATGAGTACAGTATGTAACATGTATGCTATACCAAATATGTGTTAATCAACTCTATGTTTATGGCAAGGTTTCTGATCAATAAGTAGGCTATTAATAGTTTATTGGAATCAAAAGCGCTCTGTGGGTTTTTGACTGCATGTGGGGGGCACCCCTAATCCCTGTGTTGTTCAAGGTGAACTGTATTTGATACCAATATGGAGAAGGATGTCTCAGGTTAACAAATTATAACAGGCACTAAATTTTCTCTTTTCACTTTAAATATTCAACTTTTTTCCACAATTAGAACTTTAGTCCTTCTTCAACACTTCTCCTTGTTTACAGATTATTTTTGCTTCTATTTCAGGAGTAAATATTGGATATCTATAATATATTTCTCTTTAACTAGGCTGATAACACTTTGAGGTCAGAAACCAAGGCACATTTATCTTTACATCCTCAGCAACTAGCACACTGTCTGGTACGTAGTAAGAACATCAATATTTATTGAATTCAATCCACAAATGCTTCTGCAATGCAATTTGCTCACAAGTTAAAGTTACTGTCAGGATAAAAGGCAGTGCAAGACAGGGACAACTCCCTAAAGTAACTTACAAAATAAGACATCACCGAAATTTTATTAAAAGGCTAGGGAACACATATTTGAACCCCTTTTGGTTTTAGTATTTTTGTTATGCTCCTGGCTTGGATTATTTAGATCATCTCTTAATATTTGGTAATGGTGTAAGTGCTATCCCGAAGTAGCATTTTGCTTTTTTTGTTTTCCTGTCATTTACTTTAATTTCTACTCTTTTCTTGAGGAATTTACTACTTTATTTTTTTCCACCTTGAATTCTTCCTGACTTTTCCTTACCTTATTAATTACCTTAACTAATTATTTATCATTTCTTATAATAATTTATTTAATTCTTTTAATTTTAATTCTTATTTATTTATTTAGAGAGTGTAAGTAGGGAGGGGGCCAAAGGGAGAGGGAAAGAGAGAATCTCAAGCAAACTCTAGGCTGAGTGTGGAGCCTGACATCGACCTCAATTTCATGACCCAGAGATCAAGAGTCTGATGCATAACCTACTAAGGCACCCTATTGCCCCAATTCTTTTTTGTTTATCTACTTTTTCTCTTTGTATCGCTTTCTTTCCATGCTCCTCCTTAGACTAAATACTGTAATTTATAATTCATTTAAAAAATATTCCTAAAATTCTCTTCATGAAAATCTGCAATTTAACCCCAACTACTAGATGTTAAGGAAAATGCATTAGTTATAGTAACTCCTCTGTTAGAGTGAAGACTTTAGGAGTAACTGTTCTATCTGAGTGATTTAGTAGGGTAATTAAAAGTCTCCGAGTTTAAAATTTTCATATTGCCACTTCATTTTCAATTTCCTGTTACACTTTGCTTATCTCTGCTGGTCTGCTTTTTGCAACCCACTCCAGTGTCATAAATTCTTCATTTTTTTCTATTCACTTCAGGATCATATGCATCTGACTTCTCAAATATGGTTCTTTTTCTTATTTTAGTAATGAAAACATTTTTAGAGCTATGTCCTTGTGATGGACTGCATTTTGTTCCCTTCAAAATTTATTGAAGTTGGTATTTGGGCATAGAGCTTTTGGGAGGGGCAGTTAAATGAGGTCATAATGGTAGTACCCTAATTTCACTGAATGGGGACCCTTAAAAGTAAATGAAGAGACACCAGAGTTATAGCCAGAAATAGAAAACTCACCAGGAGTCAGCTCTCACCTTGATATTGGACTTGCCAGCTTCTGGAGCTAACTGTATGGTGTTTTGTCTGAATTCTCTGAATAATGCTCCTTTTAACCTTATAATTTTTATCCTGTAGCAATAATGTTGTGGGATAGGAGACTAAGCATTACATGGAGATTAATTGACCTTGAGTAAGTTCAATACTCCTTTCTCATGCATAAGTTGGAGTCTGTATTAATATGCAGAATCCTTAGCCCATTTACAGTGTGTGTCATCACTTGTGCTACTCCATTTAATTTCGTCTGAAATGAAATTGGTGAATATCCTTCCATACTCTTGGGAACTAATTTCATTGGGGATGAATTACGTTGAGAAACACACACATACTAGACTTATTCAGGTAGGGCATAAGAAGGACAAGAGTCTAGTTTTCCCACAGAGACACTAATCAATTTCCAAAGTAGTTTAATATATCTCTTTTCCTAAGCTCTTCTGAGTGTTTTAATGGATAACTGAATGAAAACTAATAAAAATAAATTATTGTGCATTGGTGAGTATCATTTGCCAAGCCTGAATTAAGTGCTTTATAAATCGTATACAAGGATTAAATAATACCATATGTAAATTATACTGATACTGTTATTCCTGGTCCCATTTCAAAGATGAGGAAGCTGAGGCATAAAAAGTTAAAGTAATTTGTGCTAATTCACAATTAATGTACTAGAGGACTAGAATTTGACTCTCATGGGTCCAAATGCAAAGCCTGACATTTTAATCACTATATAAAGCAGCAACAGAAGAAATCTGCCTAATCCCAGCTCCAGCAAAATATTTAGACTATGTATAATGTTGTAGACCTTTATCCCTGGAAATCAAATGTCATTCGGGGGTGGGGGGGAAGCCATTTAGTGGTGAAATATAACATAACCAGGGGCTGTTTTAGGACTGAAACAAAGAAATACGTCTTTCAATAACATCATTAGGGTTAGAAATAAATGGAAGAAACCCAAGGTCTAAAGTTACGACTGGCTAAGCTGTCACAGGTTTCATTCAAAGGAGTAAGCCAATTTGTCCATAGTGCTAGTTCTGTTGGCATGAAGATTGACTGCTAAGATACTAGCATTTAAAAGAGACAGGAGAGAATGTTTTAGGTTTTTTATTAATGTTGTCATTCTCCAATCAGTGAAGGGCAACCTCTTTTGAAAGATGATGGAAAGTGCTGAATATTCACTTTCATGTCTTATACTTCTGTAAGGGAGGAAAAATAATTTTCCTTCTACCCTTCCAGAGTCTTGGCTAAGGCAAACCTCCCGTGATAAAAGTGCTAACAAACAGAAGTTTAATAATATATATATACCTCCCATATACATAGGAGAGACCCCAAAAAACCTGAGTAACTCTCCAAAATGGCCCACACCATCACCTTAATAACATCACCAGCTAAAGACAAAACAATGTGCTGGGGACACGCGTTTATAGCAGATTACCTGGAAAGGCACAGTAAATAAGGTATAATTTTTATGCAGATTTAAGCCATTGCTTTCTCCTTGATAACAGTTTCTGGAGACTTAGAGTCATGCTTCTCTTCCTGATACAAAAAGGAAAAAGGTACCTTTACAGTCAAGACTTCCTTTATATAAGTAAAAGTATTATATTTATAATGTAAGTACCCTTGTAAGAGAGTAGCTTCTACTAGCCTTTAACAGAGCTTCTCCTATGTTTGCTGTTTCTTTTTTTTTTCTTTTTCTTTTTTAAGATTTTAATTATTTATTTGACAGAGACACACAGCAAGAGAGGGAACACAAGCAGGGGGAGTGGGAGAGTGGGAGAGGGAGAAACAGGCTTCCCACTGAGCAGGGATCCCAGTGTGGGACTTCATCGCAGCACTCTGGGATCTTGACCTGAGCCAAAGGTAGACACTGAATGACTGAGTCACCCAGATACCCCATATTTGCTGTTTCTTAAAATAGCTAGTTTAAAATAATCTTAATGCCAAAATACATATTTTGGGGTGGCAGTTCTGCTTCCCTTCACAGCCAACTTTCATGTCTCTGTTGGTTGAGAAAATAAACATGTAGTTTTTGAGGTTTAATCAACTTAATATTTTTTTCATTGCCAAATGTGTTCTAATAAAAGCAGAAGGAATATAACTTCTGTGCATTTCAAGAGATAAACCTTTTTTTCTGACTTTTCTACAAATATACATGGTTCTTTCCAGTCAGACAAGAATGATATATTTTCAAAACAATTGAGTTTTTCTATGGAAATGTAATTCTCTGCAATTATGTCAAAAAGTAACCATTCACATTAAATACACAAAATATAAAAAAAATCCATGTTAGCACATGAATAGCAAAACTGACTTAAAAAAGCTAAGCGAGAGCAATTTTTTTGTTCCATATAGAGATATCTTTCAGTTAGAGGGTTGAATAAAGCAAACACCAATTTTTGGTTGTATCTCCACAGCAATTTCTTTTCTTTTTCTCCTTTGCCTTTAAAAATTTTTTTTCAGTTTGTCCCGCTATGGTGACCTCACTCCAGTGTTTTTATAGCCCATTTAGCTTTTACAGGATTTCATCATATTCCAGTTGACATCAACTGTTCCGTGGAGTCCCAGGGGTTCCCTCTGTATCCCAATACATAACCTGAGTTTGACAAGTCTGGTTTAACATCATCCAGATCAATCCAAGAATTAAAAGGAGGCTGGGAATGTTAAATCAACAATAATTTTCACCAAGTCAGGGAGATGGAGATGGAATGAAAGCTGAAGGGCTGTGCGCTTTTCAAAAAGATACATTCAGCACCACAACAGAGCATTTGTGTCACATAGAATCTTAATTGACCAAGTTATTTACCCTTGGGGGAGAGACAAGTTTCCATTAGGAGGATACATTTGCTGTTTGTTAAATTGCCGGAATTCTAACCTTCTCAGTGTAATTCTGAACTCAAGTTTCAGTTGGTTAAATACTTGGCATGGTAGAAAATGCTCAAAAAAAGTAAGACTCAGAATTTCTAGATAAGTTCCTTTTTACCCAACCTGATTTTTTACTCAGTTTCCTTATCTATAAATTGACCAAACTAAACGAGCCCTTCCTCCGGTAATTCTGTGAGAATCAGAAATAGTAATGAATGTGATAATTAGAGTGTATTCCAAGGATTTTAAGGTATTCATCAATATGGGCCACAGTTCTTTTCTTAAGTAAGTTTTATATTCAGATAAATGTGGAGAATAGAAAAAAAAAAAATCCCATGCCTGAGAAATATATAGCCAAAACAATATCATAGGCTTATTCAAAGTAGGGTGAGGAGAAGGGTATGCATTAGTATATACATGGACATGATGAAGTTAACCTGTAATGTCAGGATTGGACTAGAAGGTAATAAAGCTAGCTAAAGAGACTGGGTTCTGTACTGTAGATGATGGGTATCATGTGATACTTCCAAGTGCTGAGGAGGAAAAAAAAAAATTCTCTTTTGGTTTTGATTCTTTAGCTGCTTTAATGACCAAATTAACATAAGATAGACCAACAGGAGGGAAACAAATTTAATTATATACATACACTGTATGTACACTGTGCCCTGTAAGAATATGAGACACAGGGAAAAGTTGATCAGTTGAAGCTTACAGGCCATCTTGAGCTAAGGAATGGAATAGGGGCCTGGAGACTCGAAGGGGGAGAATGGCAATTCACAGGACAATAAAATGAGGAGATGTCTGGTAATTAAATGATTGCCCTCTACGGATAGGTCTTGTAGATAAAGAGTTATCTCAGGTAATATTTCTCTTTTTCAGTCCGGCTCTCTGTCTTAATTCTTGTAGGTTAAGGGGGAAGCAAAGGTTTTTTTGAGTCTTGATTGTCTTGAGCTCAAAATAATCCACATGCAGAAGTGGAATGTTTAGGGTCATTATTTTGCTTCCCTTCACAAGCAAAGAATAAGAAAATAAAAATTTAGTGGAGATTATGGAGGTTTAGAAGGTAAGTGAGAGGCCAGATGGCAGATAATAGTAGTTTCCCACACATAAATAAATAATGGCTGGAATTATGATTATGATAGTAACAATGGACAGAGGTGGTTGGAAAAGATTTCAGAAGAGAATCATCCCATATTTTTGGTCAATTCTAACCTAGGCGTCTTTTTCATCACTGTATCTTCTGTGTCTAGATCAATACCAGTACATCTATATTCAATGATTATGTGTTTAATAAATAGAAATGAGTTCATGACGTGAGCAAAAAGAGGTCCTGGGATATTACCTTGAGAGATGCAGAAAATGCTCATAAAAATGATAATCTGTGCCAAGTCAGGAATTCTGAGAGACTAGCTTTTAGGGAAGGAAAGTTTAATTTTAAGCATGTTGCATTTTACATATCAATCAGATGTCATATAGAGCTATCAAGGAAATAGCTGAAAGTTCAAAAGAGAAGCTTGGGAGAGAGATCTATGGCTTGAGATATGAAGGACATTTGGTAAGATGATGGATGTAGGCTAGTGGTTTTCAAATGCTTGGTAGGCATACACATGCACACATCTAAAAGGTTTACAGAACCATCAAACAAATAAAACTAGACCTTCTTGTTCCTGCCTTAGGCCTCCCTCAACCCTATAAACATACCTTCAAATGAAAAACAATGTCCATTTGAAGTTTTCTGGAGGGGATGGTCAAATAGGATTACATTTGTCTCCAGATAATAGAACTTCCTCAGAAGCTTCTTTTCATCCATCTTTTCCCAAAGTTGCACACAGTCCAACTGCAGTTCCAGTTTATTTTCTCTCTCTTTTAAAATGTCCTTCATAGGTCAACTCTTCTAGTTCCATGATCTTTCTTTTTTCTCTCTCTCCACTGCCTCCTCCCCAATTCTATGGTCCCTGTACACATTTCTTCAGTTCTTCAGAATTACAAAGAGTAGCACAAAAATCTTGGTGCCTCAAACAAAGGATCCTTTCTCTTTGTGGAAATGGAAAAGTGAAAGGGTTGTAAATATTCACAGTTTAAAGTGTATTTTCCTGCCTTGTTTAAAAATCCTACCAATGAATTTTTACCCTGTTCTATGCAGTGGCAAGACATGAGAAAGAAGCAAGATCATTCAGGGTTCAAAGTTTTGCCAAGTAAATGTCTTTGTTTTGAGGCCAGAGAGTCATGCCTAATAGGCTTTAGCAAAAGATAAGTGATATGACTGCTTTATCTCCTAGAACTTCTTGACAATTGTAGGGGCCAAGGGCAGGACACACTAAAATGGGCCACTTTGACATGAACATTATTTTGAGGTAGAAGCAATTAAAACCTAGCAGATTCAGGAAAAGCTTCCCAATTCCCACCACCACCTCCAAATTGCCTGCTTATACCAGAAAGAGAGCTTTTAACAGAGATTCCCCTTTACCTAAGAAACTTACGTGTTTAATAGAGCAACTTTGTTTTCCGAACATCTCCTTTCACCTTCCTGCTAAAAGCTCTTTTCCCCAATGTAGCTTTAGGCCTGTCTCCTTAGCCTATGTAAGTGTCCTGTTGCTTCACTCTCTCTGGAATTTCCACGTCTGTTTGGATTTCTCATGGGTATGCTATTAAATTTGTTTTTCTCCCATTAATTTCTCTCATGTCAATATAATACTTAGTCCAGTTTAGAAAGACCTTGAAGGGCACAGGAAGTTCTTCCTCCACCACACAACCTCACCTCTAGTTTCTGAAATTATGAAATGGCCCTTAATGTGTTAATGGCTGAAGGGAATATTAGATTTTATTTGCTGCCTCAAATCAAGTCCATAGCTGGCAGCTTTAACCCCTCATGAGTGTTAATAATTATAAGAACAATTCTGGGTGCTTGGTAAATAAATAACAAGTCAGTAGAATACAGTCAGTGAGTAGAATACACCAATAACTTATGCTGACTAACATTTCATTGTTTAGTGTTTGTGGTGAGGATTGTTGTTACTTCACAGTGGTTGGTGCTCTGGCCTTTGATTAGGGTATTCTTTTTTTTGTTTTTTTGTTGCTGTTTTTTTTCAGTGTTGTCATTGTCTTTGAGAGTCTGAAGTATCTTTTTAAGAATAATACTTTTTATTGCATACAATAAAATGCATGACATTATAAAAGAGACCAATCATTCAAATATAATTGTAGAAATATTTTAAAGTTTGTCATATTGTAATATTTATGCTTCTTTATTAACACATTAAGTAATAAGATTTAGTACTTGATCTAATAAGTAATGTACGTTTGAAATAGTCAAATTTACGTAATATTTGAGGTATCTACAATGATTGTAAAGTGATACGGAATATTTGTGACTTTAATTGATGATAAAGACACAGATGCTGCTTGACACTAATGTTATTTTGTCAACATAATTATAATTAAAGGGTATGCTCTATATCAAATACAGGTTAGTAAAAATTGTTTTTCCTTCAAGTCAATGAATTCTATGCAAGGATTCAGTGGATAAGATAAGAGCCTTACGAAGTTTTATTTTTTGGCTATTTTCTAGAAGCTGCAGACTAGAGCGTTGATGACTGTGGCATTGGCAAGAATGGTCAGGTTCTTGTTGAGACTTTGACAGGAGATATCACAAATTGGGACGTGTGTTACCATATTCATTATTTCTAAGGCAAAAAAATGACAGGTAGTAAGATCAGTGATTTAACTTTGATCAAATTTATAAAAAGGAAGAGTTGACCTGTGTAGTATGGAAGAAAGGTATCAGGGTATTTCAGTCAGAACTGGACTACCTTTTTTTTTTCTTTTTTTAATAGTTCGCTTTGGATTGGTATATGTTTATTCCATCTTACCAGAATTCTTCAGTTTTGAAATAAATCCTGAGACACAAAAACTATTACATGAGTTTGGAATTGCCCATTTATGGGTTTGAACATGGTTTTCTGTGTCTTTTTAGTATCTACTTCATAGACTTGAGGAACAGCTAAGATGAGATACTTTGTGTAGAGTACCTAGCATAGTGATTGATACTTACAAGACACTAATGTGTTGTCCAAGTTTACACAACTGATTAGTCAACTAACACTTACTGAGTCCTGTGTGCCAGTTGCTATGCCAGGCATCAGATGTCTTCATTGTCTTAATAATCTTATGAAGTAAAATCTATAATTATCACTAAATTGCACATGAGGAATATGAGATTTTTAGATGTAAAGTAATTTGCTTAAATTTAAGTTGTACAACTGGAAGTAATAGAGTTAGGATTTGAACCGATATCCTTTGATTCCAAACTCCCAATGCTCAAACCATATTCTACCACAAAATTTGTGGCAGGTCCGTGACAGAACTGAAGAGTCTTCTGACATTTATACCACTGTTGTTTTCTGATGTCTCATGGATAGTTTAACTTTTAAAAAAGTTGTAACGGACTCCTCTAATAGTACTTATTTCAATCTAAGAATACTTTAGAGATGGGAACTTATTTCATGCTTATGTTAATGATGACTTTTTTTTTTTTTAATTTAGTTTTGAAGCTCATCCTACAAATGAATTCCACTTCCTAAAATGTAAGAACAGGCTGTTCTCTTGGTTATTGACATTCCATTTTGGATTCCACAAAGGGCTTTAAACACAATCACTTTTACAAGGCTTTGATGCAAAGCAAGTGACTGCCTAATGTTATTAAGCAGCTGAAGGGCAGGTAAATTGGCTGTGTTTTCTAAAAATGACTTTCATTTCCATCTACAACATGATTGCACATTGTAATATAGCACAACAGAGAGTTGAACACTGAAAAGATAAGCTTTAAAACAGAATATAAATTCCTAAACCACAAAATCCATAGTTAAAAAAAAAAAAAATGGAAATAAAAAATACATGTCAGAAAGACCTTTCTACCACAGCACTGAAAAGAACTTTGCATATCTTTCAGGGTGCTTTCAACTTTTTAAAGCTAGTTTAATCGTAACATTATTTTTATTTAACAATTTCCATTGAGTCGATTTTTGAGCTTAAAAAATGTGACCGCTCTGGGAAATGAAAAACTATGACAAAGAAAGCTTGGCTAGAGCTAGAGGTCATAAATGTTGTTCAGCAGTATGTTTCATATTTTGCGCAACCTATAATTGATGAGTAATAAAAATCAAAAAATGTTCTTACAAGGGTAGAAAGTCTGTATTTTAAAAAATAGCTGAAACCTATTGCTGTTAAAAAAAAAAAAAGGAAAAAACAAAAAACAAAACAACCCTGGTTCTTTATATTCTATGAGAAAACTACTATAATTCCACAGCTTCAAACAGAAAGCCTATCCATTAATCATAAAGCCAAATGTTTTAAAGGAATGTAGGGAAAATTCAGTTTTTAACAAAGACTTTTTTTTATTATAATTATTTCTTCTTTCTGTTATTCATTGAACCAAATTGGCAATGGAGTTTTACTAGTTTTCAAATTTACTTTGAGGCTAAAATGAAATTATCAATGAATCAAATAATTACATTACTTGTGGCTGACCAAAAAAGATTATTTTACTGATCATTTTATCAGTAAAATGCATATAATCAGTATATTTATTAATGATTTTCTGAACAGAGGTCCAGAAAATGCTATTGTTCTTATCTGTTTGTTTTTCAATAGAAGTATGTGTTTTGCTTCTTGATAGAGAAGCCAAAGAAGCCTAGATCACCTCCAGCCTCCTCAGAGTTGGGGAAACTCTATGAGGTACCCGTTGCTCATCCTACCTTGGTCTGCCATTGCTTTGAATGGTTGTCAAAGATAGTTTGAGACAGCTGTGTCTCAGGCGTGGCAGAGCTAGGATGTTTTCTTTCCCCTAGCAGATAAATTCATTCATTTGTGTACTCATTTATTCTAAAAAGTAATTATGGAATAAATTCTCTGTGAAAGTACCAAGCACTTGCCTTCTTGCAATTTACAATCCAGTGGGGTGGGGAATACAGACATTAACCAAAGAGCAAAGCAAAACGTAAATATTTCAATAAGAGCTATGAAGGAAAGATGGTGCTATTGAGGCTGTGAAGGGTTGATTTGAAGGAAGATCTTGATTCTCTACCTCTATGCTATAGCCATATACTTTGCAATGTGTCTCGAAAGTTCTTCCCATTAAGAGGTGAAATCTATTTCCCTACTCTTTGATCCTGTGCTGGGCTTGTGACTTCCTCTGGCCAATAGACAATGACAGATTTGACATTGTGATAGTTACTCATCTAGGTTTTAAGAGGCTTTGTGAGATTTCCCTTCTTGTTCCTCTTCCTTCATCATGAGAACATGCTTGACCTCATCTGCTGGATGAACTACATGGAATGACAGCCCAGCTGTCCCAGCCAAGGCCCTGGACACATGAGAGAGCCCAGAGATGATGAGCAAAGCTGCCTAGTTAACTCACAGCTGACCACAGACACATGAATGTGCCTAGCCAAGCTTCTTCTGTGATCAGCAGAATTGACCTGCTCACCCAGAGGCTCGTGAACAAAGACATATATGTTCATGCTTGTGTGCCACTGTAGTTTCAAGGTTGCTTGTTAGGCTGCATTACTATGCAAATAGGTAATTGAGGCTCTGCCATATTTGGTGAGTTCAGGCCAGCCTTTTCTAGGGAAATTATTCTTCATTTTTCTGTAAAGCATACAAACAAGGAATACAGATTAACAATGCAAAAGAAGGAGAAAAGAACATAGAAAGTAGATAAAACAGGGGCTAAAGCCTATAAGCAACAGTTGTAAGAGGCCCAGGGGGACTAGAGAACAAAGTTAAAGAGAGTGTGATTGAATCCTTGGAAGAAAAGACCACACCCATAGGGCCTTGATGACTGTTTTAAGCTGTTTTGTGTTTAAGCTGAGAATAATGCAAAGAATTTGAAGAGTTTTAAGAAAAGAGAGAATATGAGCAAGAAGTGTTTGGTTACACTGTGTAGAACATTGGGAAGAGTATCACTTCCCAAGAGTGTTTAAGAGAAAAGTGGCTATTTTTTTAGTTAGGGAAAGGCATTAAGTCATCGATACCAATCCTGGATCATCACTGTGACTTTCTGATGGGTGTTAACATTTCTAAATTACCTTTATTCCACCTCGAGAGCCAGCCTGGCCTAGTCTAAAAAGCATATTTTCTGCTTCTGCCACCTCCACCTGTTAAGTTTCATTTCTTTAAGCTATCATATGAAAAATCCCTCTGCTTGTTGGATTCCCCTAACCCAACATATGTATACATCGATCCTCCCATCTGCTAACTTATTTATTTGAAATGACTTGTCTTTCCCCACATATGCTAATTTTGCCTTCTAGATAATGTAATATTTTATTCCTTTGTAGACTGTAAGGCACTGCAGAGGCATTAGTTATGAGTACCCTCGCTGAAGCAACACCACTTTTGTAAAGCCATTCTTGGTAATTCCAAATGGCTTTTCTCTAGCATTCTATAATTTGTCCCTACTAAATAATTAGTACCTTCATGGGCTACATCTGAGAAAATGCTTGTGGCTGCAAATACCAGATCATTTTTTCTGAAGTGACTTAAACAATACAGTGTTTAGTCATATCATTTAAGTGGAATATGGAAGTAGCAAGATTCATACAGAATCAATGCCATCAAGGCTCTGGGTCAATATCTCTGTCATTCTCTTGGCCTTCTCTGGGTTATAAAATGCCAGCGACTCTCTCTTATGACTGTTGGCTAGAATTGGGTCATATGCAAAGCCAAAGATCAATATCTGGCAGCAAGGAATGGAATTTCCCAGACTGGATTAGTCCCACCAGTACTTATTCCCTCTGTTAGACATATTGGGCATCTGTCAGAGGTAAATGTCTGCTGGGTATGTAGCCAGCAGTGACTGTCACTCACAGCTTAATGATTTTTTTCTCTTCTGATCCTCATCTAGCTGTGTATTTCTCTAGATTTTTTAACTTCCAGCCATGGCAATTTCCCGTAGCTCTCTGATCATATGCTGTTTTATTTCTCTGTACCTTCGCACACACTCTTTACTTTATTTGGAATGCCAACCCTTTGCCCATTTCTAATTACACAGAGAAAGATTCAACTTTTAAAGCTCTGTATGATCATCACATTCTCTATAAACCTTGCACTGCTCTCCATATTTAATCCCTCTCTTCTTTGTATTATTTTGGTTTCTTATGTATGCCTGCATTACGATATTGTGCTGCATTGTGATTTAATTGAATATGAATCCATGCCTCCCCTCATCCCTGCCCACCACCATGATTCATTGTCCTTGCTGGGAACATAGGATGGTTTCAATTAAAATACACTGGGGGTGCCTGGGTGGCTCAGTCGGTCAAGCCTTTGATTCTTGGTTTCGACTCGGATCATGATCTCAGGGTTCTGGGATTCAGCTCTGAGTCAGGATTCGTCCTTAGTAGGGAGTCCACTTCTCTGGCCCTCTCTCCCTTTACCCCTCCCCCCACTTGCAAGTGTGTGTG
Organism: Mustela nigripes; assembly: GCF_022355385.1. Taxonomy (NCBI): domain Eukaryota; kingdom Metazoa; phylum Chordata; class Mammalia; order Carnivora; family Mustelidae; genus Mustela; species Mustela nigripes. The sequence goes on along the minus strand of NC_081558.1, from coordinate 82,378,603 downwards.
TGCACTCTCTCTCAAATAAATAAGTCTTTAAAAAAAAATAAAATATGTCAAGTGGTATTGAATCTAAGGTACCACAAAGTTTAACTTCATGATGTGCCAGAGATAATTCATCTAGGTTTCCTTTCTACTTCATGTCAAAGACCAAATGTTATGCTATACAATTCAGAGCACTTCCTATAGTGCTAGACAGCGCATATCTTGCCAGTACATACTTTTCCGTTGATGGATGTTTAAATACCGAACAGTGAAAGACAACTATAGAGTTTAAAACAGAATGGCTGGTGTTATTCCCATCCTAAGGAGTAAGGTAGTTACACTCATGATAAGTCATGATGACCTATAATAGGCACTTTTGTTTGGGAAATGCGGGGCCTTCTGGGCATAACTGGATGGTTGAGAAAGAACTTTATTATTTCATAAAATAGGAATTTGGGGGTTTGCATAGCATCAGGAATGTTGAGGAAAATAACCTTCAGGGAATAAAAAAAGTCCTTAGAGAGTGTTGGTAAGATGGAGTCCAAGTAGAGGAAAAAGCATGAGCGTTCCCTTTGGGAGGAATGACCAGTGATACTATAGGTCATGATGTTTAATGTAGGTGGTTTTCTGCATCATTTAACTATAAAATTCTTCAGCCTTAGCCTAAACTTCAATAAAAATAAAAAACTGCCTCACACAACAGCTAGTGTCAGGGGTCCCGGGGTCGGGGGGGAATCAAGAAGATCATAATGTAGGGTATCTAATGTATGATGAAGTAGGAAGGAAAGAATCCAGAAATGATAGGAGCCATGAGATATATATATATATTTCAGAGATGGCCCTCCTCACAAAGAAATAGTATCTTTCACGTAACTCCTAAATTTACTAGTAGCCTAATTAATGAAATATATGAAAATTATTATGCTTCTCCTCTTCTGTTCTGAACTGTGATAGAGGGAAATGGTTGGACAAGGGAAAGGGAGAGAAACTTGCAGAGAATAATACAACAGTAATGACACAGCATTTCTAGAACTCAGCCATTACTGTGTGCTAACTATGTACTGCACACTGGGCTAGCTGCTGGCATTATACATATGAATAAGACATTGTTGGGTTTTTTTGTTTTGTTTTGTTTTCCTCAGTTTTTTTTTTTAATTGAGTCATTACTATTTTGTCTTTTGGCTTGCTTTCCCTTATAGTCATCCCTCCTCTTTAAAGTGGCTCCTACCATTTGTCCTCCATTCATTCAGTTGAACTACCCAAAGGGGCGCTAGGGGACTTAAGTTTTGTTTTATGTTTCATGGTTTTTTAGTGAGTTTAGAATAGAAAAAATAAATAGATTGGGACTGAAGAGTGAATTGGCTTCATTTTACCCAAGGATAATGGTGACACATGTCTGCTAAAGCACTGTTTTCTCTAGCTGTCTGTGGTATAGAACTAGTTTCCTTCTTTCTTTTTCTGTCTTTTCCTTCCCTCCTTCCATTCTTTTCTTTCCTTTTGATATCATTTTTGCAGTCTGAAGCTTATATAAAATAATAAAAACGATTTCCTAGAGAAAATAATGAAGTCCTAAAACTATAAACCTATTTTTTTATTATTGCATTCAACAGACAATAATGAATTTCTGTAAAAGTTTCTAAATGTTTATTGTCAGATTCTGCATGTGACCTATTGCAGACCGCTAACGAAGAGTTCCCACACTGCCACTGCTCCACAGACCAGTTTGAGTGGCTCTGCACTATCATGTCCCTGCACATTTGTGCCTTCAGGGCATTAAAAGACTTGGCAGTGTGTTCTCCTTTCCAGAGCCCCTACACCAGGTAGTATAATCTGCATTTTAAAAATTGCTAATTGTCCTATTCACAGTGAGACTCAGAGTCTACTCTTTTTTTTTTAAGTATTTTTTTAAAGATTTTATTTATTTATTTGACAGAGAGAAATCAGAAGTAGGCAGAGAGGCAGGCGGAGAGAAAGGGAGAAGCAGGCTTCCGTTGAGCGGAGAGCCCGATGTGGGGCTCAGTCCCAAGACTCTGAGATCATGACCTGAGCCGAAGACAGAGGCTTAAACCACTGAGCCACCCAGGTGCCCCTCAGAGTCTGCTCTTATCTTCTGCTTTTCTTTCCAAATAAGCTTGATTCCAAGGATTGTAAAATGCCCACTAACCCTGACATTGCTTTTTTTCCTATACTGCACAATTCTCAGCCACAGGAAGATATCAGAGGTTTGAAAGTTGCTAATGTGGCCACCAATTTGTGTATTATACATATCACATCCCTCTGGATTCCATGTACATTTCTTTCTAAATAGATCATGATTTATGGTGCTCTAAATTATTGGTAACAGAAGATGAGTTCTTTAATGATTGATACAAGGATACTTTATAATTTGGTATTTCATAATTGGTACATGTATGTTTGTGTAAACCTGTAAAGTGTTAAGAATTTTTCAGGAAAAGACGAAAGCATCTTGAGCATAAGAAGGGAAATGAAGTTTTGTTGTTGGTAGTGGTAGTAGTGGTTTAGCATAATCCTGAGGATTAACAGGAATTGAGTCTGAAAATCTAAATTCCATTTTTGCCTTTCCATCTGTATAATACAAGCCACATATGAAATTTAAAATTTTCTAATAGCTGTGTTACAAAGGAAAAGAAACAAATGAAATTAATTTTAATATATTTTATTTAAACTGATATATCAAAAATGTGATTTCCAGAAAAAATAATAAGACATTTTATGCTATTTTATTTGTACTAAATATTTAAATTGTGGTGTGTGTTTTATGCTCATTATACTAATGATACATTAGCTTGGTATCAAGTGCATAATAGCCATTGGTGGCTGGGAGTTACCGTATTGCACAGATCTTAGGACAAGAGCCTGAGCAGATTCAGTTCCTTAAATGGGGCGAAGAAACAAAGTAGAAATGGAGGTTCATAAGCAAAAGGTAGATTTCACTGTGAGTAATGGAGAACTTCAGAGGAAAATCATGTTTTCTGTGTGACTGTACACCTGTTCCCCAAAACACACATTTTAATGAATTTTTAGTGAAATATTCATGTTTCAGTAAATTCCTGGCGAAATAAAATTTCTTTTTGGCAATGCAGAGAAATGCGAAGTCCTATTCCAAGGTCTTTTGACCAAAACATAGGCGCAGAATGTATACATATGAAAACCTATTACATATATTGTTCACAAATCGATTTGGTTTTGGTTTTTCTTTTTACAGCTTCTTAGGCTTATTTTTATAAAACTGTTTCTGTAAGCTATTCATTTATTTAGGGAAATTCTTTGTGGTGAGCATGTAGCATATTTGTAATTTTTATTATTACAATAACACTTAACACCCTATGAGTAGGCCCGGGAGCTCATCTCTGGTTATTTCCTTAGGCTAGATGATGGGAAGCGGACCTATGGAACCAAAGGTTACATGAATATCTAAGTCTCTTGTCGTCTCCTTCAAATTTATTCTTGTGTGTGTGCTGTATGGTAGGGCTCCGTTTACAGCGTATATTCTCTAAGTAATTACATTTTTGATAGGGAAAATAGTATATTGTCATTGTTCTTGTTTTAAGTTCTGAATATTTATAAGGATGCGTATTTCTCCTTGGTCTTGTTGGTCCTATTTGGTCCAGTTTTTTCTCTGAATTGCTTGTTTATATCTTGTGCCTACAGGCCATCCCATTACTTTTTCATCAGACTCCCGCAAGTCCCTGTTCAGCCTGGCTGAGTGGGTGTGCAGAGAGGTAAAGTGGTGTGGAGGCCCTGCTGCTGGGCTGCAGAGACCTCACTATTAGACTGTGGTCACAATACAATGTACTGCACTTGTAATCAGTTAAATCTTGGTCAGCAACTAAGCTAACCTTTAGAATAAATCCATATGCCCCTGAGGTCCATCTGCTATAATAGCACTACTAAAAAGCAGACAAATACTCTGAGTTTTATAATTTAAGCTTGCCATCCCCTCAGAAGAGGATTGCTTTTCTAAAAATATATCTGCCTGCAAAGAGCCTTAGGGCCTGTGTGCTTCTTTTGCATTTAACCAGCTATTAAAAAATCCCTCCCAAGCTGTGACCGACCTGCACAGGTTCAATCTGCTTTGGCTAGTAAATCAGTTAAGACTGTAAGTTCCCTATGATTTTCTAAAGACATGTTAGAGATCCTAAAAATAATTCTTCTCTCTTAGTAGAGGAGAGAAAAATAATTCAGGAGTGGTTCAAACATAAAGGCTGTCCATTATGACTCTGATCACTTTGCCCTGCCAGAACACACTTCTATAGTGAACATTTGTGTGCCTGTCCTGTTCCAGGTGTTGTGCTAAGAAAGGGAGTCAACCACAAATAAGACCCTTTTTGTCCTTGAAGATTTCAGCTTCGGTGAAATGAAAATACATGTAAATAAATGCATTATGAAGTGATGAGTGCCGCATTCCAGGCATGTTCAGGGAGCGGTAAGAGCATTAAGGACTTTAGCAGAAGTTGATACCTGAGCTGAGTTTCAGTAGAGTAGAAGTTCACAGAGCAGAGAAAGAAGAAGAGCTGAGAGAAAAGAAACAAGCACTTCCCCATAGTTAAGAAAACATCGGAGAATTTTAAGTAGGAGAATAATGGTGATCGGAACACAACAGATTCTGATGTCTCTTCTGGGTCGCTATCACACATGTTAGGCTTCAAACAGACTCATGGAACACTTGTATGTCAGCTTAAACAGAAAGCACATTGTCCAATTTAAATACTAATGCAAATTAAGAAGAAGAGATAAAAGAAGTCCCTGAGCTCCCAAAGGCAGCAAGGATTGCTGCTATAGCATAGCACATACTCCTCCCACGAGGAATGTAAATGAGAAGGGCAAATTTGTGTAATTGGCATGCTGGACATTTCTCTGGACTCAAATGCTTTCTATTATATTCGAAATTTTCAAGCCAAACCATGATGGCAACCAGACCAGAAAAATTGAGAGAGAATACCCTGCAGTGTTTACAGTCCACCCTTTCTCTGTATGTGCATTTTCAAATTTGGGTATTTTGAACTGGACTTTGATAGGATTTGGCTAATAATCTCCATGAAAATGATGCCGGTATGTTCTTTAGCTTTTGATAAAGTCCGGAGTAGGCAGGCAGTATAATCTTGAGCAAGAAAAGAGGATGGTTTTCTACACCAGGAGAAATAAAGCATAATGTAGCACTTTGACAACCCCGAAGGTGACTTTTCCAAGCCATTGATTAGCAGGTCCATGCCCTGAAATTCAAGTCAGGGAGATTCATTACAGTTCTTTCAATCACTAGAGTATTAAAAACCAAAATGCATCATTAACTCAGAAGTGGGCTATGCCATTTGGCAATAAGGGATCGACTTGACTTTCGTGACGAAGCCATCTCTGCAGATTCTTTGGACTTCAACACAGAAGGGAGCAATTGCGTTTTGCATTATAGATAAACACAATCATTTTCCTACTGTTACTCACTTTTGTCCATTTAGTCAAAAAGTGTGGATTGCTGGGAAGAACCTTGACATAGTTGAGCTCCAGTGAAGAAGAGCAGCACTGGGCGCTGTTTGTGGAAGAATTTCAGGAAATTTCCATGGTAGTAGTCCACCAGGAAGACATTGAAAGGAATTTGGGGAGTTGAGGAAGTAGGAGAGTGGAATGCCCAGCAGGAGGTACAGAGAACAACTGCTCTTTTCTTTTTTCTCCATTGTTTTTCCTGAAAACAAAACAAAACAAAAACAAAAACAAAACACAAAAGTCTTAGTTAAATGCCCTTTTCTTTCTGGTTTTGTGTAATGTTGAAAATGACATAGCATTAAATAGATAACATTAATTTTCATAAAGCTGGTTTTCAAAAAGACATAGAGATGGTCAACATGCAATTCTTCTTTTAAAAGTAATTAAAAACAAGGCTTTAGTCAATGTGATCCTGTAGTTCTAAAGGATTTTTTCATGTGGTGTGGCAGGAAGATCAGTGGGACACTCAGGCAACATTTTGAGCTGCATTCCTGTATTCACTGCTCAGTAGGTAAGCCATGTTATCTCAGGGAAGCCTAATGTCTGCTCCAACTTTTCTGAGCCTGTTTTTTCATGTGCAAAAATGAGACATAATAGTACTACTTTTCCCATCTATCCAGTAAATGGTTTCAAGGTTCAATTAGATAATGAAAACGTATGTGTGCTATACCTTTCTTCATAAATTCAGTGTATTCATGTCCACCCTGAATATGACTGATAGGCATTAAAAAAAATATATTTATTTCATTTATTTTAGAGAGAGAGTGAGAGCAGGTAGGGGAAGGGGCAGAGGGAGAGAGGTCTCAAGCAGACTCTGTTGCAGAATGTGGAGCCTGATGTGGGGCTCAATTTCATGACCTGGGATCATGATCTGAGCTGAAATTAAGAGTCAGACACTTAACCAACTGTGTCACCCCGGAATCCCCTGATAGGCATTTTTATGTCCATTACCTTATTTAATCTTCATAATAATACTATAAGGTTAGTAGCAAAGCTCAGGGAAGTTGTAACATAATAAAGAGTTGTTTTATACTTCATTTTAGATATTCATGGTATAAGATGTGATTTCAACACAACCTCTGATTTCAAGAAATAAACAGTCTAGTGTGATGATATGGGTGTAAATAAATTGCACTGTAGTGGCATAAAGAATATAGTGGATAGGCGCACCTCGTGGCTCAGTGGGTTTGAGCCTCTACCTTCGGCTCCGGTCATGATCTCAGGGTCCTGGGATCGAGCCCCACATCGGGCTCCCTGCTCATCAGGGAGCCTGCTTCCCCCCCCCCCCCCCCCTCTGCCTGCCTCTCTGCCTTATTGTGATCTCTCTGTCAAATAAATAAATAAAATCTTAAAAAAAAAAAAAAGCTGTTTAAAAAAAAAAGAATATAGTGGGTAAAAAAACATAAATAAACCTGAGTTTGCGCATAGGAGGAATGCTAACTCTCCTTGCTGCCGAGGTAGAGGCTTATGGAAGAGAGAGGAGTGTGTGAGCACACATGAATGTATGTATATGTGTGGAGAATAGTTAGTATATCAGAGAATGTTTCCTGTTGGAGAAATTTAAAATATATCGTAGTATGTTCCATGAAATGAAGTTCACCTGGCAGACTGGAGGTGGAGAGCAGTTCAGGTTGGAAAAAATGAGGATGCCTACTAGGAAGATTAATGGGTATTATACAAATGCTAATTCATATTACCTTTTATTAACATAAGTGCTTAACAATAAAAGAATGAAGTGAATTATGTAGACAAGCAGAGAAACAGAATCTATACTCCATTTACTACTAGTGATAAGTATTGCTTGAAGACAAAATAGCTGCAATGTTCAAACATAGGCAGTCTTTTTTTTACTTCTTCCTGCTTGAGTAGCATTTGTTTCAGCATTATTTAGCATATTTGGGAGATCAACACAACACATACCTTTTTTTTTTTTAATGGCTTATCTGATCTCTGGTAAGAATTCAGCCATTCTTTTCCTCCCTCCAGTTCCATGTAGAAGGTCAGGCAACTTGGACAGTGCAAAACCAATATAGCCAATATAGTGTCAAAAAGCCTGTGATGGGCAAAGCATCTTGGAATGGGGTACAGTTATGTCTGATGGGCATCAAAATATGGAACCATGAAAAATGGACATCATGACAGTGGGAGATTGGATCATTGTTCCCAGTTATGCACACCTTTGGCATTTATCTTTGCCTTGCCTCCCACTCTGTGCTGGATATATTCCTCACTCTATCAATGCTGATCTTGGCCCGGTGACTTGGTTTGGTCAAGACATTTGAGCAGAGGATTTAAAAGTGCTTGCATGGATTTAGTTTGCCCTGTGTGCTCCTTGATCCATTAAGGGAATACATCCCAGAGAGTGGTTTCCCCCCCAGCCTGAGCCCCAAGAATGAGACATGGTGGAACTGAGACAATTGTGATCTGAATCCTGAAGACAAGTCCAGCCAAACATGTGGAAATCAGCCATACCCCTGCCAACATTTCTATAGTTCAATAAAATCAGTATTTATTTATATGCAAGTCACTGAGATTTGATGTTGGTTTTTTTTGTAGCAAAAATTAACCATTTTGGGGGCCTGGGTGGCTCAGTGGGTTAAGCCTATGCCTTCGGCCCAGGTCATGATCTCAGGATCCTGGGATTGAGTGCCGCATCAGGCTCTCTGCTCAGTGGAGATCCTGCTTCTCCCTCTCTCTCTCTCTCTGCCTACTTGTGATCTCTCTCTCTCTTTCTCTCTGTCAAATAAATAAATGAAATCTTAAAAAAAATTAATAGCCATTTGGAAAATAGTTTAGCAGTTGCTTATAAAGTTAGATAGGTCGAGGTAAATAGGACTTTTGGGGAGTCTAATAAGACAGGACTATCCTAAATTCATCTTGTCCCACAGGTACAACTAGATAACACCTACATCAGTGTAAATAACCCAGAAAACAACTTGAATACTGGCAGAACAGACTCCAGAGCTACAAGTATAGAAGAGGCCATGATGATGAGGATAGGAAGGGCAGAGAGGTCATTGGGAGCTAAAGGAACCCACAGGAATGTTCATGGAAAGGAGGGACACCATAGGTGCAGAGAGAAAAAAAAGCAGACCCTCACACCAGGCATCCTAGCGACCTGGAACCCACACATAGGTTAGATGAATCTCCATAACATTTGGCTTTGCAAACCTGAGGAGACTAATTTAAAGAGTCTTACAATCAGTGGGCTTAACACCTGGAACTTAATTTTTTTATTTTTATATTTTTTAAAGATTTTATTTATTTACTTGACAGATATCACAAGCAGGCAGAGAGGCAGGCAGAGGGGGGTGGGGAACCAGACTCCCTGCCACGCAGAGAGTCCGATGCAGGGCTCTATCCTAGGACCTCAGAATCATGACCCGAGCCAAAGGCAGAGACTTTAACCCACTGAGCCACCCAGATGCCCCCTCCTGGAACTCTAAAATACAGCCAGCTCTCTGGGAGAGCTAGAGGGTGATAGGACACTGAGTCTGTGCCCTTAAAGAGACACAACAAACACTCCAGCAGGTCTACAGCATAGAAGCAGCAGTTTGAAAAACAGCTAGGATCTACAGGTGGATTTGTTTACTAATCTCAGAGAAAATGTTAATTGGGCAGAAAACTTGAGGAGACTTCTACAGTAACAGAGGAACTGGTGGGTGCCATTGGTTTCCCAGCCTAGACACACAGACACCTGCTGAAACCAGCTCAGCGCTAAGCCCATCCCAACCCTGCATTCTGCATTCTCCTGTGAACATACCCTCCAGCCAGACCTCTTCTCCAGGTCTCCTCCCACAGCAGATCCATGCAAACCTTTCTAGCAGTGTGTGTCCTACTCCTGCACCCTGCTGCAGATCTGCTCCCTTCAGCCAAGTGGGCCTTGGCAGGAGTTTGGGGCAGCTACGGGTCCCCTCCCACAGTGGACCAGAGTAGACCTTGCTGGAATTCTGTGTCCTGCAATAGCACTCTTCTGGGGACTTGCCCCCTTGAATACAGTAGGAAGAAAGAAATAATAAAGATTATAGCAGAAATGAATGAAATAAAAACTAAAAAAAAAAAGTGATAGAACAGATCAGTGAAACCAAGAAACGGTTCTTTGCAAAGACCAGTAAAATCGATAAACTTTTAGCCAGCCCTGATCAAAAAATAAAAGAGAGCCCTTCAATAAACAAAATCAGAAATGAAAGAGGAGAAATAATAACTGACATCACAGAAATACAAAGATTGTAAGAGATTCTAATGAAGACTTATATGTCAATAAACTAGACAACCTAGAAGGAATGGATGGATTCCTAGAAACATATAACCTCCCAGAAGTGAATCAAAAAGAAATAGAAAATTTGAATAGACTGATTACTAGCAATGAAATTGAATCACTAATGAAAAGCTCCCAACAACCAGAAGTCCAGGACCAGACAGCTTCACATGTGAAATCTACCACACATGTAAAAGAGAATTAATATGTATTCCTCTGAAACTATTCCAAAAAAATAGAAGAGGAAGGAAAGCTTCTAAATTCATTCTGGGAGGCCATGATTACCATGATGACAAAATGAGACAAAGGCACTACAAAATAAAAGAGTTCTACAGACCAAGATCTCTGATAAACATAGGTAACAAATCCTCAGCAAAATATTGGCATACCAAATCTAGCAGTATGTATATAAAAAAATAGTTCACCATGATCCCGGTGGGATTTATTTCTGGGAAGCATAGTTGTTTCAGTACTCAGAAATCAATAAGGGTGTGTAATACATCACATCAAGAAGAGCAAAGGATAAAAGCAGTTTGATCATTTCAGTAGAAGGAGAAAAAGCATTTGACAAGGACAATATGTTCATGATAAAAAAACCATCAACAATTTAAGTTTAGGGGGAACATACCTCTACATAATAAAGGCTATATATAAAAAACCCATAGTTGACATCATACTCAGTGGTGAAATCCCAAGAGCTTTTCCTTTAAGATTAAGACCAAGACAAGGATGTCTACTCTCACCACTTTTATTCAGCATTGTACTGGAAGTCCTAGCCAGAGTAATTAGAGATGAAAAACAAATAAAAGGCATCCAAATTGTTAAGGGTGTCACTATTTGCAGATGGCATGATACCATATGCAGAAACCCTAAAGCCTATACCAAAAACTACTAGAACTGATAAATCAATTCAGTAAGGTCACAGGATACAAAATCAATATATGTAAATCCTTTGTATTTCCATACACTAATCATGAAGTAGCAGAAAGAGAAATTAAGGAAATAATCCTATTTATAACTGTACCAAAACCAATAAAATAGCTAGGGATAATCTTAACCAAAGAGGGGAAATACCTGTCCTCTGAAAACGATAAAACATGGAGGAAATAAATTGAAGATGATGCCAAAACATGGAAAGATAGTTCATGCTTATGGATTGAAAGAACAAATATTCTTAAAATGTCCATATGTACCAAAGTGATCCACAGATTTAATGTAATTCCTATCAAAATACCAACAGCATTTTTCACAGAAGTATAAGAAATAATCCTAAAATTCGTTTGGGGCCACAAAAGACCTTGAATAGCCAAAACATTCTTAAAAATGAAGCACAAAGCTGGAAGTGTCACAATCCCAGATTTCAGGATATACTTTAAAGCTGTAGTCATCAAAACAATATGGTATTGGCACAAAAATAGGCACATAGATCAATAGAACAGAATAGAGGTCTCAAATAAACTCATGATTATATGGTCAAGTCATCTTTGACAAAGGAAACTAGAATCTGCAATGGGAGGAAGTCTTTTCAACAAATGGTGTTTGGGAAACTGGACAACTACATGCAAGACCATGAAACTATAAACTCAAAGTGGGTTAAGGATCTAACTGTGAGACATGAAACCACAGACATCCTAAAAGAGAGCACAGGTAGGAATGTTTCTGACATTGGCCATAGCAACATTTTTCTATATGTGTCTTCTGAAGCAAGGGAAACAAAAGCAAGAATATTGTCACTCCATCAACATAGAAAGCTTCTGCACAGCAAAGGGAATGACTAACAAAACTAAAAGACAGTTTGCTGAATAGAAGATATTTGCCAATGACCTACCCAGTTAAGGCTTAGTATATGAAATACATAAAGAACTTATATAATTCAACCCAAAAAAATGCAATTTAAAAATGTGCAGAAGACAGGAACAGACATTTCTCCAAAGAAGACATACAGGTGCCTGAGACATATGTGAAAAGACGTCCAACGTCAATAATCATCAGGGAAATGAAAATCAAAATCACGAGATATTGCCTTATACCTTTCAGACTAGCTAAAATTTAAAAAAAACACACACACACACACAAGAAATAGCAAATGTCAGTGATAATGTGAAGAAAAGGGAAACTGTACATTGTTGGTGGAAACGCAAACTAGTACGACCACTTGGAAGGCAGTATGGAGGTTCCTCAAAAAATTTAAAAATAGAACTATCATATGATCATGTAATTCCACCACTAGGTATATACCCAAAGAATGCAAAAACACTAATTGAAAAAATATGTATACACCTATTTCATTGCAGCGTTATTTGCAATAGCCAATATATGGAAGCAAACCAAGTGTCCATCAACTGATGAATGGACAAAGAAGATATGGCATATGTACACGCACACAAACACACACACAGAGAACTATTACTGAGCCATAAAAAGGATGAAATTTTGTCCTTTGCAACAACATGGATGGATTAGAGAGGATAATGTTAAGTGAAATACGTGACTTGAGAAAGACAAATATCATATGATTTTGCTTATATGTAGAATTTAAGAAATGAAGCGAGTGAAAAAAGAGAAAAGGACAAGCTGAAAAACAGACTCCTAACTATGGAGAACAAACTGATGGTAACCAGAGGGGAAATGGGTGAGTGGTGTGTGAAATAGGTGAAGGGGTTTAAGAATACACTTATTATGGTGTGAACTGAGTAATGTATGGAATTATTAAATGTATTATAAGCCATAAACTAATAAAGTAATATAACATTGGATCTTATCTATACTGGAGTTTAAAAAAAAATGGAACTAAAAAAATAAATTGGTAACATTTCACTCAATCTCACTTCTAGAGATTTATAGAAGAGAAATAAGGAATATATTCACACAAATATGTTCATCATAGCCAGAAACTGGACACAATCCAATTGTCCACCAACAGGTGATTGAATAAAGAAATGGTGGTATATCTATATAATGGAGTATAGCAATAAAAATACTGATACACAGAACGACCTAAGTTAATCTCAAAAGCACTATGCTAAAATGTTAGAAACCAGAATTGAGAGACTATATATATAATATGTTTCTATTTGTACAAAATTTTAGAAAAATCAAAACTTGACTGGCAGAAAGCCTATATTAGTAGTTGCTTGCCAGAGCCCAGGGAAGGTGTTAACTGAAAAGAGACACAAAATAATTTATGGAATAATAAAAATATTACCTATCATCATTGTGATGATTGTTTGACAATTATACACATTTGCCAAAACTCATCAAATTGGACATTTGTAATTGGTAAGTTTTTTGTAAAGGTGATTTTTTAAAAATTAAAGAGACAAGGGACACCTGGGTGGCTCAGTTGGTTAAGTGGCTGCCTTCGGTTCAGGTCATGATCCCAGCGTCCTGGGATCAAGTCCCACATTGGGCTCCTTGCTCAGCGGGGAGCCTGCTTCTCTCTCTGCCTCTGACTGTGCTCATTCTCTCTGACAGATACATAAATAAAATCTGTAAAAAAAAATAAAATAAAAATTAAAGAGACAATAAATGTGCAAATTTCACAAATTATGTAAATTATTATAAGACAACAAATTTGACAAATTATTAAATGCAGTTAATACAGAAGTTCCTTTTTGGTGCATGGTTTACTGACTCCATAGTTTTTCTTTTTCTCATGACACTCACTGGTCTGAAGAAATACCACACTTACTTCCACTTACCAAGTAGGTTAAAACAACTTTAATAAGCATAACCTGACATTTAGCAGCATGTAAAAATAATCCTTAAAACTATTTTTATTGCATTCTTAAAAATCCACAATTACTAATACACCTGTTATGTTACCAGTCAGTTTCTTGAACTTTGGGATCTGATTGGTTGCTGTTACCCTCATTTTCTCTTCTACATTGAGTTTCATTGAGCACTGGCTTTTCATCACAGCAGCTGTGGAAAACTCAGCTTCACAAAGTTATGGCATCATCAGAAGTAATGTAGCATGGTCTAATGTTGAAACTGTGAACTACTTCAAGCTAATAATTCACAGTGTCTGGCATATGTCATTGTGATTCCTAAAAAGTTTAAAATATTTTTCAATGGCATTATAACTTTGGTGTACTGCCATGCAGAGGTTGGTTTAAAAAACATGTGACCAATACAAGAAGCCATTCTACCACATGTTTAGAAAAGGGGATCTCTGAGATCTCTATAAATGTGTATTAAATATACTTTTTGTTGGCTGTCTATATGTTTTCTTTGCAAAGAATGTCTATTTAGATCGTCTACCCAATTTTTATCAGATTTTTTTTTATGTTGAATATTAGAAGTTCTTTGGATATTTTGTCTACTAACCCCTTATCAGATATATCATTTGCAAGTATCTTTTTCCATTTGCTGGGTTGTTTTTTTGGTTTCTTGGGTTTTTGTTGTTGGTGGTGGTGGTTTCCTTTATTGTGAAAAAACTTTTCATTTTGGTATGGTCCGAGTAGTTTGTTTTGTTCCCTTTGCTGAGTGAGTCATAACCATAAATATGTTGCTAAGACTCCTGTGTCGAGGAGAGCATTGCCTATGTTTTCTTCTAGGATTTTTTGTGGTGTCAGGTCCCACATTTAGATCTTTAGTCCAGTTTGAGTATATTTTTATATATGGTGTCAGAAAGAGGTGCAGATTCATGTTTTTGCATGTGGCTGTCCAATTTTCCCAGCACCATTTATTGAAAAGACTTTCTTTTCCCCATTATATATAGCCTCCTTTTTTTGTAGGTTAATTGACTGTATAGATGTGGATTTATTTCTGAGCTCTCTATTCTGTTCTCTTATCTATGTGTCTTTGTGTTTGTACCATACGGTTTTGATTACTGTAGCTTTATGGCATATCTAAAAATCTGGGATTGTGGGTCTTCCAGCTTTATTAGTCTTTCTCAAGATTGTTTTGGCTATTTTGTCTCAAATTTTAAAATTATTTGTTCTAGCTTTGTGAAAAATGCCATTGAAATTTTAGTAGGGATTTCACTGAATCTGTAGGTTGCTTTGGGTTATGTGGACATTTTAACAATATTAATTTCCAAAGAATACATGCACATAGCTACTAGACACATGAAAGGATGTTCAGCCTCACTCATCATCAGGGAAACGCAAATTAAAAGCACAATGAAAAAAAAAGCAATGCAATGAAAAATGAAATGAAATAAATGAAATAAAAAAACACAATGAAAAAAAAGCACAACCTACACTTGTCAGAAAAGCTATTTTCAGAAGACAAGAAATAAGTGTTGCTCAGAATGTGGAGAAAAGGAACTCTTGTGGACTTCTGGTGGAAATATAAATCGGTGAAGCTACTGTAGAAAACAGTATGGCAGTTCCTTCAAAAAAGTAAAAATGGAAATATAATATGAACCAGTAATTCCACTATTGGGTATTTACCCAAAGAAACTAGAAACACTGATTTGAAAAGATGTAAGTACCCCTATGTCTATTGTACCATTATTTGTAATAGTCAAGATATAGGAGCAACCTTAGTGTCCATCAACAAATGAATGAATAAAGAAGTTATATGTGCACACAATGAAGTATTACTCAGCCATAAAAAAAGAACAAGATCTTTTTCATGTGTCTATTAGCCATTTGTATGTCTTCTTTGGAGACATCTCTGTTTCATGTCTTCTGCCCATTCCTTAACTGCATTTGTTGTTTTTGGGGTGTTGAGTTTGATAAGTTCTTCATTGATTTTGGATACTACCCTTTATCAAATATGTCATTTGCAAATATCTTCTCCCATTTTGTAGGTTGCCTTTTAGTTTGGTTGATTGTTTCCTTTGCTACAGAAGCTTTTAATCTTTTTAAAAAATTTTTTGTAAAAATTTATTTATTTGAGAGAGATCACAAGCAGGCAGAGAGGCAGGGAGGGGGCTGGGGGGAGCAGGTTGCGCGCTGAGCAGAGAGCAAGAGGCTGGGCTCCATCCTAGGGTCCTGGGATCAAAACCTGAGCCAAAGGCAGAGGCTTAACCCACTGAGTCGCCCAGGCGCCCCTGAGAAGATTTTAATCTTGATGAAATCACACTAGTTCATTTTTGCTTTTGCTTTGCCTCTGAAATGTGTCTAGTAAGGTATTGCTGTGGCTGAGGTAACATAAGGAAAGGGAAGGAAAAGTAAAATAAGATCAAAACTGTAAGAGATTCTTAACTATAGGCAACAAACTGAGGGTTGCTGGAGCGGCAGGAGGTGGGGAGTAGGGTAAATGGGTGATGGGCATTAAGGAAGGCACTTGTGATCATTAGCACTGAGTGTTAAAGGCAAGTGATGAATCACTAAATTCTATCCCTGAAACTACTAATACAATATATGTTAACTAACTTGAATTTAAATAAAATCTTAAAAAAAAAAAAGAATCAGCTCTTACCATTTGTAAAAACATGGATGAACCTAGAACATATTACACCAAGTGAAATAAGTCTGATGGAGAAAGACAAATACCTTATGATTTCTCTTACATGTGCATCTGAAAAACAAAAGAACAGAACTTTAAATACAGAGACTATGCCGGTGGTTACCAGAGGGGAAATGAGTGGGGCAGAGGCAAAATGAAGTGATTAACTGGTGCAAAGTTTCAGTTACAAAATAAGTGAGTCACAGATATGAAAAGTACAGCAAAAGGAATATAGTCAATAACATTGTAATAATGTTTTATGTTGACTACATTTACTGTGGTGATCATTGAGTAAAATATAGAGTTGTCAAATCAATGTTGTACACCTGAAATTAACATATCATTGTGTTATTTCAATAATAAAATACTTATTTGAAACAAACTTGAAGCACCAAATTGATTTTTTTTTTTTGCATAATTTTAAAAGGGTAGTGCAATCTCTCAAATGACCCCTATCCCAGGACCTTAATAAAGGATTTTTCCTTAATTCAGGAGATTTTTAATCAAGGATTTTTCTCAGGGAGGGTACCAAGAGTGGACCTACAGGGAGGAGTAATCTTCACAGCCTAGAGACCATGTATGGGCTTGAGTTAGTTTGTGCAAGTGCAATTTTAAATGATTGGGATAAGAGATAAATGGGTAAGAGAAATAGGTGATAATATGGTGTGAAAATGATGTCAAATCTAGATGCACAGTTAGCAAGACCTAGCATAGAGCTTCAAATAGAGCATGAATTCAATCCTTTTCTTATGGGTCTATCATAATTTGAAAGAGAGAATGAAAGGCGTTTAAGTTAGAATAGACCTTGTATTCTTACTTATAACTTGAAAAACAAAAGCCACAGAGAGAGAATGCCTATATTCAGATATCATATAAGGAACGTCCCACGGGAGTTATGTAATCAAGACCAGATGAGTGACCGGAAATGGATTCACTTAGTTCATTTGTTGATATAAAATTCCAGAAATCTCATACCAGTTATTTTTTGGTATCTTCTAGTGGGCTGCTTAGCTTTTTGAACATCAATTCCCCATCTGGAAGTACAATGATGGCTTTAATTATGAGTATCTTCATGGCTCCTTCCAGCTCTAACTTTCCATAATTTTCCAAAGTGCTATGTATGAAACCCCTTATAACTCCCACAAATACTCATGAGAACAATTCCCAAATCCCAAATTTATGTGAGAAAAAAATGACTCTTTTACATGAATATGTGATATTTTTTCATACTGGACTATACAACACTTCTAATACAGACACAAAGTCTTCAAAAGTACAAAATATAGGCTTAAAAAATTTTCTTGGAATAAATGTATATCTGCCTAGTGATGATGTTTTGGTTTGGGAAGTAGAGGATTTAATTGTTCATCTAGCCATTCTGTGAAGTTGGAAGCATCTTCGCGTTATGAAAAATTGATGTGTAAAAGCTGCTTTTATTATTATTTTTCTCTGAGGGAAAGAAATTATTTTTTCCATGAAACATATCAAAGGCAGAGAGAGAACAAATTCCCAGATTCAGCTCTTTTTGTAGACCATGGCAGTCTTTCTGTGTTAAAACTGAATAAAACACTCTGCCAGCCTCAACAAAATGGAGGCAAAAGATCATTTGCTGATTTTGAGACTAAGGTACTTATTTCCCCCTCAGCCTTTTACCACGGTTAATCTGTAGTGCTTGTCCATTTTCTTCTGTGATAAAGCATCTTTATCAAGTTTAAGAAATAAAATACAGGCAAAACATGATTTTATAATGTAGAGGGAGGTCTTTTCTGAGAACTGTTGACTTCTATGTAACTTTCTGCAATTTTTGAATTTGTCTATCTGCAAAACAATGTCTGAGTGTATACCTGTGTATGAATATGTGTTTTTTTTTTAAAGATTTTATTTATTTATCCAACAGACAGAGATCACAAGTAGGCAGAGAGGCAGGCAGAGAGAGAGGAAGGAAAGCAGGCTCCCAGCTGAGCAGAGAGCCCGATGCGGGGCTCGATCCCAGGACCCTGAGATCATGACCTGAGCCGAAGGCAGCGGCTTAACCCACTGAGCCACCCAGGCGCCCCGAATATGTGTGTTTTTAATTGTCCTAGACTCTTCTAAACATTTTTTTTTCATTAAGATGTTGGCAGAATCCTACACAAATTGTTCTGTTAATTATTTCATTTCATTATGGGATTTGTTTAGATATTTATTGAGCTCTTATTATCTAGGGCGGTTGAACGTACCAAGATATAAAACACAACAGTCTGCTTGGTGAGAGTGACATGTGAAATGTTACTGAGATGACTCTTCTAGGCATATTATGAGTAGATGAGTAGATGAATGTCTATGTGTATGTGATAGGTTGCAGCAATGGGAATCGACAACCTCTCTACTCAGTGTAGTCAAAGAACCAGCCTCCTGGGGTGCCTGGGTGGCTCAGTGGATTAAACTTCTGACTTCGATTCAGGTTATCTCAGGGTCCTGGGCCCTGCATTGGGCTCTCTGCTCAGCAGGGAGCCTGCTTCCTCCTCTCTCTCTGCCTGCTGCTCTGCCTACTTGTGATCTCTCTCTCTCCCTCTGTCAAATAAATAAATAAAATCTTAAAAAAAGAAAAGAAAAGAAAAAAAGAATCATTTCCTGGGCATCAGCTGGGAACTCATTAGAAATGCAGAATCTCAGACTCTACCCTTGAATTGCTGAATCTGAACTGCCATTTTAACAAGATCCCAACTAATGATTAAGCATTAATTATTATTCTACATAAAGGTTGTTATTTGATCTGTTATGTAAGAGATCTGTAGAGAGAATGAGAATGTTTATTAGACTTTATTAGTGACAAATGCAGAGAGGTAACTCCCATATCTAGTGGGAACCCGAAGAGAATCTAAAGAGAATCTAGAGAATCTAATAGATACGTTGGGAACTGGGGGGGGTGGGGGGGGGTATGACCAACTGGTGATTTAAAACTAGGTATTACCAGGAACCATGCCATTAGATACCCTATTCACACCATTTCTACACTTTATTTCTAGCTAGCTACAGAGTAGAGAAATCTGGTTTGGGGATGATCCTGGACTAGGAACTCACACATATTAAAATTACCATTTCAGCTGATTGATTAATTACTTGAAAGTCAACAAGCACCCATGTCAGTACATCTAGAGAAGATGAATTGGGGCACATGAAATGGATGGACAGCTACTCTTTGGAATAACCATCTCTTTTACCCCATGTGCAATCTAGAGTCTGTTGTTGAAATTACTTAGTTTTCACTGCAATGAAACTATAGTCTAAGGGTAGGTTCAGAATCATTATATAATATGAACACTGTGCATGGTCACAATAATACTAAGAGGTCCTTTGAATGTTCATTGAGTCAGCAAAAGCAGCTGTGACTATTTCTTTTGGTCCAAATAAATCCAATTCCTTTTCCAGTATTAAAACAGCTTATTTTCTTTTCTGATGAGTAACAGGTAAACTGGTTGCCTTATTCAGGGACACTGTTCTATGAAAAAAAGGAAAAATAGAAGTTTTATAACTTTTGAATCAAACTCAATCCTGAGGATTTAACTAATTCTCCAAGTCTTTATGGTTAAATTTTTATAAGCAAATACCTATAGAATTTGACACTGTCAGCCTCATTAATTCATCTGAATTTTCTCCCCTCTATCCTCAGTAGTTCCCATGAAAGAATCCAAAGAAACAGTCTCTTTTTTAAGAATGTTGAAAGAAAGTAATGTATGTTTTAATCAAGATTAATTTACTAAGATGCAATTATCATACTACAAGATGCACAGAACAAATGCACAGAGGTATAATTCTTTGAGATTACATAATTCAACATATTCATGTTACCACCACCTACTCCAAATAAAAATTCAACATTGCTGTCTCATTAAATTAAACAGACCTCTCACCAGTCATCCTCTTTAACCTCTTTGATGTCTGTCCCCATAGATTAGTTTTGTTGATTCTTGATTTCATACAGTGAAACCAATAGTGTGTAATTTGTGCATTGTTTCTTTTGAAGCCACTTTTTATTCGTGTAGAGTACTAGTCCCTTGTATGAATATATCAGAATTTCTTTATTCTGTTGATTGATGTCAGGATTGTTTTTTGTTTGGAGCTATTACCCACAAAAGCCTTCTATGAATATTGTTCTGTGTGAAGATATGTATTTTTTTTTCCTTGAATAAATATTTTACATGACACTTCCAAATAGATAATCAAAGATGCAATCCCAGCAAGGTATGAGAATATCATTGGCTCACCAAAATGAGGTATTGTTGGTTTTTTGAATTATAGCCACTCCAGTATGTATGTAATGATTATTCAATTGTGGTTTTAATTTTTATTTCCCTAATGATTGATTAACATTTCATTTATTTATTGTATATCCTTTTTCATGAAGTATCAAGCCCTTTACCTATTATGTTGAATTGTTTTCTTATTCCTGACTTGAAGGAATTTGTTGTATATCCTGACACCATTCTTTGTTTTTCTTTTTTTATTCCTGTATGCTTTTTTTTTTTTAAGATTTTATTTATTTGAGTGAAAGAGAGAGAAAGGGAGCACAAGCACAGGAGGAGGGAGGGGGGTAGAGAGAGGAAGGGGTAGAGGGAGATAGAGAAGCAGACTCCCCACTGAACAGGGAGCCCAGTGTGGGGCTTGATCCCAGGACCCTAAAATCATGACTTGAGCTGAAAGCACCCCCTTACTTGACTGGGCCACCCAGGTACCTCATTCCCGTGTGCTTTTATTTTTATTTATTTTTATTTTTATTTAAATTCCAGTTAGCTAACACATAATGTAATATTAGTTTCAGATGTACAATGTAGTGATTCAACACCTGGTGCTTATTACAAGTGCACTCCTTATTCCCATCACCTATTTAGCCTATCCTTCCCTCTGCTAACCGTCAGTTTGTTCTCTGTTGTTGAGTCTGTTTCTTGTTTTTGTTGATAGGTTTTGCTAACTTTTGTGCTTCAATTTGTGGCTTACTTATTTATTATAATAACAGTGTTTTCTGATACTATAGCTACTTCATTTTGACAAAAGCCAGCTGATCCATTTTTGTCTTTTATACCCTGTCAGAAAATGTTTTCCTACCCCAAGTTTGCAGGAATAGTTTCCTGTGTTTTGTTCCCTATAATTTTTGTTTTTATGCTTAGATCTATAACACATCTCAAATTAATTTTTGTACATGAACTATAGATCAATGTTTTTTTAAAAATATTAAATATTCAGCTGATATAACAATATTTGTAAAAAAGGGCGGGGAAGACTTATCTTTCTCTATTAATTTCACACTTTGGTTGGAAGCCATTTGACTATGTATATGTCTGTTTCTGAACTCCTACTTTTGTTCCTTGATGTATTAGTTTATCTTTATACCAATAACCTCTGTTTTCATTACTGTAGTCTTAAAATCAGGTAGTGTATGTCCTCCAATGTACTCTTTTTCGAGATTATTGAAGCTATTCTAGGGCCTTT
This sequence comes from Mustela nigripes, assembly GCF_022355385.1. Taxonomy (NCBI): domain Eukaryota; kingdom Metazoa; phylum Chordata; class Mammalia; order Carnivora; family Mustelidae; genus Mustela; species Mustela nigripes. The sequence continues at coordinate 82,356,999 of NC_081558.1, read as the reverse complement.
GCATTGCTATATAAAATTATTAGAGTCAGCTTTTTAAAAAAAAAGCTGATGGAGTTTTAATGGAGTTTGTGTTGAATCTATTAAATAATTTAGAGATAATATTAAGTAAATAGTGTTTAGGTCTCTGTATAAATGTAAGTTTAATTATGTAATTAAAATCAGAAAATGGAAAAAATGAAATCGCTAAAATATATTTTAATTTTTTTTTAAAAAATATGTATATTATTGTCCCTTTTTGTCCTTCGAGTGAGATTTTGCCAGGGGGGGGGGCGGGGGGCAATAATGTCTTACCTACAGGAATAGAAAATAGAAATTTGCCTCTTTTGTCAAAGACATTATAATTCCTGGTATGAATGGTCTTTGCTGGGAGAGTCTGAGCCATATTGTTTATTTTTTCAAATCCATAGCTTACAAAAACAATTTTTAATAGCTCACTTGAAATCTTTAATAATAATTTTATTGATACTGGGAATTACTAATGTTCATATTTTTCTTCATCGTACGTTGTATGAGCAAGGAAGATAATAAAGAATTTTGTGATTTTGTTGTTTATTCTTTGTCAGTGTAGGTTCAGACCAAAAGAATTATACACTTTTGCTTTTCATTAGACTGATACTTAGTTTTTTCCCAGCCTGAACTCTCACACTCTTTTCAAGGCCATGTTCTTTCCTGTCCCTGGGCCATTGCATTCTTTTATCCTTTAATGTCCTGCATCTTCCCATTGCAAACCCCTCACTGTTCAAGGCACAGCTCAAATCTGACCTCTTCTGGGAGTCTCCCTGACAAGCATATCTAAAATACTCACCTCCATAGTTGTCCATACCAACACGCTTTGATTTTTATTACTTAGTTTTTCACTCTATGAAATCCGTTACTTATTCATTACATGTTCATTCTCTTTTTGCCTCCCCTAGAATGTAAGCTCTCAGAAGCAGAAGCCCTGTTATCCTCAGCATGCCTAGACATCGTAGTATGGCAATAAATACCTGCTAGATGAATTAATGGATTATGGAATTGAAAATACTATTTTAATTTACCACTGACATTATTTGAATCCATTCATTCTACCTTTTTCATAGTTGAACTTTGAACAAAGGTAATGTTTATAGGTTCTTTCTATTTTTATTTCTGGTATTATTGACAATGCAGAATGTATTTACACATTGTGTTAATAGCTGTATTTACTCTTGTGTGTAAAGTGGGAGTGGATCTAGCCTTGGAGTCATAACAATGATTTCAAGTTTTGACTTTACCCTTTATTAATTGGTCACAGCCACTTAATATTCCTGAGCCTCAGTTTCCTCACATGTAGCTTTTAGATAGTAATACTTGCTCTATTCATTCCATAAAAATTTTTGTGAAGGTGAAATTAGATAGTGTATTTATGAAAGGACTTTGTAACTGGAATATGTAAGATCTTACTATTAAATTTAATGTGCTAGTGCATTGCCTAATGGACCGAAAGAGTTAATTGTTCTGCAAAAATCATCTAATTTATTTTCAGGGTTGGGGAGAATTTTATGCAAGGTGGTACTAATAGATAATAATAACTCATTTGTTCCTCTATCACACCTTTCTTCAGAGGACTCAGAGAGCTTTATTCTATCTCATTAATCCTTAACAATGCCTCTGAATCATTAGCCAGCCTGACAATAAGCACTGTTCGTCTGATTTTTACAGCTGGAGCAAATGAGGCACTGAGAGGTTATGTGACTTTTTCAAAGTCACACAGAAATGAAGGAAAGGGTCTTGAGACTCCTAACAGCATCCTGCCTGTAACTGACCAAAGCAGACAATGCCCAGCATGCATTGTTGCTAAGGTCTAGTGGAAGAAACGAAGAGCATGACAGGTGTACTATCCTCAGTGAGCTTCATTCTTAGAATAGAGCGGGAGAATAGGAACGTAAGTCAGCTGAGTCAGAATCGAAATGTTATGAATTAGTTTTTTTAAAGTGCTGTGAAGTTTCCACGTGGGTTGATTTCATTAGTTAAAAACAGAATAGGGGCACCTGGGTGGCTCAGTGGGTTAAAGCCTCTGCCTTCAGCTCAGGTCATGATCCTGGGGTCCTGGGATTGAGCCCCCAACAGGCTCTCTGCTGGGAAGCCTGCTTCCTCCTCTCTGTCTGCCTGCCTCTCCACCTAGTTGTGATCTCTGTCAAATCAATAAATAAAATCTTTGAAAAAAAAAAAAACAGAATAGACTTCAGAGAAAAGGTGACATTTGCAATAAATCATAAAGTGTTGATAAGTTTTAAAAGTAATGAAAATGAAAAGAAAACATACTGAGTAAATAAAATAATAAAACATGAGAAATATGGGACATATCTGAGGAAAAAGAACTTACACTTTGAATAATGTGATACATACAAATAACATAATGGTGCTAGCTAGAAACATGCTAAAATCACCTTAAAATGATAATATACATTATTATAAGGAATTACCATAATTATTAATTCAAAGTCATAACTGTGGTTAAAATAATGTTTATTACCAACAGTCATCAAGCATTAAAGTCAGTAGTAAATATATAAAGCTTCTGTGATACATTGAAGTAAAGTTTAAATACCTCTCCTTCTGCCTTGTGTCTGAGCATATTTCTCGGCCCAGATCTTGGACTTGGGATTCAGCCATGGGATTTTCTTTGCCAAATGGAACATGATCAGATGTGACTCAAGCAGAGGGTTTAGATGTGCTTACACAGTTTGGCTTTCCTTATGCAATAGAACTGACATAAGAGATAAAGCCCCAAGGATAGTTTTTGTTCTAGAAAGTATAAGCGACACATAGAGTGGATCTGGATCCAATGCTCAGCCTCAATCTAAAGCCAACCACACCCCAAAGCTATCCCACCTGACTCACAGATAAATAAATAAACCTTGATTCTAAGTCATTGCACTTGAGAATGATTTACTATGTAATCATAATTGATTAACCTAGCTGGTAGTGTCTGGTGGGGGGTAAGCTTCATAAAATCATGAATTCCACTATGTGCTCTTTTTCAATTTAGTGAACATAAACGGGTCTTTATAACAAGAGTCCTTACAAGTAGTTCGTTGGCAGATATACCTAAGGATGGGCTCCAGATCTCAGAAATGGAGTAAAATGTTGATTTAAATGTAGATATACCTATTTTTCTGTGCCACTCCCTAAATGATAAGGACCGTTACACTGAAGTGTTACAAACACGAGTAGCCCAGCCACAGTTTGACTGTGGGTTAAGCCTCTGCCTTCAGCTCAGGTCATGATCTCGGGGTCCTGGAATGGAGCCCCACATCAGGCTCTCTGATGGATACAGATACAGTGTTGGGACCCTCGGCAGGAGAATGTTGCCAATGCCTAAATAATAGGCATTGGTTAACTTGGGTGGAAGTAAGAAAAAAAATGACAGGAAGAAAATGCATGCAAGAAGCTTTGGTGCAGGTGACTTCATTGAATGTGACAGTTGATGAATTGAGGATAAGCAAAATCAAAAGTGACTTGAGTCTTTGAAGCAGTTGTTGGTTGTAAGACTACTGATGTCATTCCCAGGAATGAAAAAGTCAGAGGGGGATGAGTAGGTGGTTTGAATTGTGGAGAGCGGATGAGTTTCATATTTAGCATGTTGAGTTTGAAGTACAGACAGATTTGAGGAATTGGCAAGATTCCACTTACCTGATTGTCAAATGCCTATAAATGGAGAGTGTTCTTATGCCTAGATGGAAAGGATTACTCACATATTAAATTCCAAACCCAGAGAAGCTTTAAGAAGCAAGATCAATGGATTTCTGCTTGAAGCTAAGAACATTAGGTATAGTATTTGGTATTAATTGAAATTCTATTGCCAGGAATACCAGCAGTCTCTTTAAGAAAGAAGGTGTGGTTTGGCTATGGTTGCTGCCTTTGGAGGTCATTCTAAGGGGCTGATAGGAAAGGCACAACAGGCATATGTTGCATTGAAGAAAATCTTAAAATTAGCTTTATATTGTAATATGGAAATGCAATGTTCTATACTGGTTAGTAGTCAGTTACTGATAAAGAATTTTATAGAGGTTTACTGGCCAGTAACTTCAGACATTTTAACAAGTGATAATTCATGACCTATAGACTTGTTATAAGAGCACAACATTTGAGAGCATTGGCTTTGGAAACAGCCCACTCTGGTTTGGATTATGTTCTGCCAGTTTCAGCCTGCTGATTCATTCGCTTAACAATTACTTGTTGAATCCCTGCCATTTTGTATGTCTGAAAACAAAAACATACAAAGATCACTGCTCTTGGGAATTTACATCTTAATGGAGGAAGGTATTCAACAAATAATGAACATAAATAAATTATAAAGAATATTAAAATGTAATGAATGGTATGGAGAAAGAAGGAGAGGCATGTAAGGAGGTTTGGGAGTTCCGTGGGGGCAGGGGACAAATTGCATTATTAAATAGTCAAGAGAGATCTCATTGAGATGGCAATATTTGAGTAAAAATTCGAGGAAGTTGGAAGACATAGGAAGATATAAACAGATAAAATATCGAGAGCACAGGTCCTAAGGTGGGAATGAGCCTGATGTGTTTGATGAACAGCAGAGAGGCTGGAGTTGGAAGAACAATTCAAAGAGCAGGAGGAGATGAAGTTAGTGAGAAAATGGGGGTGGGGCCCAATCAGATAGGGATTTTATCTTTTACCTTCTAGAAGTAAAAAGGAGATTCATTAGAGGAATTATTTTTCTTTCTTTTTGACTATAGAAATTTTCAAGCACATATAAAAATAGATAGTACAATTGAGCCCCATTATCCAGTTAAAATAATTATTGATATAAGACCATTGTTGTTTCATCTGAATCTCTACTCAATCCTTCAATTCCTTATTATTTTAAAGTAGATTCAAGACATCATATCATTTGACTTATAACTATTTAGTAGTATCTTTAAAAGACCTCATTGTCTTAAACATAATCATAAAGCCATTATTATACCTAAAAATAAAGATTTTGGTTACCAAATATAGAATAAGCATTCATATATCCCTCAATTATTTTAGAAACTCATATTTTAAGCTATTATTTGTGTGGGGGTGTCTGGTTGGCTCTGTGGGTTAAGCCTCTGCCTTCAGCTCAGGTCATGATCTCGGGGTCCTGGAATGGAGCCCCACATCAGGCTCTCTGCTCAGCAGGGAGCCTGCTTCCATCCTCTCTGCCTGCCTCTCTGCCTACTTGTGATCCCCCTTTCTCTCTCTGTCAAATAAATAAATAAAATCTTTTAAAAAGACTATTATTTGTGTGAATTAGTGATCGTAAAGTGTTTTGGGCAAAGGCAACAAACACTCTGGCTGATGTAATAAGAATAGCATGTGGGGTGTCAAGGAAAGAAGCAGGCAGAATCATAGGAAGCTGTTGTAGTCATTTGGAAGTAATATAATGGTGACTCAACTTAGAATGGTAGCTGCAGAGGTGGTCATAAATGTTTGATTGCTGGATATATTTTAAAATTAGAGCTAATAGGTTTTCCAAAGGTGTTGGATATATAGAGAGGGAGAAATCAAGGGCAGGTACAAGGCTTTTGGGGTAAGTGGGTTAGCATTGTTAACAGGTTTGTGGGAGACACAGCGTGAAGTTTTGGCACGTTGGTTTGGATAGCCGTTGAGCAGATCAAGACTGTACCTAAAATTCGGAGTCACCAGCTATGAGACTGGATGAAATCACCAATACATTTAGTGTAAACTGAAGAGAGAAGATAGCCAAGGACACAGCCTTGGGGCGTTCCAAGGTTTTGAGTAAAAGACAAAACCAGCAAAGGATACTGAGGAGCAACCTGTGAAGCAAATGTTCTGGGAGTTAAATGGAGGGATTGCCTTACTGAGCAGGCAGCCATCAGCAGTGTCAAAAGCTGTTGTTACGACAACCAGAATGAGAACTGTGATACAGGGTAAGATGAATTACTCTTTCAGGTGACTTTGTGTATTTAAAAAATACTTAATGCCTACCTACCATGTTCGGGCCCCTGGTTAGACACTGCCAATAAAAATGAGAGCAGGATGTAATTTCTACCTTTAGTAAACTTATTTGTTATAAAACACTATTATAGCTTATCCACTTTATGCTCCAACATATGAAAAAAATTATTCCCCTCTAGAATTCTTTGGTTAATTACTCATCTTATTTAGAAATATCAATACATTTGTGGTAAAGAATAAAAGCCAGAGGTCAAGTTTAATTGACAAAATATTATCTTTAAGTCATAAGCTTAAGGAGAGGAGAAAACCGTACGTCTAAGAGAGGACTTTGGAAGGAGAGTGAAGAGGCCTAAAATGAAAATAGGTGGGCAGAGGATGAGCTCATGGCCTGGAGAAAGGCGGGAAGGAGACAGGCTGGGTGGTCCTGGTTGAAGCAAGAGTTAGGACACACACAAACAGTTAAGAGAGAATTGTAAATGGATCCCTTTAAAACTGTGGAACTGGACTGACAGAAGATGAAAACTGGGATCATTTGCAAAGGCACAGGACGAATTTCTCTAAAATTCGTAAAAATGAATAAGGTGTAGAATTGTCCAAGGCCCTAGAGCGGGGGTTCAGTTCAATGAAACAAAGACCTTAAGAGCCAGAAAGGGCTGAACTGACATCTGGGCTAAATCTGTAGAGAGCTTGGCATCGAGGAAGGGTTTAGTAAATGGCAGCAATTACTGCAGCAGGATATACACCCCCTCGAAAAAGTCTGTCTACCAAGGTGTTGGTAGCAGCTGTCTCGATCATTAGGAATACGCTTGCTTGCTTTTTATATTCCTTGTGATTGTATTTTTTTTAATTTTTCTGAAATAAGTCCATATTCATTTGTAATAAGAACAACAACATTGAAGACTTTTTTGTAAGAGAAATACATGTTAACCGTACAGTTTTTATTTAGTCCTTATGGAGCCTATCTGAAAGTGGGAATAAATCTACTCCTGAAATTTGACTGATGAAATTACCTTGTATGAAATTTTCTGACGTGAATGAGACCCTAAAAGCCTCTGGGAATGAGTAGAGCCCCGCCACTGATGGTATCATTGAATCAGGTATCCTGATATTTCACTTAATCCTAAGAAAATTTGTGCATTTGTAAATATAATCACAACTTCCTCCCTCAGTGTATTACAACAACTTTAATTTTGATTTATTATTATTTTTTTTTAAATCACCATCTACATGCAGAGTAGGGCGGTTAGGGTAAGGGTATATGGAAGAATAACATTTGAAAACTGCTCTCAAGAAACTGCTAAAATGTATTATGTATAAAGGCAATACTGAAGAGATTATTCAATTCAATTTAAAAAATTGCATTGAGCTATGTTGAGTGCTGGGAATGTAAAAGTGAATAAGACACAGGGCTAGCTCCTACCCAGGGAAAAAGACATGTAAACAAATAAGTGACAATGTGACAAATGAGGCAATAGAAACACAGACAAGATACCTGGAAGTGTGAGGGTAAGAGTGATTAATTTTGTCCAGAAGTTCAGGAAAACATTTCTGAAGTGGGGAATCTAGTTGCTGAGGACCAGAAAGAAAAAAATCTGACATCCAAAATGGATACACTCATTCTGAATGAGTAATTGTATCTGACGCTTGTTGAGAAGTGTGAGAGGGAGCAGGGTGTCAGTACCTGAGACAAGTAAGTTAGAGGGTGAACTCAGAGACCTTTGTGTATTATAAGAAGGGCACTGATGTACACTGGGCAGTATGGAGGGAAATGATTATGGAGGCTGTCTGGGGCGAGCGTGCTGGATGAGCTGAAGAACGTAAGTTTTATATAACAAAAGATGATTATCACCCATCAGAAACCTCTAAACAAAGCAAGATGATGTGGCTGTATACAAGACAGTGGAGATGAAGAATGAGTGCAGAATTTGAGCAGCTTCCAAGAGATGACAGTGTTGCACGTAAAGAAGAGTGAAGGTATAGGGAGATAAGAGTTATGTGTCTAGAACAATCTGGGAAGCATTGGGGGATTCTGGAGAGAAGATGTTCCAGAGAGCAAATAGTGGAAGACTGAGACAATCTTCCAAGTTAGAACATAGAAAAGAAACGTGGAAGTTTCTTCAGACTTTCAGCTCTGCAGATGAATTTTGGGTGCCTATTACATATGTCAGACACTATAAACTGTGGTCTTGGGGATTTAAATGTGTGTAAGGTATTGTACTTATGAAACTTACATTCTATTTTGGTTATCAGAGCTATAATCAGTTATATAGATAATATATTCTTAATGATGAAATATATATAAAAAAGAACAAAATACATCCAGAACCTTGTGAAATTGATTAATCCAATTAATAAATATACCAATCAGGTTGTGGCCATAGATTTCATCATTTTTGTGTAAATTAGTTTAACTGTGATCCATGATGAGAATATACTCCTATCATGCAAACTAAAATTCTTTTTTTTTTTTTTTCCATTTAAGGCAGGGAATACTTTTTTTTTTTTTTTATAGGAGAGAGGAAGGGAAGAGATCACAGAGAGAGAGGAAGGGAAGCAGGCCCCCTGCTGAGCAGAGAGCCCGATGTGGGACTCGATTCCAAGACCCTGAGATCATGACCTGAGCCGAAGGCAGCGGCTTAACCCACTGAGCCACCCAGGCGCCCCAAGGCAGGGAATACTTTACTCAGACCCATCAGAGAAATGGACAGCTTGGGCCTGTAACAAAGCATTGTATTTTATTATATTATTTAATTATTTATTTTTGAAGATTTTATTTATTTATTTTACAGAGAGTGAGACATCGAAAGTAGGCAAAGAGGCAGGCAGAGGGGGAGGGGAGGATGTAGGCTCCCGGCTGAGCAGAGAGCCTAATGCAGGGCTTGATCCCAGGACCCTGAGATCATGACCTGAACCAAAGGCAGAGGCTTAACCCACTGAGCCACCCAGGTGCCCTAGGAATATATTTTTTTAACCAAGACACTATCTTGCCTCTCAAAAGTCTTTTTTTTTTTTTTTATTCTTGAGAGACAATACATTATAAAAGATTATTTAGGATGAAGAAATATACATGAAGAATAAAAAAATAACAATTTTTTTGTGACTTTTTGAATGGGCTGATTATTGTCTTATGTGGTAGTGTATCTCGTGGTTGTTTCAGATTGCTAATGTGGTTCTTTGGTTAGAAGAGAGTATTTGTGAGATCACAACCTAGCGAAGGCAGAGGCTTTAACCGACTGAGCCACCCAGGTGCCCCACACCATATCCTTTATCCATTCATCAGTCCGTGGACATTTGTGCTCTCTCCATAGTTTGGCTATTGTTGATAATGCTGCTATGAACATCAGGGTACATGTATGTACCCTTTTGAATCTGTATTTTTATATCCTTTGGGTAAATACCTGGTAGTACAAATCCTGGATTGGAGGGTAGTTCTATTTTTAATTTTTGAAGGATCCTTCAAACTGTTCTCCAGTTTGCTTTCCTACCAACAGTGCAAGAGGGTTCCCCTTTGTCTGCATTCTTGCCTACACCTGTTGTTTTTCATGTTAACTTTAGCCATTCTGACAGGTGTGAGGTGGTATCCTATCATGGTTTTGATTTGTATTTCCCTCATGATGAGTAATGGTGAGCATCTTTTCACGTGTCTGTTAGCCATCTGGATTTCTTCTTTGGACATTCTTTGAAGACATTTAAATGTCTTCTGCCCGATTTCTTAACTGGATCATTTGTTAATTGAGTGTTGAGTTTGATAAGTTCTTTATAGTTCTTTGCATACTAACATTTTATCAGGTATGTTGCTTGCAAATATCTTCTCCCATCCTGTAGATTGATTTATAGTTTGGTTGATTGTTTCCGTCACTGTGTAGAAGGTTGTGTCTTGATTAAGTCCTAATAGTTCATTTTTGCTTTTGTTTCCTTTGCCTCCTGTAACACATGTAGTAAGAAGTTGCTGCAGCCAGCCATGGTCAAAGGAGTTGCTGCCTGTGTTCTTCTCTAGGATTTTGATGGCTTCCTCTCTCACATTTAGATCTTTCATCCATTTTGAATTTATTTTTGTATATGGTGTAAGGAAATGGTCTAGTTTCATTGTGTGTTGCTGTTCAGTTTCCCCAACACAATTTATTGAAGAGACTGTCTTTTTCCATTGGATATTCTTTCCTGCTTTGTTGAAGATTAGTTGACCATATAGTTGCGGGTCCATTTGGTTCTCTATTCTTTTCCATTGATCTCTGTGTCTGTTTTTGTACCAGTACCATACTGTCTTGATGACTAGATCATTGTAATATAGCTTGAAATTTGCAATTGTGCTGCCTCAAGTTTTGTTTTTCTTTTTCAGCATTTCTTTGGCCATTATAGGTCTTTTGTGGTTCCATACAAATTTTAGGATTTTTTATTCTAACTCTGTGAGAAATGCTGTTGGTATTCTATAGGGTTTGCATTAAATGTATAGATTGCTTTGAGGAGTATAGATATTTTAACAATCTTTATTCTTCCAATCCATGAGCATGGAAGGGTTTTCTATTTCCTTGTGTTCTCTTCAATTTCTTTCATCAGTTTTGAGAGTGCAGACCTTTACCAATTTAGTTAGGTTTATTCTTAGGTATCATACCATTTTTGGTGCAATTGCAAATGGGATCAATTCCTTGATTTCTTTTTCTACTGATTTGTTTTTGGTGTATAGAGATGCAACAGATTTATGTGCATTGATTTTATATCCTGCAACTTTGCTGAATCTATGAGTGAGTTCTTGCAATTTTTTGATGGAGTCTTGTGGGTTTTCTACATAGAGTATCATGTAGTCTGCAAATAGTGCAATCTGACTTTTTCCTTACTGATTTGGATGCCTTTTATTTCTTTTCATTGTCTGAGCGCTGAGGCTAAGACTTCCAGTACTAAATAATAATGGTGAGAGTGGACATCTCTGTCTTGTTCCTGGCTGTATGGCAAAGTCTCTTAGTTTTTCCCCCTTGAAGATATCAATGTGGGTCTTTTGTGTAAGGCTTTCATGATTTTGAGGTATGTTATATCTATCCCTATTTTGTTGAGGGTTTTATCAAGAATGGATTCTGTATTTTGTCAAATGTTTTTTCTGCATTTATTGAGAGGATCATCTGGTTCTTATCCTTTCTTCTACTAATGTGATGTATCATGTTTATTTATTTGTGACTATTGAACCAATACCCTGCAGGCCAGGATTAAGCCCAGTTGATGGTAGTGAATAATTATTTTAATGTACTGTTCAATTTGATTTGCTGGAATTTTATTGACAATTTTTGCAACCATATTCATCAGGGATATTGGCCTATAGTTCTCCTTTTTTGTGGGGGATCTTTGTCTGGTTTTAGAATCAAGATAATGCTGGCTTCACAGAATGAGTCTGGAATTTTTCCTTCCATTTCTGTTTTTTGTAACAGTTTGAGAAGAATAGGTATTAGCTCTTCTTTAAATATTTGATAGAAATTTCCTGGGAAGTCATCTGGGTCTGGACATTTGTTGGGAGATTTCCTGGGAAGTCATCTGGGTCTGGACATTTATTGGGAGATTTTTGATTACTGGTTCAATTTCTTTGCTGGTTACATGTCTGTTCAAATTTTCTATTTCTTCCTGTTTCAGTTTTGGTAGTTTATGTGTTTTTAGGCATTTTTCCCTTTCTTCCATATTGCCCAGTTTGTTGATATATAATTTTCCTAGTATTTTCTCTTTTTTTAATAATTTTTTATAAACATATAATGTATTATTATCCCCAGGGATATAGGTCTGTGAATCACCAGGTTTACACACTTCACAGCACTCACCATAGTATTCTCTTTTAATTTAAGTTTGTATTTCTGTGGTTTTGGTTGTGATCGCTCTATCATTCATGATTTTATCAGTTTGGGTCCTTTCTCTCTCTGTCTCTCTGGGTTTTGTTTTTTTGTTTTTCATTTTTTTTGTTGTTGTTTTGGTAAGTCTGGCTAGGAGTTTATCCATTTTATTAATTCTTTCGAAGAACCAGCTGTTTGTTTTGTTGATCTGTTTTTTGTTTGTTTCTATATTGTTTATTTCTGCTCTAATCTGTATTATTCCTCTTCTTCTGCTGGTGTTAGGCTTTATTTGCTCTTCCTTTTCTAGCTCCCTTAGGCATAAGGGTAGATTGTGTGTTTGAGACTTCTTTCTTCTTGAGATATGCTTCTTGCAATATGCTTCCCTCTTAGGATTGCCTTTGCTGCATCCTAAAGGTTTTGGACTGTCGAGTTTTCATTTTCCTTTGCTTGCATGTACTTTTACTTTCTTCTTTAATTTCCTGGTTAACCCATCCATTCTTTAGTAGGATATTCTTTAGCCTCCATGTATTTGTGGTTTTTTCTAATTTTTTCATGTAGTTGACTTCCAGTTTCATAGCACTGTGGTCTGAAAATATGCATAATATGATATCAGTCTATTTGTACTAGTTGAAGGCTGATTTGTGATCTGTTCTGCAGAATGTTCCATGTGCACTCAAAAAGAATGTATATTCTACTGCTTTAGGATGAAGTGTTCTGAATGTATCTGTTAAGTCCATAAGGTCCAGTGTGTCATTCATACTCATTATTTCCTTCTGATTTTCTGCCTAGATGGTCTGTCCATTGTTGTAAGTGGGATGTTAAAGTCCCCTACCATTATTGTAGCATTATCCATGAGTTTCTTTATATTCATTATTAACTGATTTATATTTTTGGGTGCTCCCAAGTTGGAGACATAAATATTTACAATTGTTAGATCTTCTTATTGGGTAGACCCCGAACTATGATATAATGCCTTTCTTCATCTCTTGTTATAGGCTTTGTTTTATAAATCTAGTTTGTCTGATATAAGTATGGCTACTTTGGCTTTCTTTTGACATCCATTAGCATAGTAGATGGTTTTCTATCCCCTTACTTTCTACCTGCAGGTGTCTTTAGGTCTAAAATAAGTCTCTTGTAGGCAACAAACAGGTGGATCTTGTTTTTTTTATCCACTTCGATATGCTATGTCTTTTGAATGACATTTAGTCCTTTTACATTCAGAATAATTATTGAAAGATGTGAATTTAGTGTCACTGTATTACCTGTAGGGTTGGTGTTTCTGATGGTATTCTCTTGTCCTTTCTAATATTTGTTATTTTGGGTCTTTTTCTTCCCCTACTCAAGATTTCTTGCAGGGCTGGTTTAGTGGTCATGATCTCCTTTAGCTTTTATTTCTCTGGGAAACTCTTTATCTCTCCTTCAGTTTTGAATGACAGCCTTGCTGAATTCAGTACTCTTGGCTGCATATTTTTCCCATTTTGTACATTGAATATATCCTGCCTTGCTCTTCTGGCCTGACAACGTTCTATGGACAGATCTATTGCAAACCTGATCTGTCTTCCTTTGTAGGTTAAGGACTATTTTTTTTCTCTCTCCTAATTTCAGGATTCTTTCCTTGTCTGTGTATTATGTGAATTTGTGCTATGCCATGGTGATCATCAACTTTTGTTGAATTTAATGGTGGTTCTCTGTGCTTTTGGACTTTGATGTCTGTGTCCTTCCCAAGGGGAAGGGGAATTTTCAGCTATAAATAACCTCAAATAAACCCTCTTCCTCTTTTTCTCTCTCTTTATCTTCTGGGACTCCTATGATACGAATGTTATTCTGTTTTAAAAAGTTGCTGAGTTCCCTAAGTCTCCCTTCATGAACCATTACCTTTGTTTCTCTCTCCTTTTCAGCTTCATTCTTTTTCCTAATTCTATCTTCTGAGAAAATTACGGATTTGTTTCATTTTTTTCATTTTTGTTTCATTTTTATAGCATTCATTTCAGTTTGTATCTCAGTTATAGCATTTTTAATTTGGGCCTGGTTAGATTTTAGTTCTTTTACTTCTGCAGTAAGAGATTTATTTTTTTAAGTGTCTTCTATATTTTTTTTCAAGCCCGGCTAGTATTGTTACAAGTACTATTTTAAGTTCTAGTTCAGATATCTTACTTTTATATCTGTGTCAATTAAATCTCTGACCGTCATTTTTTCCTGTTCTTTTTTTTGAACAGGCAAATTACTCTGCCTTGTCATTTTGGAGGTTAAAAAAAGGGAGTGAGATAAAATAAAAATTTAAAAAATTTTTTAAAAATAAAATGATCCTAGATGTATTTTGGTCTGCTTGTTATGAGAACCTCGATAGAAAACAGGTAGAAAGAAAGAAAAGAAAAATTTGAAAATTAAAAAAAAATCTATAAAATTAAAAAATAAAAAAGCATGTTCTTCCTGTATCCAAAAAAGAAACAAAAACAAAAAAGCTGTGCAGCACTCTATGATCAGTGGACTTGGTGTGGGCAAGAGGTTTGTATTGGTCTTCTGGGGGAGGGGCCTATTAACTGATTCATAGGTGAATTTGCCCTGGTAGAAATGCACCTGCAGGGCATGGGGTCAGAACTTAGTATAGCAGCTGTGTTCTCCATTTGGTGGCTCACTGAAGTTGAGGAACCTGGAGGATGCAGGGGGAAAATAGCTTCACCCTGTTCTCATATCTCCAGAGCAGAAAACATGTGCTACAGATGTGCAAACAATGACCCCTCATAACGTCTCTGGTTTCCGTTGAATACCACCAACTGGCACAGCACTCCTGTGTTTTATCTCAGGGGGCTGTGTTTCAAAACCTCACACTTCAGGGACCCCCAAAGTAAGTTCGTACACTGATTTTCTGGTGGGAAGGTCTCAGTGCCCTGTGGCCAGTGCAGACTTGTCCCTGAAAATAGTTGTGCAACTCTGCAGTCGTTTGAAGTTTATGATAAATCACAACACACAGCCAGCACCAGAGATTGCTACACTCAGCCAGAATTTCTGTTCCTATTCCCATGAGTGGTGAGCGGGGCTGCTCAGTTGTGCCCACAGGGTTCTTTGCTGATGGAGAGGCCCTCTGTATCACCTCTACCAAATGCACTCCAAGCAGGTGAACCGCTTCTCCCTGTTCAACCCTGGGGATCCTGCTTTCCCCGTTGGAGTACTGCTTAGCTATCTATAGCCTTGGTGATGTTGTAGACCTCTGAAGCTTTAGAATCTGTGCTCCACTGTTTAGAAAAAACTGGTGGTATTGTACCTGTCTACTTTTTCCCCATCAATGGTTTTAGAAGCAGTTTTCTTGTGTAGCCCCCTCTGCATGTTTTTAACTCTTTCTGCACCCCCCCCTCCTGCCCCCACCATTCTCTCCCCTCCCTCTCATTCACTTCTCTATCCATGGTCAGGACTCCTTCTCCTGGGCAATGCCCATGGCTATTTTCTCCTATTAATCAACTCTCTACAGCTCCTACCTTCCACCTTTTGTTTTTCTGGTTTGTAGACATGAAGCTTTGTTCTCTAAGACTTCTGATTGATTTTTTTGGTTTTCAAAATGATTTGATATTTATCTAACTGTGTCTGAAGGAGGAGGCAAGCTTAGGGTCACCCCTGCTCCTCTGTCATCTTATGTCTTCCAAGACATACCATGTTTTGAATTGGAAGACTCAATATAGTAAAGATATAATTTCTTCCTAAATTTATCTATAGGTTTGATAAAATTTCTGTCAGAGTTTCAGAAACCTTTTTTTTTTTTTTGTAGACATAGATAAATTTTTCTAAAGCTTATATGGAAAGGTAAAATCCATTAAATAACCAAAACAACTTTGAAAAAGTAGAAGGAATAATCCCCTCTCCTAATATTAAATCTTATAATATAGCTGTACTAATAACAGTGTTATACTGGAGGAGAGATAGATATATAGATCAGTAAAACAGAATAGAAAATATAGAACTAGATCTAAACAAATATGGCCACTTAATTTTTGATAAAGGTGTATAAGTCAATAAATAGTATTGGAGCAGCTGGACATTTATCAGTAAGAAAAATGAATGTCAACCTAAACCTTATCTCTTCTATAAAAATTAACTCAAAATGGATTATGAAATTAAATATAAAATTTAAGTACATTAAGAACATATGAGGAAATTTGGGAGACCCATGGCTAGGCAGAGTTCTTTGATTGGACACCTAAAACACTACGTAGAAAAGGAAAAAGTGCTAAATTGGAACTCATCTAAAAAAAATTTACTCTTTGAAAAACTCTATTGAAAGGATTTTAAAAACCCACAGACTAAGAGAAAATATTTGCAAATCGTGTATCTGACACAGATCTTGTACCTAAAATATGTAAAGAAATTTCTAAACTCAACATTAGGAAAAACAATTCCTCCAATTAGAAAATGGGCAAAAACAACAACAACAACAACAAAAGCAAGCACAGACATTTCATTAATATACAGAAGGCAAATGAATACATGAAAAGATGTTCAACATCATTAGCTAATGGAATAATGAAAATTAAAACTACAGAGAGTTATCATTGCATATCTATCAGAAGAGCTAAAATAAAAAATAGTGACAAATAACAGGCCAGAATGTGGAGAAACTGGATCACTCAGACATTGCTGGTTTGAATGGAAAATGGACAGTTCCTTTTGAAACTAAAAGTAAATTTACCATATGACTCAGCAGTGACATACTCGGGCATTTTTCCTAGAGAAATGAAGATATTTCATATAAGAATTCTTATGAATGTTCTTAGCTTTATTTATAACCCTAACCTGGAAACGACCCAGATGTCCTTCATAGGGTGAATGGTTACACACACTGCAGTACATTCATATTATGGAATACTACTTAGCAATAATTAAAAAAAGAAAAATGAACCATTTGTACACTCAAAAGTTTGGATGGATCTCAAGGAAATTATGCTGAATGAAAAGAACATCAGAATGGTACCTAACTGCATAATTACATGGAAATAATATTTGTAAAGCAACAATCATAAATATGAAGAACAACTTAGTGGGTAGAGAAGGGGACTGTGTGTCTGTAAAGAATAATCTTGTGTTGGCATAGCTGGGTGTCTTGACTGTGGTGGTGATTATACAAAACTGCACGTGTTATAAAATTGTGTACGATTATATACACAAAAATACAAATGGGTACATGTATAATTGGTGACATCTGGACCTGTTGTTTGAGTTGTGTCAATGTCAATTTCTTGGTTTTGATGTTGTACTGTGGTTCTGTGAAATGTTGGCCTTGGGGGAAAAACTAAGGGAAGGGTTTCCCTATATATTTCTCTGCAAATTCCTTTGCCTCTGTAAGTACTTCAAACTTTGTATTTTGTTAATGGTTGTGAGTAGAACTAATGTATGGTCATGAGTTTAATTCTGTCATCTTTGAACACAGCTGTTGTATTCACAGCTCTGGGTCCTTAAGCCCTTGTATACCAAAATTTTAAGTTTTAGCTCAGGCTGAGGAAATGGTCAGAGACTTAAAGAAATTCTTTGCTGAATACCAATGTAATTAGTAACTCTTACTCCCTTCCATTTATCATCAAGTCTAATTAACTGGAAAGGGGAAGAGAATGGGGATTGGTGTAAGAAAGGAGAAAAAGAAAATTCAGAAGTCAAGTAAAAATTAATACTAGGATGAATTTTTTTGAAATAAAGTACAAAAATCTTTCAATTTGGGACACTACTTTTTATTGTGAAACCAAAATTTATGTTTGTGTGGCAGTTTTATTTTTAAATAAATTACATTTATTTGTTGCTTATACCAAAATCTTTGGATTCTGTATAAATATGTAATAAAAGCTAAGGCCTTTAGCACAATAAATGAAAAATCTGAAAAAAATGAAAGAATCTAGGTAAAATAGATTTTAAAAAGACACAGGAGGTAGTAATAGCCCCATACTAAACTCCTATAAGCTTTTCCATATTTTTTATTCTAGCATCTACCTCTTGAATCTTAATATACATTATTTTCTTCCTTCCCAATTGGGAAGGATTTAGACCAGAGGTCAAAAGGTCAAAAGGTTGGAGCACACAGTTCCAGCTCTGTCATATATTAGGTATGTGACATTGATTCATTAGCTTGTTTCATTTTGAGAGAAAGATGGCACAAGAAGCATTTGCAATGCTGTAAAAAAAAAAAAAAAAAAATCAGGGCACTGTTAGTAATAGCTTCTCAGCTTCTAAGAAAGTGGCCACTTTGAAAGTACAAAGAAGAGAGAAGAACTAAAATGTTCAGATTAAGCCAAAGAACACTGTAGATAGAGATCTCTGGGAGCTCAAAGATAAATCTGTCTGAGGAACAAAATTCTGTTTGTTCTCATGTAAGGAATATGTGACAAAAAAAAGAAAAAGAATCTCATAGCCTGTGATATTACCTTTTCATGAAAGTTTTGTGAGTACTGGTAAGATAAAATATACGTAGAGAACTTACCACTGAAAAGATAGAAATATAATACAATTGAAAATATAGTCTTAAAAACAGGTTAAGAGGGGCGCCCGGGTGGCTCAGTGGGCTAAGCCTCTGCCTTCAGCTCAGGTCATGATCTCAGGGTCGTGGGATTGAGCCCCGCATCAGGGTCTCTGCTCCACAAGCAAAGAGCCTACTTCTCCATCTCTCTCTCTGCCTGCCTCTCTTCCTACTTGTGATCTCTCTCTGTCAATTAAATAAATAAAATCTTTAAAAAACAAAAACAGGTTAAGAAGAGGAAGATCATCAAGAATAGGAGAATATGAAATAATTATTATATTGTTACATGTTTTGTTGCCTTGTTTTATGCATTATATGGTTTGAAACTATGTTGATCCTTATGTATAGATTTTCTGTATGTTCGACGACATCTGTGACCTTTAGTATTGTAGCTCATTGCTTTTCTTGATTTCGAACTTTGTGCCTTGATAATTCTCTTTTGAGTACTAACTGCTGTGGGTAAGAAGCTATAATGTTTTTAAGCACTTTGAGCTTACTGTTCTTAACAAAAGATGACAATTACGTGAATTGTTCTTTCATTCCCTGAAGTGGCAAATACTAAACCAGACCTTAATAAAAGATAAACAGTGAACTCTAAAAAATATTCTACAGCAATGAGCATTTTCAGAGCAAGGACAGGAGATGATTTTGTGAGTCCGAGATTCCAGACTTAGCTACCCTGTGCTGCTGCTCTAGCGAGAAACAAAAGAATCACCAGTTTCACAGACTGGCCTGAGCTAGGATGTAGGTGGCTTATGGCCTAACAGGGCCAAGACCCAGAACTGGGCCAATGGTGCAGGATGGCTAACGCAGTCATCATCTCAGAGAACCCCGAGAGTAATTTACTGAAATAGGCCATTTAGAGAAATAGAGCCAGGATAGGCCATTTCCCAGAAATGGATATCACGGCCTTTCTCTGTGTGGCTTTGCACATGAATAGCCTGAAAAGTTAGAGGATGATGAAGGGAGAGCCTGAAAAAGCCAAAAACAGGTCATAGAAATTGAAAGACATGATGGGGAAAATATTTGAGAATCTTAGGTTTAACAGTGGGAGCGGAGAGCATCAGAGTAATTCTAAGGCTTGCAGCATGTAACATGTGGAATCTTCTGTCTTTATTGGCAAAGGATTCTGAAAAATTTTAATAACATGCAATTAGGTTATCGGGTATCATTTTGCTCTACAGGAAATTATTTAGATTTGAGATGGTCAAATTATTCTAGTACCAGGATCCTGGGTTTAACTATAACCCCACCTTTGTGTCCGGAGATCTGGTATGTGTTTGCAGACTTCTTCCCTTATGCCGGGCCCTTCCTCGTAACCGTTTTATAAGCCCGAGGAAAAGAGAAGTTGAAAGATGTTTCATTTGCATAAAACTTTTACTTTCCCAGCTGATACGAGAGACTGTCATTGGAAAGCCGATCCAGAGATCCAAAGATCTCGTGGAGATTTCTCTGGAAAATGAAAGATTTACTGCAGCCTTATCATACCTTCACAGGGCTAGTCCTAATCTTGTTGGATCTGCTCTCTCTGCCTGGAGTAATATTGCAGTCTTCTTTTTGTTCAAATTCTCCTTATCTTTAGGTGTCTACCTTAATCATCTCTTTTTCCCTATATTTTTCTTTCTTTCTCCACTCAGGCAATTAATTGTATTTTCTGGTATTCTTTTAATTATTAGTGCCTTTATATTGTATTTTATGATACATGACTATTTCCCACTAGGCTCAAAAATCATTTCTGGCATCAAAATTAGAGTTAAAATCCTGATTTGGCCACTTACCTGGATAATATAAGACAAATCACTTACAGACCTTTTTGTGCCTCTGTATCTTCATGTATAATGTGGGAATAATAAAAATAGTAATAAGAATAAATACCACATATGATTATTGACAGAAAAATACGCACTTAATACAATTAAACTCCCAAATGCCTGATATGTAGTAAATATTCAGTGAATGTCAGATATGGCTATTTTTACTATTTTCTTTGAGGACTTTCAGATTTTCACATGATAGGTTCTAATAATGTTTGCTTATCACTGAGCAACATTGATTTTCTCATGATATGCAAAGGCAGTAGATTGATGCATATTCGTTGAGACATAAGAACAGTGTGGTCCTCTTATTGGTCATGTGTGGCTGCCATGAATCTGACGATGGAGTGAGGGTCAGAGTTAGAGAACAATGTCAAATCCGAGGCTTTATCAGAGTTTAAAACGAGCAACAGCACTGGCACATGAATCCAAATGGGACGTAGACCAAATATGGGGCAGAGGATGATATCCAGAAGGTAAAAAGAAAGTGAGAATTGAAGCCTCATTAGATTATCTCGGCTGAAGAGGTCAGATTGTGCACTGAGATAAAGAATTGGGGGATGAAATTTGGGCTGAAAATCTAGGAATAGGACCACAGCCGGCTGAAATGCAGAACGTGGTTTGAATCTTCAAGCTTGGCGGTGCTCACTGGCCTTCTACCCTGGCTTTAAGCAGCCTCCCTGGTGTGAGCAGATAAGGAACGGCAGGTGTAAGCTGCTTCCTGGGGGGAGAGAGGTTTTTTTCAGTTGCCAGTGCCTGCAGGGAAGATTCTTCTCACCAGGGAACTAACAACTGATATTAAGTGCCCAAAGCTAATGAAAGATTCCTAAGAGCAGAGACACACTGTGCTAAAATGCTTAGTCAAGGATTAAGCTCAATCATTCTGGCTAAACCCATCTTTAAAGACAGGGTGCTTATCTGAATTTGTTCAGTCATGCCTCCGTTTTCATGATTTTTTTTCTCAAGGCAGTTTCTTTCAAAGGTCAATCTACAGTCAATTTATTTACTCAAGTTCTTATTCTTTATGCCCCCTCATATTTTCTACACTTTTATGCAGTTGGGGTTACCTTACTATATAACTATACTGGTCATTGCCTAGTGTAAATAGGTGACATTTCCCCCCTTATCTCCTCAACTCATATTATACAAACTTGCCACACTCTCCTCTCAATTTCTTATTCCACAGCCCATGCTGCTTGAGTGGGCCATATGAACCACCTACCTGTCCAAAGTCACTCGATCCGATAAATCAGATTCTCTCTCCTAGGTTTTGTAATTGGAATTCAGAGACTCTAAATTACTTCCTGTGGATCCCTTGGATTGGGACCCTAGTTAGGCTGCTGTTAATCTTTTCTGCCATGTGTAGAGAGAAGTAAATGAAACTGTTATATTAGGACTTTTGGTTGCAAAATAGAAATCCAAAACAGTTTAAACTAAAGAAGACACATAATGTTTCACTGAGCAATCTAGAATTATCTAGTGACATGGATGGCTTTATCAGGGTGTTTATACATAGTTAGGAAGAACTTTTCATCTTTCAGTTTTTTGTTTTTGTATTTGTTTTTCCCCTATGTTTGCCTTATTCTCTGTCAGGAAAGATGGCTCCAATAGCTATTGTGTCCATGATTTGATCTCAGAAAGAATGAGAACCCCCATATCTAATAACCCAAATTAAAAAAAAAAAAAAAAGATTTGAACATGTCACCAAAGAAGATACATAGATTGCAAATGAACATATACAAAGATGCTCAATATAATTAATTATCTATCATTCATCAGTATGGCTAAAATTGAAAGGACAGACCATGGCAAATGTTGGAGAATATGTGGAATAACAGAAAAATGTGACACTTTGAAAAGTTTATTAAACTTTTCCAACTTTTCAGTCTGTTAAAACTTTGAACAACCTGTTAATAAGACTCAGCAGAAAGGAAGAAAAAAGAAACGATATTGCAGATGTATGAAGGACTGTGTATTACCATAGACCCTACAAACACTGAAGGGATAAAATGAGAACTATTATATATACCTTTTTGCAAATAAATTCAACAGCATGAATGAAATAGGTTCCAGAAAACAGAGCTCACCAAAATTGAAGATACAGAAAATTTGAATAGATGGAATTTTAAAAAATAAATTTGTAATCTATATTCTCACAAAATATCAGACCAGGTGGTTACAAACTACAGTTGAGCCTTGAACAACACAACTATATTTTCATCTGCATGGTGGAATGGAGGGTCAGTGCCCCTAATCCCCACATCATTCAAGCATCAACTGTATTCAAAGCTATAAGGAAGAAATAGTACACATTTTATGAAAGTCCTTTCAGGGGGGCACCTTGATGGCTCAGTTGGTTAAGTGTCTGACTTCTGCTCAGATCATGATCTCGGGGTCCCTATTGAGTGGGGAGTCTGCTTCCCTCATTCCCAAGCTTGTTATTCTCTCTGCTTTTCTCGTAAATAAACAAATGAAATCTTTAAAAGAAAATAGTAACAGTCCTCTCAGAAAATAGAAGCAACACACCCCAACTTCTTTTTAAAATCCAGAAGAACTCTGATATGAAAACGTGACAAAAATATTACAACAAAGAAATTATAGTACAAAATCCCCTTTTTAAAAAGATATTTATTTATTTGTCAGAGAGGAGAGATTAAGAGAGCACAAGCAGAGGGAGAAGCAGGCTCCCAGCTGAGCAAGGAGCTTAATGTAGGA
This sequence comes from Mustela nigripes, assembly GCF_022355385.1. Classification (NCBI taxonomy): domain Eukaryota; kingdom Metazoa; phylum Chordata; class Mammalia; order Carnivora; family Mustelidae; genus Mustela; species Mustela nigripes. The sequence continues at coordinate 82,334,248 of NC_081558.1, read as the reverse complement.
CTTGATCCCAGGCCTCCTGGATCATGACCTGGGCTGAAGGCAGGTGCTTAACCAGCTGAGCCACCCAAATGTCCCTCTCTTTTGAATATAGACACAAAGATCTTACAAATATATTGCCATATGAAATGTAGAAATATAAAGAAATGAACAAGGAAGATTTATTGATGGCAGTCATTTGGTTTAACAATAGAAAGGTTGAATGTTAGAATCTATTTTTATACAAGGAAAGCACATACAGAAGAATTTGAAGTGAAGAGAAAGCAGTTAACTTTATTCATCACTCATTAATGATGAATAAAAATTTTCAGCAAACTATGAATAAAAAGGAATTTTCTTAGTTTTGAGAAAAGTGTCTACTAAAAACTACTGTGAAAATATTCCTTATTAGGGAAATCCTGAACACATTCTTTCTCAGTTGGGAAACAAGTCAAGAAAGTTGAATCTCACCATTTTTATTCAAGATTGTGCTAGAAGTCCTAGCTAGAAATAAGACAAGAAAGAGAAGTGCAAGCCATAAGAATTGGGCAAAAGAAAGTAAAACTTTTTTATTTATAGGAGATAGCTTTTCATTTATCATTCTCAGGGATCTTCAACACAAATAGTAGAACTAATAAGTGAAATATGCATGATTGCATGATACAAAATCAATTATATGATAATTAACTATTTTTTAGGAGCAGCAAACATTGGGAAATAAAATTCAAAAAGCAATTCTATTTATAATTATATTAAAACGCACAAAGTAATAAACTTGATAAAAGATATACAAACATATAAACTGAAAACTAAACACATTGCTGAATGAAATTAAAAGTACTCTGTAAATAGAAATGAATGGTACATGGATTGGAAATCTCAGAATTGTTAAAATGTCAGCTCTTTCTGGATTGGTGAGTATTTATCATATTTATCATTGGTGAGTATCATATCATATTATCATATTTCCTATGAACCCAATCAGAATTCTAAAACTTTGCTATAAAAGTTGCCAAACTGATTCTAAAATTTATTTGGAAGAACGAAGTATGTAGAAAAATAAAAACATTGTTGCAGAAGAAAAACAAAAATGGAAGTATTGACATTACCTGACATTGTATAGGACTACAGTAACCAACAGTATAATATTAGCTTAAAGGTTGACAAATATATTAATGCAACAGCATAAGGAGCCCCCAAATAGGCCAACATGAATATAATAAATAGTTACTTGACAAAAGCACAAGCCTGCTTCATGGAGAAAGAAAAGTGTTTTCAAAGGCACTTACATCTAATAACCCAAATTAAAAAAAAAAAAAAGCCAACTGTATAATCATTTGGGAAAAAATAAAACTTCACTCTTATCTTGTAATACCTATAACACTTAATTATATATGTTGCTTATATAAAATGCTGGTTAGAAAGTAAAATGGTGCAGGCACTTTGGAAAATATTTGGCATTTTCTCATAAACTTAAATGAAAACGAAAGCTATAAAGCCTCAAAGAAAATATTAGAAAATAAATTTGCAGTCTTACGGTAGGCAACATAGAAAACACTAAAAAAAGAAATAAATTTAATAAAGTCAAATTTAAAAACAGCCATTTACTTTAAGTCTGTATTACAGAAACAAAAAGATAAGCATCCTAGGAGAAACCTAGGAAAAAATTTTCATAATAAATAGTCTAGCAAAGGTCTTATAACCAGAATATTTAAAACACTTCTACCAACAAATTAAAAAAACAAACAAACAAAAAACCCCCACAAAGAAACAAACAAACAAAAAACAAGACCCAAACAGCGCCACATGAAAAATGGGCAAAAGATTTTATGAGTTAAGTATCTGCCTTTGGCTCAGCTCATGATCTCTGGGTCCCAGGAATAAGCCCAGCACTGGGCTCCCCGTTCAGTGGGGAGTTTGCTTCTTCCTCTCCCTCTGCCCTTCTTCTCCCACCCCCTGCTTGTGCTGTCTCTCAATCTCTCTCTCAAATAAATAAATAAAAGCTTAAAAAAGAAAGGCTCTTAGAGACACTTAACAAAAGATATATGAGTGGCCGGTGAGCATGTGATATCACTGATCACTAGTGAAATGCAAAAATAAACCCAAAATGAGATACCACAGCACACATACTGGAATGGCTAGAATTAAAATGATCAACCATTAATATTAGAAAGGCTGTGGTGAAACTTGCATTTATTGCTTATGTGAGTCTAAAATTGTATGCCTGTTTTGGAAAATTCTTAGCAACTTACCATATAATTAAAGATTCATCAATTTTTTTTTTAAGATTTTATTTATTTATTTGACAGAGAGATCACAAGTAGGCAGAGAGGCAGGCAGAGAGAGAGAGAGAGGAGGAAGCAGGCTCCCTGCCGAGCAGAGAGCCTGATGCGGAACTCGATCCCAGGACCCTGAGATCATGACCTGAGCCAAAGGCAGCCACTTAACCCACTGAGCCACCCAGGCACCCCAAAGATTCATCAATTTGATAATACAATTTCCCTTCTAGATATTTACAAAACTACTGAAGACAGACATCCATGAAAAGACTTGTACAACAATGTTCATAGCAGCTTTATTCACAAAAATAACAAAACTGTAAAGAATTCAGTGTCCATTAATAACTGAATGGATAAATTGTGGAGTGTCATAAAAATGGATACTACTTTGCAATAAAAAAAATTGCTGATATATGTAACAATATGGATGAATTTCAAAAATATTAAGCAGGAGAATCCAGATAAAAAAAGCACATACCACTATTCTATTTATAGAAGTTCCAGAGCAGGCAAAATTAACTTATAATCACAGAAATTAGAAAGTGGTTGCCTGGAGGTTGGGACAGACTTGAAAGAGGCACAGGAAATCTCCTGGGGTGATAAAAATATTCCATGGTTTTTTAAATGTGGTTATATAGGTATGTGCAATTGTACAACACATATGTGTTTCATTGTTTGTAAAGTATCCTTAAATTAAAAGCAAACATAAAGGAAATGAGACATGTTTTAAAAGTAGAATTAGGAAGAGAAAACAATCAACAGAGCCTCCACTAAAGAAAATTATCTTTCAATTTGTTTGTAGGTCAAACACTCTGGCAGCTTGCAATAATAAGCTTGAGTTGCAAGTTGATATGCCTGAATTTCATTTTCTCTTCCTCTGCTTTTTGGCTGGGTGACCTTCGGCCAATATGTTAACCTTTCTTGGTTTTAGCCTGTAAAATGAATACACTGAATTTAATGCTAAGTTTCCTTCAAATGCAGGGAAAGACATTTTAGGCATATGTTGACTGTTCAGTCTCCTCTAGCAATATGGTATTCAGCCAAGTTTCCAAATATTTTATGACTGTCACATCACTTAACCGTCCAGACACTTGCTGTGCTAGCCCAGCTCTGTATCTATCCCAGTTAAGAAACAGAAATAACAATGTGTCCTGGGTGCAGAGGTGAGCACTTCTACCTATACCTAGAGACTCTTTCCTGAGTGGTGGATGGGGGTGGGATTTAGTTGCAGGAGAAAGAATATGACTATGTAGCTTGTTTAGATTTTTCAACGGAAATCGGAGGGAGCTGTTTAGAGTTCCAGTCTGAGTTCTGCAACTTTGAACAAGTCACTTAAAAATAATCCATTGGTCTTTATTTTCATTATCTTCAAAATAAAGAGGTGTTCCTAAAGGATATCCAAAATTCATTACAGCAATAACAAGTCCCTTCTCAACTGGAATCTGTGCACTTTAGTCTCTTTACTCTCTAGGATTACTTTTTCTAAATGTCAGACTAATTTTTACTACTCCACAGGTTAAATCTTTGACTGACTTCTCATCATACCAACGTACCATGCAGAGCTTTGCACCTGCACATATTACGTGTGTTATCTCCAATTACATATCCACCTGCAGTCTTTTGAACCAACGAGTGCATTAGGTGTTCCTCATATGCAAATGTCTTCCTAATTTTGCTCATCTGTTCCTTCTGCCTGAGAAACCCATTGACAGCTTATTGAATTAGTTAATTTTTATGTTCATCCTTCAACTAAAATTTTCCTGTCTTTGAAGAATATTTGACCACTTGCTTCCCTTCTGCCTAACTAACCTCTCCCTAACTTCTTTGTGGAGTTGGGAGTCACTTTTTAGTGTTCTGATTTCCAGAGTATTCTCCTAACTTTGCATATCCTTGTTGAGAAGCACCTGTTCTCCCCCAGCCCCCAACCCTTACCTGAAACAAAGGAAAGGAATTTACTGCTTGCAAACCAAGATGTCAACATAGATAGGGAGGATTAGAAGTGTGGTGCTTAGGAGCTGGCCCACTTTTGGGAAAAAATAGTTTAGGATACTTCCCTCTGCATGGCTTTTGAAAAGAGGATGCCACTGGTGGGCAGGTTTAACACTGGTCTGTGGTTACTTATTTACAGTTTGGGACTAGGGCCAAAAAATAGATACTTTTAATTCCCACCATAATCATAATACTTAACATTTTGTGTATTAACCATTGATTTTTTTTAAGTCTCTCTACTGACTGGACTTTAAGTCCTTGATGGTAGGAGGTTGTCAAGTTCATCTTTGTGTCTGAAAGATGCTCAAAAGTCAGTGAATATTTTAAAATATTTTATAACAAAAATAAAAATGGGGCTCCTGGGTAGCTCAGTGGGTTAAGCCTCTGCCTTCAGCTCAGGTCATGATCTCAGCCTGAGTTGATCTCAGCCAAGTTTCCAAATATTTTATTACTGGCACATCACTTAACCGTCCAGACACTTGCTGTGCTAGCCCAGCTCTGTATCTATCCCAGTCAAGAAACAGAAATAACAATGTGTCCTGGGTAGCTCAGTGGGTTAAGCCTCTGCCTTCAGCTCAGGTCATGATCTCAGACCTGAGATCATTTGTAAAGTATCCTTAAATTAAAAGCAAACATAAAGGAAATGAGACATGTTTTAAAAGTAGAATTAGGAAGAGAAAACAATCAACAGAGCCTCCACTAAAGAAAATTATCTTCCAATTTGTTTGCAGGTCAAACACTCTGGCAGCTTGCAATAATAAGCTTGAGTTGCAAGTTGATATGCCATATAGGGTTCTCTGCTCAGCAGGGAGCCTGCCTCCCCCTCCCCGCTGTCTACCTCTCTGCCTACTCGTGATCTCTGTCAAATAAATAAATAAATAAATCTTTAAAAAAAATGAAAACAAGGTATGGAAATACCCATGTTTACCAATGGAAACATTTGAATCTAGCTTTATATGATGGTCTTAATTCAATATATGAAAAGGCATGAAGAAAACTTAAAAAATTATCACCAGTTTAAAAATTTTTATATTTAAAATTTGGCAGGTATTTTTTTTCCTAATGTCTCCTTTTAAAGATTTTATATATTTATTTCCTAATGTCTCCTTTAAAAAAAAAAAACACAACTTATTTCTGAGTCAAAACAACCCATGTCAGTTGTTATTGATTATTATCTGTTAATTTCTGTTTATTATTCCCATGTAGAACATGGCTGGTGGAGGAACATGGGGGAGACCTGTGACTCAAAGACAACTTAAGGATCAAGGAAATATTAGATTTCTTTCTTTTCTGTTTAGAATTTTAAAACCCAGGAAGCAAAATAAACCTTAAGGAAAAAGAGTGTACATTCCTCTGTCACCAGGTAGTTTTCACATGTGAAGAGGTGGGAGAGTGAAGGTAACCTGTTCTTATCAGTGTCAGGGCTGCTGCGATTTGATGGGTCTTATATGCACATTCTCACATTTACTAAGAACAGGTTGATAGGTATTTTCAGGACTGCTTGTAGAAGGTGACTTACCATCTCTCTCCCACTGGTACAACTCTAAGAGTTGATATTTATCTGGAAAAAAATGTTGCTTAGAAATACATCACCCCACTGGCATGGAATAACTTAGACACAGAATAAGTTCTATGGCATTTAGGAAACGAGAGGGGTCATCTTTTTTTTTGAGAAAAATGAGACAGAAGTTGTGGAGAATTGGACAGCTCATGTAGACATCCAGCTTCACACCAGACATTTTCGTTCTGATAATTTTTCTAAAAGGGATAATGGTTATTCTCTGTCATCTTTTTTTCTCTTTACTAAATGGTATATTTAGACAAGAATTTTGTACTTCTGTGAAAATGCTGATAGGCGATCAGCCATTTTTATTTTGCCCAAATAGTTTTCTCAGTCACATCGGAAGACCTGTTCCATGCAAAGATATGAGAAAATATTCTCTCAAGTATCGTTGTCTTCATTTGTCAGAACTTGAAAGTACTTTGAACAAATGTAATTGTCCAATTGTCTCTTAGGGTTTGTTAGCCCACAAATTGTGTCAGTAGCATGAAGTAGTATTCAAAGAGACCTTGATTTTAGGTGTTATTTTTTATGTTCATACAGCAAGGTCCAGCAGATACAATACTTGCTTTAGAGTTCAATATGGAATTGAACCTGAGCCATACTCTACTATGGGAAACATTTGTATGGCTAGTGTTCAAGCTGGGTCCAAATTTTCAGATGTCCTTGTGGATTCTGGGAGAGTTACTGTGGGCTACCAAATATCTTATTTGCAAGAAGACACCACCAGGTTTGCCCATCTGAAGATTTAGTGCAGGTTCTGAGTCAAAATCATCAGATTAGGACTTGAGAATATCCTCAGGAAGATAATTGATACCTGAAATGCTATTTTGGATAAGGGACCTTGCCAAAAAGTAGTATTGCTTTCAACAGGGCCAGTTTCATGAACACACAACCTCTGCAGTCAGTACAGACCCACACTTAATGTAATGGCTTGCTGTCTTGAACTTCTTATTTTTAACATGAGAGTCCATTTATTTTTTTTTTTAATCTTGCATTAGGTTCCACATATTTGTACCTGATCTGCCCTCTCAAGCTAAGAAAAATCCAATGGCAGTTTGTCTCATTCCAGGACTATGAAGGGTGTGGGAGAGAAGCATTTCAGTGTTAGGTTAAACAGCTTCACTAATCTGACATCGTGAGAAGTGGATTAATTCGTACAACACAAGAAACTGTACAAAACCTTGCAATGGAAGGGTGACACCCTGGAGTTGACAGCAATGCTGACAGTGAGTAGCAAGGTCCCTTTGGGTTGGCACTGAAAGACAGCAACCTTGAGAGCAGCCCTGGAGCTGAGGTCTGCAGTGTCTCTGGGCCAGAGAGCCTCTTGCTATGGATACTCACATGGAATCAACTTAGCCACTCAGGATGCATGTGGAATAGAGAAGACTGACATGATTGTCCTCCCAGATGTACAAATTCTAATACAAATGGAAGGTACTGCAAGGGTAGGAGGAAGGGGAGACCTGTTAAAAGCAGAAATGAGAAATTCTGAGTAAAGCTGGAATCTGGAAGAATGGGAAATAAAATCCAGATGGAGACTTTCTTCTGCCAGGTATGATCTTGGAAACAAGTATCTTGGTTAGAATTTCTGTGATTTTAAAACTTCTGTAAAAATAGAGCTGCTTAGGGCTTGAAGGAAGTCAAGGAGAGGCCTTTCGAGAAATATCTACAGCTCAACTTTGTATTTCTATTACATTTTGTGAAAACTGGGAGGAAAATATCTATTCTGAGTTTTTTCCTTAGTGAAGATACTAGTATTGTGACTTTATGTAGGATTGCATTAAAATGTCTTCATGAGAAAAGGTTGTAAAATTGGAAATTTGTGAAGCCCTAGTAGAGATGAAAATATAGGATAGGTCTTTCACACAGGGATAAGCAGATTTTTAAAATATGTCTATAAAGCTGGCTTGGACTCTGTTATAAAAACAGATGGTCTTGTAGACAGTTTAGATTGGAGTGAAAAAGAAATATGGCTTGCCATGAGATGGCCTAGAATTCAAATGAGAGCTGTGCCCTAGTCTGACTGCAAGGTTGAAATCTGACCAGGAAAAGGCAGATGAGGGCCCAACAACTGTCTTATTGCTACACTTAGATTTATTTATTTATTTATTTATCCATCCATCTATTGATGGATGCTTGGCCCTGAGGACAGGGCCAGCCTCTGTCATAATGCTGTGGATAATGAATACACATGGATCATGGTGATAAGCAGAGCTGTGTTCATGAGAACAAATAGAGGAATTTTTTTTTTTAAGATTTTATTTATTTATTTGACAGAGAGAGAGGCAGGCAGAGAGAGAGGGGGAAGCAGGCTCCCCACTGAGCAGAGAGCCCCATGTGGGGCTCGATCCCAGGACGCTGAGATTATGACCTGAGCTGAAGGCAGAGGCTTAACCCACTGAGCCACCCAGGTGCCCCCAAATAGAGGAATATTTAATTCAGTTATGGACTTTGCTTATGTGATAGAGAAGGACTTCAATTTTTTTTTTAAGAATATATATTTTTATTGGAATATAGTTGATGTAAAATGTTATATTAGTTTCATGTGTACAACATGTTGTTAGATAATTCAGTGCCCCCCACTTAAGTACGGTCACCATCTGTCACCATGTTATTACAGTATTATTGACTATATTCTTCATGTTGTACATCATCATGGATTTTTCAGAATTTAATTCCAGTGTAGTTAACATACAGTGTTATGTTAGTTTCAGGCATACAGTAGAGTAATTCAGCACTTCCTTATGGTAATTGGTGCTTATCAAGATAATATACTCTTAATCCCCTTCACCTATTTCACTGCTCCCCCTCACCTCCTCTCTGATAACTAGCTGTTCTCTATAGTTAAGGGTCTGGTTTTTCTGGTTTGTCTCTCTTTTGGTTCCCTTTGTTCATTTGTTTTTTAAATTCCACACATGAGTGAAATCAAATGGCATTTGTCTTTTCTGATGGGCCTATTTTCACATAGCATTATACTCTCTAGACCCATTCATGTTCTTGCAAAGGGCAAGATTTCATTCTTTTTTATGGCTGAATAATATTCCATCATAGATACACACATATATATGTACATACACAGACACACACATATATACACATACATATATACCATATTCATCTATTGATGGATGCTTGGACTGCTTCCATAGTTTGTCTGTTGTAAATAATGCTGCAATAAACATATGGGTATGTGTGTCCCTTTGAATTAGTGTTTTTGTATTTTTGCTGTAAATTAGTGTTTTTGTATTTTGCTGTAGTGCAATTCCTGGATCATAGTGTAGCTCTTTTTTTTACCTTTTTGAGGAACCTCTATACTATTTTCCAGAGTGGCTGCATCAGTTTGAATTCCTACAACAGTGAAGGAGCATTTCCTTTTCTCCACATCCTCACCAACCTCTGTTGTTTCTTGTGTTTTTTATTTTAACCATTCTGACAGGTGTGAAGTGATATCTCCTTATGGTTTTGATTTGCATTTCCCTGATGACAGGTGATGTTGAGCATATTTTCATGCTCTGTATACCATCTGTATATCTTTTTGGAGAAATATCTGTTCTTGTCTTCAGTCCATTTGTTAATTGGATTAACAAATGGGGTTTTGGGGTGCCTGGGTGGCTCAGTGGGTTAAGCGTCTGCCTTTGGCTCAGGTAGTGATCTCAGGGTTCTGGGATCGAGCCCCACATTGGGCTCTCTGTTCAGCAGGGAGCCTGCTTCCTCCTCTCTCTCTACCTGCCTCTCTGCCTGCTTGTGATCTCTCTGTCAAATAAATAAATAAAATCTTAAAAAAAAAAAAAGGTGTTTTTTTGGTCTTGAGTTCTATAAATTCTCTATATATTTTGTATACTAACCATTTCTCAGATAAGTCATTTGCAAATGGCTTCTCCCATTTAGTAGGTTGTCTTTTAGTTTTATTGGTTCTTTCTGTTGTGCAGCTGTGTTTTATTTTGATGTAGTCCCAATAGTTTATTTTTGCTTTTGTTTCACTTGCCTCAGGAGTTGTATGTAGAAAGATGTTGCTACAACCAATATCAGAGAAATACCTACTGTGCTCTGAGCAAGGATTTTTATGGTTTCAGGTCTCACATTTAGGTCCTTAATCCATTTTGAGTTTATTTTTATATATAGTATAAGAAAGTGGTCTAGTTTCATTCTTTTGCATGTTGCTTTCCAATTTTCCCAAGAGAATTTGTTGAAGAGACTTCTTCCCACTGTACATAATTGCTTCCTTTGTCAAATATTAATTCACCATATAGTCATGAGTTTATTTCTGGACTTTCTATTCTGTTTCATTGATTGATATATCTGTTTCTGTGCTAGTACCAAACTGTTTTGATTACCCCAGCATTGTAATTTAACTTGAAATATGGAATGGTGATACTTTTGGTTTTTTTTTTCAAAATTGCTTTGGTTCTAGGAGGTCTTTTGTTGTTCCATACAAATTTTAGGTTTGCATGTTCCACTTCTGTGAAAAGCTCTCTTGGTATTTTTGTAAGGGTTGTATTAAATTTGTAGATTGTTTTGGGTAGTGTAGACATTTTCATAATATTTGTTCTTCCAATCCATGAACATGGAATGTCTTCGCATTTCCTTGCATCATCTTCAATTTTTTTCGCGTGTTTTATAGTTTTCTGAGTATAGGTCTTTCACCTTTTTGGTTAAGTTTATCCTTAGGTATTTTGGGTTTTGGGGGCACTATTTTAAATGGGATTGTTTTCTTTCCTTTTCTTTTATTTTTTAAGATTTTTATTTATTTGTCAGAGAGAGAAAGAGAAAGAGAGGGAGTGAGAGGTTGCAAGCACAAGCATGGGGAGTGGCAGGCAAAGGGAGAAACAGGCTCCCCACTGAGCAAGGAACCTGACACAGGGCTTGATCTGAGGACCAGAGCCGAAGGCAAACACTTAACAAACTGAGTCACCCAGGTGCCCCTAGGATTTTTCATATAGTATTATGTCATCTGCATATAGTTATAGTTTTACTTCTTCCTTGGCAATTTGGATGACTTTTATTTCTTTTTGTTGTCTTAATGCTATGGCTAGGACTTCCAGTATGTTGAATAAAATGGTAAGAGTGGACATCCTTGTCTTGTTCCTCACCTGCAGGAAAAATAATCAGTATTTCCTCATTGAATATGATGTTTCTTGAGAGTTTTCCACTTAAGGATTTTATTATGCTGAGGTGTGTTCCCTCTGAACCTTTTTTATTAAGGGTTTTTATTATGAATGGATATTGTGTTTTGTCAAATTCTTTTTCTGCATCATTGAAAAGATCATATGGTTTTTATTCTTTCTTTTATTGATGTGATATATCACATTAATCAGTTTGCGAATATTGAACCACCCTTGCATCCCAGGAATAAATCCCCCTTGATCATGGTGAATGATTTTATTTTTTAAAAAGTAAGCTCCACACCCAGTGTGGGGCTTGAACTCATGACCTTGAGAATAAGAGTCACATGCTTTACCCAGTGAGCCAGCCAAGTGCCCCATTGTGGAATGATTTTTTAAATGTATTGTTGGACTAGGTTCACTAATATTTTTTTGAAGATTTTTGCATTTATATTCATCTTATATATTGATTTATAGATTTCTTGTTTTTTGGGGTGGTATCTGGTTTTGTTATAAGTGTAATGTCAGCCTGGTAGAATGACTTTGGAAGTTTTCCTTTCTATTCTACTTTTTGAAATAGTTTGAGAATAATAGTTTGAGGAAAATATTAACTATTTTTTTAATGATTTTATTTATTTATTTGACAGACAGAGATCACAAGTAAGCAGAGAGGCAGGCAGAGAGAGAAGAGGAAGCAGGCTCCCCACTGAGCAAAGAGCCCAATGCGGGGCTTGATCCCAGGACTGCGGGATCATGACCTGAGCTGAAGGCAGAGGCTTTAACCCACTGAACCACGAGGCACCCCAATATTAACTATTTTTATAATACTTAGAACAGTTTACCTGTGAAGCCTTGACTTTGGTTTGTTTGGAGGTTTTTGGTTACCAGTTCAATTTTGTTTCTAGTAAGTGGTCTGTCCAAATTTTCTATTTCTTCTAGATTTAATTTTGGATGATAGTATGTTTCTAGGAATTTATCCATTTTTTCTAGGTTATCCATTTTTTTGGCATATAATTTATCATAATTTTCTCTTATAATCTTTATATTTCTGTAGTATTGGTTATTTATTCTCTTTCATTTCTGATTTTATTTATTTTAGTCTTTTCTCTTTTTTTCTTATTGAGTCTGACTAAAGATTTATTAATTTTATCTTTTTAAGGAAACAGCCCTTGGTTTCATTGATCTTTTCTATTTTTTTTTTTTTGTTTGAATTTCACCTATTTCAACTCTACTCTGTATCATTTCTTTCCTTCTACTAGCTTTGGACTTGGTTGTTCCTGTCTAGCTCCTTTAGGAGTGAAGTTAGGTTATTTGAGATTTTTCTTTTTTCTTGTGGTAGAGCTATATAACTATAAACTTCCCTCTTAGATCTGCTTTTGCTACATCTTGAAGATTTTGCAGGTTTTTTTTTTTTTCCATTTTCATTTGTCTGAAGGCATTTTTTAAAATTTCCTCTTTGATTTCTTCATTGATCCACTGAATTGATTCTTTCAGCATTATGTAGTGTCTTTCTTTGTATCTTTTTTTTTTATCTTAAAAGATTTTATTTACTTATTTGAGAGACATAGATCACAAGCAGGCAGAGAGGCAGGCAGAGAGAAAGGATGAAGCAGGCTCCCTGCTCAGCAGAAGCCAGATGTGGGGCTCGATCCCAGGACACTGAGATCATGACCTGAGCCGAAGGCAGTGGCTTAACCCACTGAGCCACCCAGGAGCCCTCTTTCTTTGTTTCTTACTCCAGTTTTTTTCTAAGTTTACTTAAAAAAAATACTTAATACTTAATAGAAGTATTAGTGCCCTGGCTTTTTCTTTTTTTTTTTTTTCCCCCTCCATTTGCATGATACATGTTTTTTTCATCCCTTCTCTTTCAGTCTGTGAAATGTGTTTGCATCTTTTAGTCTGAAGTGAATCTCTTATAGGCAACATATAGATGTGTCTTGTTTTTTAATCTATTCAGTCATCCTGTGTCTTTTGATTAAAACATTTAGTCCATTTACAATTAAGGTAATTATCAATAGGTATATACATGTTACCAGTTTGTTATTTTCTGGTTTTTGTTTGTGTTTTAATTCTTCTTTTTCCTTCCTCTCTATTTTCTAGTAGTTTTATTGTTTAGTGTTTTGTGGATTTCTTTTTCTTCATTTTTTGTGTACATGGTATAGGTTTTTACTTGTGGTTACTGTTAGGTTTATAGACAACATCTGTGTATGTTATAGTCTATATTAAGTTGATGGTCACTTAACTTTGAACACATTCCAAAAGCACTAAATTTTTGCTCCCTCCTCCACATTTTATGTATATGATAGAATACTTAATCTCTTTTTATTTTGTGTATCCCTTGACTAATTTTTACAGATAGAATTGATTTTACTACTTTTGTGTTTTAATCTCTATACTGGCTTTATAAGTGATTAATCTACTACCTTTCCTATATGTTTTCTTTTTCCTGTGAAAATTTTACCTTTCAGGATTTCTTACTCCTGTTCTTAGCCTTTTCTTGCCACATAAGGGACTCCTTTTAACTTTTCTTATAAGGATGTTTGAGTGGTTATGAAATTCTCTAACTTTTGTTTGCAAAAATGTTTATATCTCCTACTCTGAATTGTAACCTTGCATTGTAACCTTGCAAGAGTATTCTTGGTTGGAAGTTTTTTTGTTTTGTTTTGTTTTTTCTTCCAACATTTTGAATATTTCCTACTACTCCCTTCTGGCATGCAGTCTATGCTGAAAAATCATAATATGCTGATAGCCTTATGGTGTTTTCCTTGTATGCAGCTGTTTTTTTCTTGCTGATCTTAAAATTCTCTCTTTATCATTACTTTTCTTTTTTCCATTTTCATGATGATATGTCTTCATGTGGAACTCCTTTGGTTTATATTTTTAGGGACTCTGTGATTCCTAAACCTGAATGTCTCTTTTCTTCCCCAGATTAGGAAGTTTTCAACTATTGTTTCTTCAAATAAGTTTTCTGTTCCTTTTTCTCTCTCTTCTTCTGGAATCTCTATATGGAGAATTCTATTCCACTTGATGATGTCATAGATTTCCCTTAACAATTCTCATTAAGTATTCTTTTTTCTTTATGCTGTTTTGTTTGGTTGTTTTTCATTACCCTGTCTTTGAGATCACCTATCCATTCTTCTACATCCCCTACAGTTGTTGATTCCATTTAGTGTATTTTTAAAGTTAGTTATTGAATTATTCAGTCCGGTTCTTTTTAGTATTTTCTGTTTCCATTTATAAGGAAGGTAGTTATCAATAGGATATACATGTTAGCAGTTTGTGTTGAAGTTCTCACTGAGGTTAGCCACTCCTTTTTGAAAGTGCCATATCTTTATGACCATTATATTAAATTCTTTATCAGGCATATTGCTTATCTCTGTTTCATTTAGCTTGTTTACTGTGATTTTGTCTTGTTCTTTCATTTTGATAGATTCCTTTTTTCTATTTATTTATTTATTTATTTGGTTCTTGTTATTTTATTGTTGTAAATCTCTGGGTTTGTTTCTCTGTATTAGGTCAGTCATCTACATCTCTTGGTTTTAAGAGTAGTGGCTTCATGTAGAAGAGGTTCTGTGGCATCCTATAGTGGAATCCCCCCTGGTTTTGAGAAACAAGTGCTCCACAGATGTCCCCTGTGTGGGCTGTATATATCTGCTTATTGTGGCTGAGCTCTGATTGCCTTTAGCCCAATGGCTATAATAACCCCTTTGGCACATGGGCAAGGGTGCTCTCCATGCTGTTCAGAGATCTCTCTGTGGCCACCACAGACACTTTAGAGGTTGGGACAACACTCAGTGTAGCTATCTGCAGTTAACCTCTTTACCACAAGTGCAGGCATACCAAAAAGCAGTGCTTCCTCCCTGCACAGCCAGCTAAGAGGCTGGGCTGCTGAACTGTGAGTGCACTGGTGTGTGGGGTTATCTTCCCTTCCTCCCCAGGACAGCAATCACTTGGCAATGGTGCTGGTCCTGGCCAGGGCTTCCTGCCAGTTATGGCAGGGCAGGAGCTACTTTGGAGGGACACTTGAAGAGTCAAGCAGATTCGATTGGGTGGGCTCACAGGGGATCAACAGGATGGGCTATGGTGCTAGCAAGATAGATGGAGAAAGTTAGAAGGGGCTCCCACAAACATCCGACTATCTACATGGGGGAGAGGGAGAGAAATAAAACCGACAGCACTTTTGTTCCCAAAGAATCCTCCTTACATCCCTGCCTTTCTGGCACATAGTCTAAGATTAGTCAGTAAATCTTCATGTATATTCCATGTGTTTTTCAAACTGTTGTTTCTAGGTTGTGTCTCAAATCAAGTTATTTAATATTCTGGGTTTTTAAGGGCAAGGACTTAGTTTCCTGTTGCCCTCTGGCTATCTTAACTAAAGCCTACTGCCTACTGATTTATGTAGTTCTCAGAGTTAAACCCCACTGGTTTTCAAAGTCAGATGTTATGAGGACTCATCTCTAGTGTGGGTCCCCAGTTCTGGAGGTGCCTGGCATGGGGTCTGGTCTTCCCTTCTCCATGGTTGTGATACCCTTCTCATTTGTGGTTAGTCATGTAGGCTGTCCAGTTCCTAATCATCTCTCTGCCCTCTTACCCTTTACGATGTGGTCTCTCTATGATTAACTGTAGAAGATCTGGCCTTTTAGGCTTTAGGTTGTTTTCAGAGTTAGTCACATAGACAGAGATGTTATTTGGGTGTGTGTTCATGTGACAGTGTGAGTTCAGGATCCTTCTACTTCATCAGGTTACCCTGGAGTATAGGGACTCCAATTTTTAAGTCTAATGATCTAAAAACCTTTCCTGGATTAGGCAGTATGATGCTTTTGTTAAATTACTGAGATACTTTTCTTTGGCTAGATGTTGTGCTGTCTGACAAAGAATTTCTACCAGAGAAATTCTCTGTCATTATAATTCAGAGGAGAAATAAATGATAACAATTAACATATGTTCTTCATTTAACTGCTTCAAAAATAAAATAGCCTGTAGTATAAATGCTCATTTGAAAGAAATGTCTTCAGAATTCTGGGTGTCGATATCTTTTAACTCCCAATGTATCTGTTGACTTCAGACATTCAGGATATGAAAAACTGTTCAGCTTGCAACATAAGTAAAAATGACAGGGGCCCTTGTTGAAAGGATTTGAATTACGGTCCCATTAGTCACTAGCCATGTTATACAGGGAATATTTTTTTTTCTGTCATATAATGGACATTTTGGTTTTTGTTCTTTTTTTGATAGGCCAAACCTCAGGAGCTTGACACAAAAATTTTGATTTTTTTTTTCTATCTTTCATTCTGAGTTAATCAGGCTTTGCATGTTGTAGTCATTTGAGGAACCATGCTTTTGGAGCTTCTAGTATGAGAGGTGTTTCCATAGAACCATGGAAGAAGGAAAATTTCATGCATATTATGCATTAGATCTCTTTCTACCCAGAAATGACACATGGTCACTGTCAGTCACATTTCATTGGCCAAATTACCTTGTCATGAAAAGATTCAAAGGAATTAGGATGGTGAAATCCCACCATGGGTTTTGAAAGAGGAAAACTTGAATATTTTTAAAAACCACCAATGACTACCATAGAAGAATAATATCTACTCCATAGGGTTGTTGTTTAAATCATGTATATAAATCACCTTAACAGTAATAAAGGTTTGATGAATGGTAGCCATCATCAGAAGTGGGTTTTATTGAATGAAATATTTATAACATGACTTCTAGTAAGAGGCAGTTTAAACAATTATGCTTAAGTGCAGAGTTACCCCAAATTTAACAAAATTTATAATTGAAGTTAATTGTAATTAAAATTAAATATAATAACTAAAAGTTTTAAAAGTTATAAACCCACAATAATAAGGAAAATGGAAGAGTAAATGAAAAATGCCCAGAATTTTTTTAACATTCCTCAAATCATACATAAAAAAGAGCAATTAATCAAAGCCAGGAAGTAAATATGGATGTCGGCTCTGCCCTGGAATTTTAGGGACCTAGAGTTTTCAGAATTTTTAAATATAAGGGAATTGGAATGGTGGGCTTTGGGAATGTGCTGAGCTGGCAACTAGACTTTGGGATCTATATGTCTAAGTGGAACTGCTGAAGGTTTGAGAGCTTCTATGAAATATGAGTTGGAAAAAAAAATTGTGTGCCAGCAAAGTCCACGAGGAAATCTGTCAATCTTTCCACAGTTCTGAATGGAAAAACAGCTCATAAAAAAATATTCTTCTATAGAATGTTTAAATATGATTGATTCCCACACTGGTCTTGGCTCTGAATTTATACAATTGAACCTTCTGGGAAATTTAGAGCAGACTAAATTGAAGTGCTTCTAGTTTGGTAGTTCTCCCTTGTGTCCTGTGGAAACAAATATTATCTGGAGAAAAACTGGTTGCTATAATTCTCATGGATTAAATTTAGCCAGAATAATGAATCCACTGTAAAAAATAAACACACACACACACAGAAAAGTTACTGTGAACAATAGTGAAAGTGTAATTGTTCTGGATACTATTCTTGCCCCAGAACTCACTGTTGCACTTCAACCCTTTGGTCCTTTTATTCTTTTATTGGTTAATTTATAATGAATTAGTGAGGCTTAGTACCGCTTAGTTCTGTGGTAGTTGATGAAAAATATAGAGATGAGAATGCAGAGTCTCAGACTCGTATACTTTAAGAAAGAGGAGAACAGACTAGAGACAACTAAAATATAATAGAAAGTTTATAATAGAGCTATCCAGGAGGATTATGAAGGTATAATAATAAAAATGCCTAATTTGCTTAGGAGGATCTAAAGTTTTATTAAGTTACAAGTAATAAAACATAGTAAATTCTGTTAAAATTACTTCATGGTATAGGTACTTGTGAAGTATATCAGAGCTGAATTTTGGATAATGAGTTGACAAGGTCAATGTGGTGGGTGCTGTGCAGTGAGGGCTCTTAGATACTGAGTGTGTCTTTGCTAAAGCAGATGAGAAAAGGAGCATAACATTGGAACACTATTAAGTGAGAAAAGTAAATGGCTTACTTATACATATAAAAATTAATAAATAATGGGGCACCTGGGTGGCTCAGTGGGTTGGGCTGCTGCCTTTGGCTCAGGTCATGGTCTCAGGGTCCTGGGATCGAGTTCCACATCGGGCTCTCTGCTCAGAAGGGAGCCTGCTTCCCTTCCTCTCTCTCTGCCTGCCTCTCTGCCTACTTGTGATCTCTCTCAATCAAATAAATAAATAAATATATTTTTAAAAAATTAATAAATAATCATAAAATATGATATAAGATGTTACATTGATATTTCAGATATTAAAAACATATTTATATTTTCTGCCTGGATATATTATGAATATTTTACATAATTAAATGTGTTTATATTATTATTATAAGATAACATATATATAATAGTTCCATTTTTGTAAACCATAAAAGGAATGCATGAGCTGATCTATATATCTGTATCTGTATAAGGAAGAGGTCTTACAAGAAAAGGGTTAGTGGCCTTGAGGTAGATACTTCTATTTCTTACTCACTATAATTTTTAACCCACTTTTTTTTTTAAAGATTTTATTTATTTATTTGACAGAGAGAGAGAGTTCACTAGTAGGCAGAGAGACAGACAGAGGGAGGGGGAAAGCAGGCTCCCTGCTGAGCAGAGAGCCCAATGCAAGACTTGATCCCAGGACCCTGAGATCATGACCTGAGCTGAAGGCAGAGGCTTAACCCACTGATCCATCCAGGTGCCCACTCATTATAATTTTTAAAATGTGATTGTTCACACGGCGAGTTTTACTTTTGTTTGTTTGTATATTAAGTTCAAAATCTGTATAACAAGCACTTAAACTCTTCTGCATAGAATATAATTGGCAGTCCAGGTCAGAGTCAGCCTTTAATGCAAGGACCAGGTTCTGGAATTACTCCTGTGGGAACTGGCAAGCTGTTGAATCCCTGCATGATTTCAAATAGGGATTTCTTTGTATGATTTGATTTATTCCTGGAGAAGAAAGTTTCACATCCAGCAAGTACGTCTGACACCGAAGATGATTGTTCTCTTTGTGTTCCCTTGAGCTTAGATGTTAGATTAGGTTCACACACATGCATGTATATGCACGCACGTGTGTGTGTGCGTGCACACACACACACACACAGATGGATACATAGATACAGATATGCAGGGAGAGATATATACACACACACACATATATATATATATATACACACACACACACACATATATATGTATTTATGTATATCTGAATGAAGTCAGAAACTTCAGAATTGTTTCTTGAGCCCTCAGGTTACTTTTTGTAGTCCATCAAGTCTTTTTAGCACTTTCTATCTTTAAACACTGAAAGTACTTTGGGCAAGGCCAGTGCAACAAAGGTAAAATAAAATGCTGTAAGGGACAATGCCTGGTTTGATTTGTTTTGGTGGGTTTTGTTTTTGTTTCTATTTGAGTTGACATATCCTATTCCAGTATTTGCTTTTGTTCCCTCTTCCATTTTTAATGGCAGCCATATACTGGACTCATAGCTTTAAGGATTTTTCTACAGCTCCCTTAAATCTCGTTTAGTCATTATCTTATATGACTCAGTATACTACATGTTCTCATTTCTGTTCCCTGCTCCCAGACTTATTGCCGTCCTGAAATTTATGTTCTGCTTGGGTGTATTTTCTCATCTATGGGTATAGTTGATTTTCTGGGACTGCTGATTTTGATACTGTATATTTCCTGTTCTTTTTAAGCTATTTACTTTTACAATGAGGAAGAGATGTTTTGAAAGTGACCCTTAGAAACATATTCATTCCCTAGCCAAGCTTCTGCTTCCTAAACCCTTTCCATCTTCTCATATCACCCTCCTCTTTTTTCCTGTGCATTGTTCCTTTGTGCATCTTAATGCTGTGATCCTTTATGGACACTTAGCTGATCATTACTCTAACATGACAGCATTTACTGCAGGTCCTTTGTTGGTTTTGGAGCAAGATTTCATGGTGACTCTAAGTTTACAGAGTGCTAGGGGAGGATGAAGATTTCTAAGCTTCACTTTTCACAGAAAATTCTCATTTTTTCATCTTTTCTTTCTGAATTAAGTATGTATAGAAACTAATTATGTTGTATAAAGTTATTTGAAGGAAAATTACTTTTTTTAAGACAGAAGACAAAGAGAAGGAGAAATTTTAAAAATTGAGAAGCACTTGTAAAACACATTGTATCTTTTTTTTTTGCTTCATGTTGATGAATAACTGACTCAGTTGACTTTTATCTTTTAACTGTCTATTTAGGACACTCCTGAATTTCACGTTAAGCTGGATTATATAAAGAAAATTCTAATCATGGTTTAAGGCAAATTAGCTATTATCCTCAAAAAACTGATTCTGACTTTCTGGATTTTAATTTCCTCTTGTCTAAACGAGGATTTTAAAACTATTTTACTAAGAATCTTGACAGCTCCAAAGAGGTGCTTGGTGGCCCTTCCCCAGTGAGAGCTACCAAAGAAGCTGTGTGTTTAGCTGTTTTCATCTACCTAGTGTCTACCTAGAAATTATTTTTGAGGAAGGTTTCTACCACTAGAAATGGTAAAAGCAAAACCTCTCCGCGATCTTTGTCTATATATTTTTCTCTCTCCAACATCCTATGAGTCGATGAAAGCTATGGTCTCATTTGTTCTTACAAAAGTCACTGATTTTCAACTCTAGCTATCAGAATCATCTTTTGAGGTTGTTTTTTGTACATAGACTTTCCTGCCTTTCCTTTCAGATTACTTAATTGGAATTGTAGGAAAGGAAAAATAATTTTCTTTCTGTTGAAATAAAATTCTAAGCCCAAGATAGAGCAGCAACTGCCTGGGTGCCATGTTAGCAAGTCGGAACTTAGATAACTTTGGGGGGTCCCTGTAAAGTTTCCACTTGACCAGAAGCAGCATGTCCAGTCAGTCCATCCCCAGTTACCAAGCCATTGGCGGCCTTTATATTTACTTTGTTCCTTCTCACCCCAAACAAGGTTGACCATGTGGACCCAGCTGGTCAGATACTTTCTTTTTGTTCTCTTTGGTTCTTTAGTCCTTATCCTGTAAAATCTTCTTGCCTTCTGCCCCGTTTTGCGGTTCTCTGAAAGGAGACTGTCTACTTCATGGAGTGTTAAATAAAGTTTGTTTGTATCACCTAAGTTGTCTTTAATAATCATTTTTAACATCTCTACCTTTCATTGTTTTTGACTGAGACCCCCTGGAAATTTTAATTACTGATGGATGTACAGGAGCCCCATAAAGTATAAGACTCAAACGGCAGCCAGATGTTTGAGGGTTATATGCCACCCTGTCCTAGGGAAAGGAATAGTGGTCTGGGGTTACAAAGGAAGGGAAGGGAATTAATTCATGGTAAGGGGAGAAGAGCATATATTTGGTAATCAGAAACTGTCCTGCCGTGCACATAAGTTTTCCACATGAAAAATTTATCTCTGGTAATAGCTCTCTCTTCCTGGAACAGGGCCCTTTCTCATGTAAATTTCTATTGCAAAAGAGTAACTTCTGCTTTGTTTTCAGAGCTCTTCCTGTGTCTGCATTTAAAACAACTGGTTCAAAATATTCTTATGCGAAGGAGGCATATTTAGGGATGGCATATTCTGCCCCCTTTCAGATCTCTGGGGCAAGGGCTGGGCAGCTTCGTTTATCAAATCCCTGCCCAGGTCATCCACAGGGGCAGGCAGTGCTGAAACCACTAAGCCCCAAAGTGTAGGGTTGAATTCAGGAAGTCAGATGAATCAAACCTATAACTTGATAAAATAGCTAATGATTTCTAAGTGCTTCACATATATTAGCTATTAAACCTAAAGACTGGTTTAATTGGTGTGACATAGGGCCCAGGGAAGTTTGAGAAAAGAGGCATTAGCATATAATTTTAAAAATTCTTTTCTCTATAATGGGTTGTACATGTAAGTATATATCTGTTTGTTTTTGCCTTCCACACATACTGAGTGTTATTAGTAAGCTAGGTAAATAGTAAATGTGATTGTTGGGTGATCTAAAATTTTAATTGACATAAGGCAAATAAGCAGAAGAAAAACATATAGTTAAGTTTTATATGACATAGGAACCCTCATAAAGAAGCAAAATCCAAAGAATGTAATGTAATGTAATGTAGTATATGTAGAAATGTAATGTAATAATAAGTAGTAATGTAATGTAATATAATGTAATGTAATGTAATCTGCATGCTCGTATATTTGAACAATTATAGAAAATTAACTAAACTATGTGGGGAGCTTAAAAAAGGGTAAGAATTATTTAATAATTTCTGTTTGTATAGAGTTCTCTAGGTCTTAACTTCTTGTCCTTGATGATAAGAATGCCACTTTCTTTCTGGTACAGGGAGAATGTCTTTCACAGGGGAATTTCATGTCCTGCTTTTAAGAAAAATAGAGAATTAAAGTTTTTTCTTGCATTTGCTGTTTTCCAAGTGTTCTTAACTCAAATTAATACCAAGTGGCACACTTTGAGTAGCATATTCTGCTACTTTTTACTGTATAACAATGTTATAATTGTTTTTCAGTGTTTTATTTTGCCATCATAACAATCCTGAGAGTGAGGTAATTATCATACCCATTTTACAGATGAAGAAGTGAAAACATAGAGTGTACAGGTCATTAAGGGTAGGTTGGAAAACTGATAGATGCCGTCACCAGGATTCAACACAAACTCTGACTTAAAATATGCTGTCTCTAATGTATTTTGCCTCTTCAAAATTATTTGGAAAGCACTAGCTCTGGTGGTACTGCCATCATCTGGAAAAGTATCTCTTCTAAATGGGAATAGAGGAGGTGAAATAAGATCGGTAGGGATTGATTCATAAGACTATGTGTTACGTGAGACTTTTACATAGACTCTTGGGAAGAAGTATGTTGGGCAGAGACAGAATTAGGTTGGGAGTAGTAGAGGATACAGGAAATTTCTTGTAACTGTCTCCCTGCTTACTATTTCCACAGAAGCTTGGAAATGTGTAATGACTGAAGAATATTTTTGCACTGAAAAGATAAACTTTTGGTGTGGGATTTTGATTAGGGATAGAATTTAGAGAAGTTTTTAATATTCATGTTGCAACAAATCTTGGAACACTGCATCAAATGATGATGTATTTTACGGTGACTAATGTAACACAATAAAAATAAATAAATAGGGGTGCCTGGATGGCTCAGGGAGTTAAGCCTCTGCCTTCAGCTCAGGTCATGATCTCAGGGTCCTGGGATCAAGCCCCGCATTGGGCTGTCTGCTCAGTGGGGAAGCTGCTTCCTCCTCTCTCTTTGCCTGGCTCTCTGCCTACTTGTGATCTCTCTCTCTCAGTTGAATAAATAAATAAAATCTTAAAAAAATATAAATTTTAAAAATATTTACACTGTTGTCATAAATAAGGAACTTAAAAACTTTAATTTTGTAATTTGCAAGAATCATTTAGACTTAGAATTAGACAACAGTGTGAAGATTTGCAAAGCCACATTATACAAACTTCCCCGACAAATCAAAGCAGAAAGAATTAGTTATTTATAAAATAGAAATAAAATTAGAGGTATATGAAAACCAATTATCTAGGCTTCTTTTGTTGATCTTACTTTTGGATCCTGAGTTGGAAATTATACAATTAAATGTTCTTTGAGAGCTGTTCCTTAGCTTGAAATGTGCTTTTTCAGGATTCCCCATAACTTGCCTGTATATTAAGTTAAATGTCTATAAAACATTTCAAGAAAAAAAAAATCAAGGTTGTAGCTAAACTTTGACTCTAACTGGCACAGTTGTGTCAAATCAGCAAGGGATTTACCTTCATTCGGATGCTTAGGAAAGCTCACCCATCCAATTTTGGTGACTTTATTGATTGCTAGTTTTGGCTTTGAGAAGAACAGTATTCAAGTATATCTTTCCTTTCTTTGGACAGAGTTGGTTTTAAAGATTTTCTCACTTCAATAGGCCTGATCAGATAGGTGTCTATAACCTTGGTCCTCTGAAAGATTGTCTGGTAGGCTTTTTCTGTAAATTAATTGTTGAGAATGTCCATATGTATATGTACTGACTTCTGCTTTCTACTTCCTCCTGCCCCTTTAGTCATGCTCTTTCCTTGGCTTATCTCTTGCAGTAATCTCTGAGTTAGTGAGAACGTACATATCCCACCAACAAATGCTAAGTGTCCAACAATCCATCTCATCTTGTGACAAAATAAATTATGGCTCTGCAGCCCCTAGTCTGTGCAGAGGAATGGGCTTTAGGCTCTTTTTGGAGTCAGTCTGGGCAGGATTTATGATTTAGCTATTTTGATTCAAATCAGGCTGAAAATTCCTGGCACTTACACAGTTTTAACTCGATTAAAATTTGGTCTAAATATGTCAGGCTGTTCTTTTGGCACAACACATTACCAAAGCAGGAAAGGAAATAAAGGTACCTGGGATTTTTCTTGAGCTCATTGAGTGGTGGGGTGTGTGGTATATATCTGTGTTTCTATGTCTATATGTTCCTTTCCCAATTAGTCTATACAAATCTGAATGATTAGCTCTTAAAGTGCCATAAAATGGTTCTTTATGATAACTGTTTATCTTGAATCAATTCAATGAATGTAAACTGATGCAAAAACTGATTTACTTATATGAAAGATAATTATGTGACTAAAGCTCCTGATTAATTGCATTATTCAGTTCACATCAATACTGAATCTAAAATATGGAAGCATTTTATTTCACTTAAATGGGGAGAAAAACTAGCATCATTTTTTAAAAAGGAGAATTGAAGACAGGGCCTTTGTTACTATGATTATGTTTGTGATTTTAATTGCTGAAACATTCGTTTTTGAAAAGAATCTGCTGCCAAAGCAGAGAAGCAGTAAATGTTCATATCACTTTTTGTACAATGGCAATTATATTGACCATCCGTTTTGAGAATAATCGTAATGGTTCCATTTAGTGTGCGTTCTATGAAGAACCATCAGGGTCAATAGAGTGACTATGAAAACGTCTGATATAACAGATACTTCTATTGTGTCATTTCCAATGATGTTATGGAAGGGAAAATGGAAACCTGAACCCTGAAATAATGGTGAAGAAAAGGAGCCTTTTATTATGCTACTATTATCACATCTGAGAGGTACTCTTTTGGTACCAGGTAGCAGAAACTTCTATCTGAACGTTTTTTAATTTTTCTTTTCTTTTTTTTTCTTTTTTTTTTTTTTTACTTTTTTTCCCCCTCTCTGATCTTTCTAAGGCTGTTTCTCTTTAGAAAATTGAAAATTAAAAAAAAAAGAAACATAGATTTTGAAAAATATATGCAAAATCTCTGGGAAATATTGAATTATAAAGGCAGATTAGTGATCTCCCTCTTCCATTATTTCATAAATGAAGTCCTGCTTGGATCCTAAAGGAGGGATAAAATGAGTTTCTTACCCATTTTGATTCTTAAATGATATATATAGAAAAACTTTTTGAAAACCTAGAATAGTTAATACCAGCCTTAAAACAAAAACTAAAACCAAATATATAAAAAAAATCCTAATTAGTTTACTTAATTCCAAAATTATTTTGCTATTATCTGTTCTCTTGAGTTAATTTATGTGCTATTATACATTTCTTCCTAACACTATGTTTTCATAACTTCTTGGTAGCTTGACATTGACTATGGCAGGAGTATTTGCAAATGGTCATGGTGGTAGTATCTATCTACACCACTAGAAGCTAAGGCTTGATTTATTATTTTGTTGATGGTCTAGAGATGAAAAAGTGGTGGAAATGTTAATAATTCAGGTTAAACTTAAAAGTCTATAGTGTTGGTTAAAATGGGCCAAAGACCTTAATGGACAACTCATCAAAGAAGATATACAGATGGCAAATAAACATATGAAAAGGCCACCTGGGTGGCTCAGAGGGTTAAGCCTCTGCCTTCGGCTCTGGTTATGATCTCAGGGTTCTGGGATCAAGTCCTGCATCAGGCTCTCGCTCAGCAAGGAGCCTGCTTCCTCCTCTCTCTCTCTTTCTGCCTGCCTCTCCGCCTACTTGTGATCTCTCTCTGTCAAATAAATAAATAAAATCTTAAAAAAATATATGAAAAGATGCTTCTCGTGATATGGCATCAGGGAAATGCAAATTAAAACAAAAATGAGAACTACTAACCACCTATTAAAATGGCCAGAGTCCAAAACATGGAGAGCATCAAATGTATGCAAAGCTGTGGAGCAACAGAAACTCTCATACACTGTTGGTGGGAATGCAAAATAGTATTGCTATTTCAAAAGATAGGCTAGTGGTTTCTTACAAAACTAGGCATAGTTTTACTCTATGACCCAACAATCATGCTTCTTGATATTTAGTCAAAAGGGTTGAAAACTTATGTCTGTACAAAACCTTAGACATGGATATATTATACCAGTTTAATTCATAATTGTCAATATTTGAAGCTAACAAGATGTCCTTCAGGAGGTGAATCGATAAACTGTGGCACAACCAGACAATCAAATATTATAATTCTAAGGGGCACCTGGGTGGCTCAGTGGGTTAGGCCTCTGCCTTCGGCTCAGGTCATGATCCCAGGGTCCTGGGATCGAGCCCCACATCGGGCTCTCTGCGCTGCAGGGAGCCTGCTTCCTCCTCTCTCTCTCTGCCTGCCTCTCTGCCTACTTGTGATCTCTGTCAGATAAATAAAGAAAAAATCTAAAAAAAAAAAAAAGAAATGAGCTATCAAGCCATGAAGAAGCATGGAGAAAACTTAAGTGTGTATTACTAAGTGAAAGATGTCAGTCTGAAAAGGCTATATAAACTACAATTACACCAATGTAACATGCTGGAAAAGGTGAAACTATGGAGACAGTAAAAATATCAGTGATTGCCAGGGGTTGGAGGGGGAAAAGAATAAATAGGCAGAGCACAAAGGATTTTGAGGCAGTGAAAATATTCTGTTTGATATTATGATGGATATATGTCCAAATCTATAGCATGTACAACACCAAGGGTGAACTCTCACATAAACTGTGGATCTCGGGTGATTATGTATCTGTGTAGCTTCACCAGTTTTGACAAATGTACCACTCTAGTGAGGGATGTTGACAGTGGGAGAGTCTAGGCACATACAGGGGCA
This sequence comes from Mustela nigripes, assembly GCF_022355385.1. Taxonomy (NCBI): domain Eukaryota; kingdom Metazoa; phylum Chordata; class Mammalia; order Carnivora; family Mustelidae; genus Mustela; species Mustela nigripes. The sequence goes on along the minus strand of NC_081558.1, from coordinate 82,307,256 downwards.
AGGAAAAATGTAGCTTTCCCTAAATGTTTCTGTGACCCTAAAACTGCTCGAAAGTAGTCTTTAATTAAAGTAGTCTTTAATTAAATTATTAAAAATATTATTAAAGTAGTCTTTAATTGTAGCTATTACATTGCTCCAAGTTGTAGCATTTTAGAAATTGTTACAAATCGGGGGAATACTCTTCCAGTATTTAAAACGATTATACAGTTCAGCAAAGAAATCAACTCAGTCATGGAAAAACGAGTGAAGTTCCAATAAATATTCTATTTATTTATTTGAGAGAGAGCAGATGCAGAGGGACTAGCAGACTCCCCGTGGAGCTGGAGCCCAATGTGGGACTTGATCCTAGGACTCTGGGATCATGACCTGAGCCAAAGGCAGTTGCTTAACCAACTGAGCCACCCAGGTGCCCCTCATGTAATTATCTTACCTTTGCATGTCTTTGGGAAAATGTTTATTTAGTTCCTCTGCCCATTTTAAAATGGATTTTTGTTGTTGTTTTATTGATTATATGAGTTCTTTCTATATTTGGGGTATTAGCAGATACATGATTTGCAAATATTTTCTTCTGCTCCATAGTTCGCATTTTCATTTTGTTGATTGTTTCTTTCACTAAGTAGTCTTCAGACATTTTAAATTGTGATGTGGTCCTACTTACTAATTTTTTTTTCTTTTGTTGTATGTGTTTTCAGTGTCATTTCAAAAAAAATATATATCATTGCATGATCAGTGTCAAGAAGATTTTTCCCTTGTTTTCTTTGAGAAGTTTTATAATGTAAGAATTTATGTTTAAGTTTTTAATAAATTTTGAGTTAATTTTGTATGTGGTATAAGATAGGCATACATTTTTATTCTTCTGCATGTGGTTATCCTATTTTCCCAACACCATTTATTGAAGAGACTATCCTCTCCGCATTAAGTATTCTTGGCTTATAGAACCTACTTTTTATCCATTACTTTATACCCACTCTTGGAATCCAGACCTTTAATTCCTGAATTAGGCTTTATCACACCATTTTGTGCTACTCCCTTTGATATAAATATTACTTAAGTAAATTAAAGGGAGAAAATAATATACTGAAGTATTAACTGATAGAAGATGTTCAAAGATTTGAGTACGAGGCCACTCCAGTGTTAAGGAGTTAAGTATAACAGGTGAAATAAGAAAAGGAGACTGCATCTGTTAAACAGCTTTACATGATGCAATCATAAAATCTCATTTCTAGGCTGGACTTAGCAGATCTTGGCTGCACTCACCCATTATCTACAGGCTGGCTGGAAGCTTTGTTTTAGGCAGAACTGGACTAAGGCAGTTTATCTGTGGCAGCTCTGCTCACATGCCAGGCATCCTTCTGGGACTACTGGACAAGTCCGGTGTGTCCTTCTCATAGCAGTGGCTTTTTGCAAACATTTTGTAATGAGACATTGGCCAGAGCATTTCATACAGTTTAACCCAAACCCAGACAAAGGAGAAATAAGCCATATATACAATGGGAAGGAATTGTAAAGTCTTTTCACAAGGATGTATACATGGGAGAAGTGAGTGACTCATTCTTTTAGTGCAGTCTCCTTCAGAAACCAAGGCTGAGTGACCAATGACTTTGGAAAAAACAGTGTTTCACTGGAAGCCAAGTGGAGAGCATGCATCAAAGAAAATATGATCTTCAATGTCAAATGTTGCTGGTGGGAAAAGTAAGACGAGGACTGAGATTTGAACATTAGAGGTTGTTACTGACTTTAACAGTTCAGTACTGTTGAAGAAAAGAGCAGTTCAGTACATTGTTGAAGAGAAAATTCTGATTGATGAACATTTAGGAGAGGGCAGGAGAGAAATTGGAAGGAGTAATTTTAATGGTGTTTTCATGCTTATTGGAAGAATTACCTTTACGTAGGAGCCTGGGGAATTTATTGATGGTAACATAAGAAAAGTTAAAGTATATTATAGTATTGGATAGCTGTTGTCATGGGACCTTTAGAGGCTCCCAAGGAGACTACATACTTCCAAACTCTGGAATTCTGTAGTATGAACGTAAAGAAACCTACAGCATAATCATCTACAGCTGAACATTTTTCCTGTCTGTGACAACTCTCAATTATACTTTTTATGACTTTCAACTAGCATATGTATATACTGGAAATCGGCATAGAAACATTCCTCCCTCCACTTCAAAGACAAGAAATCACATTAAAGCACATTCATTTCTCAGTGCTACTTTAGACCTGAGAGTTTGTCTTTTTTATCCCAACTGAACCAACTGCATGGTTGGAATTAGTTTTGAAGTGCCTCTTATAGGGTTAAATATCTGAAAACACTTAGCAGTAAGAATCAGTCCCTCCCATTGTAGTGATTGGGTGTTATGGGTTTTCTTTCTCCTGAGACTAGAGGTTGATTGAGTCAATAGATTAGAAGACCCAAGTGCACTTGTAGCAGTCAAAGAAAAAAAAAAAAAAAAACTAAATTAGAAGGAAAAAAAAAAAGTTAAGGATGAACAAAGTTTCCTGTAATACCTTAGAGCTCAAGTGGAATTTGCAAAAGAATGATATTTATTCTTTTTATTTATAATTTTGTTTTCAGAAAGCAGGAAATATTGTGCCCTGCCAATAGTACCTGTAGTATTTAACCGTAGCCTCTACATATTTAGTCATAGAATCTCTGCTTTTTTCCCCTCCCTTCTGCCATCAATGAAAACAACCACTTGCAATAGTCTGGGGTGACCTTGCTTCACACCAGATTGCTCAGTTCAATGTTGGAATGAAAATAGATAATGCTACAATATAAATCTGTCCTTACAATAAAAATTTGGAAATGATGAAGGGTGGCAGATGGATTCCAAACTAAAGGAATCTATTCTCCATGACTTTATCATTTAAAAACCAGCTTCTATGCCAGGGACAAGATGGACATTTGGGACACCTTTGGCCAAGGATCTTGTCCTCATTTCTGTCATTGAGACCGTTGTTGTGACTACAGACATCCATACATATGCTGTGTAGTATGGCCTCAGCTTTACTCCTTTGCCAAGTTATACAGACTTGCTTTGAGATCTTTCAGTCATTATCATCATCATCATCATCACCATGATCACCATCATCATCTTCATCTGGGTATTTGTTTGGAGGGAAGAAGGACAATGTTTCTTAACTTTCTTTTATAGTCAGGTATGAGAAAATCATTTTCCATGACTGCTTTAGAGCTGACCTGTCTTTGATGAAATTTGGAAATTTATTTCCTTTATTAAAAAGACAAAGCCATTTCAAATTAAAACCAGACTTAGAAATGAGCTAAATTTTTTTTTCCATTTTGACTAAAAAGTCACGTATCTTTTTGCCAGATCATATGTAAAGAAGATAAAATATGGTTTTCTCAGAAAGGAAGTGAGACTGCTCATGGCGATGGCTGGAGACATTTTTGTTTGTCATAATGAGGGGAGTGGGGGTGCTCCTGGCCTGTGGTAGATAGAATCATGGATACTGCTAATAAACGTCCTATAATGCGTAAGACAGTGTCCTCCGCCTTCCCCATCACAAGAAAGCACTGTCTGGCTCCAAATGTCCATAGAATAGTTCTGAGGTTGAGGAAGCCTCTGGAAGGTGATAATCATGTCAGATCCTCATACCATTTCCTAGTGAGTCAGAAACATTACTTTCCCGCTCCAACACTAAAATAGATCTTCAATGGATTTCCACAGTATCTAGGAAGACATGGAAGACCTTCATTATGCTAACATCAAGTGAAATATGGATGATATTTTGAAGTAACTTATATGAAGTAACTTATGTGACCATTGAAGAATTTTACATCTAAGAAAACCTTGATGAATGGATTTCCAGAGGATGAAGCCCTACATACTTGAACAGAGAGTTGCAGAAAGCTTTGGAGCAAAAATTGGGTCTAGATGTAAATGATGGCAAAAGCCTGCCAGAGACCTTAAACTTTGAGGTTGAAAAGAAGGGAACTGAGTCACTGGTGATAGTAGGAACAAGGGGGATGGATTGAAGTTCGAAAAATTCCCCAACACAATAATAATTAGCTTGGCATAACAAAGCTCCCTGCTTCCCCTTTTGTCTGTTTATAAGAAAAATGAAGTGAAAGTAGGATTGACAAGCAGAAACAACCTGGGTAGTCTCATATTCTCACCCTGTGTCTGGAGCCAATGAATCAAATCATTCAACCTCAACTTATACCTTCTGGGCTTTAGGCTCAAACACTGGTTTAAGAAAAAAAGTCTAGTCCCTAGATGACAGTAGGGGTGGTTATGGTGGTGAGAACAGCAGTAGCACAAGTGGTTGGGTTTAATTTTCTTGATATTGTGGCTCATTCACAGACTAATGGTGAAATCTCTTTACTTTAGCAAACAAATGTTAGAAAGATCCAGATACAGCAAGTGTCTGACAAGGACTTTAAAATATTTATTATGACTATATTGAAGGATTTATAGGAAAAGATGGAAGGAACGTGAGAACATCAAAGAAATGAAAACTGCAAAAACAGTAAGAGAAAGCCTAAATAGGAAAAATATATGTGAAATTTAAAAATACATTAACAGAATAAACATTAAGTGAGTGATCAATCAGCTTAAAGGCAGATTAATAGAAATTATCTGAAATGAAGAACAGAAAAATAGAAATTATCTGAAATGAAGAACAGGGACACCTGGGTGGCTCAGTTGGTTGGACGACTGCCTTCGGCTCAGGTCATGATCCTGGAGTCCTGGGATCGAGTCCCGCATCAGGCTCCCAGCTCCATGGGGAGTCTGCTTCTCCCTCTGACCTTCTCCTCGCTCATGCTCTCTCTCACTGTCTCTCTCTCAAATAAATAAATAAAATCTTAAAAAAAAAATTGAATGAAGAACACAAAAAAAGATAGAAAAAGAGCAGAGCATATGTGAACTGTGGTACTAATAATCAAACAAATGTGTACTAGGATTACCAGAAGAATAGAATTTTAGCCTGAAAAAATTATGAAGATAGAAGAGTGCATATTTTATTCTTCAATTTTTCTGAATTTTAACATTGATTTAAAGTAATTTTATATTAATTTATAATAAAACAACTTATAAAATACATAATGTTATATAAATATATATTTATACTAATAGCAGCCAGAATGCTGGTCCTGGAGGGAAATAGACTGGAAATGAGCATAAGAGAACTTTCTAGGATAATTTCATGGTTTTATATTATATTGGCTACAGGATGCATACATTTGTCAAAACTCATTTTATACACTTAATATCTGTATATCTTCCTCTTATCTGTGATTTAAAAATAAGGTAGTGTTAGAAGCCTATACTATATACAACTTACAATGACAGAACAAAGATGTGAATTACCTTCAAAAACATTTTCTGATAGCCTTTGTTCCTAAGATTTTTCTCTCCACTATAAATAGCTGGAAGTATAGGCTTTTTGCATTATAATTATCTGACTACAAACCCCCCTCCTTGCCACTCCCTACTTATGCAGACAACTGAATAGAATCCCTTTCAGCTTGTATCTCTGGGAAAGAAAAAAAAAAAAAAAAACCAGAATACAGTCTTATATGCCATTACTCCCAGACTTACTCTACTATAAGAAAATAACAGAATTTAAAACTTGGCAGAACACTTTGAAAAAATTTATTTTCTCAAAAAAAAAAAAAAGTTATTCTTTTTTTTAAGAGACAGAGGGAACACAAGCTCCTGCAAATGGTGTTGGGGGATGGGTTTGTGGAGGGGTAGAGGGAGAAGGCAAGAATCTTTTATTTATTTATTTTTTTTTAAGAAGAAAAGAATCTTAAGTAGGTTCCCCACCCAGGTGTCCAGCATGAGCCTAATATAGGACTCAATCTCAGGACCCTGATACCATGACCTGAGCTGAGACCAAGAGTGGGATGCTTCACTGACTAAAACAGCCAGACACCCCAATCTGTTATTCTTTGATGAAATTAGAAATCATAATCTTTTATGACTTCTGATTTGAATATAGTTTTTTTCTTAAGAGCTTTCTCTTTATCATTTTTGAAGTATAACATGCATGTGGAAAAGTGTACAAAGTACACAGCCTGATGAATTTTCATGAAGTGAATACGTGTATGTAACCATCATCCAGATGAAGAAAAAGAACAGCTTAGAAGACCCAATTTGCTCAGATTCGTCACTACCCTACCTGTAGTGATGATTACTGGCCTAGTTTGTAAAAATGTAGTTTACTTTTGCCCAGTTTAATAACATTGTATTTATGGGTCTATACACAATGTATCATTTTATGGCCAGTCTCCTTTGTTAATACAAATGTGAGAGTCATGTATTTGGGTGTAGTTGTAGACTACTCAATCTCATTGCTGTATAATATTCCATGATAAGAATATGCCACAATTTATGTCTAGTTAGTGGAAATTATGACTAGTTAGGGGAAATTATAGATTCTCTAAACATAAAATGTCTTTTGATAGACATTTATATGACATCTTATTGGATATATAACCTGAATATAATTGCTGAGTTATAGTATATGCGTATGTTAAACAACCAAAGTAATTGTATCAGATTATACTCCCATCCATAGTAAGTGGGAGTTCTGGTTGCTTCACATTCAAAGCAACAGTAGGTATCGTTACAATTTATCGTTACAATTATTCTTTATGTGTTTGTGTTTATATAACAGTTTTACTAAGGTATAATTGACATACAATAATCTACACATAAAATTTACAAAATTTTGACAGGTCTATATACCCAGGCAACCATAAGCACGATCAAGATTGTGAACATATCCATTGTCTCACAAAAGTTTTATAATATTTATATCTGCCTTCTTTTGATCCCTCCCCCCACCCCATTCAGTTTTCGGGGAGTAGGGTAAACCTGATTTTTGTTACTCTATCTTGGATAAAAGTGAAAATTGTATTGTGGTTGTAATTTACATTTCCTTAACAGTTAATAAAAATGAATAGTTTTTTTTTAATTGTCCTAAGTATTATTTTTTGAGTATAAAGAAAAACACAATTGATGGAATTTTTTAGATAACCATGTAGATATAAAGTTTATCATTTTTTTTTTCTATGAGATAATGGCTCAGCTGACATCATTCACCTGGCATCAACTTACTCATATTTTATGCATAGCACTTACCATATCTTGGGTATACAAATATGCCAGTGATCTCAAAAGGAATCCTCCATAGACCTCAATTAAAAAAAAAAAAAAATTGACCAAACACTAAGGCAAAAACGTTTTAAATTCTATATGCTATAACTTCTGGAGATCTTTGAGGTGACCACTTATTAATTAGAACACTTCTATCCTAGTTATGAAAATGAATTGAGAAACAAGACAAAGGAGTGAGGCATATGAAAATAAAAATATCAACTTAATTAAACTGATACTGGAGAATATAAATAAACGAGCAAGTAATCTTTGTGAGTCCAAACCCAGACTTCCAGCTTTCCCCACTCAGTGTAGGCATCATGGACTAGAGAAGGTTTTTTTTCACATGTACCCACATGTGGCCTGAAAGAGCAGGGGAACATTTACTCTGTGGAAGCTTGCTTCCAAGAGACAGAGATGAGAGAGTCTGAGCCACACATGTTCAGATTTTCCTTCTACAACCAAGAATTTTATGTCCCCAGGAGAGCAGTGAGTGATGGAGTAAGAGAAAATTGTCATTGCAGTGGGTCTCAAGAGATGAATGGAAACTTTGGCGGTGGAAAACAAGCTTATTATTATTATTATTTTAATCTGGTGGCTTAACCATTAAATCTGTGGTCAACTAAGTATCAGGCTGTCTCAGGGCAAGAGAACTAAACTATCAAGAGAAGCCAGGTTCCATGTTCATGAGACTAAGACTCCAAGAAAAAAAAACACTGTTCTATTGAATATCCTACTAGAGGACAGAATTTTGCCTTCGAGGGCTATAAAGCAGTCAGAACTACCTGTTCTATTAAATCAAACTCTAGGCTGCAAATGAGGTTAAAACCCCAAAGCTCAGCATTCTATTTAACATCCCAAATTATATCTAACAATGTTTAAGTAGCCCATATCAGTTTCTGCAACAAGATAAATTTATAAAAATATCTAATAATAAAATGACAGAGGAATGAAGCAAATTTTAATATAAATCCCTACTGCTATAGATTCCATGATTGGGTGTTTTTATAAGCTGAAGTCAAAAGAATTTAAGTTCAAAACAAATTATCTTCTGTAAGTTAAAATTCAAAGAATTTAAATACAAAATTCACACTCAGGAACTTTTTATTTGCACTTGCATCTGTTCTCTGGGGATTGCATATGGTTCTTTTAGAATTCAAAGTTTTGTTTAATACCACATTTCTGATTTGTCTCACTTTTTAAATAATTCAATATTTTAAGAAAAAAAAAACAGTATGATCATCATTGACCCCACTGCCATAAAATTTAGAAAATGCTAATTCTCAGCCTAAGAGCAATTATCTTAGGCACAATCATGTGTCCAGAATCCAGATCCAGGAATTAGTGCTGACAAGGATTACTGAAAAAAGGAAGAAAGAAAAAAAAAAAAAAAAAAAAAAAGCATGGTATCTCAGTGAATAAGGTTAAATGAGGAAAATCTTGGTTTCATCCTTACGTGCTAGCATATGCCAATTGTCTGAAATGGTTGCATGAGTGAATTTAACCTCAACTGGGTGAAATCTCCCCGTGAGAGATTAACATTGGCACATTGTATTGCTGAAGGAAGTATGCATACTACCTTCTCTCCCTCTGGGACTGGTATTTGAGATACTACCACCCTCTTGAAAAGCTTGGAAATTTGTTTCAATCCCTTGCTTTTATTATTATTTTTTAAATTTTCATTGTATTTTTTTTTAAAGATTTTACTTATTTATTTGACAGACAGAGACCACAAGTAGGCAGGGAGGCAGACACAGGTGTTGGGGGGTGGGAATCAGGCTCCCCACAAAGCAGAGAGCCCGATGCAGGGGATGCAGGGCTCTGAGGAGGCTTTAAACCACTGAGTCACCCAGGCGCCTCAATCCCTTGCTTTTGAAAAAACTTCTTTTCCTTTCCATATTTATATACAAAACCCTTAATCACCAGTTCACCTTGGCTCACTTTTTCCTGGCATCCCAGTGCTGCATTGAAGGTGACCTTAATTTAGTACTAGTGGTACAACCTCTACCATAGTGGTCCTCACTTCTGGCAGTACATTTTAATTTAATGGGGAGCTTTAAACTGCTGATGAGTGTATCTCTCCCAGAGTGTCTGCAGTCCTATTTGGGCAATGGGAGTTGTTTTGTTTTGTTTTGTTTTTTGTTTTTTTAATTAACATATAATATATTAGCCCCAGGGATACAGGTCTGTGAATCATCAGGCTTACACGTTTCACAGCATTCACCATAGCTCATACCTTCCCCAATGTCCATAAGGGCAATGGGAGTTTTAATAGCACCCTAGGTGATTCTAACATACAGCCAAGATGGAAAACACCTGCTCTACTCTGGTGAGCAAGTATATTTACTTTAGGCCCCAATACCAGCTTGCTTCACTTTCTGCTTTGGAATTGCTAAGGGTGAAATCTGTCTCCAATGAATGTTTTCTCACTGAATCCCACATTTGTTTTAACTGGAGAATCACTTTCTGCAGATACCTAAATTGTAGCGGCTATTGATGTTAATGAAACTTGTGGTCTCAGAAATATAAAATGTCCAATGTTTGTACAGCAATTTTTTTTGTACATTTTTGCCATCCATGGTAGGATATAGCTCCAATATTTCATTTCTCTTTGCTGTTGTTCTGTTCCTTCAACAAGGCTTACTACAACTTCTAATGGTTTAATGTTTTAAAAATTGGGCTATTTTCTTTTCTATCACGCATAGAATTGTTTGATGGATTTTAGTGTACTATTTTTTTCTTTCTCTTTGGTTTTTGGTTCAGATATTCATCAACGCATATTCTGGGTCCTCCTGTGGCCAGATAAAAAGCTCTGATGATATCAAAGGCATCTATTGTCCACCTAAATCTCACCTCCTTGTGTTAGATAATGCTACCCAGAAAAGATATTCATATCAAATCAACATCCAATTCAGGCTTGGACAAGCACTGCCACTGCTGTGTCTGACTTCTAGGTAAAGATGCACCATTTTGTTGGGATTTCGCTTATTATAATTCTATACATTCCTTAAGACACAGGAAATGTTGTATCTACAAGCGTAATGGAGAAAACCTTCCAATAGAATTTCAATTATTCTGTAATAATCTTTCATGATTCTCTTCTAAATAGGTTCAGAATTTCTGTATACTTGATTTTACTGTCCAAATCTTTGGTAGATGTTTCTCTAAATACTCTTACTATAGGCTGCATATAGTATTAAGGCAACATTTCTCTGTGAAATTCTGGAGCCAGGTGCTTTTGTATATCAGGCTGCTCTATGAGAATATACCTATCCTCCTCTGTTTTATTATTTTGGATCCAGGTCTAAAAATACTTAGATTTTTCCTTTTTCATCACTTTCCTCAGTTTTTTATTTCATTTATATCTGATCAGCTGCTAAGATTATAGTCATTTGGGGTGCCTGGGTGGCTCAGTGGGCTAAGCCTCTGCCTTCAGCTCAGGTCATGATCTCAGGGTCCTGGGATCGAGCCCTGCATTGGGCTCTCTGCTCAGCAGGGAGCCTGCTACCCCCCCCCACCCCGCCTGCCTCTCTGCCTACTTGTGATCTCTCTCTGTCAAATAAATAAATTAAATCTTAAAAAAAAAAAAAAGACTATAGTCATTCTTGTAAAGAAATATCTCTTTTCCCTTGACTGAATCAGGCCTCTATTTTTTCCTAAAGATTTTATTTATTTATTTTAGAAGGAGAGAGAGTGAGAAAGAGAGCGAGTGCTTGTGTAAATGGGACAGAGGGAGGGAAGAGGGAGAGGGAGAGAGAGAATCCCAAGCAGACTCCCCACTGAGCATGGAGCCCCACTGAGCAGGGCTTGATCTCACAACCCTAAGATCATAACCTGAGCCAAAATCAAGAGTGGGAGGCACCCTAGCCTTCTACTTTTTGTTTATTTTCCTTTGCTCATTACTTTTCTTTTCTCCCAAATCTTTAAAAATTCTAGTTAATAGCAATTACTCCTCTTTTAATGGTAAGACAGAAGCAAGTTTTTTTTTCTTTTTTTTTTTTTT